>NC_079480.1:31901486-32523290 GCF_026230105.1 Diorhabda sublineata
TAAGAAGAAGATTGGATATGCCATGTCCAGCATTCCATTATATAGTTTCCCTGATAATGGAAGGAACACTTCTTCACAGCATGAAATTATAGTTTAATGGAGAGCTTCCATTCTACTGAATTTACAAAATCTTTTAATCGATTCATATAAAATCATATTAATTAGTGCTGACTTTATCAGTCTTGTCTACATGCGTGCAAAAGTGAAGAACTGGAAGGAATATTATTAAAACAATAATGAGACTAGTAAAAATAGGTGAAGGGGAATATAGGATGAGAACGAACCAAGAAATAACTGACAATCTCAACGGCCAAGATTTAAAACAATTCAAATATCAGCTTGTTCAGTGATAGGGGTAAGTATAAAGAAAAGGAACGAAAAACTCGTCCGTGGACTCGGCTAGGACACAATTTATAAATGAGCTGAAGATGACCTCAGAAAATTAGGATCTAGAAACTGGCAGGAAGAGACAGGAAAATTTTGGGGTGATATGAATGAGATGTAGACGTGGATTATGGAGACTGTTCCACCCCATCAAGAGGAACTAGAGATCATTTTTGCGGCCTAATCTCATTGGGGGTGTTTACCCATTATTATTAACTGATGTTCAACAGTGTTCATATTTTTTCAACCTATTCATTATAGTGAAAAATGCATTTTCTTATCTTCACTGTAAATTTATTTTTCATCCGTTGTGTGAAATTAATTTCGCCATAAAACTCAATAACTACAGTTATTTTTCAACTGAGGCTTTCTTGAAATTCATGCCATTTCTAGCCCTGACACTTTTTTGTATTCTAACCAAATATTTGAACCTGAAAATCTCTTAGAATGGCTGTGAAAATAAATTGGGCTGCTTTTGTAAAATTTCGAAGATTAATTTACAAGCAGGTCTATGCTAGCTTGCAAATTAATGAGTCCAATAAAGTGTCTGACTTTGAAATATTTATATGTAAGAAGAATTGGAAATTGCGGTAGAGTTTTTCCAGTTTTCTACTAATTGCCATTGAAAGAAGACTATATTTCCATCACTTATATACGAGGGTAGTTTCAATAAAGAGCGACTTTTGCTACGGTGTTTATATTGCCAGTTACTGTTATGTTCCTGATGTGATTTTTTGAAATCAACCATAAAAGAAAGGGCAGCTCTGATACTAATTTAAAGAAAGCTGTTTTCATTGCTAAATATTAATAAACAAAAGTTGTGAGTGTTGATTAAATATCATTTTTCACATAAAAAAATGAAGAAACCTACTAGCAATAAGAATATAAATGATGCTGAAAGTTCTTGAATGTTATTTACTGTCTAGGTGAAAAAATTGAAGGAAAGTATATTCAATTTCAACGAAGATAAATAGTTAATTTTAATGATTTTTATTTCAAGTCGAAAGAATTAGTATTAAGAAACATATGAAGTTTATATGTCTTCCAAATAAATCCTACGTCATCAGCGCCGATTTTGTAATAAATCTACAAAATATTACTAGATAAAGTGATATTTTGACGGCAAATAGTTGATTTGTTGATAAAAATAAAGCTCGCAGTTATTCAGACAACTTGTCTTAAATATATTTCTTTGCAATTGCTAGTTATTTTTCAAAAATAACGATTCTACAAGTGCAGAAATCTGCGGCTTGAAAGCATCAAGATACGGTGAGATCAAATTGTTTATAAAATTTTCAAAGGTGCTTTCTACTAATATTGATAATAATTATGAAATGTCTTTCTGTATATCTTATAAATTTGAAACCATAAATTTCACATTTTACAATATTAAGTGGTCCACTGTAGACCAGACGAGGGTCTACGTTGGGCGTGACAGAAAATGAGGGTCCACAATCGTAAGCGGGGGTCCGAGACAATTTATTTGTTAGAAGTTCTAAAATATTTGTCTCGCTTCTCTTATCAATGTACGCAGATAATATTTTAAGAAGCTCAGCGACTGTTATTAATTACCATTAGAGAAATTATATTATAAGTGTTTAATTATTACTAAATTACGATTGTTATAATTTATATGTAATTTATGTATATATGAATAAATACCTACAACACAAAAACATATACTGTATTTTGATATTTTTCTTATTTATTTATAAGATTTCTATCGGTGGGGTAAATTTTATAAATACTTCCTTTTACCCACTTTAAATATTTAAGCACAAACACTAGACTTAACTAACTTTAATATGTCGCTCCATTTATTATGACTTTCAATAATAAACTAACCAATTCTGCTAAACAAACACCTTTATATACCCAAAACCAATTTCTAAAAAGTTGTAGAAAATAAACAAATTAATAAAAAGCCCTTCTTAGAAAAATAATGTAAACAACTCGCCGCTTTTCATAAAAAGCGTCAAATGCAGAATAAAAGGCGTAGAAAACCATTCAACGATTCGATGTATTCACCAAATCCTAGAATTTCGTTATTACTAAACAGGAACAGATTCACGGACAATGTCGTAGTCGAGTTCGTGATATTACCCTTTCCTTAAATGGAAGTTCCTCTTGGAACACATGTATAGCCGGATATTTAAATCTGCAACTTGACCCATTCTTGCATGACGGACTAGAAAGGTGTGAGCTAATATAGGAGCCCCGGTATCCTGAAATATCACATCTACAATGTTCCTGATGATTCATCGATATAACTAGTTACTATTACTATTGGTTTTGAAACTTTGACTACCAGGTAGAAAATGTACCGCTAATTGTGTTTGATTCCCAGAGACTTGCCAGGGGCTGCGACAGTTATTCCCTTTTTATTAGAATTCGCGAGAATTTCCATCCATGTTTGTCGTCGCAAATGGTTCAGAGATATTTAAAGGAAAGGGTTTCCATCATTATACTGTTTCATGGGCGCCTTTCTTTCACGATGTGGTCCATTACTCATAGCATAGGTCATACATTTCTTCACTCCCAGATGACTTCTTGATGGAATGTCTTGTATCTTTTTCAGTACCTCAGCTACTCTCTTTCTTGGAATGACTATCTGTCTACGCTTCTCGCAACCATCATGAGTCTGACTGAGCCCAATATGTAGCGGTGAAAATCGCCGACCAGGTAAGTCGCCCTCCATTGCTTAATAATTTTTAGGTGAGAATCACTCATTTTCTTTAATCCTTTGTGGATGACCATTCTTTGTTGACCACTGTAGTTCTTGAAACTGCGGCTTCCTTATATTCAACATTCTCTGGCTTACTACAATTCCAAAATTTCTTCTTTCGCGGACTCTTGTTCACCATAACTTTTAACAAGTTGTCGTTCTGGTCCAATTTGTCCTGGTCACCTTCTTCTTGTATGGCTCTCTTCTCTTTATATTCCTCAACCTGCATCATATTCAAGAGTAGCAGTCAGGTCATCAAAGTTTTCGGATGGGTTAAACTGAGCGTTCTATGTTGCGCAGACCATCAGCGAATGCCTCGATGCCCAAACATTAAACGATAAGTTTAACACTGGTTATCTTACAAACCTTCTCCGAGATAATTAAGGCGTTCCGAACATACTCACTCTGTATTTCTTAACCGCTAAAAAAGGGTTGGCAAGAGTAAATTTTTAGTCAAGAACTGTCTAAACTCTGTTACATTTACCTGGTTGGTGTAATATTTCTTTATTCCATGAAAAACTGTCTAACAAATCAAAAAAAAGGACAGGAAGAATTTATTATTACATTAGTACAAATAAAAGCTTTTATATTGAAATGAAAGCTTGAAAACATTGAATGAAAAATTTTTAAGTTCGTGGGGTGATCATGCATAAAAGATCAACTCATCTTCTCACAACAATGGGGTACGACTAAAGACGTAACGATTTTCCCTGAAATTCTCAAGAGACAGATACGACACTTTTTGTTTTATGACGTTTTTAACCGAATAAAGAAGTGTTTTCGCGCACGCGCCGCGATTAAACTGAAATAAGTCAATATTGCGCGATAAAGGATTGGTGATCTGGAATAGCGACAGTGGCGTACAGCGGTGATTATTTATATTAATGTTGTGACAATTTTTTATATCTATATAGAATGTCATAGAAAACTAAACAATTTTTTGCATGTTAGACCGGTCTTTCGGAAAGTTCTCAAGTCGATATTTAATCGATTTTAAATATAAATCAAAATGTACCTCTGTTTGATACGTTGTTAAAATGATCGTCATTCTCTTAAAAATTGTTTTAATCATAAAAACTCGTATAACTTCATGAACCTGAGATTATTTTTATGTTAAAACTACTTTTGTAGTTTTTATTACACTATCGGAATAATCTTATATTGATCAAAAGCCAGAAATTCCTTCTCTTCATCAGTATATTATTTATTATGGTCATTGAAAATCGCATCGTTAAAGAAACATAATTGGTTATTTGTTTGAATAAAATAAACAACCTCGTATAATAATCCACAAATAACTTATACGATCACATGTGCGTTAATTGGTGAACGTAATTTAATAAATCTCTCGATAACGTTTGATTAAACTTATTATAGTCTAGTCAACAAGCTCAAAAATAGAGTTAAGGTCACAAAACAATGAGCAAAAGCTCATTCGATTAGGAATCACCCGCAGAAAAATATTTTTGATGGATTTTAGTGCAGGTTAAAGAGATGAAAAGAAAATGGTGTTTAGTTTTTGGTTAATAACTTTTAAAATATTAATCTTCAAACAATTTTGAAAAAATCTTGTAAACGAGCAGGTAATTTACAATAAACTCTGAAGCTCTGTGTTTATTATATAATAAATATAATTTTAATTTGACGCTGAAAGTGGAAAAAAATATTTTCCATAACATAAAATATCATTATAAAAATTTAGAAAAATTCATCACCACTTTAATAAATCGAGCCTCGCAAAAAATTTTCAAAATGTTTTTTTTCATTACAATACTTTCTGAAATCATATTATAATTCTTTATAAGACAACCGGGAATATTTTTGATTCCAATTTGCTAAAAAGAACGATCCACAAAATTATCGAGGTATTAGTTTGATGAGTGCAGTAAAAAAACTCGTCACTAAATTTTTAGCGGAAGAAATTATGTCATCTGGTATCTTTGAAAAACAGCAGTGATTCAGAAAGAACAGATCTGCTATAGATGCTATTTTTGTCAAAGCCAAATTACGGAGAAGGCTATAGAGTTCAATAAGACTATATGTGCTTCATCGATCTCACCCAAGTATTTGATAGTGTACGATTGAGGGATGTAATAAGGAAGATTCACCCCAATATAATGAAAGCAATCGAAGACTTGATCACCGATAATTACACATATGTCAGAATGGAAAATAAACAATAAAAACGTAAGTGAGACCTATTCTCATATATGCCTCAGAAGTCAGAGCCGAGATATCAACAAAAAAAAAAGAATAATGAGAACCACAGAGATGAAAATACTACGAACCAACAAGGGAATCACCCTCAGGGACCGAATAAGGAGTGATGACAAGAATTGAGAGTACAGGATGTAGTAAGATGGGTTAGAAAACGAAATAGATTCTGGATGGATCACGTAGAAAGAATTCCAAAAGACAGATGGGCTAAAACTCGGTGACCGAACACGCGCAGACCTGTAGGCAGACCACCAAAAAGGTGGTACGAGGGCTGGAGTTCAGCTTTTGGGGAAGATCCAGGTAGAGGGTTAAACGTACAGGATTGATCAAGACCCGGTCCTATTGAAAGAGGAAAAAGAAGAGAAGAAGGAAAATAAAACAGCCCGATCTTGTTCAGCATCATAAAGGATGAGATTATAAGCAAGATAAAACAAGCTGGAAGAGGATACCGGATGGGAAACAAAGAAATGAAAACAGTATGTTATGTTGATGACGCAGAGATCATCTCAGAAGACGAAGCTAACTTACAAAGGCTACTGTATATATTTGAACAAATAGCGAAAGCTTTTAACTTGCAAATATCCCTGAAGAAAACTGAATCTTTTACAGTATCCAGAAATCCCAGAAGATGTAAGCTCGCAATATACGATCAGAGTGTAGACTTCATTTATATCAGGGTACTTGAGAAATGTAATTTGTCGGTTTAAATATATGACTACCAGGAGCAAAGTCAGAATATATAAGTCCTGTGTAAGACCAGTAATGTCATACGCGATAGAGACCAGAGCAGAAAATACCATAACTAAGCAGCTTATAAGAATTACTGAAATGTGGGACACACTTTATTTGACCACAAGAAAAATGATGAAATAAAGGAAATATGTGACATCCAGGATGTTGTGAGGTGGGCGAGCAATCGGCGAAGGGAATGGAGAGACCACGTGAACAGAATGGCAAATATTGCGAAGGAAGAAAAACCGAGTACATTTCGACCACCTACAAGATGGTATGAAAGCTGGTCTTCATCTTCACAGCTGCAGCTAGGCAATTATTGATGTAAACACAGGACTAAATCCTAACGTACGATGAAGCAGAAGACATTGTGACACAGATACGAAAATACCTGATTATTTCTGAAGTATATTTTATTAGACCCGACAAAATTGCTGATTCAAAAGTTAGGATAACAAAATAACTCCTGAGGTCATGACAAATGTTGTACGGGAATTCCAAAGAAGTGAATGGTGGTAATTTTGAATATTTAATTAATTGTAAAATACATTGAAAAGTACATTCTAAATATTATGCTACATTATTATCCTAATTCTACGTGAAGTTTTGTGATAGAGACATTAACAAAATTTTACATTTTGAAAATTAATTTTCTCAGTTTTGATTGCATCAAATTCAAAAATCGTCATATTGTTGAACACAGGATTGAAATATCTTTCCAACAAGGTGCTACGACCCCCCTTTCTCATTCAAAATTGTCGAGGAGTAGTTTATAATTCAGAGGGAGTGCTAGAAGTGGAAATTGTCCATTGCAGTTTCATTTACCATAGTAATAATAAAACCCATTTTGTGTTTATACGTGTATATAATGAAAATCGTGTTTTTCCTCTAATGTACTGATTTAAGTGATTCTAATTGAAAAATTAGTAACAATAGATGTTTCGTTGTTAACTTATTTTATATAATATGTGCTAAATTTAATACACAAAATTAACATTTATTATGGAAATTACCTAAATTATTCGAGGGTGAAATTGGAAATTTATCATAAAGTCTCGTTCAAAATTAAAGCACCAATTATATTCTCAATCATATTTTCATTATGTCAATAATAATAAGCTTATTACTGTTAAAAATTAAAATATAGTACAAACTGAAAACAAATAGCTCTATATACCTGGTTAACATCATTTTTTGTCAGTTTGATTATCGGTTATTTCTATGTGGGTCAGTTTCAAGGTATATTTTAGACAATTTCTAATAAAAAGCTCATCATTTAAGCAATCATCAATGTAGGTATTTAATGTTGCTAGAAAATTTATATCAGAGGAGTCAAACTCAATTTTGCAGATGGCCATATATAAAATTTTTAACTCGTAGGCGGGCCAGATTGAAAATAAAAAAAAATTGAACTGAATTATAACAACATTTCAGTTATTAAATTATATAAGTATATAATATAATAAAAAATATATCAAAGTTATGCAAGATGGTAGGTAATTATGTTGAGCTCGAGGATCCAGATACTTGACTTCTCTTGTTTTTGACAAGCTCATTGAGGTATCATATTCGTTATGGTTATTTTAAGAATTGATTGGAGATGTTTATTAGTAAGTCTTGTGGGATTTAGTTTTGTGATGGAAAACATCTGCTCACATAAATAGGTTCTACCAAACATGCCGAAAATGCGTCCTGCATGCTTTTTTAATTCCGGGTAATTATCCAAACTCTTGAAATATTGTGTATAAAATGTAAGATCGTTAATCTCATTAAATTTGTCTTTAAAAATAATGACCGATTGAAGATCCATTAACTCCATTTGCAAATGAACTGGTGCCTGTGAAGCTTCAAAATTGAATGGATTGTTGAAAATTGGGAATTCCATTTCATTCATTTAGTGAAAGTCTTCAAAACGATTGTTGAATTCCGTAATCAAATTTTTCAAAAGTTGAGAATATTAATCTAATTTTTTTGGTTCATTATGCCAAATGAGTTTAAATGAGGGAAATGGTTCAAAGTTTGATTTTCTATCTGTTTCAGAGGCTTGAATATATGAATACATTTGAGTGACAGATTTTCACCCTGTTCCTTTATATCATAGATTAATCAAGTGTTTATTCATATCTACCAAAAAGGAACAATCAATCCATCAGTCATTGCCAAAATCAATTGGTTTGGCTTTTTCTAGCAAGAAAGCTTCAATGGGGTCCCGTAATACAAAAGATCAGTAGTTCATATTGTTGTTGTAATCTGCTGTCCACACTTTCATGAAGTCGATATTAAAATTTTATCAGAACAACCCTCAAGCTCTCATCTATAAATATTACAGACATGACTTTCATATTCATACGAAACATCTAACAGTAAAGTAACTAACTACTTTGCGATTTTTCTCGTTAAAACAAACTTGTATCCTATAAATTGGTTAGTTATGTTTCTCCCTAATCATTTGAATAATTTGATCGTGAGATAATATTCTTCTTCAACAAAGTTTTACCGCTGCTGGTGAATTAATGTGAGACATTGTTGTTATGTAAATGTATCAGCAGTGGTTATTTTTCATTCTGTTTGATTATCCCCCATACTATTAACGTGCTTGAGTACATATTGGTATCGCGATAACGTCAAAGACCCATCGAAGGCCGATGAATCTCACCTCGCGGTGCAGCGATATAAATTTTTCGCACGTAATCTCCTTTTAGCTATACGTTTAATCGGTGGGATGTCGAACGAATTCTATTCCAAAATAATAAAGTGCCAAGTTTAGCGAGATTACTTATCAAACCAAAAAGTTTCAGGAAGATGAACTTGAAAATCAATAACTGACAGAATGTATAGTTTCAAAAAGGTTTATCAATCTACAATAATTATAGAAATTCCTGAAACTTATCAAATTTAAATTATAAATTTACTTTCTTTAATATGTAAATGAGATTTCGGTAATTGAAAGAGCTAGATCTCATTATCGTCAATATTTTAGGAATTTCTATTCGTATTCAATTAGAATTGAAACATTTATTAAGGAAATGTCACGAATGTATCCAATAGAAATTGATGATTATTTGTAAGTGTTAGATTACTGTTAGAAAGTGATTTGTGTCATTACATTAGTCGGAACTAATTATAATTTGGATAAATCATGACGATGAACATGTAAAATGCCCAAAAAGAAAATTATTTCAGTTATGAGGGCTGCTACTTGAGGTTTGAGATATGACGACACTGATAGGAATATGTGGAATCACAACAAGAGTTAGAGCTGTAGCAACTACTACTAAGTTTCTTACTGTTGCTGATGGTACCAAAAGTACCTGGCTTGGCTAGTACGAACTGCGAAGACCAGCATCGTTGTGGTCGACCAAATGAGATAACCTAAATGTAATCTAAATGAAGTACCTACGGCAAGTAAAAGGAAAAACTGGGATTGATGGAATAGGAAATGAAATTATTAGTAACAACTTACAACAAGAAACAATTGAATGTTAAACTGGTTTGGAAATTAAACAAGAATGGAACTAGATAGATTAATAAAACGAATATGGAAAGTAAGAACTACAGGAAGAAGGGGAAGAGGCAGACCAAGACAAACAGACAAATAGCAGGTACAGGAAAACAAAGAGATAATAAATCGAATAATGGTACTGGCGCAGGACTGGAAAAGATGAAGGAAATGGGTAAACGTATAATAAAAACATTGCCAATACTAAAGAGGTTAAAAGGGAAAATGGGGAGCAGAAGTTACCAATTGTAGTTTTTATATAAAATCATGAAACAAAACATCTTCACCAAGAGACAAAGAAGTTAGATGCATATCAAATTTCGAAGCAATGATTTTTGTTTACCTTCATTGGGTTCTTGAAAACTAAATTATCAACTTTATTATCTTCACGTTCTTGCTGAAGCTCTCCATCTAGACTATGCGTCAGCTCATTCCGTATTGTTAAGAGGTTTCTACCTAAGCACGGCATCCTAGTGATAGGGCATCTGCCGTATTCGCCGAAAATCACAGAGCTGAACTTTTTCACAGTTTTTTTAGATAGGCTCCGTCAGGATCGACATTTTTGCGATCTCTTCGGAAGCTTTCAGAAGACTATTTTCTAGAAATCTCTCGACCTCATGTAAGCAATCGCGCACTTAAGATTCTACCTCAACATTGCTTTCGAATCGCAATCCGCTAAGTACCTCTTTCAATGGACCAAATAAATTATAGTAGCATGGCAACAAATAGGGATTATAAGAAGTGCGTTCCTGTATTTCCCAATTCAATTCGTTCAACGTTTTTTACAGCAAAATACTATGATACTGCGTGTTGACAATTCGTTGATAGTGCAACTTTCGCTTTCTTCCTCCTCCATAGACGCACGTTTAATCTCCGTAATATAATGTTTCGTTTCATACGCCTGCAGGAGACGAGAGCAAACTTCCCATTTATATTTCTGCTCTGGAATCTTGGCGCCATGGCACCCATCTGACTGAAACGTTGCTGAACCTTTCATGAGTTATTTGCTCACTACTACCTACTCAATTTTTCAGCCGGATCACGTACAGTACTTCGTTGGTCTTCCAAAATGAGTTTTCCCATAGCGCTGACGTTCTAGGCCTTTTCGCAAAGCGAAGCATCATTCATATTCTTGACTCTTTGTGAGGTTCTCATCCCAGAATTGAGGAATTTTTGATGAATTTTCGCGGATTTTACATTATCTTTGACCAAAAAAACGAGTAATGATGCGTTGTGCAACACACATTGATACATTTCTCACTCTTAGCTTATGAGTACCCTAAAAAGCAAGGTTACACTGTCCTGGCTTTTTCCTATGCTTCGTAGTCTAATATTCGTTGCAGCTTCTATCACAACATATTCTGGTTTATATCTGGACCATCCTCGTATCTGGAAACCTAACCTTAACCTAGAAGAAATCTACACTGGAGATAATAAAATTTGATTCTATTGAATTTATGATTAAATTTGATAACTACAATTAGAAAAACGAGATTTTTCTTAATAAATAATTAATTACTAATAAAAAATCAATATTTGTATTATTTAATTTCATATGTGATATGATATCTGGTCAGTATTATCACAAAAAAAGTTGGTGCAGAGTTTATCAAAATAATAATTTTCAACAGGTGCTTCTTCCCTCCGTAGGGATAACGCCAAGATGCTGAGGGATGGAAAAGTGGGGGCTGTGACTGGAAGGGACCAAATAGGGGTAGGGATATGAACAAAGTTTTCTCTTGCGAGTGGAAAGCGCGTTAAACAGACTCTGGTTGAACCGGAGCGGGAAACCTAGACTATGAAAGAGTCACTGTCGCCAGAAAGTTTTCTCGTATAAAAAGTCGAGCGCGAAAAAGTTTTCGAAGATTTTAGTAGTCGACGAAAGGATTTTTTTGAAATTAAAAATAAATTGTGGAAAGGTAAATTATTTTCTATCCTTAATTTTCACAAATAGAAAGTGGTTTAGTTAGATACGAACTCAGAAAATTAGTATTTGATGTAATTTGACAATGTTATGGCTCCAAAAACTTTTTTATGTGCAAAAGTAAGTATCAAAAAATTGTTCTAATTATAATAATTTATCTGATTATTCAACAGTCATCAGTCTTTGACCACCGGAATTTGAGTCACAAATTTTCTTAGAAAAATCAACTATTCGCTTATTTCTAATAACAGGTATTAATCTAAGCAATATTTACTAAGTATTGGGATATTTTTAAATATAATTACTTATAAATTCCCCCCCAGGAGGAAATAACGTTTCTTAATTTATTTGGTAGTATGCTTGATTTGAATGTATTGATAACATCAAGTTTAATAATGAAGGAAATGTTGGTATGAATGAATTAATCAATGAATAATCTATTTTAGCATATTTTTTTGATAAATTGACTTTCATTTCAATGAATTGATTAGAAATAACGATTAAATCAATTATTTCCATTCTTTTTTGGCTTGAGTTGCATTCATTTCTCTATGATTCACTGCAATTGTCGTTCATAGAATTATATGCGATCATGTCTTCATCATCATCATTTGTGAAAAGATATATAGTGACACATGAATGAAATGAAAGACCTATCTCGTGTTTTGGGATACAGAACACATCAAAACGGTGATCCTGATCAAGTAAGACAAATAGAGTCATTTCAAGAAAGCACTAATTAGTTTTTGGTCAGGTTAGGTAAGGTTACGTTTGGGGCACAATTGGGCACAAGATTATATGGCATCATACATGGGCAACAAAACTATTTTTGGTTAGGTTATAACATGGATGCTTCTTCATGTCCAGCTCATGAAGAAGCAGATACAAAAATGATTTTTCATGCCTGTTAGATCGATTTTAATGCTGACTTAACGATATATTGTTAACTCAACTCAACAAGAAGCGTCCATTTTCTACAATGACAAGATGAGAAGCTTTTATGTGTTTCATACAAATTTTAGAGCTTCTCAGATATATCTGTATAATTTTTCCTAATTTTAGGTCTGTTTCCTATGAAAATCAGTCAAAAATAACGTATGAGAATTTTTCTTTAGATTTTATATCTGGAAATGCAACCACCAATCAAATTTTTGGTAGTTGCATCGAAATTAATGAACTAGTACTATAAATCTTTAGATATTTTCATTATTGATAGATTTCTCGTTGTTATGTATGTGAACCATTTCTTTTTTTCTTGTATTCAACTCTGTTTAAAAAATTCTTGAATTTTCATAGACTATATGTTTTATTATATTTTAAGGTTGGTTAATGCAGTTTAATCTTTTTTAAATAAATATTCATAGAAAAAATTTTGAAACAGAAAACCTGAAGAATATTAAAATCATATTTTATTTTTAATATCATACAACTTTCCATCATCGAATCCACTGCTCTAATAAGAGTTATTACTTTTTTTTGAAGACACCTGTATAAATGTGTGCATCCAACGATTCAAGGACATGAAATGCTTGCTTTGGATTGACACACTAGACAAATTTTTGGGAGGATCATGTTCTTTCGGTACAAATGGTATGTCGTGAGCGTCTTACCAATTTCTGGGTATTCTGGCTTAATCACTAGAAACTAGATATGGCCAAAATAATATTTCGGCTCACGTGCCCTGAGGTGAAAGGCCTGTTTCGGATATGGCACACTTAATCAATGCTTTGGGCTGCCCACTTTTAGGATGGTTTTAACTTGGTTTTCTTTGTTCACATTCACATATTTTTTTTTATTGGACTTATAAAGTGCAATCTTCTGCTCTCTAAACATATTCAGAATGTCTTTTTTGAAAATCAACTTAAACGTCATAACTAAGTTAAAATTTGACAACAATTTTCTATGGCAACTAGATTCAAATTTATTTAGAATTAAATTGGAGGAAACGAATTTGAAATTTTCCGTTTTTCTGTACTATTATCTGTTTAAAATATAGAATAACGTTATATGCAAACTGTTAGATAGACCCAAACATCATACACCCGCTAATATAATTGACGCACGGTTGCCAAATACTTATTGGAATTCATTTCAAAGTCTTCCAACTAAATGTAGGTCTAAACTAGAACAACAAGACGGTATTCAATATATTCATCATGTTATTGATATATTTCCACAACTAGCCCTTAAAAGTATGAGAAACCGATAATAAATACCGAAATTTTATATTAAGTTTTACGTTGTCAAAATTTCAAGACTGAAATTGACAAAAAATGGAAGAAAACTACTTATCCCAACAGTTGATCTCCCCGTAGAGCGAGACCACCATGTACAAAATCCCTCTCACTTCCTCCCGGTGTGATAATGGAATGTCTTCATTTACCCTGATGTGATATCAATCCAACATTTGGAGCCTATCGTCAATATTCAACTTTTCATCTGCTCTCGATTTTTTATTTTACTCATTCCTCTAAAACGGTTTATATAATTATTTTTTCCTAATTCCCAAAATCTCTTCGGTGTATCACATTTTTATTTCCAATCAACAATCCATTTCAATATATTTGCATATGCCAAAACACGTAGTGTGCCTAGTGGGCAATTAAGAAAGGCGGTCCAACATATCTCAGGAACGGATTATAGTACAAATTCAGGAAAAAGCAATTAATAACTTAGATATCTAACCATGCGATTGGTGGTGCTTAACATCAGGGAGATTGACTCCCATTCTGTGGCTGAACTTAGGGTCGCCACTCTTGGGCCAAGGCTAGGAAATCACAGGCATGGCAAAGGCTGAGTTACCCAGGTCTGGCCGAAGTCTTGGTTCCTATTGTATGGCCGAACTTAGGCTCACCAATTTTGGTCCAAGTCTAGGCTTCCATTGTGTGGCTGAATTTAGGCTCGCCGATCTTGAGCCAATGCTGGGAAACTACAGTCACGGCCAATGCTCGGCTGACCAGGTTGACGTGCCTATATGGGTCATACGTATCAGAGTTTTTGAGAAATTTCGTTAAACATAGTTGCTATTAAAAAAATGGTTTATAAAGATAATATTATTGCTGCAGAAATATCAGGTTTGGGTCAATTTGTATTTTTTCACAAGTATAAAAAACTTTGCTGAATTATTTTTGCGTACTAATAATCGATATGATTAACGGGGACAGCAAAAAATCAGTTTTCCTCAAAAGCTATAATCAACATTATCTTCATTACAATAGAGCTGTGAAGCAATAACTTTGTAGATGATTTTATTGGCAATAAACTGGAATTTAAATATATTTTTGTGACATCATTACAAAACTAAATGATGGAAACGAATAAACTTGTTGAAAGAGCTAAGACCACGAATGGTTAGGTTAGGTTAGGTTAGTTTCGAAAGTTTCGACGTAATTCCGAAAAATGACTTTACAATAATTGTATGCACACCATTTTTTAACATCTTTCTTTTTAACGTTGTGCGACAGTCTTGAATCCAGTTAGTTCTAAGTCGATTACAATTAATTATCATATTGTTTTTACAAAATTTGTATTAATTCATTTTTAGTTTCAGCAAGACACTTGGAATTATAGAAAAAGTAGTTTGTTTTAGGAAAAAATGCATAACTAGCAAATAAAATGCTTTCTCTTCTCGTTTTTGTCATTGAAATTAATATTTACCCAAAATAAATGCTTGGTTTGGCTGGAGGAAGCTTCAAAAAGGCACTGAAAAGCTTGCCAGAGAAGAGTTGCCCAACTCTGTGGCTAAACCGTTGTCATTAGCCCAACCAACACTATAAACGAAAGACTGCTAATAGATTTTAATACTTTCAGTAGTGAATTACTCTTTATTGGATGGGCAACAGTGGACAGAATACGGAGACAATCTAATGAAGGATCTCGGTGGCAATTTCAGACAAATCTAACCTTCTATCTTATTTCATTCTTATAAGAAAACGTCTACTACACTACCCATTTTGTTTTGCGAACAGACAATATAAATCTCTCTTCTGTCTAGAAACAAATCCCATATTAGGGTTTTTCAAAATCAAATGATCTAACTTTAAACAATTTCCAATCAAACTAAAAACACAACTGAACACACATACATATAATACTTCTATATGGACAGTTTCTATAAGTGCAAGTTGTTCAGACTAAGGAAAACAGAATGACAACGATTTTTCAAGCATGCGCAGTATAGATAAAGTGTCTCGAAAGAGAGAGAGAATGAATATTTTCAATAACGTAACACCTAATCTTATTCTCTTTTAGAACAGGTTGAAGACGTGGAATACTAAAATTTTATATAGTGTTTCAGAATCTACTGAAAACTGCTAAATATGGGGTTGGATTATTTTTTTGTCCCCCTCTCTATATATTCAAAAACCATATTCATCCATTCTATTGTTTGTTTTCAATGTTAATATTTCATTTCTTGGACAAAATTCGTAATTCATGCTTGATATGTCTCTAGCGAATTGGTTTTTTCACAACTTTCTTACGTAGTTACTCATATTCCGACATGAACATTTGTTTCTCTCTCACAGATATCTACCACCTGTTATTTTTTTTATTTACCGATGTAGTACACATGGATTCGATATATTTTTCACTTTTTTCTAATACAGGGCTTCGTTTTCTATTCGCATTTCCAGCACACAACTTTTATATACAACTAGCGGACCCGACAGACGTTGTTCTGTCCCACGTCTTAAATGTAAACTTTTGGAAATTAGCTGTAACAATTAGACCGTTTTGATGAAAATTTCTATCAGGAACTTATTACATTATCTACCTAACGTTATTCATATAAATTTAACACAATTGAACCAATCGATAGCGTGTGAGTATGTGTATTAGTATGCTTTCAGAGATGTCGAATGTAGAAGCTGTGTTGAAAAAAACTTGGAGTTGTGTTAATTGAAGGTGAAAAGGTTGGATCTTGAATTATTCTATAACGAGTGTTTATTCTTTGAGTAAATTATTAATACTGAAAATATCGTAATGCCATTGGATGTACAATATTTTTGGTTAATCCTTGAGAGGTATAAACAAATAAATGGTTTTCCCACTCTCGAGCACGCAACGTAGAAGTAAGAATTAAATTTACGGATTTTACGCAAAAACAACTTTGATTGAGTTGTGTTTCCAGCTAATAGCGTTTTCAAAGGTTCTGGTGGCGGATTTAGTGATTCCGGACGATTCACCTTTGTATTTGAAAAAAGAAGTAATGGAAAGTAATGGATGTACCAAAAAGTAACAAATGGGTTCAGCCGAACTGTCCTTTATGAATCTTCATTCAGATATGTATCGTAAAGAGTAGCATAGCAGTATGAATGAAGTCTATAGTCTCCATAGTTTGGACTATACTTATGCTAACTTAGTATCCGACCAGGTGCAACTGAAAATCAAATTCACTTTTGAATATCTGACATGACTGCAGCGCCGTCTGTCGGAATTCTATGGAAAACGTTCTCACATCAACAACAATTTAGAAATAGTTGATAAAACGTTATCTAGTTGATCGAATTCTCGATTCTCCTTGAATACACACCAAAAATCGCATCAAAATCGGTCCAGCCGTTTAGAATAAGTTTAATTACAAACAGAGAAGATTTATATAAACATATAAAGATACTCTCATAGAATTAAGATAAAAAAATTCAATTTTCTTGTTCATTCCCTTGGCTTATAGTTTCAGAATTTTATTTAAGATTGAATTGATTGTGTAGAACCCAATCATAGATAAATAAGTGATACTCCTTCTCCATCCAATTTTTTGCTTCCTGTTTAGCCCGTCTCCAGCTCAGTCCTCCATTTTACAGGATTTTTTCTATTTCTCCATTCCATTTCGTTCTAGGTCTGCCTTTTCTCTTCTTTTTATTTGTTTCGGTTTGTTTCCCATATCATTTTAATGCACTGCACCCCAATACGATTAATTAGCGTCAAATCTTGTCATTCCTTATTGAATTAAGTCTCTTTACCGCGATAATCTTCATTTCACTTGTTGTTATTTTTTGCTCCAATTTGTTAGTTAGCACCCAGAATTCGCAACCTTGAATCAGCATTCACAGTAGCACTGATTAATAAATTCTCGTTATTTTACGTTCCGTTATCTCCCTGTACAGTGCTAGATAAGCAGATATTGTCTTATTTATCCTATTAGCTTCCTCTTCGTCAATGTTTCCATTTGGTCTTACGATTGTCCCTAGATACTTTAGCCTTCTTTCCCAGTTCTTCTATTTGCACTGTTATTTTTTATGATTTGTTTGATGTTTTCATTATTTCTGTCGCATGTATGTTTATCTGCAATTCGTATTGCTCATTTTCAATCTTTCGTTTATATAGATTAATCTCAATCTGTTGCATCCTATGTGTTTTATCTTTTCTTCCTTGTTCAATTCTTTAGTTATTTTGTACATGAATAGAGGAAACAATAACAAAACTACTTGACGTCGTACACATTCTCTATTTACTCACATCTATTCTAAACTATGTTTATCAATTGTTCAATAACTTTTCTATTCCTCATTACGTCTCATACATTTTATCTGTTCATACTATCGAAAACTTCCTCCAAATCAACTGCTGCAACATAAAAAATCCCATTTCTTGTATCTGTTGTTTTTTTATATTTGTCTCAGAATGAATATCAATTATCGTGTCAATCTATTGGTTCTAAATGCTACCTCCTGTGTGAGAAATTGTTAATTATGTCAATCTGTATCAACTTTTGTGTCAAACACTCACTTAAACCCTTTATAAGACACGCATATAGCTGCGAAGTATCACGGTTCGTACCAAATACACTGGCGAGTAAAAAATTCAAGTCACCTTAAAATTTCCATGTTCTTTGAAATTTTACGTTTGCATATAGTATTCGCAAACTGTACATTATTGCATGTGCTTTTGTAACCTGAATGTGATACACTATACTAAGGAAAAATGCATTTTTTTCTTGGATTTAATTAATTAAATTAATATTTCGAGCACAATTCAACATTTTGTTGTAAGGGAAGATATGGAACGAACAAAATAAAGAAACTTCACAATAATAACATGTACTCCCTCCTCTTGCATTGATGACTGGTTGAAGTCGGCGCGGCATACTTTGAATTAAGTTGCGGATCATATTCTGGTCGATGTTATCCCATTCCTGCAAGAGCAATCTTCTCAGCTCCTGGGCAGTTCTTGGTGCTGATGTGTGTCTGCAGATCAGTCGTCCCAGCTCGTCCCAGGCATGTTCTATGGGATTCATGTCTGGGCTGTAGGCTGGCCAGTCAAATCGCCTAATTTCTACCTCATCCAGATACTCCCTGACAATTTTGGCTGTAGTGGTCTCGCATTATCTTGCATAAAAATGCCACGTTCCCCATAGTCACCATAAAAGGCATCACATAGTCTTCTAGCAACTCCGTAATGTACCTGTAAGAGGTTAAGGAGCCATTTTCTATGAAGAACAACTCTGTACGAGCTTATACAGTGATTCCCGCCCAAACCATAACTGACCCATCGCCAAATGGGAGACGCTCGTCAATGCAAACTTCAGCTTAACTTATTTCATGTCTTGTTCACACTCGTCTACGTCCATCTGACCCAGTGAGACAAAAACGCGACTCATCTGAAAACAATACCCAACTCCAGTTATCATCATTCCAACGAACGTAATCTCTGTCAATCTTGCAGTCCGATGCTGGCGTTGCAACGGGGCACCTGTAGCCATTCTTCTGCATGACAGTCCAGCAGCATGAAGTCTTCGTCTAATGATCCATTCATTAACGTTGACATTTCTCACTTCTTTCAACTGATTTTGCAGTGAATCCACCGTAGCTTTCCTATTCCGCAAACTTGTGGACACCAAAAAAAGGTCATCTCGTTGAGTAGTAACTTCGCCCAGACCCTGGTCTTCTAGTGATCAGGCCAGTCTGCAGAAGGCGTTGGTTCACCATTTGCTCACCACAAAGACTAGCACCAACAATTCTTGCAGTTTCACGTTGCCCTCAACCATCTCGTAACAGCTCAAAAATCTTGCCATAATAATCGGATCTAAAGGCATTATGGGCCTGTTAAATAACTACATTTAGCAATCGCTAGGTTTTATATAAAGAATCAACAGTAAACTGGAAAACAGGCAAGGGAAAAGTGAATGTTCAATTAACTCAAAGGCACATTTTTGATCAAAGTCGTACTCAAATACATCGAATGGCAGATAATCTCGGAAAAAATTTTATTTAACGTCTACTATTCCTTATCAATATTGACGCTATAATTATTCGTAAATTCTGGAGAGACATCAATTTTTTGCTTGTCAGTTTAGTATTGAATATAATTTTTTCGATCTTAGACTTATTAACCTAAATTTCACTAAGGTCATTAAAGTGATTCTGTCTTTCAATTTTGATGTGAATGTACTACCACAGTAGCATAAACTTTTTCTTCAAGATAGGGCCATACTGTGTAATCCAAGGGATTAAAGTTCATGTGATGCAAATGCAACCTAAAGAAACATTTAAATCAAGAAAAAAGGATTCGAGGGTAGTGATAGAAAGAAAATACTTTTCTTATCAACTCAAGATTATCACTATTATAGGATTCTTATAAATAATAAGGATTGAAATCACAGTCGAATAAAAATAATATATTATATATAAATGTTCAGAAAAATCTGTGAAGAAAAGAAGAATTGAAATGATAGATAACAAATATTCTGTTTTTGGCACAATTCCAAAAATCCACATATAAAATTAATCCTCAAAGAACTATCTAAAAGATTGTTATGGTTTTATTTTATTGAAAAATCAAAAAAATACAAAGTTATTGAGCGAAAAAATAAACTTTTGATAAAATGTTTGCACTTTTTTGCTCATAATTATTTAAATTCGCGGTTAATGGCAAAAAGTGTCATAGACAAAATTCTAGGCAAAGCGATTTAAAACAAATTTTTTGTAGGGATAATAGTTCGCGCGATATCGTCAAAAATAGCTTTCCACCCGTTTATTTAAGATGGTAGCCGGGGGACAAAGGGTGGAACCCCACAAATTGAGGTTTTGCTGTCCTTGACCCCCCCCCCCACACTCGGTAAAATAAAATTGCGTCCTCAGAAAAACGCAAGGTAAGGGTACTAAAATTCTAACAATTTAATGGACTATGTAAATACCTACTGTTCCATCGCTAATAACCTTATATAGTCGATGGGATTTTTTTATGAATAAATAAAAAATTTATATGTTCGAATATTTAGTTTATTCCATCAATGATATCATTTTTGTTTACGTAGTAAGTAATAAAATTGATTCAAATTATGGATTAGGTTACGCATTTTCTTGTTATTCAAAGTATTAGATCGAAAATTAATAAGAAATTATGCGTGAAACATAAAATTTTATTTTTCATCTAATAAACGTTGTGTTCGTATTCCCCTCTCTACTTCATTTATGATCGCATATGATTCGAAAATCAGTTAAAACAAAATCAGTAAATTATTAGTCGCGTCGCTATCGTAAAATACAGAAGCTTTTTTTGGATATTTGTGTTTAGTTTTTTTGACTATGATGAAACGGTAGAATATTTGTGTTTATGTTAATGGATTATAATTCATCGAAAAAAGTTATTGTTTTTTATTTGGTAAGTGTTTCAAAATATTTTTAGAATATGAATTAGATGAGTTTCATGATTGTATACCGTTACATTATTATATTTATCTGTTTGTTAATGAGATTTCGTTCACTATTATTTTAAGTCTTTCTGAGTGACAATAAGTAAATAAGTAACAGTTTAAAATCTTATATTCAGTCAAAAAAATCTTATACAGTGTAAATAATTCGAGTGAAGTAGATTTGTTTACTTTTCATAATTAATACAATCATGTTAATTTTAAACTATTATTTAATATTTCTCAATGGCGAAATATGTTTCTTACGCCTAAGTTTTTTTGGGCTAATGATATATTTTTTGGAAACGTTCTTTTCCATATTCTTATATCTATTTTTTAAATAAATGAACTGGTTTTGGAGAGATTAACTTTTGGTCTTTAACAATATAAGATGTGTGATCGCGATTGAAAATTTTTGATGAAAATGAAAGGTTTACAATTTTATATTATTAAATCGCCGTAATATTTTACCGCCAACTCAGATAATTTGTATGAATTTTATACATATTTTCAGCCGGAAAGGTTCTACATAACTATTTGAATATTATGATGAGGAGTGAAATTTTTCTGCAATCACGGTAATTTTTCCTTTTCATTCCATATATTTTTATGCCAGGTCAAGATTTATACTACCACATCTTGTTTAGGATATATCTTCTTTGAAGTAAATGTATTTTTTCCAAACTCTACTTTCTTTCGCAAGTTATATAGGGTGTTCCTAAATACATATGACAAAATTGAGGTGGTGATTGCTCGTATGGAATTAAGATGAGTATTTCCTATAACAAAATTTCCTTAGCCCACCCCTTTAAAAGGTGGTGTCTAAAATTGAGTTTTCACAAAATTTTAGTGAAGCTAGAAACTTGGAAATCTGTATTCTCTATTATCTAATCTTGGATTGCTGCATAAACACTTCTTGACGTATCCCTATAGAAGGTAATAGTAATAAATTGAATTTGGGAAGCTCCCTGGGCTTCTAGGTTCTTGGGTGGGTTTTTAAACACCTTTTGACTTAACTTCATACAAAATAATTGTGATAAATTGAATTTGGAAAGATTCCAACACCTCCAAGATGGTGGGTTGGTGTTTCAACACTTCTTGACGTATCGAAGTATCCGCGTAGAAGATAATGGTAATAAATTGGATTTAAGAAGCTTTCGATGCCTTTGGTATCTTGGGTTGGTGTTTTAACGCTTCCTGACGTATCTTCACAAAAAATAATGGCAATAAATTGAATTTAGGAAGCTAGCTGGACATCTAGGCTCCTTGGTTGGCGTTTAAACACTTCTCGACTTAAACTGGGAACATTTTATTAAGGAACCATTATATTTTCATTACCTTTTGATTTTGCACACTTATAAGCATTGCTCTGCTAAGTTTAAAATGAAAGTCGAAGTTTTTAAAACTTGCAAAGCAGAAAATTTTGTAATATTGCACTTGATTAGCATTCAATTAGCACTCAATTTTCCGCTTATCGGTTTTACTATGTTATCAATTCGTAGGTTTAAATGCGTTGATTTAGTATTTGGCTAAGACGTTTACCCTTTCATGGAACGTTTCACTTTTCGTGTTGATTTTATCAATTCTTCAAGAAAATTCTGTATGTTTTGGTTTCTGATGGTATGTAACAACTTTTTAAATTCAGTTGTAGCTTTGTTGTAATTTTGTGTTTTTGTCATTTTTTTCCAAGATTCCTGCTGCTGTAATTGTTTCTCCTATTAGGTATTGCGTACCTTTTATTAGATTCTTGACAGCTTTTTCAATGTTTTGAGGTGTTTGGAGTGGTACATTCAATTCTACGTTGAGACATGATATCGATGTATTTTTTGCCGCGGAACCTGATGGCGCTATCAGTTTTGCCATAGAACATACCTAAAAAGCGCTAAATGTAAAAAAGTACATTTGCATATGGTTTTTCGGCTCTATTGTTTTTAGGTACATTCTATGATAAAAATGATAGCGGAAAAAGTACACAGAAAACGTCTATCATATTATTTTTAATATAATTTTTAAGATATATATCACGGAAAACTTTATAATTACTATATATTTTTGTATAAAACACAATGTGGTGTACCTAATGTACCTAAAAAAATAGAGCCGAAAAACTCTAATTACATAAGCTATCTACTGTAAAAATTTCAAATTCCTAAGTCAAGCCGTTCCTGAGATTTACGATTTTGGCACAAATGATTTCCATTTTTCCCTATGTGCGGCGCTCGTCTTCGGCGCTTCGAATTTGGTATAATCGTTTGGTATACATGTTGTAGGTGTGTTTTTGAGAAAAAATCGATTTTTTCGACCTAAGAGATTAGAGTACACCAAAGGAAATGCAAACTTTTCTTTGTTGCAAATGTATGATCCGTATTCCATTGACGAAATATTTCACACTCTACAAAAACAAAATATATTCTTCCAATATTCTCGCCTTCTACATTCAATATTTTATAGCGCGTTTTAAAAATAGGGAGAAATAATATTTTCTTTTATGTTAGACTTTTTTTTTTAAATGAAGAATATCGTCATTTTCACATAGTGGCCTACAGCTGGTGTTTGTAAACTACGTTATCATACTAAGCTGAATCCTCATTTATTTCTTTCATAGGGTAGATTTTAAAATCAGAAATACCACTTATTAAAATAACGTTTTCACATTTCGAAACATATGAGCTCTGTAAAAAATTGGACAAGAAAACATCAAAAATCAAAAATATTTAATTAATCATGAAGACTTTCTCTTTTTCAAATGTAATACATGCTGAGTAATTACGTGGGTCCCTTTCCCACGGCAGTTTCCTTGCTTTTCTCTCCTGTGTCTTTTGTTTTATTTCCTGCCACCTGATTCCTCGATTGTCTTAATTTTCTCTGCCTAGCTCCTCATCGGTCTTTTTATTTTTTTTTGTTTCGTTCGTGTTTTAATATATTCCGTATTAATAGTTCTTCTCCCATTCTCATAACAGAGCCAAACCATCTTAATTGCCCTCCTTCGATTTTGTTTTAAATTGACCCAAACTATTTTCCTGAGTAAGTGTCTATGTCACTGATCCGTTCATCTACTGAGGCTACTTTTTTATATATTTCTATTTTTATTTGTTTTGGTATGACCTTTTTGGCCAGATGTTTCAGTTCTCTCGTTTATCTTCCGTCTTTTGTCAGCGCCATGCTAAGGAATATAAAGCTTTGACCTGCTCCATATTCGATTCTTCTAATTTTATCTTTTGTGTCTTCTTCTCTCGGCTTATTATCATCTAATTTTGTTTTATTTCCATTTATTTTCTTATTCGTTATCATAGACCGTCATTGTACATTTTTAAATTTGACTTGAAGGTTTTCTGACCTTCCGACGTTATTACCATGTCAACTCCGATACTTTGTACTGTTTAATTTTCTCTATTTATTCTATTTCTCAACATCAACATCATTTCTTATTTCTTAGACCTTTTGATATATTTATGCTTCTAAATGCTCTTGATTTTAGGTCTCTTCTGATTTAAAATTAATTTTTTTAATAAATTTTTGAAGACAGATGAAAATTTGACGTTTCGACTTCTTAATCACACTTTTTAGGCACGACAGATTTGCAGTGTGGCCCAACATTTGGATTCTAAACAACTTAATTAATTCTGAAGCCTTTCTCCTTCTTCATTTTATCATGTCTGTCCTTTATTTTGTCTATTCCTGACAATTTTCTAAGTTGCAGTTTCTCTACTACCTGTTGTATTTCTTTAGAACTTATTTCATGTTATGTTGTTTCTGTTAATCCTATTTGTCCTGTAGTCTATCTATTGTCTCAATTTTTCAATGATATCTTCGTCGTTTGTTATTATATCTTTTCCTTTACCTAGTAGAATTAGTTCCAGTGGTTCAGTTTACACGAGAGTTATTGCTATCATATCGTGAAGATTTGAAATCAGTATACTAGAAGTAGATGACATAAATTTCTTTTTTCATAGCGCAGAACTGGAATTCTTTAATATTTGAGAGACTTAATCCAGTCTTTTCTCATTTCTAAATCTTGAATTGTCATCATTTCGTTTCATTCACCACGTTTGAAGCATCTGCGTTATTGTCAACAAACCATACTGGTTGCTAGACTAGTAAGTCTACTATAGTTTGCTTGACTATCGGATTGGCGGATGATCTTCAGTTGGCGATAGTTCCTCTCTAGATTGACCTAAACTAGTGGTAGTTTGAACAGTTTGTTCAGTATAAACAGAGTGAATACGCAAAAATTTTTATGCACGTGTCAATGAACAGTCACAAAAAGCTTTACGTAAAGCTAGATTACTAAGTTTAGTAAAATAAGTATGGTATAATCATTGAGCTTTCTTAATTTATAAAGAACTATGCTTTTTGCCTATAAAAAACTTCGTAACAGACCGAGCATAATCTTTCGATATAAATTTAACTGTTCAAATTCACCTTTGAACAATAGTCTTGTATGAAAGAATGCTGTAGCTCTCTAAGTGAATAATGACAATTTGGAAAAAAAAGTCTGGACTCGATTCTAACGTATATCATCCAGTAACATACATCCTTTACGAATAATGAAAAAACGCATTTAGTTTTGTAGCAGCATGTTCAGTTTCCCAGTTAAATTGAATAGTAGTAGTTTTTTTAGTCACTGAGATCTACCTCTAATGGCAGATTTAAAACGAAAATCATCAAGCAATCATTTGTAACACAAACGCATTAAAAGTTCACGATGTTATAAAAAATTAATTACGTTAAGAAGTTTAAATTAACAGCCAACTGGAAGCATGCTTTTCGAATCAGTTTTAGATGAATGTGAGAAAATATAATGTTTTTAAACTAAGGTAGCAGGTGTGATCAGCAAATGCGGCAAATTATTTTATCACAGCGTAAAAAGGTAGCACAATATTTGGATGAATCCATTCCAATTACCAAAATTATTCCATCAAGTTTAAAATGTTTTCCCTTACATTGTTTATTTTTGGAAAGAGTTCGGATCCTCATATTGTTTAAACTGGTTAGCAAAGTGAGTAATGAGAAAGCTAATTGTACGGAAGATTCTGTGCATGATGAAGAGGAAAGGATTTTCCGTTTCTAAGTTTCATAAGCTATTACATTATCATTATAAACAAATTTTTACATTCTTTGAGCATATATATCACGATTTATTTAAAATCCATTTGTCGGGACCCACTGCAAATCTATCCTGACTAATATGTCTAGAGCTCTAAGTTCCAATATTATAAAATCGTTTGGGATTGCCTAGAAAAATTAAACGAGCTAGGCAAAAAAAATAAAATTACCCTACAATGGATTCCGGGACACACCGGAGCGATGGGACCCGAACCCTTCTGCGGTATCAGCTACAGAACAATGAAAAAAGCTCTAGAAAAGAAGGGAGATAGGAGCAAAACCACTTATTGAGACAACCTATAAGAGCTGAGACAGGAGAAGACCCTTCTGGTAAACTATAACCAAAGTAGTTCTGCTGAATGTATCAACCTAAGTAAGAACAATCTACGAATATCAATAGGAGTTCTATCGGGTACTGTCGCCTCAAGAAACACCTGAAGATGCCAGACCTAGCATATAATGCGTCGTGCAGATTTTGTTGCTCTATCCACATTCTTTTGAAGTGTGAAACACTAGAAACTGCAGAGCACTACACCTGGATACTGTTGTCGCTGGTCAATGGAATGTGACCATGACGTGGTGGTAGATGGTAGACCTCGGAAATTCTCGGATATTTTCGGCATTTAACTCGTCTCAAAATGGAGGATCGGAATAAATCAAAAATTCTTTAACGTAAATGTAGTTTTAATAAATTACTTAGTCAAAGTTTTTGGTGGCGCTCCCCACAGTTTGGGAACCTCTACGCATCCACCTCTCCAAATTCTCATAGGCTATATGTTCGAACCCCCCACTACATATTTTTAACCCTCACCTTTTCATTTCTCCCATGGAATTATTGAGCATTTCACATCTCAATTCTTGTACTCAACTTAGTTGTGTTCAGTATAACTAGTAGATGGAAAGGGTTATGATTTCAGGACCTAATAAAATTCATTTTTTTTCAAATACGGGGTTGTTCCATAAAGTTTTTTTTAGTACACTTCAACTTGCGCACCATTGGTGGCTCTAAGCACTTCCAGTCTGTAATCAATTAAATGCCAGATACGCTGTAACATGTCGCCTGTGAATGATTGTACTAAAAGCTTGTGTCATCACCGTCATTAACCGGTATCCGGTAAACAATATCCTTTAAATAACTCCACAAGAAGAAGTCGAGAGGTATTATGCCCGGAGACCTTGGTGGCCATGGAATTGGGCCATTCCGCTCAATCCATCGATTGGGAAAAGTTTCGTAGAGGTGTTCTCCAATTACTGGTGGTGCACCATTCTGTTAAAAGTAAACAATTGGCTGTAGTTCTTACAACTAAGGTTTCTATCGTCCAACTGTGGTTTCTATGGACTAATGATTTTGTTGTGCATAATCCCACACCACACATTAACCTTTGGGCTGTCTCGTTGAAGCTCGATTACTGTATGTGGGGTTTCAGAACCCCAAATTCGTACGTTGTGGGGATTTATTGTACCAGACATATAGAACGTGGCCTCATCACTGAAACACATCTTTTTCAAGAACTCTTCATTATGCTCAATACGTTATATCATGTCTACGGCAAATTCCACACATTTTGGTCGATCTGTCGGCTCTACTTTTATATACTGATCCGGTGCTCATGAAGCTTGTGTACCTTGCACGGATGGAGGGTCTGGATGGGTCTCTTTGGAAGTTTGTCTCTATGAACCATGACACGCATTGAGCTTTCTGTGGTGCTATCCACATTTTCACTTATATCTGTTCAGCCTATTGAAAAAAACACTTGACACGTTGCAGTAAAATATGCAAAAGATGCAAATAAATATCTTTTCTATGTTCGAGGTTATGTTCAAAGCAGCGTGTAGATTTTTTGATAAATAGTTGTCTCTGCACGGTTTCTCGAGCTCTAATGACTGAACTCAATGATTTGTATGTAGTGAAGAATTCGCGAAATTCATATTTTCTGTCACGATTCATCAATAAAATCGTTTCTTACTACAAATACCTATCCAGAAATTGAATCTGGGTAATATTTCTGGATTTTTCTTTTTCAATTATGTAAAATTTCAACAACAGCCCTGTTTGTATCTCATTACTGAAGTCTGAGAGTCTAAGAGACTATATATATTATGTTCTTATCCAAGTATATGTTTTTCTCTATTCCAGTGATCATCATTTGCTTGTACTCTAATCTCCGTGTATATTTTCTTTCTTTATCTTTTTTCCTTTCCATTATAAGGTACAGTATCTCTGTTGACGTTATTTTATATTAAATGATATTCATAAATGCTACTAAATTCCTGCTAGTTCCAAATTTGAAACAAAATTTAAATAAGTATGATGACGGAGAAACTTGAATATTTTATTTTGAAATTAGCTTTTTGTTTTACTTTTCTAAACGATAAATAATCTTGTAGTGAACAGATTTTAAAAAAAGCGACGTGAGGGAATTTTGTGTAGTGAAAAAATTTCGAAGAAATTAGTGCTAATTTTTAGAGGCACTTAAAAATATTAGTATGCTCATTTTACTTCAGCACGTGATTAATTTGAACAACAAACATGCTGGGAACAATTCCACCGACAAAATATATTCAGTTATGTACGGAAACAATGAAAATGTAATGAAGATTGTATGTCATAAAAACGCTGTACGAAAATTGGAACAAGTCTATGAAAAATTCGTGCAGTATGGAATATTACCAACATTAGTCGATGTTATTACACAATTTTTCTAATTTTCACATTCACTGTTTGTTTTACTCTTTATGTAAAAAGCAAGCATTACACTCGAATAGTTCTAGTGGTGCCTGCCTTTTGGAGATGCCTGAAGCTATTGATCTTAAACTTCTGTATGTGTTATTGTTCAGGAAAAACGTGCATTGGAAGATAATTGCAGATACCCACTTTTCCAAATTAAGGAGTCTCGATAAATTGACGTTCTACGTGTCTGCAGGCGAAACAGCTGTTAATGAACCACGTCTACTTGTCGAGTAGATTTTGAAAATACTGTTGGGATTACGTTGGACAGTTCAAAAGAACATCTGACATGAGAGTAACGGTAAAAGAGAGTCAAATCACCGGCATTTGTTCTCTGTCCTTCTGATCTGGATCTGGATCAAGTATGCTTGGAAGCCGAGCTCAAAATATAAACGAATCTTGACCTTGTAAAGAATCAAAACCTGTTGCGAAATATATAGCTTTTTAGAGGGCAACAAGTTTTTATGGAGCTGCCTTATTTAATTCGGTCACGTGACTATGCAAGGACATATTACTTTCAATCTCAACACCCAATAAGCGAATATGCGGTGATGGTGATCTTTTATAACCAGACAGAACGTGTCTCTATCCCACTCCAAAAGATTAGTATTGATGGTAGTGACCAGTTTCTGCCTACAGATTTAGATCTTAGACAAGTTTATTGAGGCTTTTGAGGCAGAGGTATGGATAGGATTTGCATTTTTGTCGAGTAGATCGTTGATATACAGGAGAAAGCAAGTAGGTGACAAGTTTCACCCCTGGGGAACATCAGCGTTCACTTCAAACTTCTATGACGTTTGTCGATAGATAGAAACCTAGATGGATCGGTCTTTGAGAAAGTTACTAAGCCAGTCGATAAGTCAGGACTGGAGATCGTATGATTTTGATTTATTCGAGAGTTTCGTATACCGAACCCTGTCAAAAGCCGTTCCAGTGTAATAATAGCTCTGAATTTCTCATATTTCTCCACAGCTTTATTCCATACACCTCCAGTTGATTTATCTTCGCAATCGCCGTTTTAATAATTGCTGATTATGCTAGCAGACTCAGGATATTTCAAGATTTACTGATTAACGACTTTCTTCATGACCTTGGAATTAGTTTTATAAAACTATAGATCTTTGTCTGCAATGCCCTTGAAGGAGTAAAAAATATAGGCTTCCGTACCTGCCAAGGAAACTTAAAAAGAGAATCCTTCAGACGCTGCCATTTGGTCGATCTATAATGTCAAATTATAGAAGAGCGGAATCCATTATTTTTCAATTTGAAGTTTTTATATTCCCTATTTGTACAACACTGTAAATTATTTGATTTGAAATATCTATTTTTTACGTTATTTCAACATAATTTTCGATCGAAAATTCTTCCGTCAAAATATCAGCTTTTTTAAAAAAATTCGTGAAATTTTTATTCATTGGACTCTCTACTTTTTGATTAATTTTATTCTACCATCAATATGGCAAACAATTAGACGAAAAAACTCTGCTCAAATAACACGAAAAATGTGAGATTTCATGTTAAACTGCTAAACGTAAGTAATTGGAGTCCAAAATTTTGATAAATATCTCAAAATTGTACATAATGTTGAAAAAATTGTTTGAAGCGAACATTTTCTCGATGTACACAACGTCTTGGTCACTAAATTTTGTCGTTTCTTCAGCAGTGAGGATCTAATAACATTGCTCAATCGCATCCATATTTTCTCCAGTGAATTCCCAGTCGACGTATATCTTGTCTTGCTTCTTTATGATCATATTTGCATTTTTGTTAGTATGCCACGGAGTAGGTACTATCCTTTAAGAGATTTAGAACTCGCATATGGTTTTTATACATGCGTTCGTATTCTAAAAATAAACGAATAATCAACTGAATATTGGAAATTTAACTGTAAAAAATTAAGTGAAAATTATTGAAGAAGCCGCTGAAATTTTCTCAAATTTTAGTTCTGATTTTCTCATGTTTTTCAATATAACATTAAAATAGGCCGAATATTAAAAGACACTCTGTATAATAATTAAAACTTACTAATTCCACGTAAAAAGGACTTATTTGGATAATTTGTTATAAATCTTTCAGTTATATGTCTACTTTACTGCATAGTGAAATTGAGGTAATTAATTACCGTAACAGGATCAGAAAAGTTAAACCTGTTCTGAGTTTATCCTGAATTAAACGTCAAATTGATTTGTGAACTTACTCTCACTATTTAATGGGTATTATAATTAAGGTTAGGAGTATTTGACAAATTATCAACTAATTGTTTCTTGAACAAAACGACAGATTGGATAAAGTATTATCTCAATATAGTGAAACCGTAGAAATAGATAAAAGACATATCTATGAATCAATTATATGTTTTCCATGTTGCTCAATGACCTTTTGTCATATTTCCTACAGCTTCATGATTTCGCGCTCATAAAATTTCTGGTCCTTATCAACAAGAAAGTGAACCAGATGCGATTGAGGGTCATCGACATTTGTGAAAGTTTGACCATTCAAAGAATTCTGAAAACTTCGAAATAAATGTTAATCAGATGGTGCCAGATCAGGGTTATAAGGGAGATGTGGCATCACTTCTCAGCCAAGCTCCAATAGTTTGCCACGAGTTGCCAAAGATGTGTGAGGCTTTGCCTTATCATGGTGGAACATTAAACCTTTCCGATTTGACAATTCTGTCCGTTAATAACCGATATAAATAATATATATATATAAAATAATGATAAATGTATTAATCAAACCAAAAATCACAAGATGAAAATTCAAAAAAAAAAGATAATAACATAAAATAGAAATCGATTAGAGTAGGTGTTCAAAATGTTTTCCGTTTTCACGAATACACAGGTCCACCTTTTTTTTTCAAGAATCCATTAATCTTCTAAAAGGCTGGAAGTCAGTTATGAAGTCATTGAAATGACGATGGATTCTATCTTTCAATTCTTGAGGTGAATTTACCTCTGAAGCATAAAATTTTTCTTTAAGATGCGACTATGTAAGCATCACCGGGGAGACAATGAATCAGAGCTTCTGCACCTCTACCAATCCATCGATTGGTAAAATGGTTAGTCAACCAATTACGATACCTTCTATCAAGGTGTGGTTAGGCTTTTTCGTGCATAAAAACTAGACACCCTCGCTCGTTTAGCGTAATTAGCGATACCCATTTGACATGTGGATTTCAATGACACACTCAAACATACCTTGCCTCGTAAAAGCGACCTCGTCAGCAAAAAGAATACATTGTAAAAATTTTGGATTTTGCTGTCCTTTCTTGTAATGTTTGACCAAAATCCACTTTAACCGGTAGATCGTCTGGCGAGAGCTCTTGGAGTTGTCTATGATGATAAGGATGTAGCTGTTGCTCTTTAAGTATCCTTCAAATACTCTAAGAAGACTTGTTTATTTGTCTTTCCACATTTCTTAAGCTAATTATTGGATGTTGATCGATTAAATCATCAAATAAAATCATATTTTCTTTATTAATGATTATTTTTTTAGCTGTAACTTTCCCAGTTATTTTAAAACGTTGTTCAACGGCTCTAAATATTTGTAAACTTTTCTGCATAACGCGTTACAGCCGTACTGGACACTCACCTAAGGTTAACAACATGTCAGTGTATTCAAAATTTGAGTACATTTTGATCAATAATATCTAATTCAACAAATAACAAGATTTCAGAAATGTAATTATCAAATATCAATGAATGACAGTTTTCCATTGCAAACTCAGAGAAAATGCTTTTGCCCTGTAAAATTCAAAGTTTAATAATTATGGGTATTCAGTTATTGGGGGCCTTGATCATGAAATTGTTTTATACTTAGACTTCCAATAGCCCGGTGCCCATATAATAAGAACCTATACTGATTAGACTGAATTTTTATAAAAACGTTACAGAAATAAAAGGCCTTGGTCCCAATTTTTTTAAATGTATTCATTTTATCAATAGGGTCTCTTTCACGCGACAAAAAAAAGTTTTCAATTACTAAAAGTAATGCTTACTAATTCATAATAATAATAATAATAATTAATAGCTCTATATAAGCATCGGTTATTACCTCTACGGACACTTGAGGACCTCTATTCACATTCTTTCGAAGTGTAAAATACTAAGGAACTCCAGAGCACTACACCTGGAAGCGGGAACGCTTGAAATAGAAGACGAAGATCTCTGGCAATTGAAGCCTTCCCGTATTCTAGACTTTTTAAAAGTTGTGAGATTAATGGATCATCTGGGTTCTCCAGTATACAGATGCTTTGGATCGTTCATGATACCAAATTATCCAGATACACACAAACCGCTCAAGAGTCATTAATAGGAATAAAAATATAGAAATTTTGTAGTGGAGGGGTATATACCTGGAATGAGACAATTCATTATGGAAAAGTCTAATATACAGGAGCCTCTGTTTCAACCAAAATAGCTATCCCTTGCAGAAGGTCTATTATACGAAGGAAGGACAGCTATAACTGATAATGATCATACGAGCTTGGATCTAGCCAATAAATTATTATGATGAAAACACATAGTTTAGGAATCCTATGATCAAATAGGCTAGGAAACCCAAAATATTCAACCCAGAGAAAATTGAAACGCGGCGAGATAATTTGAAAAGAAAATACTGAAGGATTATGTCTTTCTTTTGTCGGCGGAACCAAAGGCTGTTATAAAATATAAAAAGCTCTATGGTCATTTTTAATCACATGGCATCTTATAACTTTTCAATATTATTCAGTGTGAACAATATTGACAATACAGTCAATATTTTAGAGAAGGACTATCTTATAAAACCAGGCGATATTACAGAGGCTGCTATACAGACAAAAAGGCGGATAATAGTTCAAACAATAAAGTTAAGATTGTGAAGATCGACCCTATTATTATTTTTTTTTATTTAACCCACAAATAAAGAGTGAATAAAGACAGTATCTCTCTTGAAATTATATTTCATGAGTTTTGTATTATTTTTTGAATAAAATCAATGTTCGAGGTGCAAGATATTTGATCAAGATTAAATCTAATATTGACACTGTCGTTTGGACCATTACGTTTTGTACAATCTGGAAGGCCTAGAGATACGTTGTTCTATAACTGTGTTAACCAGCAGTTCCTTGGAATTTGTTGAACGGCTTTCTACTATCAATCTTATAGGAGATTAATTTAGATTCACGAGGTAAATCATCGATAACTACTCGATAACAATTATTGGTTAAGTACAACTAAATAAATCTCATGGAAGAATTAACGCGCGAAATAGTAATAAGAATTAAAAGTCCTTGTAGATCGTGTTTTAAATTTGAAATTTCCACCGAAAATTGAACGCTACGGTGGGAAATTCTGATCTACAAGGCACAAAGATGATAATCATTATATAAAAAAAACATCGCCTAGTTGGAACAGTGTCTTCGTGTTTTAAGAGTTATTAAAGTATTACCTGTCGGTGAAGATGAAGGAGAAAATTTGGAGTGGTATTCACAGAATTTTGACTCAGTTTAGTATCAAAGCTGAGGTATTCGTAAGAATATTTGAACAAAAACTACATCAATGTCATTATATAGTGATAAAAAATCATTATCTCAAGGTGAAAAGCCCTTCTACAATTTTCCCAGTGTAATATCAGAAGATAAGCTACAAAAAATTATTTCAACATGAGTTAATGTCAATATTTGGTGTTATATAATATGAGTTTTTTCCTTTGAACTGTCAAAATAGTTAAATGGATATGTTTGTTTTCATTTTGATGAATTTTCTGAACTAAATGATATTTATATCGCTTTAGGATATTCCATTCAAATATATACGAAATAATGTATGTTTTATTGGTATTAAACTCTATATGGGGATTAAATAAAAACACTTTTGTAAATATTCGGGAAAAATAGAGACATACCGTATAGATTAACTTTATAAATAATACTAGTTGATCAAATGAATACTCAGTGTGGAACAATTATTATCATCTGAACGATACTGGTTTCAATTGAGGCGTTTATTACAAAAACGATCATAGTCCTAAGATTCAGATTTCGCGGCTTAAATTGACACTTATAAATCAGGGGCCACCTGTTTGACCGGGAAAGTGAAATTCTACAAAAAGAATCATAGTACGAATTTACAGCCGTCAAAAGATCAAGTAATTCCACAAAAACGAATGTTAACGATATTTGTGATGAAAGTAATGTTACAAATTGACCGAAAAAGAATAAAAAATGTGTAAAGAAAGAGACTGTTATAAATGAAAATAAAGTACGTGGTGTGGCACATATAAATCATGTGAGAAAACAAGTTCCGGCTAGAGTTACTGGCGCTGATTGTAGGTATGTCAAAAACTGAAAATATTCTTGTTATTATTGAGTAGTTTTTAGGTGTTAGCATTTAAAGGGCTTTCAAAATATTAATGAGAATAATCGATAGATTTTGATAACTCTGTTTAATAACATGGCGTCAAAATATGGACAAGATTCTAATTTATTTGGCTTGATATCCATAAGTGCTCCGCTTTGCCGTAGATCCAAAAAAGTTAGTAATACAAGTGATGATGAACCAAATACGGAAGAAGGAAATGACAGAATGAAATCCTTTAGTAACAGTGCAGTGTTTTCCTACAACAAAAGAGTGGTAAGCAGAAATTTGCCAGTATATTTGAAGGCGTTTTTAAGCATATTTGGTGTTACCAGAGGGAGAGTAAGAAGAATAGAAGAGGAAGGCATAATAACAGGCACAAGAAAATACGGGATCCTGTAGCGAATTTATTCAGTCATTTGAAGCTCGAAAAATGTTGTGCAGTGCAACCAAAGGTGCAACTATATTCGTGTACGATGAAACTGTTGGCAAGAATTATGTTACTTTTTTGTTGTTGCGTTATTTTAATGGGCTGATATAAGCAACAAAGACTCAGTGTTTTTTAAAACTTTCAAAACTATTAAAATTATTTTCCTATTCGAAGACATTCCCGACTGTCCAACGATCAAGATTTTAGTTTAATTGTCGCAAAAAAGGAAGAAAACAGCGGATGTACAGTCTGACTAGAATAGATTGATATCAGCTGAAGCTGATATAGCTGAAGCTTTGAAGCCATTTTTTATGCCAAATCCAAAGCCACCTATAAAAAAAAAATCAGTAGAAGTGATTAAAATAACTGTTCAAGTAGACAGACTTAGTAATCTTACACAGGTGCCTGGGAAATAATATATCTACTAAGCCGGAAGAAACTTGATACCAGACATTAAAGCGCCTGTATTTCTACGAATTCCTGCTAAATGTCTGAAAGTTTCCGAGAATGTCCACTATTATCTCAATGTGTAATTAAATCTTGCTCAGTCCAGCACCAGTAGTAGTACTGGATCTGAAGATGGAATAGCAGTGACGCAGAAGATTAAACTATGATGCCGATTTCCTTTGTAGATATTACAACTTAACATTGTTTGAAAATAAACATTTCTTTTAACCTTTTGCATATTGAAATCCCCAGTTCCATATAAATTCCCATAAAAACAACCATTGTCCATAAAAAAATGAAAAACTGAACTGTGGTGGTTTTTGTAAGAAACGCCTCAATTATTCTTATCGAAAATTCAGTTTCATAAGCGGAGGTGCGAAGGTACAAGCACTTTAATTAGTACGGTATAAAGAGAATCATGTTCAATATTTCATTCGATATAAAGTAAAATATATCTCATATCTTATAAGTATAAATTTTATAACTTGACATTGCTATCTTGGAAATTGGGATTCGCGCGAACCAAACAGAGATAAATTATGCCCAAATAGAGAAAACAATTGTACAAGGAAGCGGTTGCTTGTGTTGAATTGTGCAAAAAAGGCGCATATCATATTTAATATCGAAAAAACATTTTTATTGATAACCATTCGATTAAAAATCATATCAATGTCTATTTATAGATCATTTTCATGGATGAGAGAGAGATACAGAATTAAAGCATTAATAATCCATAGGCGTATCACTTCTTTTAGTAGACAGTTAAAAAAATTTGTAACTGAAGCTAAATAGCGTTTTATTTTTTCGAAAAGTATGTGATTCACATCCATATGTAATAACATCCTGCTAATCTAGATCAGAATAGGAATCAGAAGATAAACTGTGACATCATGTCTTGTTCTTTAATCGATTTATTGCCTTTTTATCCCACTTTTAATGCTTCACATCATTCAAAGCCTCCAAGAATAACAGCTTGACATCACACATTTTGAACGAATTATCATTTCTTGAAACTCACTAGTCAATATGTAACAATACCAGTTAGATGGGGTTCAGTTTCATATTTTTTCATGGAGAAAACACAAAATATACAGTTCGTTTCTCACAGAACCAGGATAGAACCTAATATTCTTAGAATTTAACCTGTGAATTCTGTCGACTTATACTCCGTGTTCCAATTAGAGATTTATCCCTTGCTATTTTTACCAGTTTTTCGTCTATTATTCGACCTATATCTTGGTTCCATTGTTTTTTACACTGCCATAACCATTAGTCACATAATCGTCTGATGTTTTCGCTGCTTTCTCGGTCTAATAGTATTTTCCCCTGATCTGCCATTCTAATTTTCATATAATGAACTCTTTTGATGTTGTCTTGCATATGGTTTCATCAGTCATGTTACACTGTTTTCCTACGAGATTGAAGATATTTGATATTTGAAGATAATCTTCACTTTCAGTACATATTATGGCGTCATCGGCATAACAGAAGCTTTTGATTTAACTGTCACCCATTCCATAACCTTTGTCTAGCCGCACCTTCATAGGATTTCATCCATTATTATGTTGAATAGCTTGGCTCTAAGCGAGTCTTCTTGTCTGATATCGCTATTGACTGGTATAGCTTTTGTTTGTTTACCATTGATGAGAGCCTGAACTTGATTACTTGGGCATAAATTCTGAATGGACTGGATTATATTGTTAGTTATGTTTCTATTACAGAATAGATGTATAACATCTTTCGCTGTAATACAGTAAAACACTTTTGGAAAGTAAACGAATACTGTCTTTTATATTCTATGGATTTCCTAACTTGTTGCCTTAGAATAAATACTGCATCCACGCAGGATCTTTCTGATCTAAATCCCTGCTACTGATCTTCATACACAAAGTTATCGTCTTCAGATACTGAAGGTTTACAGATAAAATCTAAACGGTTGACCAGCATTTGTTTGCCAGAAGTGTTCGCAACGAAACACAGAAGATAAAACAGTCTCCACTACGACAATGCGAGATCTCACACATCAAACAAAAACGTTTTTGAACAGTCAAAACATCGAATTGATGAATCATCCTTGATTTCTTCTTATCCCCGCAGATCAAATATATATTGCGAGGTCAACGTTTATCTACAATTGAAGAAACGGTTGATGTGTTCAAATCACATGTTTTGGAGGTATCTCAATCGGAATGAAAAAAAATGCTTGGATAATTGGTTCAATCACATGCAAAAGTGTTTTTGCCTACCTCAAAAATTAAATAGCAATCATCGCTGCTGCTGCTGCGAAATTGATATAAAATGCTACATTTATGAAAGTACCACGTAGAAAGCAACGTTTATAGTGGATGCATGGTCTGACTAATTGTGAGAACTGCTGGTCAAGATAGCTGAAACGGAGGATATAGCAGCTGATTGCAATTTTAGGAAGCCTTTTTCGAAAATACTACTCATGATAAATGAAATATAATTTTCAATCAAATATTTTCCTCGAGGTCCATCAAAGGTGTTACTTTAAGACCTGTTTGTGCAACAAAACACATCAACTACATTATAAAACACATCCAAGAAATTATCAATAAGTAAACGGAAGGTAATGGAGTAGTTTTTTGTATCATATCCCATAAAGATAGATTTGAGTTTTGTGATATCGAACCAAAAAGTTATATCCAAAGTCGTCCCGTATAATCCTATTTATTGGCTTTGTCATATCCATAGTACATCAGAACAAAGATCTACTATGACAATAACTTTATGATTCAAAGTTATATATCATCAAAACAAAAAGAGAAGAGTCTGGAAATGTAAAAATATAAGTATGATTTTGTAGCAATATGAATAACCCTGTATATTTCGGAATATTTTCAAAAAATGTTCCATATTTGTTCTAATTATTTCTTTCATACATTTTTTTGTAGATTTTGAAAAACTAACAAATGGTCGCCGATTCTCTATATGTCATTAAAAAATTTGGTGTACGGCCTACTGAAGTTGATGATGACCAAATCAAAGTCATAATTGGAGAGGATCATCAAGAGGTTTCGAAGAGGCTACAACAATTGAAAAACACTTCAAATGCCTAGTTATAAAGCTTAAGATTTGGGTACCAATTAATTTGAAAAAAAGAATCAACAATTGAGATATGCACCTTAAACAAAATTAAACTGACCTTCTATAGAAAAGAATCATCACTGGTGATGAGAAATGGGTATTTTACAGTAGCATGATTTGAAAACGATCATGGAACAAACACGACGAACCAGCACAAACTACATCGAAAGATGAAAAACAACAAAAAAGCTCATGCTCTCAGTTTGGTGGGATTACAAAGGTGTTGTGTTTTTTGAGCTGCTTCCAAGGAACCGAACGATCAATTCTGATGGAGCTATCAACGAAAAACGGCCAGAATTGTCAAATCGGGAAAGTTTAGTGTTCCACAATGATAATGCAAAGCCTGACACATATTTGACAACTTGTGGGAAAATATTGGGGCTCGGCTGAGAAATGATCTAATAACCATTTATTTCGGTCAAACTTACACAATTGATGATCAACGTCAATCGCATCTGGTTCAGGTCTTTTGCTTATAAGGACCAGAAATTTTATGAGCGCGGAATGATGAAGTTAAAAGAAAGATGACAAAGGTTATTGAGCAAAATGAAAAAAAAAAATTAATCTTCGTTAGAAAACAAAGTGTTTTATTTTATTCTACAAAACCGAAATTTCTTTGTCGCCAACCCATAATATGTAATTAGGCTGAAGTATGCGCGTAGATCATACTAAATTACTAGAAGTCGACGTGCTTCCAGAACCCAGATTAAAATACAACTGTGAAAATCCTACTATAGTGTAATAATTTTTGTATCGAATACGAAGATATATATTCACCATTGAACCTGATAAATCACTGCTCGGTTGCTTTAGTTTCAATTTTCTTCATAAACATAATTTCATAGAAACATTCAAACGGTTTTCACAGTCGAATATTTTTTTGAGTACTCCACGTTTCTGAATAATAAAAGCTGAATTATTTTTGTGGAAAATTCTTTAGAAGATTTGAATGAATAATTTGCTCATCGTTATTATATCGCTGCCAAATCTTATTAAATAATTGCCCAAAGTTTTCTTGAATAATTTTATCTAAAATATTCAATTTCCGGAATGAATTGCTAGAATTAGAAAGTTTTGCATTTCAAATATACTTTGGGTAGTTAAGATTGGATGAAAAATTATATTGAAGTCGAATTATAATTACCAAGTTGAAACAGAAAATGATCAAGTTCAATTTAGACAGACGATAAAAGATCTAGAAAACAATATAATTTTCATATTACTAAATTTTGCAATTAATAAAAATTATTCAGCATTGAAATATTGAAGTAGCCAAAAATTGAAGCCGCAAAGAAAGAATCCCTTCAATTAGTTAATTAAATATCAGTGTGAGGTCTAAGGTTTACAGTTGAGTGAGACTGTAAGTTGAGAAAAGGAAACCATTAAATTGAATTGAGAATTGCTTCATAATTGAAACGATCAGATCGTAATCATGGAATAACAGCAAAAAATAAATTCTGGATTGTCATGAAATGAGACGAATTTTATAAATAGGGGAATTTTCTTTGTTGAGAATGCTTCATTTTTTACTTTCTTTCAAGAATTTTCAGTAATTTCTTCTATATCGCTTGACAATAAGACAAATTTTATATTTGAACTTTGTAAATCTACAAACAATTTTCTCTGCGACTGTCTACCACAACTACAATATTACTAAATACATTTTTTTCTGACAAAAAATAATAGCAATGCTTTTAGGAGTGATCAAACTGAAAAGTTCAAAAAGATCAATATTTCTATCATACGACATTTTAAATATTGAAATTTGAATCCTATGAAGTTTTTAAGAGAATTAATATAATTTAAAGCCACCGCAAATCTTAATTAATTATTTCCCCGATGATGAATACATAAGTATTCGAGAGCTAATATATTAAAATTAGTCTACTTTGGTGTTTGATTGTCACGTTCCCACTAAAAAAACGCTCATACTCCAGTTGGCAAATTCATCTCCATCTCCTTCATCCTCCTTCACTGGTTTGAAAGATCAACTCTGGGTATACCTTTCTTACGTCAAAGGTGTAACAGAAAAAATTTTCAGAATTTTCAAATCTCACGGTATTCGCACAACCTTCAAACCCAATCAGAAACTCTCCCATCTAATCAGATCCGTCAAAGACAACATATCCAATGAACACCGTGGAATGTATGAAATCCTCTGCTCGAATTGCCCCCGTTCCTATATTGGCCAGACAAATCGAAGTTTTTCCATAAGAGCTAAGGAACACTCGTTGCCTGTCACTAATTCCGATATTTCCTCCACCCTTGACCAGGATCTTGTTCATACCAGACATATAATCGATTTCAATAGAAATCAAAAACTTTCGCCTCTCTCCGCCCCTTTAAGTCCAGGATTATTTAAAAAGCCCACGAAATAGAGAAACGTCCGAAGTGTCTGAAGAGACGATTGCCAGAGATTGCCGGCAACTTGGAAACACCTTGTTCATCCACTTTCCAATACCACTTCGGCCAACAACCACATTTACTCTAAAACCTCTCGAGAAGCTGATCTCCACAGATTTATTACTCATCCCGTCAAAAATATACTTCCCACGCGCGCTAAAACCCCAAAACCCGCCTAAATAGGTCCCCTATAATTACAAGGTTTACTCTTTTTACTATACCTCTTCATCCCTTCCAGTCCTCTGTTCCTTCTATCCACTCGGTTATTTCTACTCTTTTTAAATCTGATTTAACCTCTTTTATCCATTTCTTTTTCGGCCTGCCTCTTTTTCTAATAATGTTTATTTCCCCTTGTCTCATTGTTCATTTTCAGAGCCCCCAGTATTCTTACGAGTAATTTCCTCTCCGGCACTTCTATCTTTTCAGTACTCTTCTAGGTTAGTACCCAGGACTCACATTCATAGAGTACAGTCGTCTAATCACCATTTTGTACCATCTTATCTTGCTGCTTTGGAAATTTTTTGCTTCCATAATTTTATTCGAGGATCTTTTCGCTATCTGATTCGGCACTCCTAGATAGTGTTTCTTGTTTTCCATTCCAGAAGAACCTTTTTTCCCTGATTATCAGTTTTCAGTATAACTAACTCTAAAAACGTGTTTCTCAGTTTTTTCACTCTGCTTTTTAATTCAATTTATTATTTTAAACACGTCTCTAGTATATACAGATTTGTTGTTGGTTGTATCTCGATTTTGTAATTCTGGAGCTGCGCACTTACACAGTTCGCTCATTAGCTCTATCTATCTTATTCTTATACAAAAATAACTCTATAATTTCTGTCAAATCTTGTTAGAATAATGAGATATTTTGATAAATGTACAAAGTTCAAATTATATCTGATCGCTCAAGGTAGTGCAAAGTGAAGACTAAAACGTCGGCTACAAATATATAGACATACCGGTGGAACTACGAAAAACCTGTTAAGGAAAGATGTGATAAAAATAGTTTAGAATTTATCGGAATGACTATATTATTACACAGTATAAAGCAAATGAAAGGAATGATTTTTTTTTCGTAAACTGTCGATTTCAAAAAAAAATCCTGAAACCCATCGATTTGTATTTTCAAAAAGGCTATTTCTAAGGATACCTTTTCATTTTCGACGTGATGATAACTTAACGGGACAAAAAAACCACGTCAAGGTGTATTGGAAAATTTTGTTTCTAACATATTTCAAACAAGATAAATTTACATTCACAGTTGTACAAAAAAATGTTCGTATTTTTTGTATAAAATTAGAGTGTTTCCTTGACACATTCAGGAGAATGTTTAGCCTTGACCTGCGGAAAAATTAATGCTCCCGTGTGCCTTCAAGACAATTACAATTAATATAAAATTGAATACAATTTATTTCTTACTGTAGCTCAAAACATAAATCCGATATTATCGATTACGAATATCCAATCCTGATGAAAATAATAAAAACACATAATTACCTAAACAACACCCGCTGGCAATAACCACGGTCTTCGATATAAGTATCATACTCTAAGGATCTAAAAGGTTTGTTCTGACATAATAATTTCTTATTTGAAATAAGGCAACATTGCTTAAATGTAACCGAGATTTCAATTTATTCGTTAAGATTTATTGTACACTGACCGCCCCTAATGGGAACCAACGTCATAGCTAAGCGATTCCAAGTGTCCCTTAGGCACGTAAAGCTCCATTCACATATCTAATTACTTAAATGTTATATTGATGTAACTCTAGCAAACATAAATATAATTATTTATAGCTTTTGTGTACAATGGGACTTTGGTATTTAAAGCTGTTTGTAAGCAGAAACAAGGTTCTTAATAGTGTGGAATTCGTCGAGTACGGTAATTGAATTATTGAAACAAAGCTTGATTAATTATTTTCACATCCTCAAATGTTTCCTAGACTTTGACATCCCTCTCCAAGCTATGGAAGAATTAGAAACTGCATTAACAGATTTTACAAAATTTGTACAAAAAGCTGCATGGGAATCAAGCAGTTAATACCAGAAAATATAAAACCACGTAAAAAGATAAACTATAATTCAAGAATGCGGCTAAGCGTTAAGAAATATGTTAGAAGAAATCAATAATCAATTATTTGAAGACTATCTAGTATAATAGTATAAAATTTAAAAAGGCCTCAACATACATTTTCACCGGTGGAGGACACATCAGGTAGATGGGAAAAATGTTACTGAAAAAGGCGAAGCATTTGCAAAATATCCATCGGACGTGCCTCGACCGCATGCAAAAAATGGAATCTAAACAGACCAAATTTCCTAGAGCCACCGCTACAATTAGATAAACCTATGGAAAAAATTTTTTGCGCTGAAATCGAACGGATGATCCTACAGGAAACAAATCCAAGGAAATCGCCTCGGTACTAACTTACAAGAAATGCCTATGAAGAGATTAATTTTCCTTTCCAATGGAAAGTTGCCTAAATAATAATGGTTCCGAGTGAGCTAATGTCATATCCTCCAATTATCTCATTACCTACCCTATCAAAGTTACTTTGAAAACTGCTATTAAGTCGTTTATTACTTATTATAGAAGACCACCAAATAATCAGCAACATGGTACAAGAGAGCTAATCCATAGTGTGATAGAAACTATAAATAAAGCTAAAGCTAAAGAAATACATTTGTCTGAGTAGTGTTTCTAGATATCCGCCAAACCTTTGATAAGGTTTGGCACGAAGGGTTGCTATACAAAATCAAGAATAAACTTTGAAATCTCTTTTACATATTTCTTTATAAAATGTCAAGTTAAACATCAGGGATACCACAAGGAAGTATACTTGGACCTATACTCTATCTAATTTATACTTCTGATCTGCCAAATATCAGGTAAACAGAAATAGCAAAAATAGCAAGACATCCAGACATCGAAATCCTTATAAACCGCAAGGAATAGTTTACACGGTTTTATAAAATCCTAATCTGGAGAAAGCGTATCTTAACAAAGAAGAAACAACTGGGAATCAAATGGGTTCAGTATAAACTAACAATTAATATAAATAACCGCCATGATCGAAGTAAAGCCCGAAATAGTTTATTTCAAAGTAGTTTTAATACAAAGAATATGGTCAACCATTATTGGTTAGTCCGAAGATAAATTTCAAGGTTATCTGCTTAATTTTTTGAAGTATTTTACCTACGTTAAACAATCCCTGTCAGGTTAATTCTGCAAGAAAGTTATAATATAATCCCGACCAAATATATGCGTATAAATTATCTAGTTTCCATTTTGTTGTTAAGTAATTTCATAGATATCAGCATTTGGCCAACAGGGGATACTTTATAGACTACGAATTTGAATGCATATGAATTACTAAAATAACTAGGTATCATATTAAAATGAAGTAGTTGTAATTTCTAGAAAGTGAGCGAATCATTCTGTGCCTCCAATGGATTGAATTTCAATCCGATTATTCCTCAACGATACTTAAAATATTGTGTATCCTTCCCGTGAAATTTTTCATAATGTAATAAAGAAAACAAAAGAAAACTTCAACGTATTATTTGTAAGCAAATATTTCCATTTTTAAGAAAATTCATAACGATCTATAACTCCTTCATTATAGAAATTATCCAATCAAATCCAGTTGAAGGCAATAACATGGCATATCTGGAAAATATGTCGAATTCTACAGGATGGATCAAGCTTGTGAAACAAAGCAAAATAAATGTTTTTAACTGGTGTCAACCTACACATTATACGGTTTTACATAATTCTAAGCGTATGTGAAAAGAATTTACTTTTTTTATATCGAGCGCTTCGTTATAAGTCTAAGGATGACCTTGAGTGGTCCAGATATATAGCGCATGTTTTATAACTCATGTTATGGTTTGAGATAGTACTAGCTTATGAAGGGCTCCAGAATTGGAGAATCCTCCAGGTGTATCTGGCTTCGAAGCACGGCGCTTTCACTATGCAAATCCTAGAATTTCAGGAATATGTCAGAAAAGCTTGACAATTCCAGAAGATATTAATCGCAGCTATCTATTTAGTCCATTGATCTGGCAATAGGGGTCGGCATCCATCTCTTTGTTGTTATTGTGATATAACATAGCCGAGTCATTGGCAGTTTCATTTCATTTCAGTCTCCCATATCCAGGAATCCAGATCAGCTTTACTCCGTTTTGGCCAGCTAGCTATTTAAGTACCATTTGGAATACTAGAATTAGCTTAATGTCAGTCCCTCATATCCAGGAATCCAGAGCAAATTTATTCCATTTTAGCCTGCCAGCTATTTAAGTACCATTTGGCATACCAAAATCAGTTTATGTTGATGCAAACTTAGCAAGTTCATCAGCAGTTCTATTTTTGCTGAGTGTCCTATGTCTAGAAACTCAGTCATTTGGTCAGCCAACGGGTCATCGGCAGTTTCACTTCCTCTGAGTCTATAAATCTATAAATCTAGGGTAGCTGTATCGAAATTTGGCCAACCAGTTTCTCAAATACTTTTTTGAAATTCAAAGTAAGCTTCGATTTGATCATATCCTCTACGGTATTATTAGCTCAGCTGAACATATTTTTGTTTATATTGTCATTACTTTGATTCAGTTGATCCCTGTCTTAAAACTTCAGATAGCTTTCCAGGTTCTATATTACTGATTGCAGAATTTTGATGATGATGAACTTATACTATTCAAAATCTTCTTGATTGATTGAAGGTATGCTTGATAATATTGCTTTTGTCTGAAGCATACTAAAGCGCAATGAGTTTGTGTCGAAGTGGTCGACAACTGGTTCCTTGGGCACTAGGAAAAATGCTCATAGTGATCTACAATGAAACAAAGAAGGTAGAACGATAGGGTTTTTGACGAAACAGAATGAAAACATTGAAACAAATTCGGCTGCTTTTCGATCAGATTGATGTTATTGGTATAGTTCGTTATCGACCTGTGCAATTTTTTTTGATAGGATACCTAAAATATCATTTTATAAAGAATAATGGAAACGAGTTCATTTAATTTATGTACACCAACCTGTTTTCTGTAAGCAGCGATCAACCCGTAGAAATGCGCTCAGTACACTTTTCGCTTCTGACGAATTACCAGGAGCTAAATCACACATCAAATGCATGTCGCCATATGCACTGAAAAGATTGGAATTTTAATTTAATATGTTCATTTGACAGTAGCCTACTAAATGAAAAATAATTACTATTTTCTTTCAAGTTTTTCCTTATGCCAGTAATATGATCTTCGATAATATGTAGTACACATGTTTGTTTATCTTTTATTAGTTTTCCAAGAAGTGTTTGATCCTGTTTTAATATTTTTAATAAATAATTACAATTTATGAAAATTTTCTCCAAAATGTCTCTTTATAGCGAACATTTTCTTGGCATGTAAATTTATTTTTGCTATATTTAGATTGTACAGGTTGTTCCTGTAAAAGTTATGAGTCGCCCCTGGCCTCTAGATAGTAGTTCTGCACATTTGAAAGCCTATAAATGAAAAACGAGGGGAGGTATGAGAAATTTTTTCATTCCCGAATGTTTTGCATCAAATCCCGGAAGACCCTGTATAATCACCAGTTAGAAATAGAGAAATTATCACTGTTAGGGACATCCTGTTGTTAGCGTTGAATAAAACGGATCTTGTATTATCAAACAAGTTGTAACAATCAAAATTATAAATTATTCATAAAAATTTTCATAATAACGAATTGTGAAGTGTACTCTAAAGAAAAGGATAACGTGAAAAATTGAGTAGCTAATTGAATTTTGTTTAGATCGCCCAATTTGGAGAGGTATCTATTCAAACATCGTTTTCGATTTGGAAAGCTTTTTCATTTCTCCAAACCGCTAGTGGAAGTTGTTTCAGCTGTTTCGTGTAATTACTTTAAAGCGGATCTAAACTGTAAATTAGTTACCAGCTGAAATAATTTATAAATCCACGAATTCACACTATTGGTTCACCACGACTAATATATGATTCTTATGGAACATCCAGTAGAAGCAGTAATAATTCGATTTGAAGAATAGACGTGTTTTCTTTGGAACGAAATATCCGGTATACAAGGTGTGGCTATTAAATAAAGAAACTGGCGTATTAGAATATTGTATTCACAATTCGTATATTCTAATTGTTATGAGCTCAACTATAGGCTCCCTATTTTGTTCCTATAATAACACTGGATGTCTTCTTTCGTCAGCTTCTTCAGCGTGTCACTTTCTCGTTTATTTCAACTTCAAAGTACTCAAACTTTACTAATAATGGAATACTGAACTTTGCTATCAATCTCTTTGCAGACGATGCAACATGATTGGAAAACCAAGAGCTGTTTTCCCCTGCCGAATTTTCATCTATTCTGACTGATACTAAGGTTCACTTGTTAAGTTTTCTGGGTCGAGGTCAATTGTGTTTGTTGAACGAGTTTTGATTCTCAAATCAATGATAACAGACCAAGTAATGGAAGAGAATTTTTTTTTCAATTTTCATAGTCCACTTTCAAATGTTGAAATATTTTAATCTTGAATTTGGAAACATGAATGATTCCAATTGAATAACTCATAGTCAAGCTCGTCAAAATATATACACTGTATATCAATTTATGAAAAAATGAGAAGAACAGGATTCATTAAAAATTATTTTGAGCGATTTGCAGGAGAGGATAGCCAAAGCGTGAAATCTGTCGTCTCTGTGAAATGTATTGTTGGTGAAGGTAATAGAAAATACCCCCGTAAACGTTTTAACCCATTAATGCCCAAATTATCATTTTTACAACATTTCTTCATAAGTTTATGTTCAAATGATTGCCAAAGATTTATAAGAAACTATTAGAAAAATATTAAAACTGTATTTTTGAATTCTGAAAATATCCATGGACCATATTTTTCACTTAAATACAAAAACATGATGATAATAACTTGAACCTGGTCTTTTTAACTTGAACTTAGTCAACATTTTTCACACACACACTTAGATAAATTGGAAGAGTGAAATGGTATAAAATAATTTATGTTTTGAGGACACATCTTTTTTATTGAAATATATCGGCTCAACCAAGTGGTCAGTACGATAAAACCCAAAATTATATGATACACGGGAAACAGAAGAGGCTTCTATGGATGTTGACGGCCAACCAACTCCTTTCGAAAGAACTTGGTAGATTAAAAATTTGAAATTATCGATTTTCATAATAAATAGCAACGGATGTTAATGGAAGTGCTCCTTCAGTTGGTTTCTACTATCTACATTATTTCTAAACATTTAATTTCATCCACTTTATTTTTAGTTACAGGCGCAATTTACTCTCGAATGAATAAAAAAATGAAAAAATTCATTTACAAGGACACTTCTATGATGCATAAGAAATATTTTTATTTGTTCTCGTCCTGTCCCTTTTCTTGTTGTGACAAAAAAATAGAATTATAATAAAGACGTTGGAAAATGAGTTGTGTTGGATTCATTTTTACCATTATTGGATATTTTACTAAAGATAAGGATTTTTTCTTGACATCCACCACAAAGCTGAAATGGAGAAATAGTGAAGGAGATTCTTTAACGTCAAGGATGATGGACGGTAAAATTATTTTGATGTCATATTATTCGTATAAACTTTGCTTGTTCTTTAAAGTCCCTGACAGATATGTGAAAATTTCTCTTTCCACAGTTTAACTGACATGATCTCACAAATAATTGATTGATTGATATATAAGCCGAAATTTGAAGACCATGTTAAGTAAACGATATTCTTTCTATAGGTATTTGAATATTATCAACTTTTTCCTTTCCAATTATGTATTTCAATATTTATACATTATAAAGAGGAAAGAATAATTTTTTTTTCTTCGTGATTCTATTTTTTGTGGCGTCATACGCGATGATTCGATATATTTCTTCAACTTCATCTATTATACAAAGGACATTAAGTATCCAGTATGACTGTTACAAGAAACATGAGAAGGATTGCTCCCATAATACAGGGTGATTGATTAGTGTGATAAAGCTGCCATTATTGGCCTTCATATTTTGAAACTTATTTATTTTGCTGTGACATATCAAAGTTGAATTTTTTTAGATAAAACACCTTATATTTCAATGCATATTTGAACTCACCTTGGCTTTCTATGAAAATCGTAACAAGTACAATGTAAGAGAAAAAATTCAAAATTCTGTGAATTATTTATTTCGTTAATATTTATTGAATCTGATACAGTGTGAATCAAAATACTAATACATTATTTTGTCGGTTTTTTTCCAACACAACAACTTGTATTTTATGTGAGTACCGAAAATTACTATCAAAATCATCGAGCTTTTCCTTTATCTGAAATTATTCTAGAACATGTAATTGTTTGGAGAAGCAAGATTTTTGGATATAGACAACAAATACAAGTATTTTGAGAATCCTTTCATATTGAAATTAACCAGCCTAGAATGAATAGAAGATCTTACACAGAAACCAATCTTCTATATCAAACAACTGAATACAAATAATTTGAATGAACAATCATTATTTCTTTTTAATACACACCGATCACACTTTTGACAGTCTCGATGAAGTTAATTTCGGTTGGGCTGCCAATAGTAAAAATTGCTGTTAAAATGGGCAATGTTCTGATGGGAAACGTAATGCTTTATTAATATCTGCTTATAAAATTAAAAACTGTGCAGCTGATTGTCATAAGGATATGACAGCAGAAATATTCGAAAAGTGGTTAATTGAACAGCTTTTACCTAACATTCCACTATAAAAACGAAAGGGCTATAAAAATGGGCTCCGTTCACGTCTGGTAGCCTGTTTAAACCAAACGCCCTCACATTTTACTCGTCTAGTTACATTTTATAATTTAATATTAAGTTGTAGCAGTTAACGATGCATAATAATGATTTTTTTCCAAGTACCAAGTAGGGCTACAATTAAGTGCATCTGTCTAAATAACAGCGTATAATGACGTCCAATTTATCATTATTCGATTGCCTTTTAACGAATTCTCTCTCGCATAAGATATACTTATAAATTTTAGAAGTTTTCATAAAAATGATAAATTTATGAAATAAGGAATCTACGCTTATGGTAGATCAAACAAAATTGTTGGCAAGGGTTTTTATAATCTGCAACTGATATTGGTAGAACTATACTCAATTCAGTTGAAATACTTGGAATACACGAAATGTTTCTAATATAATACCTTATAATATTATACGAATGCCTTAATTGATTTTTCCCAAGTCCATGTCCAGTAGATTGTTTGAAAATTATGTAAAGTTTCTCATAATTAACTCTTTTTAGAGTTGAGACTTTTTTCTTTCGAATGCCACTAGTAATTTTTCTTATTCCACCTTTTTACAATTTATTTTCGATTTCAATATATCTGCGTTTATTTTTTCCCTATTTCTACCTTTTTATGTCGTGTACTGTATCATCGTTGAACAATACCACTTTCTATGTTTGTTTTATGAGTGTCTCCTTGATGGTTTCCACGATTTTCTACATTTACTCACCTTGTATTTCTTTTATTTTTTCAACAGATTTATCTTTTTTCCATGTGAGTGTCCAAAATTCACTCATTATGCATCTCCTGTACAACTATTCTTTTTTCTTCACAGATTTCATTTTGTTTTTGGGCTGAAACTCTTGGTTGGTCCAGTTTTAAGTGAATTGGATTTTAGCGTGGGATCCATTCCGTTATTCTTTTGGTCGTTTCAGTTGGTTTTGTTCTCATCATGTAGCCGGCCCAGTTGAGCCTTTGTGCTTTTATGTATATCACTATATTCTCCTTCCCCAGTTCTCTCTCTCTCTCTCTCTCTATTTCTTCGTTTTTCTTTGATCTTCTTTCTCCTTCTTCTTATTCTCTTTTGTTTATTACTGTTGTTTCCATGTGTGATCAGGATCTTATCAGGATATGTTTAGTTATGTTTTTGTTTTTAGTAGTTTTTTGTTTCTTCCATAGGATACAAAAAGGCTACCAACCTTTTGTATTCTATACTTTATCATCTCTCTGGTTGTTTGTCCTAACGTTATTCCTAGATAGTTAAAGGCGGATACTGTTTCAAAATAGTATTCGCTAGTTTTCAGTCGGTTTGCTGTTTATTCTGATTTTTCTCCTATTTCCATATGTTTTGTTTTTTCTGCATTTATGTCCAGTCCGTAATTTCTTGCTTCTTCTTCGAATTTGTTGATCGATTTTATTAATTCCCTCTGTCCATTTGCTATGATCGTTATATCATCTGCGTATGCTACGCTACTATCTGTATTGCATCTGTTATAATGTTCTTATTTTGTAGTCCTGCGTTTCTCACAATGCCTTCCATAATTATATTGAATAGCGTCGGTGACATTGGGTCTCTCTGACAACTTACGGTATGAAAATATCTCCGGCGCCCCCTCGAAAATTTTAAATAGGATCGTGTGGCACCTTGTTGAAAAGGGATTTTAGTCCTCTGTTCAACAATATAAAGTTTTTTGAATTTGGTGCAATCATAATTGAGAAAATTGATTTTTAAAATGTAAAATTTTGCATAATATTCAAAATGTATTTTCAATTTACTTTATAATTAAATTAAATGTTCAAAATAACCACCATGAACTTCTTGACAATAACAGAGGCGCTTTAGGAATTCTCGTACAACATTTTGTATGAACTTAGGGGTTATTTTAATGTTAATTTCTTCCAAATCATCAATATTGTCTAGTTTATTAAAATATACTTTAGAATTAATCAGATATTTTCGTATTTGTTCTGCTAAACATCAGGAAAAATCTTTGAAGAAACTAAAATATCAGTCAAAAAGCCTAATAAACAGTTGGTATAAACCTAGTAGGCTGCTGTCATTTAGGTATTCAATTTTGATTCTGGCTGATTTCTCCGAGACTCAAGGAATAGACATTCTAATTGTTGTGATAATAAAACAAGAATTCAGAAGGAAGTTTGTGAAATTGTGAAAAAATATGCAGTGAATAATATTTTGATTCTTCTCCGTACATCAGATTATATTGTTGGTCGGAAATATGATGAAAAATAACTCCTCTTACATAAGACTTTCTCCATTTAATTGCAAAAATTATAATCTAAATATAATGATATAAAGAAATCGATTATTGTTTTTGATTTCTTTACTAGCACGCTTGTTCGCGCGAATATTTTTGTCATGTTATTAGAGAAACTAATGTCTGAATATTAAAAATTTTGCTTCTGTAATTGCGCAATATTTATGTTCAAATCTGGTTTGCATTGCACATAATTCGCAGCATACGTTCTTTATGGAAAGCAAACTATCCAATTCTGAATAACCAACACGAATAAATTCGGTAATATAGAACTTCTCCTACTAGTTATTCTCTATATCTCTATCTCTTATAGCATACTTGAGAGTAATTGAACATCAAGCCATCTCAAGAAATATATGATATAACTTTGCAGGGTTGACAATGTAGTACGTGCATGGCAAATTTACTGAGGGGAATTTTCCCTGAGAACGATGTTAAGGAATGTCTAAAATGGAAGTTATTTTAGTGTAATTTTGAGGATATACCTAATTCTCTATTACACATTTCGCATTTCTGGAATAAACTACAGTCATTTGTATTTGGAAACACTTAAATGGCACTCGTGATAAAATTTTCCACCTCAAAGTCCTATTTATATAAACATATTTCGATTGAATGTCCCTTTTCCTAGCTACTTTCAATGTTTTATAGAATTATTGACATTTCGACTTAATTTTTTATACACGGTAAAACCCCCAAACTCTGCTATTGATTTGCACTCGATATTTTACTAGAATTACGAGATTCTTTTGTCTTTTAACTACTCGCGTGATTTTTGATGCAATCTGGCAACATCATAGTACAATTTGAACTTAATACGCATGACCGCCCTTATATCTAATCGTAAATTGGAATTGCGTGAGATAGGTGAATCCGTAAAGATATTAGTAGGCAATATGTTTACAATTATCAGATTTTTTGCGTCTCTATGTGACAATACATGAAACATGGATCCATCACTTAAGTCCAGAAAAAAACGTTCATCATCTGAGTGGACGTCAGCCGGTGAACCACGTCGGAAGCGTTCAAAGGCACAACAGTTAGCTGGGAAGGTTACTGCTTCAGTATTATGGGATACGCATGAAATATTGTTCATCGGCTATGTCCAGAAGGAAATCAATGAAAAACTGCCTGATATGTCGAAGAAAAAACCAAGACAATGCATCGATTCATAAAACGATGGCAACGATTGTTAAATTGATCAAATTACATTTCAAATTGTTTCATCTCAATTTTGAGGAGGCAAAAGACAAATTAGTTTTGTATTAGCTACTGGAATTATCTTTGATGCAATCTGGCACACTGACTGTATGGCGAGAACCACGAAATCATCTCGAAGACTGTTGTTTTAGTAGCGTGAACTCTAAAAATTATTTATTTTCCTTCAATGGCTGCCTAGTATTACTCTCATGAACCAAATCTATTACACATCTAAATGAATATAATTGGAGCATTAGCGCTCAATAGAGTACTAGAAATCAGAGATTCTTGTAGGTACTTTGAAATTTCCACTGAAAATTGTCCACGATCTCTTTCTCATTCTGGAAGAGGACCCACAATCGGTGATCTACTTGAACCCGGGTTACTGTGTCCGAAAAGTCCTTATAAAAGTTTTTTTAAACACCAATCCATTTAATACAGATAAATTCAGAGTGTTTCTAAATTCATGCGATAAGATTCTTGAGGTTATAGCTCGTATTGAATTAAGTTGGTCATTTCTATAACAAAAATTTACTCAGCCCCTTGAAAGATGGTGATCAAAATTGAGTTTTCATTATTTTTTCTACAGTAATGCGACAAACTTGATATTCTGTAATTTCCGTGCACTCGCAAACAACTTACTACAGGTATGTTTTCAATGTTTCTGTTACATTATACGGGGATTGAAATTAGAAACCCTCACTTCATTTCATATAACTACACGGAAAAAGCACCATAATTTATATTTTTTTCAATAAATTCAGTGGATTCATTCCCGTATAATGTAACAGGCATATTAAAAAACTACTTGTAGTTTGTTGTTTCAAATTTTTAGCTCTAATGAAATTTTAAACAAAAAAAAATTCAATTTCTTTCACCACCTTTTAAAGGTGATATCTTAGAGAGAGGTGGGATGAGGAAATTTGGTTATAGGAAGGACTTATCTTAATTTCATACAAGCAATCACCTCCTGAATTTTTGTTCCATGAATTTAGAAACATCCTGGATATAGAATCGTCTGTGCTATCGGCCGATATTTGTTAAAGTGGACACATATAATACGCTAAGAAATTATTGGGATTAATGATAATAAGTAGAAAAGGCATACAATAAATTGTCGTTGTGGCGCGTGTTCCAATTTATGTAAAATTTTGTAAATCAACTTTTTGTCACAGTTTTAGCGGTAATACTTGTTCACATAGTTTCTATTTTGTCAACAGCAAAATGTCCGGTATACACAACTGCAATCACGTATCCCACTGTCCGACTGAAGAGTATGGAAATACACCAAATTCCGTAGTGAACCATTCGCCTGAAGTTTCCTCAAAGAAACCAATTCGTCTCAAACACGTCGCGACTAGGAACGAAACGTACGATTTTTTGCATCTGAGAGCGTTTGAGGTAAGTTTTTACATCAAATAACACGTGTTATAATAATCTACAGGAATTATAATAACAAAAACTTTACCATAAATTTAAAATTAATTGTGAACATTATCTGGAACGTTCCCTCAATTAGATTGGTAGAAAAATATACGACGTTCGAAGTTTAATTTCTCGACATTAGAAAAAAGTGTTTAATTGAACGTTATTTTGGGGTATTTTGAATAATTTACCTTCCGATAGGCGCAATTCTGCATGAATCGTTATTAGTCGCGCTAAGACTGGCAGTCCCAAATTCGAAAATCATTCCAATTTTTTTGGTTTTTTCTTTGAATCTTTGTTCCCAATATCTACAGTTCGTCAATACCCTGTATCATATAATATTGTGTAAGCAAATTTGTACTTATCATGTGACTGAAGTTACATAATTTGAGTGCTTTGAACCCATTGTCGAAGCGTTTTTTCCATCTCGATTGAGATTCGTACAAAACACGCCATTTTAACACATCAACCGCTTCTTCAGGTGTAGAAAAAAAATTTGACGGTTGGATTGTTCAAAAACGTTTTTATTTGAACTGATGTGCTAGAGCTCGCATTGTCGTGGTGGAGAATAATTCTTCTTCTGCGATTGGTTTCCCTGATTTTTTCGAACACTACTGGAAAACAAACGCTGGACTATCATCCAGAATTGTTGCTAGGTTGCTCTCATAGAAAGATGGCGACGTATCCATTTATTCTTGGAAGACCCTTACAGTCGATTGTTGTGTAGTTTCGTGTTTAAATAAATCCATCCATAATTAATGATTTGCCACAATTTCCTAGACGTTTTTCCAAGCATCACCAATCGACACGAGCATCAAGCACGAACAAATATTTTTGACAGCCAAATATTCATACAATATTGAATGTGTGCGAGAGAAACTAATGCCCAAGTACGACTCAATCTCATGGTATGTCACATGACGATCTTGCAATATCAGTTCAAGCACAGCATCGATGTTTTGTGGCACAACAGCCGATTTTGGAAGACCTTCACGAAATTCATTCTGTAGCGAAGTGCGTTCCCGATTGAATTCGGTAAACCAGCTAAAAACGGTGGGTCCAGATTACCCAAAGTCGAAGCGAGTTGATCGACACCCTGCTGTTGGTTTAATCCACATCGAAAGTTATAGAAAATAATCCAAACGAAAATTTTCACGAGTTAATTCCATTTTTTGACCAAAATAAAAGTTTCAAGTATCTGTAAATAACTCAAATAGCAACACGATCTGGGTACGTTCACCACTGAAAATTTGAAACTTTATTATGGTAATCTCAGGGTTGCCATATCTTAAAACTTTAAGTAGTATCTACCGTATTGTAGTAGTGTATAACTCAGACTCATTAACAATTTTAGTTTTCATTTTATTGCCAAAATGTTTCTTGGGGCTTCTAAATAGCATGCTGCACCTTTCCTGTTGTACCAGAGTCGGTGATAGGTTGATTTTCGCCATTCAGAAGTGGAAATGTTTCCTGTTTTATCAACATATTTTTTATTTCAACTGGCAATGTTTCAATGAGTAATCAACCTTCTTTTCAGCTGTTCACTCACTAAGTTCAAAGAAAATTTTTCAACATTATACGTGGCACATAGTTTTCCAATGACGTCTACTCTCGATTTAACGTCGTTATAACATTGAATCATTTCGAGTCATTGCTCATCGTTTATGTACTTGCCTGTACCACAACTGTTTACTTTTTTTTGTACACAAGATACAAATTTTCGAAACGATATTTGTAGGTACTTCTTTGCTTCTGAAGCTTCCATGAGCAACAATCTGATAAACCAATATGATGGTTGCAATTTGGTATCTACACCATGCACAAGTGTTAAGTACACCCCCGCGCACCACCATCCCCACAATTTTAGAAATAAGACATTCGATACTGAATGGGGGTCGACGTGACGAATATTGTCGTATCTTTCCATTCTCATTTGTTTGTAGGCGTTGTAAGCTTAAGCTAGACTCATCCGTTAAATTAATATTTATTTTACAATTCTGCTTTGTAGCTTCGTGCCCCTGGACACATGCCTAGTTTACCTTAAGGTTAATTCACTTCTGCACACAGTACAAAGTATTTTGACATATGTTTAAAGTTATTTACAAATATGTAATCTGGTTTGATGTGCTACATTTTCTGATCCATTTCATTTTATTCAATTTTTACCATATAATCCCAGACAAAAATTTTATTTAGTTACCTACTATATTGAGAAAAAAATGATAATTCTAAAAACCTATCAAAAAATCGAAGGTATTGAACGAAAATATAATATAATATGTTGATTTATTTCTCTAGTTTTCATTCAGGAAAATTTTAAGTTTCCTCGTATTTCGTTATAACAGTCATCCAAGATAAAAACATTAATGCGAAATTAAATAACCTCACTTTCAATTATCACTCGATGTTACTACAAATTTCTAAGTAGATGTATCCAGATAAAAGTTTTTATTAACAATTTTCCATTTTAGCAAATATAAAGATAAAATTTATATGTTTTCGATAAACCGCGTATACAACTGGAAAATGTGGCGTCCGATAATTGTAATTCAAATTTGAAAATATACAGCGAATAACTGATAGCAGGGAAAATGCTGAATAAAACTGAATTTGAATCATTTTCTTTATAATTCCAGCTCATGTTGTATCATAATATCAAACAAAAATCCAAATGAATACCAAAACAATGGAAAATTATATTTATGTCACTTTTATATTATATGCATGTGTAACTTCTTTTTAATTCTCTAGAAAAGAAAACCGATACGCCTAAAGAACTTTAGTACCAATTCAGATAGTTTCGATACCTTATACTTGAAATCCGTCGAGGTAAGTTTCTTTTTCGGGGAGAAAACTAACCTCATTTAACACGAAATAAGTGAACGTTTTGTATTTGAACAAGGATCGTCAAACTATAAAATTACTCAAAACTTGAAGATTCATGTTTTCGGGGATGACACTAGTAAAAATAAATCAGGATTTAATCTGAATGATAAGCTATATTCATTAATTCGATCATGATGAATTAAAAATTTATTTTCATCTCTGACTTTTTTCTGATCAGGGAAATTGCTTTTACCTCATTCCATAACTCTGCATTGATCTATATTTTTGTATACATTAACAATTAACTGCATGCTGATATTTTCTATTTATTTTTTTATAACAAAATGCATGAAAATTATAATCAAAGTAGATCGTATTGGTGGACAGCTGACAAGTACAGCTTAGCGCCTAGCTGTGTACTAATAACTCTCATTTTTGCTTACTCAAAAAAAATTGGTGACATCACCACTACACCACCACTTACAATTACACGCGTTTCTAAAACCAAGCTATCGTCTCCAGAGATAGTTTACCTTCAGTCTCTGAAGACGATAATTTAGTTATATCTATGACCTTCTGGGGTACGTGTGGTGTGACTCAATTTGCACGAATCTTCAAATTACAAAAGAGAGCTGTTAGACATTCACTTGCCTAATTTATAGGCACGCTCCTCTAATTTTAGAAACATCAACTACTTAGGAACGCGAAGCAGGACCTCCATCCACTTACACCACGTTCAGAATTAGTAAAGGGCTCAATATTTTACAATAAAAAAATGCACAATCATTTGTCGATTGAATTCAAATATTTAACATCTGAAATGAGCGAAATATTTAGTCCTTTTTCAATGAGATTGTAATATATTATTTTATTTTATTATCGAACATATTTATTTTTGTAAAATTCAGAATTATTACAATTTATAAATACAAACGTGAATGCGTAAAATATATGCGATCACGACTACAATTACTCGCGTTTCGAAAACCAAGTTATCGTCTTCAGGGATAGTTTACCTTCAGTCTTTGAAGACGATAACTTGGTTAAATCTATGACCTTCTGGGGTACGTGTGGTGCGACTCAATTTGCACGAATCTTCAAATTACAAAAGAGAGCTGTTAGACATTCACTTGCCTAATTTATAGGCACGCTCCTCTAATTTTAGAAACATTAACTACTTAGTAACGCGAAGCAGGACCTCCATCCACCTACACCACGTTCAGAATTAGTAAAGGGCTCAATATTTTACAATAAAAAAATGCACAATCATTTGTCGATTGAATTCAAATATTTAACATCTGAAATGAGCGAAATATTTAGTCCTTTTTCAATGAGATTGTAATATATTATTTTATTTTATTATCGAACATATTTATTTTTGTAAAATTCAGAATTATTACAATTTATAAATACAAACGTGAATGCGTAAAATATATGCGATCACGACTACAATTACTCGCGTTTCGAAAACCAAGTTATCGTCTTCAGGGATAGTTTACCTTCAGTCTTTGAAGACGATAACTTGGTTAAATCTATGACCTTCTGGGGTACGTGTGGTGCGACTCAATTTGCACGAATCTTCAAATTACAAAAGAGAGCTGTTAGACATTCACTTGCCTAATTTATAGGCACGCTCCTCTAATTTTAGAAACATTAACTACTTAGTAACGCGAAGCAGGACCTCCATCCACCTACACCACGTTCAGAATTAGTAAAGGGCTCAATATTTTACAATAAAAAAATGCACAATCATTTGTCGATTGAATTCAAATATTTAACATCTGAAATGAGCGAAATATTTAGTCCTTTTTCAATGAGATTGTAATATATTATTTTATTTTATTATCGAACATATTTATTTTTGTAAAATTCAGAATTATTACAATTTATAAATACAAACGTGAATGCGTAAAATATATGCGATCACGACTACAATTACTCGCGTTTCGAAAACCAAGTTATCGTCTTCAGGGATAGTTTACCTTCAGTCTTTGAAGACGATAACTTGGTTAAATCTATGATCTTCTGGGGTACGTGTGGTGCGACTCAATTTGAGCGAATCTTCAAACTACAAACGAGAGCTTTTAGGGATTCACTCCACGCTCAGAATTAGTTGAGGGTTCAATACTACACAATGCAAAAAATGCACAATCATTTGCCAATTGAATTCAAATCTTTCACATCTTTCACCGTATTTCCCAATAATTTGAAGGCATATGTACTGGAAAGTGTCTTCTACTATATAAAACACTTTTATTCTAATAATATCACTCAATTCGGAGCATGCTATGCATTGGTTTGATGTGTTATTGATTTTTAATACAAATTACTACCTATATTAGAATTGCCGTGTACTTTATATTTAGATAGTTATTTGTATTTACGTTTCTTAGTTTTTTACAAGCTTTTTCTGCAAATTGTAAACAATTTTTGTGACAATAAAGAATTTCTCCTTTTTTTATTTCTGTTTCACTATATTACCCAACCAAGTTTTATGAGACGCGTGAAGTTATGAATTAATTGACAAAACTAAAGAAATAAAAAACAATTTTGTAGGGCTCAGTTTTAAATTTAAAATTTCCACCGTAAACGGTAAACGAAACTCTGATCAAAATCTCGTTTTGTGCTAGGATCAGCAATCAGCTGATCTACCGGATACCTGATCACTGTTTCCGAAAAGCGCTTATAAGCATAAAAAACTGTGGTTAAATTAGTGTGCGGAAACGACCAAAAAAATTAGGAATCTCCCACATACATTTGAACGTATCTTCGAATGAATCAAATTCTAGAAATAAAGGGGTTGAAATCTCATGCCTTTATTATGTAATTGTGTTCTCAAGTTTGACTTTATAATTGCGAGACACGTTCGCCTGAGATGTGAAGTGAATATAAAATATGTTCCTCAATCTCTAAATGATATGGAACTGTTATTACTTGAACAACAAATTAGCTAAAAACAAACTTTTGCTTTACATGACTCATGTAGAATATCTTAACATTCAGTCATATGGGACAACTAATAGATGAAGACATTTTATTTGATGATTATGTTGATGAAATATTATTTATTATAATGAGAATTAAGGATTTTACTCTCGAAAAACTATTTTTAAAAAAATTTAGTTACAAAAATTCATATCTACAATATTGAATGGATTAACTTAATTCAACGATTGAACTAAATAATTTCCTTGAAAAGATACAACGTGACAATTTGTATTTATGCTGAAAAAGTGTTTACAAAATGTGATCTTTTCCCGTTCTCTGTAAGATAATAGTTATTTTCCTAACAAGTGCGGAAAGTGATACTTTCCCGCACGCGACTGCAGTTGACCCGAACGACGCGGAGCGGAGTTCGGGCAAGCGGTCAAGTGCGGAAAGACACTTTACGCATGAGTTAGGAACATTATTTTTTCTACGACCGTATATACAAGGACCCATTTTTAAAAAATTATGTTATTCCAACAAACATAATAATATACAAAACTTTAACTAAAAACTACTAAGTATTATAAATATTAATATTGAAAACACAATTTGTTGCATTCTGTAGACTAGTAAGAATTGCTGGTCCAGTGGAGTTATTTGGTTTAATGTGGTTTAATTTGGAAGAAGATTGTACTTATTCGGTCACTTCCAAGACGTTTTGAACAACTTTCATGTTTTACATAATACACGCCTGGGTTGTCATAGCAACTGGTATCAAACCCGGGTGGTTTGATAGTTGTTTTGTGACACTCTTTTGAAGAATGTACAAAGTTATATAAAAAATATCTTTATTATTTTATATTTTCAAAAAATTAAAGATGCTACAGGCAGCTAGAAAAGGTTTAAATTTTATTTGATGGACTATTTCGTAAATATTTATTTACCTGTAGTAACAATAGTTATAACCTCCGTAAAAAGCTATCTAATAAGGTCAAAATTGTGACACTTTCAAAACTAAAATGCGTGCGGGAAAGTGGGTTAAAACGCACGGTCGTAGAAAAAAGTAATTACATAGTAATTTCCCTTATGAGGGTAGTGACACATTTGTAATATTGAACATTTTCTAGGATGAACACGTGATTACATCAATTACAATTCGTGTAAAGTTGTTGTTCATGAATTCATCGGTATCAGAGATTAAATTTAAAAATCAAAAGTTCTTCTAGATCATGTTTTAAAATTGAGATTTTCACTAAATCTTAATCTCGTTCTGTGCTAGAATCCGCAATCAGCTGATCGCTGATCTACCCGAATCCAGGTTATAGTTTCCAAAAGTTAATAAACTGAGTCAATTGTAGATGTGACTGTTTAAATATGACATAAGGAGAGGTCATTCAACTTGGTTTGAGCTTTAAGGAATTAAAGACCCAATAGGCTCAGAAATTTTAAAAATTATTGGTAAACACATTTACTTATATTATGCTAATCCGTTTGGACGCGTTTGAACAGCTGATCGTGGCATTCAGTATTTATTTATTGTAGGTTATACATTGAATTTTTGAAATTAATTATATATTTTTGTGAGATTTGACATGGAATTTAGTGCATAATTAAATTCATCCGAAGTACTGATAAAAAAATCTGCAGTTAACGTTCAACTTGCCGTATACGATAAGAATTGCTATCAAACACATTTTTTTTATATATCAGTTGTTTTACTTATGAGGATATATTGAAAAATTCTTAGCCTGTAACGAACCAAACAAATTCAATGTTATTTTATTACTCAGCATAATCTCCTCTTAATTAGATACTTTTTTTACAGCGAACCTGCAACGTCTCTAGACCTTTAAAAAAATGTTTCTTCTTTCTCTGCAAACGAGACCTCCACAGCTTCTATTACCCCCTCGTGCAGTGGCGTTGTCCTGCAAAAACAAAACACTTTTCGATAGCTTTCTGCATCTTTTCTCTGTCGAATAGTAATCTCCAGTTATTGTTCTACCCTAATCTAAAAAATCAATCCTGATAACTCCATGGCAATCCCAGAAAACTGAAGCAAGAACTTTTCCAGCAGATTCCATCGATTGTTGCTTTGTTTCTGGATCGTAGAAATGTACCCAAGTCTCATCCAAAGTAACAATTCGGCTTAAGAAGTCTACATCGTTTTCAAATCGAGCATAGATCGAACGCGATGCGTCTACCCTTACACGCTTTGGTCAAATTTCAAACATTTGGGGATCCATTTTGTAGCAATTTTTCTCATGTCCAAATTGACGTGAACTATGTGAACGCGTTCGTATGAAATATTCAATCCGTTTTAGCTCAGTTCGACGGTCTGATAAAATCATGTAATGAACTGGATCGATATCTTCGGGGACTGACACAGAAACTGGCCTTCCCAATCGGTCATCACCTTCAATGGAAATTTACCTTTTTTGAAGCTTACAGTCCAATTTTTCACGGTCGCATACGAAGGACATTGATCACCAAGGGTATTAAGCACATTTTCGTAAATCTGCTTGCCTCTTAACCCATTCAAATACAGGTACTTGATGATTGCTCGATACTCCAATTTTTCGATTTTCCAAATTCCAGTGGACATCTTTTTCTTTCCAATTTATGGCTGCGTAACTCTGCTTTCCTTTTTTGAATCAAACTTTACACTTACACTTACACACAATAATTTATTGTTCGTTGCTAAGGTAATATTTTATTTATGTATGGAACTGGACTAGGCTAACTAGATATCAATACATCCTCGTATATATTCTGTTCTACATTAATAAAAAATAATCTCGTCGTGGGCAGACTCAACTCTCAACCTGGAAAATTATATTAAGTCGATATGTCAACGTGACTATTAAAAAAAATGACATTCAAGTGGCCTTGAAAATATATTATTAGCTAAGAGTTGATGATGATGTGGTTTGTAAGAATATTTATGCCAAATTTATTGAAATAACGATCTTAAAATTGAGTAACAAAAAAATATTTTGTATTATTGCAAATTATTGTGAGTATATATGGAAAATTGTTATTTTCCGACTTTGTGCCCGACCCCGATGTGCTCCGGATAAATCAATGATGATTTCCTGAACGGAAAATTAAGCGGCAATTATTGATGTGTTCAAATATAATAGCGGACCATAGGTTTTTTTCTAAAAATAACTACTGGCAAATTCTTGGAGTTTCACTGCAAAAAAGCGACAAAAAATGGCAATTATTGAGCTATTCAAAAGTCATTTTTGAAAAAATTGGTCCCCTAGGTTGACGTACATTTGTTAAAGCTCAAAAATGAAGAAAGCATAGAAATATTAGTCAAACTCTCCAATAATGTTTATTCAACCGCTGAAATTCCAGAAGATTGTTTAAAATCAGAATTCATAACTTTGCCAAAATAACAACGTCCAAAGAATTGAAGCAAGTATAGACTGATAAGTCCTATGAGTCACACTATAAGAATATTCTTAAGAAACATCGACGCTAGGATCAGAAATAAATGCGAAGAAGATCAAGACGAAACTCAATTCGGCTTCAGAAATGGGTTGCAGTCTTCATCGATTACAAAAAGGCATCTTAGCTAGATCGACTTACCGCCACCGAAACCCCCTGTATATATAACAATTCAGTTTTACTATCGATATACAGAACCAGTCATGTCGGTCATCCATAACTGGTATCTTCTATACCAGACCCGAACAACTTCTTTATGTATCTTATTGAAATTATTTTAAGCAAACGGTGAGGTAGTTGAATTTATTGGTAAACAAAATCGATCATGATGCGTTCGTAGATTGTTTACCGAACGAATAGGATTTTCGAATTGAAAGATGAGGAAATCCTCTAAATGGAAACTTAAATTTATTACAACAGTTTGAACAAACGCACAAGGAGTTATTTCCTTCTTTATTATCAATTATTAGCTATTGAATATTTTTAAATTAAAAATAACATTCTTCACGTGACTTAACCAGAGTTTGGGAAAATTGAAAGTACTGCTTGCTTAAAAACATATATTTTTATCAAACGAAACATCTTCCAAGTATTTATCTCAGATTAAACTGCCCTATATTGAATTGTTATGTACAGGGTGATTGTTCATTGTGATAAGATCCAGTGCCCCATTTGTCTTTTGATATATAAATTTATTAATTTTAGAGATTAGAGCTATCATTAGCCTTCACATTTTAAAATTATTTACAATCTTGCAAGGCGTTCCAGATTCAGATGGTAAATCAGAAAATTCTTTCTACGAACTAGTCTCTTTTTCTTGGTGTAATCAGTATATACTTTTGTATCAATCTCTATTTAAGTTTTGTATATTCAGTAAGGTAAAGTTGATATAAATACCTTATGAGGAATTGTAGATTTATTGAAACAGTAATACCTGTTGCTTAGAGGTTATTACTTTACATATACAACGAATTGTCATGCAATCATCCTAAATAGAGTTGGAAACATTGACAAATCATTCTTCATCAAACTTTCTCCCTAGATGGTTTGATCGCAATATTAATTGTGAGAAGTGATGGTGGATAAAGAAGTTCAATACCTAACGAGTTTGTTTGAAGAAAGTATCAAGCCAAATGGCATTCTATTTCTAGTCTAGTTATTTTTTCATATCATTGAATAACGAGGGCTGCTAGCCAAGTTTTGAGATTGTCAAATCTGACATTGCCATCATAAAGTTGAAACAGTTATCGTGCGGTAATTTTTTATGACTTTCAACTGGTTTGAACCAACATCACAATGCCGTTCGACTCGCTTCGTGTTACGATGTTTTTCCGATTTCAATCGTGTTCGCATCTCGCTACAGGTCGTCGAAGATCGGCTGTTTTATCGATTAGATTTATAGATTAGATCGATACTTAAATGAAGAGAAGATAATCCCAAGCACAAAATTTACTTTTCTTTCCTTTTCACTTTCTATATACTTCAAATTATTGTTATATGAAAATGAACTATTTAATAACAAACATTATTTTATTATTTCAAAACTTGAGGAAAAACTGGTACAAGGGTTATCCCAATAAAATGTCTTGTGGTTAGTCGAGAAAATCGTTTCAACAAGGATCATAACTCGGAGTTTTCCGATGCTTAGTATCTCAAAAATTTCCTTCTGCAACTCGAAAAACATTTTATATCAAAACACAGAATCATCACTCATATAATGTGTTTCAATAAAAAAATGACTATACGAAAAAACGTTCGTTCTTATTGAAATTAAAATGTCTTCGCTTTAGAACTGTATATAGATTTTGGTGGTGGAGTAATGTCTTAGAAGATTACCTAATTAATATAAAGAACTCATATGGGCCGAAATTATGTCCATAGGAATGAATCACGTTGACATATCGACTTAATATAATTTTCCAAGTTGAGAGTTGAGTCTTCCCACGACGAGATTATTGTTTATTAATGTATAACAGAATATATACGAGGACGTATTGATACCTAGTTAGCCTAGTCCAGTTCCATACATAAACAAAATATTGTATTACCATAGCAACGGACAATAACTTATTAGAAGTGTAAGTGTGAAGTTTGACGTCAAAAAAGTAAACCAGAGTTACACAATAAATTAAAAGAAAAAAAATGTCCACCGAAATTGTGAAAATCTAAAAATTGGGGTATCGAGCCGTCATCAAGTACCTGTATTTAAGGTTAAGAGGTAAGCAGATTTACGAAGATATGCTTAATACCCTTGGTGATCAATGTCCTTCGTATGCGACCGTGAAAAATTGGACTGCAAGCGTCAAAAGAGTTAAATTTTCCATTAAAGATGATGATAGATCAGGAAGGCCAGTTTCTGTGTCAGTCCCCGAAAATATCGATGCAGTTCATGACAAGATTTTATCAGACCGTCGAATTGGGCTAAAACGGATATCTGAAGCACTGAATATTTTATATGAAACGCGTCATATAGTTCACGTCAATTTGGACATAAGAAAAATTGCTGCAAAATGGATCCCCAAATGTTTGAATGTCGACCAAAAGCGTGCAAGGGTAGAAGCATCGCGTTCGATCTGTGCTCGATTTGAAAAGATTTAGACTTCTTAAACCGAATTGTTACTATGGATGAGACTTGAGTACATTTTTTTGATACAGAAACAAAGCAACAACAATCGATGGAATGGCGACACTCTGGTTCTACAAGACCCAAGAAGTTTCGGGTCAAAAAATCTGCTGGAAAAGTTCTTGCTTCAGTTTTTTGGGATTGCCATGAAGTAATCATGATTGATTTTTTGGATAAGGGTAGAACAATAACTGGTGATTACTATTCGACATTACTGACCACTCTACGGGACAAGATTAAAGAGAAAAGACGCGGAAAGCTATCCAAAGTTGTTTTGTTTTTGCAGGATAACGCCCCTGCACACAAATCTCATGTTATGCAAAAAATTCGCGATTTAGGGTTTGAATTACTAGAACAAATCCTTATTCACCAGATTTGGCTTTGTCCGTCTATGATCTCTTTCCTCAACTGAAAAAATGTATAAAATGTATAAAAGCGGTGGAGGTCTGGTTTGCACAGCAAGAAGATACATTTTTTTAAGAGGTCTAGAGACTTTGCAGGTTCGCTGTAATAATTGTACCTAACCAATTAAGAGGAGAATATTTTGACATTGAAATTTTGTTTGGTTCTATAGTAGGCTAAGAATACTTTAATATAGCCTGGTATAGTTGCCTCGCGTATTTATTTTGAGCCCATAGCATGAAATTGATGTCCTATTCCGATTTCCTCTTCCTTTTAGGTCTTCCATCACCTCTGCGTACCACCTATTCCATGGTCTCGTTCCTCCTTGTTCCATGTCCATCATTTTTGTTGTTGCTCTAAAATCTGGCATTCTCTGTATGTGACCCAGCCACTCGATTCTTTTGAATCTTATTATTTCATTATTTGTTGTCCTCAGCTATAATTACCCCTGTTTTTCACCGACTAGTATCCTTCTAAGTGTTTACCTTTCCCATACATCTAACTTCTTCTGTTTTGGTAAAAATCCACGTTTCGCATCCCTAGCTCACTATTCGTCTTATTATTGTTTTGTACAGATGTAGCGCTTCACCTTTCTGGGAATTTCATTATCGCATTCATCGCTCCCAACTGTTTACTTCCCCTCGTCATCCTCGCTTCTCTCTCATCACCATCGTCCTTGATAATCACCCCAAAATATAGATAACTTGTTCTAAACTCATTGCCTTTTCATAGTTCAGTTATATTGACAAACTCATCGTTGATCTTTTCCTTTGTGGTATTATCTTTATCATGAACTTTATCTTCGTTGACTCGTGGATTCATTGTCATTGTATGAAGGCTCTGCAGCTCGTTTTCCGATGTTAAAAGGATTATTACATCGTCTGCGTATGCCAGTAGTTCCGTTGGATCTCCCTGTTCTAGTACTGTGTTGATCTGAAAACATTTTGATATTCTTTGATTTGTCATTACCTTCGTTTTTGTATGTTCTAGTGTTCTAGTATCATTTTCGTGATACTTATAAGTTTTTTTTGGAATACTAATATCCTTCATAACGCTGTACAAATGATTTCTGTTCACAGTGTCGTAAGTTTTTTGTAAATCTATGAAGATTGAGTAAATTGGCAGATAGTTTTCGTTTAAAAGAATAATTAGAGAAAAAACACACCAAATTTTCTTTTTAACAAGTTATTTGTGCATGATATGTTTTGGTATAAGTTCATTTCACTGTCCTCACAGAGATATCACTGATATTTTTACTTTCACAGATGAAATTATTGAGTATGATTGATACATGAAAAAATTTGGATGGTTTAAAGCTTTTCAAATACCTAATATAGATTTTATTTCCATATCTTGATCTAGATTTGTTCCATTCATACACTGCTTATCTATTGTCGAACTCAATTTTTAATTAAGAAACATAAGTAGAGAAAACTCGTTCAACAGTAGTGATAGCCCATATTTTTTTCGTGTTCCATTGTCCAAACCGCTATTATAGAGTTTGAATTGAAGTTCGGAAGGCGGAGAGAAGGAAATGGATCCTTTTCTCTCATTTTTCAGTTCCTTAGAATCAAATAGAAAAAAATCCGGGGGGGTAATTAATATTTACTTCTCTTGACAAAATATTTCCACCTATACTCAATTTTTTTCTGTTGAACCATTACACAACTAAGCAAAAAAATTATTCTATAAATATGTCATGTTATTCAATAACATCAAATAAGCGTGAGAAAGAAATTGGAAACATTGTTGAATATATGAAACATTTTTTAAACTGCACGAAAAACCAAATTTGTTTAATTCTGCTTCAGAATGTGTAACGGGTAAGCAACTAAGAACTGCCGTATTTCAGAGACGGATTATATTACATCTTCAGAGAAAAAAGATTTTAATAAAAAATGAGTTAAAGTTCCTAGAAATTCTGCATAAAAAATCCTTCGTCTAATTCTCTATACGGATGCCTCCAAAACTGAATCTGGTATCGGTTGCGTAGTCACACACATTGAAAATCATAAAACATACAAAACAGTCTGAGAAATCATAATTTTCCTAATCATATTCATTTGCATATGTCTTTTAACTACAGTTTTACATAAAATATGAACATAAATATTTATAATATTTTCTACTGTTATCTATTCCATTTTCTAGGTCCATGTTCTTCACGAATATTAAGAACATGTTGTCGACGTTTTCTTATTTCACGTGTGAAATATTTCAATGTTGCTCTGTGATTCCGATAATTACTAATGAGCTCACGTGCTAACTGCTGTAGAAATTTTCGTCTTACCAAATCTATGTTTCCATTATTTGCATATTGAACAAAGAATATAACACTACAAGACAGGTCACTACTACAACATGGACCAGAGTCTGTTATTTCTCGCACAATTCTAGATTCCTGCTTTCCTATTCACCTCATCAACTCCGGATTTAGTGTGTTGAAAGTTACCATAGAAGGTTTGCCGATCTCTTTTGTGGCTTAATCATCATGGTGTATACTAGAGACAAGTTTTATTATTTCTTGGTACATAAGACACCACAGCGTTTTGTTTTTGAAGCCAACAAACATCTAGAAATAATAAATACATGAGTTGGCAGCTGGTAAACCAGTAATTATTTGTAAAATTTCTTCTCGTACCATAAATAGGTTGAATTATTCGTAGGACAATACTCCTTGCGTCATTACTTAGCCGGTAGGATCCTTCGGGTTCAAGGGCGTCGTCAGCTTATGACTAAGGGAGGAGAATATTATGGAAGATAAAAAAATGTACACCTAGTACAGTCGAGAGCATGAAGCGTTATACTTTGGAAGTCTTTACCTCGATGATGATTGTGATAAGAACAGTTCTAATATTAATATTTAAACCTTCACAGCACAATAACTAAATCAAACTTTTAAACACAGTAATAATCATTTATTTTAACAAAAATTATATCTAATTAAAACCTAACCAGCGGGAATTTTTCGCAAAACTTTCGACCACTTTATCATTAAAATTATTTTTAGGTTTTTATTTATTATAGTTCTGTGTACACGTTTTTTGTAGCTAATTTTATGATCTTCAATTTTTGTCTGAGGTTTTTCTATGATAAAACTCTCCGTTTTGCTAAAAATTACGAAAGACTGATTTTTTTGACCTTTGAACTTGAATAAATTTTTTCCATACACGGAAATGATGAGGAACATTTAAATTTTATTTTCAATTGTATTTTGAACAATTTTACTGATTTTCAGCTTGATGGGAATTCATGTAGCTTCAAATGTCTAAATTGACCGGATTATAAACGGGTTTACTTCAGTGTTAAAAACAGGCTGTACTGTTGAATGTCGTTCAGTAAATTTGTCATAATCAACTTATTATCCCACAACTATATTGTAATTTTATTTAATAATTTATAGGTATACATCCATGCGTTGGTTTTAGTTTAATGAAAATTAGCAAATATTCTAACACGCTGCTTTAATTGTTTAAAAAATTTCATATAGATACTTCCAATAGATGGAAAGATTTAGTTTAAATTGAATATATTTAATCGATACATAAAATTCTAGAAATAAATTTTAGTTTTCTACTACGATTCTAATTCCGAAATACTTGAGGAAATTGATTTTTCTCGAATTTCCTGGAACGTTCAACTGAAGTTCATCGCAGTTATCATTACTAACGGACCAACCGAGCGTGTTGCAAATTTCAAGTTGAATATGAGTTCGATCTTGTACGGAATAACAATTTTGATCCAGAAGAAGGAAACTTTATTAGTGAACTGTTTATTTTATCTGAAAAATCAGTTGGTATGATTACCTTGATAATATTTTATTGGGAAATTCAGAAACAACAAAAAATGATTCAATTTAAGTTACTGAAATGTATTATTCAATATGAAAACTTTTATTTCCCTAAGAAAGTCTATAGAAGATCTACTCAAATTATTTTTACGAAAGTAGAAGTAAAATATCTTTGATTAGAGACAGAGAACTTTAATAAGGCAATACTGATATCTGTAACAACCGATGTGACAGTTATCACCCATTGTCAAGTTTATTTAGCCTAAAATTTCGCAATTAGTTCTCTCCCACAATATACCCTCAATTAGAAGCCATGCAGTAAGCACACGAGCAATTACTACCGTTTACCTTAATTTGGACGAATCTGTAAGTTCGTCAACGTGCTTAGCATGTGAACCTCTTGCTCTTAATGGACCAGTGCCACAATTGACCACTTAGAAATGCAGATGGTCAAAATTTATTAGATTAGATGAGATAGGACGTAAGATCACTAACACTTTGACATATTTATAATCTATTGCACTTTGTAAAGTGAGTTATCTTTCTGGGGACTATGCAGCTCACCTCTATTCGCTTTAAAAATATTGAATGTAAGTACCGTAGTCTTTAATTATTGATTGCCTCACACTCACAAAGATGTTGGTCGGCTGTTTTCTTTGGTTCTTCACAGAAGCGACAAGAGCTGTCGAAAGTTTCTCCGATGTTCTTCAGCTGGTAGCTCACCGGACATTAAACATACCAGTAACTATCATCAGCTCGTCTTTGTTCAGTAAATAGCCTTTTTGAGATCAATTGGTCGAATAAGAAAAGAATATTTTCGATTGTTTTAGACCTAGGGTCTCATCCAATATTTCTGATTTCTTCTCGCTTTTCCACTGTTTTATGACCATGACATTTTGGGAAATCTATGGAAGGTTATGGTCACATAAAAGTAATTGTCTCTTTTCTCTCCAGGTTTTTTCATTGCCGTCTACTCTTTCATGACCAGGTATCCACAGAAGAGTATCTTCATCATTTGCTACCATTGAGTTTGAATATTCGATGCATGGTATTCGTAAATATGAGCACCTTAAATTCTTTTAGAATGGTGAGATGCCCAGTCAAATCGCCGGACTTTATGTTCTGTTCCTTGTATGCTTTGCTATGAATGGCTTCAAAGGGGGCAGATGTAAAATGTTTTGTAGGGCTGCTAATCTGCCGTGGAACATGACTAAGTCGCGCCTGATATAGCAAGGCCCTTCGTTCATCCAAGACTGTTTCTTCAATTTTGGTTTTTTATTCTTGGCCACCATATGAAAGCTGCATGGGTAATGATAGATCGATTTGTACATCATTTTGTCTACGTGTTAGTCTCTGATCGAAGGTGACTACATTTATTTGTTCCTCCTAGTGGTCATTGAGGGGCTTATGCTCAAAACTCCATTGACTCAATCTCTGAACGATTGTTAGGACAAATTGCATTTGAAAAATTATCGCCAGGTCATTGATGAATCCGCCACTTCATATCCTGCGTGACGATATGTACCCTTGAGAGCTTCCATCTCCCGGTGTTGCAGTTATCACTTCATCTCCTATATTGATATTGATAATGCGATTATCGAAGGCTACAATAATCCAAGGCACTATGTTTGATTATACTCCTCGTCTTACCAGTGCCTGATGGATGGATTGTTTTGGCGTGCTGGAGAAGGCACTCTTAATGTCTAAAAAAAACATTTACCTAAATGTTTGTTTCATTTGGTGAAGCAATACTCACGATGTCTTCTCAAATCAAATGCATCTATCTCTCTATCAGATATATCTTGTTTTGCATCAGAATTCTCATCTGGAATTCCGACATTATCTTCTCCAAGACTGCTGTCACTGTCACTAGCTTCTTCAATTCCATCTGATTCAGCTTCAAAAGTTTGAGAGGACATGTTTACATTATTATTGTAAAATATCACGATATGTAATATGGAATTGATGTATCGGAGTATTATCAAAAAAAGGTAGTTTTTTCCAAATTATCATATGAAAATTTTTTTGATTTTTAATGTTTAATGGAACTATTTTAACCAGTTTCCATCATTCGATGTAACAGTTTTGAATTTCATATATTTGAAATTGTTTCAACACAACAGCACGGCCAGATGGAACTATAGCATGGAATTCTGATTTGTAGCAGCTGACAATGGCGAATAAAATACGTAGCCATTCATGTTTAATTTTAATGTTTTGATAACGAGAATAATAACACCCGAATGCTTTCAAAACTACACGTAGTTAAAAACGGAAGAACTCAAAATATACAGTATAGTTTTTCAACTTTACAAAGTTTTCTTGGTTTTATTTGAAAAGTTGAACAACGAGTCTGTGTGGAATGAAAATAAATTCTACTCATTTTCAGTCAATTCTCACAACTATAACAGCTTTAAGATAAAACAAAAATAAAACAAATAAAATTATGTTCATTTGTGAATAAATAGATAGATTGGGAAAAAAATGAAATTTTATGTTTTTTTGTGATTATTGTAGAAGAGATAGAATTATAGAAAAAAAAACGGACTAATAATTATATTTGTTTAACCTGGTACTAGTATTATATTTATCACAGCGAACCTGCAACGTCTCTAGACCTTGTAGAAAATGTTTCTTCTTGCTCTGCAAACCAGACCTACACAGCTTTTATTACCTCCTCGTTGGAAGAAAATTTACGACCTTTTAAACTATTTTTCAGTTGAGGTGAGATTCGGACGGAGCCAAATCTGGTAAATAAATGGGTTCTAATATTTCAAACCCTAAATAACGAATTTTTTGCATGGCAACAAGAGATTTGTGTGCAGGGGCGTTGTCCTGCAAAAACAAAACACCTTCGGATAGCTTTCCGCGTGATTTCTCTCCAATTTTTTTCCGGTCAGTAATTTGGAAAAGTAATCTCCAATTATCGTTCTATCCTTAACCAAAAAATCAATTATGATTACTCCATGGCAATCCCAAAAAACGGAAGCAAGAACTTTTCTAGCAGATTTTTGGACACGAAACTTCTTAGGTTTTGGAAAACCAGAGTGTCACCATTCCGTTGATTGTTGCTTTGTTTCTGGATCGTAGAAATGTACCCAAGTCTCATCCATAGTAACAATTCGGTTTAAGAAGTCTACATCGTTTTCAAATTGAGCACAGATCGAGCGCGATGCTTCTATCCTTGGACGCTTTTGGTCCACATTCAAACATTTGAAAATCCATTTTGTAGCAATTTTTCTCATGTCCAAATTGACTATATCTATATAATGAACGCGTTCGTATGAAATATTCAGTGTTCCAGATATCCGTTTGAACCCAATTCAACGGTCTGATAAAATCATGTCATGAACTGCATCGATAAACTGTGGCGTGTTTCCAAATTCATGCGAAAAAATATAAAAGACGATTGCTCATATGAAATTGAGATGGGTCGATCCCATAACAAAATTTCATCAACCCAACTCCGCTTAAAAAGTGGTGAGTGAAATTGAATCCCAAATTTTTCCCCTGTGCAGCTATTGGTTTTGGGAAAAACATATAATTTAATTTCATGAAAATTAAACTTGAAAAAAAATTTGGTGGATTGCTCAAATAACCCCCGTATAATGTAACGGAATATTGAAGAAATAGTTAATCCTTTGCAAGTGCACGGAAATTATAGAATTCCAAGTTTCTAGCTTCACTGAAATCTTATAAAACTAAATTTTAGTCATCACCTTTTAAGGGTGATATCTCGGAAAGTGGTGAGCTGATAAAATTTTCTATTGGAAAGACATCTTCATTCCATACGAGCAAATATTCTTTCAAGTAACTAGATAACGTTCTGTAGAAAAATAATTTCACGATGGAAAAATAATTTGACTCGACAGCACAACAAAAAAGGAATTTTATGGATTCAGACAGGAATGCTTTCGAATTTCTTGCGCTGGGAAAATTGGAAGAGCTACAAATTTAGTATCATCCATGCATAATAGGCGTTTCAGTGATTCTAATAATGGAAAACCAGAAATCGTTTTTTATTATAAAGAAAATTAAATTGTAGTGGATTATCTCGACGAAAAATGTCCTAAGAGCACCTCAAGTCGTCGCACTTCCGAGAGCCTTTGTTAATATTTTTTGCCTACTGGATATTTACGTGGTAAATTCATATATATTACATCAATGTTATGAAAAAATCGTTTTTGGGAAGCAGTTAGCCATGTAATTAATTCTACGAAATCTATAGAGTTGATTTGATTCAGGAAAAGCATAAGATTTGTCACGTATGTCCTTCAAGAAAGAGTATAGTGATAAAATACTTGTGTCCTTCTTGTAAAAAGGCCGCTTGTTTACAGTGCACTGCTATAACTGCCCTCAAAAATAAGTATTAATTCTGCTTCACGTTGGGATACCATAATTCCATCAGATTTCCATTCCATTCCAATATAAACTCAATTTGTTATAGTTTTTCAATAATTTATAGCACTTGGCATGGAGAAATATTTTTTAATATAAAGTTTCCGAATAAATTGTATTTAAAAATCTCATTATTCATTTAGTATATTTCTCTGGGATGCATCATAGACTGAGAGTAGTGAGTGGAAAATGAGGGGATGATATATTATTTAAAAATAGTAGTTTAATGTACAAATGAATTACGTTGGAAATATATTTATGCGTTACTCCGGAACTTCATCGTATATTTTGTTGTTATTTTTGAAAAAATACCATGCAAAATACTAAGTTGTTTTGGTGAACATTACCACTGACAAACTTTCCTCGTATTATGGAAAAATTAACGTAATTTGTGCACCGTTCTGTCTGAAATTATACATAATTTCATATAAAAGAAGATCCCCTTTATGAACATTATTCAGAAAAGCACACGTGCATTCCAAAAACGAATTATTAGCTTGTACAGTTCATATTCAGAACGTCACGAACTAATCTTACGAAGGTTGCTACTTAAGTTTTCAGATAGAAAATTATATGTAATTAGATATAGCTATATTCTTCATCAAAATATTTTTTATTAATATCAGTACGCTTTTGTATGCCTTTGAACCAATTATCGAAGCATAATTTCCTTCAAAACATGTGATTTAACACATTAACCGCTTCTTCGGATGTAGAAAAACGTTGATCTCGCACTTTATTTCTGATTTGCTAGAATAAAAAGAAATAATTGGGTGCCAAACAAGAACTGTACATCGGGAGACCTATCAATTCCATGTTCTGACTGTTCAAAAATGTTTGAACTGATGTGTGAGAGCTCGCTTTGTCGTGGTGAAAAATAATTCTTCATCTGGTCATGGAGCCTTTTTCAACGATTATCAAATTATGCGTTATCCAACGCCAACAAATCTTTTTTACAACCAAATGGACATGTTATATTGAATGTATGCCAGTGAAATTAATATTCAAGTATAACTGTATGTTGGACGATTTTCACGAAATTCATTCTTTTCATGTTTCAAGTATGCATGAACAACTTAAATGGTATTCGTATGACAACACGTTCCTAGTACTTCCACCACCATTGAAAATGTCAATTTTTATAATTGCAAAGTCATATTTGACATATCAGTGTTGCAAAACTGAACTAGCAGCTCCTGTATTGTAAAATAAAAAAAATTGTTAATCGCTGCCAAACTTTCCAATGATATGTATCTCAGAACATAGTCGTTACATCGCATTAAATAAAACCAAGTGGTCGATCCATTTTAAATGGGATAAATTTTATATGGGATAATTTTAAATTTAGAAATGAATACATTTAATATCTAGATAACAGTAAGGTTTAGGTATAGGAAAGTATGCATGAATTTGCCTTATTTTTCACTCCTGAATGCATTAAAATAGAAAAAACTGGGTGGATTTATTCAAAAAATAAAGAAATTTTATATTTATAAAGTTAAACTTTAAACACTTTTTATACACACCCTGTAAAAAATGAGAAACTTTTCAGCATGGTTTCAAATACGTCTGATCTTGGTAAAAGCAAACGGAGATAAACCATTTCCATATCTTTAAGGGTATCCTCGTGAAAAAATAATTTATAAGGGTCTGCAATTGACCAAATTTTTTACAAAAAAGTTAACTCAAAAAGTATGCATTTTTAAAAAAAGTTTTTAGACAAAAGTATACTAAAATCTTACGTAAATTTCGAAAATGTATTGATATACAGGGTGTTCTATATAAAATAACCGGTAGAACCGTAAGTCGGCCATCTATTTTAGTTAAAAAGATGATTGCCATATACAAATAGTTTTAACTCGTCGTGGGACAACCTGTATAATATAAATAGAAATGTCCTTAAATAGATGTTAACTTTAGTATAATGTCTCCTGAAAGAGATTTTTTGATCTCAACAGATTCAATTAAATTCATAACAACATTTATAACATTTTTTGTATTTGAGTGGAAAAATTCTTCGGTTTTTCAGTTTTACAATTTTGTAGGATATTTTCGAAATTTTTCAGATTCTGTTTGGCTTCAATTCCTTATGTAAGTTCAACGTTAATTTTTATCTATCTTTCGAAAATTATTAAGAAAACAGAAGAGACCTAAAATCAAGAACATTTAGAACTTAGAACTTAGCTTTGGAAATACCTCAATTACCAAGACTAATTCTATGTTAAATTTTTTTTTTCTATTTTGTGCTCACTAATTTCAATATCGATATTATCCAAGAGACAATCTGTATGTAAGACACATGAGTTTAGAAAATGGATGTTATTGAGTGAACAGAAATGAACTGTGAATGGAAGCAATCTTAAGTCTAATTATAATTAACTCTGAAGGCGGTATTATTTACTACACTCTATTTCATGCCAATTACTATGAATATGAATACTTTGTAAAAATGATGGAGAGCTCCATAATACCGTTTAGTAGCAGGGCAGAAAAATATTTCGAATCAAATATTCTTTGAAAAGGTTCCACTTGAATATTTTTCTCATTAACTAGAATTTTTGTTCGCAAATTAAAACCTATTGCTATTATTTCTCATTCATGATTGGAGTCTATGGTAAAACCATGAATTACCACTTGAATAACGTTCAAATTTAAATTTCGGAAGGGTGAAAAACTGATCACAATTTTTTTATTTGATTTGAACAGTGAAGAGCTGGCGTGTTCACACGTTATGTTGAACAGTTTGTCCTAGAAAATTTGATATAAATGTGAAACCTGAATCGATATTTGGGCTATCAATACTCGCAAGCAAAAATGTTCCTAAATAGCTGCTTCAAAACAGTCTTGCACTTCTCCAAAGGAAGGAGTCTCGATTAATTGACGACCTGGACGAACTCGTGGTTCACGTCGAGAAGGATTATGTTGGAAGATGCTCAGCATCTGCCGTGGTAGTATCTGATAAGTTAAATTCACTTTCAATCGTAAAATGTCAATACAAATAATTTTGCAGACTTGTTGTTCAAATTTGAGGATTCTAGACACTAGTTTTGGTGCCTACTTTATTAAGAAATTCATGTGGTACTAGTTAGTTGAGAATATATGATGAAAATTATATAAAATAACTGTAATCACTTTATTTTGAATACCTTTTGATTTATTTCAAGTGGTTTTTACTCTTGGCGCCAGTAAAAGTTAATTTGGTACAGTATTAAAAAATTCTTATATACGTATTTTTTCATTCAAACTACCCTTTTTAACACAGAAAGTCGAATCACCGTTTGCAAGTACAATAGAAAGATAAATTCGAGGAAAAACCACTTAAAACGAAGTAAGAGAAGTCATAAATACAGTTAAGGACGTCAGGTATTGTCTTAATCTCTTCTTTGATACCTTGCATGCTATGAGAACAAACATAAATTCTTACCCCTGAAAATATGTTAGCCCAAATATATTTGCGAAATAAATAAGAAATTTCACACATAAATCAGAAGTATGACCTCGTAAATGCCAGTCATTAAGAATTGCATCATGGAATGTTGATGGAATTTCAAACGATCTATTAGGAATTTCGGGATTTTTAAATACAAATAAAGAGGATCTGCTGTTATTATTAAATCTAAAATTAAACATCATGTACTTAATCTTACTTCACAGATGAAATTCAAGCAGCAACCAAATGAGGAGCAAAAATTCAAAAGGGATATTATCCAAAATTCACATTTAACGCTTCTAGTTGGCGATACATATTTAGGTTGCATTTTAATTTGATCCATTATTGCAAATTATTCAAATAGATCTTTATATTAGTTCAGATGAATTATTATCCATAAAAATATTATTTCAAATATTTATACGTGCAATTTGGTTGAGAGCGGACTTTATCCATTCTAGTTTTTACAATCAGAAATCAAATGTAGGTTCAAAAATATTTTTATCCACACACGTATGTTTTTCAATGTTGTTTACAACTTATTTTCTAGCGGATTTAGTGAAACATATTCATTTTTTGAATAGCAAGTTATGGAATTTAAGTAGTTAGTTATCGTGTTATTTTAGATATCTGGATCATGTTCCCAATTTAGGAAATTTTGAGAGACGATATAAACATTACGGACGAACATATATATGTATGAAAATTTGCAACCAAGACATTATTGCTGTAGGAAAAAGGGTTCTCCAAACACCTGACAAACTCCTTCAAGATCGCAAAATACAGAATGTACACAATAGAAAGATCTACCTACAGGGAGTGCTACGAAATTATATCGAAATCTTTCGACATTTCTTTGAAACGACTGTATACAATTACACGTACTATAATGCTAGGAAAGGATATTGATAATTTTCAATATTCACTGTAAAACACAAATTTATTCAATACTACTTCCAGCTCCCAGAATATCTCATATCTTTTATCCTACTTTATCATTGTTACATGGTCAAAATCTATGTAATAAATGTCATTGTCCAGTAGTATATCGAAGGTTGATGTCAAAAAAAAAAATTAAAACCCTGCTGGTAGTAAAGTTGTTGAGCCCGTCAATTCAATTGACTATAAAACACATAATCGCAGAATTTCCATCTCTTAACTCAGAAAGATCATTATTAAATCTACCACTCGGAACTATACGTGAAATTTTAGGACCTAAATACAATATTACTTACCTTAAAAATTACCTTACCTCTATCATAAATTTAATTTAACAAATATTTATAGATAAACTACGTCATTTTTACTAAATCGCTAATAACCAGTTTGAGGTTAATGTGATTTTGTAATAAGAAAAAATGATGTTGAATTAATATGTAATTTATTATGAAGCACAAATCAAAATCGGTAATTTCTAGATTTATTAAACTGTACAAAATATTAATAGCACAATTCGTGATTTTTAACCTTTTTCAACGTTTGCTAAATGGAGTGTAGATATTCTCTACTGCACAATTGAAAAAATATTTCTTGGATTTTCTCATTATATTACAACACAATGAATTATTATTTCGCATCCATCTCATGGATATAATTTGCTGAATTAGAAACTCATCACCCTGATATAGAAACAAAGCGAACGGAGAAACTTTATTCCCATTATTATATAAACAAATATTTTCTCCTCCATACCCATCATATCCACTGGAATTTTCAAGGAAAATAATTGAATGGATTTCAATGTCTGCATGAACTACGAATATTTAGTATTCTGAGCGCTCTTTAATAAGCAGTGCGGTGAAGATTTTACAAATTTTATACACATGAAGCGCCGTTAATTTCAAAAATTTGAACTCGATAACCACGTTCATTATTCTTCTCACGATCCTTGGTAAAAAAATAAGTTGAAGTTATTTCCAAATAGCTCAATTGGGCTCAATAAATAATCGCTAAAAAACAGAACTAAACTAAGCTAGAAAATTTTGTACGAGATATTTCTTTCATTATTTAACATTAAATTATCCAATACCAAAATCAATTAAAGTATGAAGGGTATACTTTAAATTTCTACGTATATATTTTTAATAAAAATATTTTTGAATTATTGATGTCTTCAATATCTCCTACACTGCAATAACTAATGCCATAATTCCACAGTTCAAAGTAGTGCTGGAAGTCTGATCTTCTGATCTGATGAAATTGTAGGTACGTGAAATTCATTGCTCTGCTACTACACTTAACATTTTTGTTGTGATATTTATTTCTTCACAGTAATTAGAAAATTAGAAACACAAATACGTGCGCGTGAAAAATCCCGGATAAATCCGCGGATGAATGCGAAGAAGAACGTTCCACCACCACCTGTCATTTCGACAGGTCCTAAGTCTTCTTCCTAATATCTAGAGTTCTGTGGGAGATTCTGGGAAGTCTTATCTTTTAGTTAAGAGTTAGCCTGTTGGCTAAACGAGGTCTGGCTATTAAAAAAACGAGATTGGTTACGAAAAAGGGTTAGTTCCCTTCCCTGGAAGTCTTCTTTTGGTGAGTGCCTTTAGGAGCTCTGCCGTTTTTTGCTTTACCGCTTCAATCGAATAGAATCAGGTCCTTTTCAAAGCAGATCTTTTTGTAACCTTTCAAGGAAATCTGAGCAGATTCGTTGAGGCAAGAGCTTTTTGGCACCAATTTCGCACAGATTTTTATCATGTGTATTTCCCCGTGTAAAATTTTTCTAACGGTTCCTTTATCGGCGTTTACAGCCTCAGAAATCATTCGGATGCTCAATAGATGATCTTTACGTACAATTTGGTTGATTTTGGTCACCGTTTCCGGAGTGAAACAGTCACAGGGTGACCTGGGTGCTGGACATCTTCAGTGCTTTCTCGGCACTCATTAAAACGCTTACGCCACTCAAAATAACGCGCACGAGATAGATTAGAGTCCCCATAGGCCTCTTGCAACAATTAATAGCACTCGGTCGGTCGGAAGTTTCTTCAATATAACGAGAAATTTCAGACTGATACGTTGCTGAAAAAAACACGTTTGTTTCAAACCGCTACTGCACAAATACTATAATAGCGACGGCAACATGTTTGGGAACGTGCATAGGCAAGATATCTAGATACCCAACGCACAAATCGTTTTTTACCTCACCAGTTTAGGGCGCCCTCTAGGCGCGCAGTCTCGTTATTCAATAGCCAAACCTCGTACACTTTTGTCTCCATAGTATGGACGTCTTAAAATGTGTGTGTGTGTCCGATTGGCGCTACAGCTGTTCTCGATATATAACTCAGGACTTGCTTATGAAATGCGTAGTTACCGTCTTGGGTGGATATACTATTTATTTATGACACACTCTGTGTACATATTTTCTGTTCAGACCGGATGCCGATGAAAGGGAACTGCAACTGAAATCTTCGAGAGAAGGATTCCAAACATTCCTATAAATTTCATTTGACTAAATTCTTGAGAATCTTGTCTATTCATGCAAGTTGAAACAAAGGTAGCAATTGAATCTATGGTAGTGAATTATGAAAAAAAATATTCGACATCAGAATTTCACATTCAGATACTTTTGTTGAAAAAAAATTATCATAACTAACAAAATTACAGGTTAAGTGGAATGTTCAACATTAAATTAAAAATATCATTATTAAGGGGAGAATGTTGGGAAATCGAAACAAAAATTGAAATTATGTAGATAAGACGCGTGAAGCTATGAAATAGGACACGTCGTGGCAACCATAAACATTATGTTGTCTCATTCCAAGTAGAAAGTAGGGGATGCCTCATCATACTGAAAATACATCCCTTGGATAACAACGTTTGCGTTTGCAAGCAAATTAGGCGGAATATTTTATACAAAGTACAAATAAATCCGTCCCCTTGAAGAAACTTAACCAATCCTCACGTTAACCAAAATCCTTAATTGGAAACGACATTCTTGAATAGCATGGGGATTTTTTTCTGTCCACATATGTAAATTACAGAGATTATTTATTTCGTCTCTTGTAACTTGGGCTTCATTTATTAATAGTGTTCTGGTCGATGATTGTTAATCCATCTACAAAATTCCAACCCATGGATTTCATCACCAGGATGTATTATCAATAGATATGAAAGGAGTAATTTAGCTCACGGAGGAATCCTAATTTTGTCTTCCGACTAGGACTTCTCGGTTGTATCAAATTATAATTTCTTACTAGTATCGAGGGGTTTGTATCTTGTCGAAAACAATTGTTAAGAGCTAAAGGTAAAGTTTCAAGGAAATTGTTAGCTACCAGTGAAATAGCTCAGGGCTCAATTTTGGGCCCAGTTCTTTTTTTAGCTTGACATTCTACCATGGACAAAGATCCCATTACTATTAAGTCCTGGTACGACGCGAACAGTTTCTGTCTAAGCACAGATAAAACTTAAAAGCGTGGAATGTTAAATTCTGCATGGTATACTTGCATTTGTTTGCCAGAATTGTTCGAGAAAATCAATGAAACCAATCGCAGAATCATTCTCCATCACGACAATGCGATCAGTTCAAACAAAACAGTCCTTGTTTGGCGCCCAATTATTCCTTATGATTCCCGCAGATCAAAAACAAATTTGTGGTTCATCGTTTTTCCACACCTGAAGAAGCGATTGATGAGTTCAAATCATATATTTTGGAGATACCTCAATCAGAATAGAAAAAATGCTTCGACAATTGGTTTAAACGCGTACAAAAGCCCATTGAACTTAATAGGGTTCATGCATTTTGTTATGGAAAGGTGGTTTAGTTGAATATCAACTCAGAACTTTAATGGAAACGGAGGGTATTGAGCTACAATTAGTCAGATAGATAACAGCAGATAATATAACTGAAAATGAAGATGTTACCTAGCTACGGTAATGATATATATCACAGTGCTATATTTATAGTAGTAATTTATATCATACGCGAAGTTTGAAGCGTTTCATAAGCCCAACAGCAAGTGGTTAATATCAAGAAACAAACGGGTAATTTGTCTCTCCAAGATATGCTGATTTATCTCGACATGTTCGGTCATTGTGAAATTACATAAAATATACAGGGATGAGGTTTATAATCAATTCTAAATTATACCATGATTAATTTGTAATAATATCTTTACTGTCAATAACTAATATCAAAAATATTTATTTGGAAATAAAAACGATGAAATTTTTATTATATTGGAGATCTCTGGTTTGAAACGCGATTAGTTTAATTGTGTTTGGAACAAAATTTTCTAAAAAAGATGATTTTGTGTCTAGGATAGAGAGAAAAATTAAAGCTGGTTCGTACCAAGTATTATTGAACATAATTTTCCAATATTATATCAATTAAACAAAATTTCAAGTGAACATTCAATTTTACACCAAAAAGGTTGACAAAACTCGATACTGTTTACCGTTTTCGGAATATTTTGAAATTACATTATGTCAATTGAAAATTTTTTGTCGCATTAATGAGACCCTATCGATAAAACGGATACATTTAATAAAATTAAGACTGAGGACTTTCGTTTCTTGTAAAGTTTAACGAAAATCCAGTCTAACCAGTATAGAATCTCCTTTTTCAAATTTATAAGTATAGACACTAAGCTATTGCAGCTTTAGTATAAAACAAACAACAATTTGATAATTTTGTATTGCAGATCTGGGACTCAAACTGTTGTTTGTTTCATTCTTAGACCCTCAAAAGCTGAGTATCCATAATTATTAAACTTTGAATTTTACTGTCATTCATTGATGGTTATGGACCTCATAACTGACTCTCAAATGTTTAGGAAGTTGAAGGATTCTTTAGAAAAAAGGATGGACTTGTGTAATCGTGAAAACGGGGGACATTTTGAATACCTACTTCAATTGAATTTTCCAGTTTTCTAAATATCCTAAAGATGGGATCACCTTTTTTGAAGCACCCTGTATATAATTAGGGAAAGTTGAAAACTAACTTCTTATCTATGTCTATGTTCCGAAATCATAGATACAGTTGCTAACCAAACCTAACTGCGTTGCCTTCACAGTGTTTATTTTCACTGACTGTTTCTGATACAGTCCAGAAAATAGGAAACATTCAAAGGTTAATCCTGTCAGTATATTTATCCTTCTGGAAATATACTGTCATGATTACTTGAGTACTTTCTTCCAATCCAATCATGTAGTTCATAGTTTTTTTAGAGTAGAAACGAAGAAGGCTTCCATCACGTGACTAATACGTCATAAACAATATTCATATGAAGCAAATCAAAATTTTTGTCAACTCAGTAAAAATAATCGTTAAGACTAATATTACAAAGGTCGCCTTCTAGGAATTGGTGATTGAAACAAAAACAAAACAACTTTTTTAATTTTTTTTATTTTATTTATATGGTTAACGTCAATATATTTAGCACAATTCTTTTAATAAAAATAACGTTTTGCTGGGTAAATAAGTGTAGTAACTGGGTATCCTCTTAACTGAATGAAAATTGTACTTCATAAACTGATTTATTAGGAGTATCAGTAGATTCACAACATTGATAGAACATATCTGACTAAGACTGTAGGATTGCGGCAGAAAACTAACTTTAGAGTTTAACCGGTTTGGAATATGAGCTGTTTTCACCAATATTTAAAACCTCTTTTTCCTCTTTCAATAGAACCAGATCCTGTTGAATCCTGTACGTTTGGCCCTATTCTTGGATCTTCATGAGAAGCTGGACTCTAGCTCTCGTACCACCTCATTGGTGGTATTCCTACAGGTCTGCGTCTCTGAGTTTTAGCCCACTTTGCTCATCTGTCTTTTGGCATTCTTTCTACGTGATCCTTCCAGAATCTTTTATGTGCCCTGACCCATCTCACCACATCCTGTACTTTCAATTCTTTTATGTCATCACTCCTTATTTGATCCCTGAAGATGGCACCCTTGATGGTTGGCAGTATTTTCATCTTTGTGGTTCTCATTATTCTTCTCTATTTAAAATAATAGATCAAATTTCGTTCCTGAATAAACCAGCCTTCACTCATTCTATTGGATTGTCTAACACAATGATCCCAAACATTTCCCAATGTGTCTTTCCACATACTCAATACTCTTCCATCACCGTTCCCATCTGTACAAATAAACTTATTATACTAATGTGGGCAAGTTCAATGGAATTAAATTCGCTATGGTAGGGCGGTATCCTTAAGACTTCACGACCATGTTTTCGGAACGATTAGTCAATGACATTTTCTTTTCGGTTTATTTTAACAATTTCTAATAGCTTAGATTTTGACAAAATATCTGCAAATATACTATTACTTTTAATTCAAAATAACTATGTCGTAATCCATTTTGTAAATATTTTACCGCTTAACCCTAAACTGGAATTATCTACGAATCGATTTTTTGAACCAGAGTCAACAATATTGAAACATTCATCGTAGTAACCTCCTGGTGTACGTAAGCTTTTAACATTATCATTCTGTCAAGAACTTAATTTATTTCTTTGGTGTATATACATATTTCATCTACAATCACGATTTTCTATATTTTCGGAAAAAACATGCACTTTGGTTAGCATAGATAAACTAGTAGAAAAAATTAATTTGTTGTTGACCTCCTACTTCATCCGAAGAATTCAATAAAACTCCAGCTTCGTTGCTAAATCGTCCTCTATCTATTCACACTCTAAAAGTGTTTAAATCGGAGTAAATTTAGTAAAATTTGTGGTGATATTATTCTTTATATTATTTTTAAAGTTTTTATTATCTTTTCATATAATGCTCACAAAATTACAGTTATTGTTTTAAGCAAATTTTGTATGATAGCTTTCATACATTCGTATCTTCTTCATGTTTGGGAAACAGATCGAATAGAATAGAGCAGATTCCTATTTGGTTATATTCTAGAAAAATATAATTCAGTTTTTTTATATGTCAGAGCATGAGCTCTTTTTTATTCAAATCTGTTCTATCTACTCGTTCCTTCTTTACAAATTTCCATCTATTTTCTTGCTTCCTCCCTCAACTGGGTTCCCAATTGTTGTAGTCAAGTTGAATTATTTCGTTTGTGGTGTACGAGTTGAGTCCTTTGTGTGGTTGAACTGCAACCTAGAAGCTGTAGTATTGCGGGAAGAAATAGAATGAGTCGGTAACAAACGAATTTCTTCAAAAACTCAAATGCTAGGATTAAAATAGAAGTGACTACTGCGAGAACGAGTTCGTAAAAAACGGCTTGAATTGTGGAAGAACAACTCGTGGATTTTACACCAGGACAACGCACCTGCCAATAATGCGCCATCTGTGAAGCAGTATTTGGTCAGTAAGCGCACTCCAGTGCTCGAACACCCGCCGTACTCACCAGATTTGGCATTGTGCGATTTTTTTGTTTCCGAAGATAGAATCTGCTTTGAAAGGGACACGATTTGAGTCGGTGAAAGCGGCAAAACAAAAAAAGGAAGAGCTCCCAAAGACTATCACCAAAGAAGACTTCCCGCTCTGCTTCGATCAATGGAAAAAACGTATGGAAAAGTGTGTGGCGAGAGGAGGGAAGCATTCGAATGTAGAATAATTTTTATAATAAAATCCTTTTTTCGTAACCAGTCTCGTTATTTAATAGCCAGACCTCGTATGTGGAGGTATATAAAAATAATAAAGATTTCACTCTCTTGTATTATTCACATGACGTTTTGTCAAGTCCGCGACGAACAAAATATGCAGAACTACAACAAAGAGAATTAGAGATTCCACGTTGCGTAAAATTGGCCTCAGAATACAAATGTCAAATACAATTTACCCTTCTAAAAAACCGTTTAAACACAACGGAATTTGAGGGTTACTGAAGGGGTACATCTTTACATATTGATTGTAAATGACTTTTTACAAATTTAACATCATGTGTTGTTTTCAAATTTTTGTTAGTTCTTTATTAGATCTTTAAAATATTAGCATTATGACGATCCAAATCTCTTATTTTGGGAAATAGTGTTTCAAATGGTTTGAGTATAAATACGGAATATAAAAATTTGTCATAATTATTTTAAAAATTTCTATAATCAGACGATTATTGTCCAATAAATGAGAAGCAAGTCCATTGTTGCAACCCCCAGGACCCAAAGATTGCTGTCAGTGCCTTCTACGTTCATCAATTGTACGTCAAGCTCCCAGTAATCACGCGATCCAAAGACTGGATCTTAGAGGAGGTGAGTGAGTGGGATATGTTGGTAGAGCTAAGTTTGATTTCTCATTCACCAGGAATCAGTCCGCAGTTCCCAGTATTTAGGTGTCAGCTGTCAGTGTAACCTCTGAGACTCCTTACCAACATTTGACTACATCACATTCTTAAAAATGGTTAATCAGGTTGATAATCGATGTGGTGCTAGGTTACAAATCTTTCCTATGTTTAAATATCTTATCGTATATTAAATGTAGTGTTTGGTCACGTTGAAGGCTAACGCTTACGTCATATATGATGTAAATAAAGACTTACACCAATCTGTGCGGTGGAAAATGATCTTCTAGATCATGTTTACATAAGTTCCGAAGTGTACAATAACTACCTTTGAAATGTTTCAGAATATCATGAACATAAGTTTGGTTTCTATCAACTTCGTCCTATATATAAGTTTAATATTAGCTTTTTCATGACCTTCGGAGATAATCACAACCTACCGGATTTTTTTAATTGAAATATTCACATTAAGGCTGAATAACACTAGTTTGATCAATTTTTCAGTTCAAACTTTTTAATTCACACTATTTTACTCACCTACCTACTCATTATAGTTAATGATAAGTGGTAGTTATCACAAAATTTTAAGATATCGTCGGAATATATGGATTTAAGCGATTTGCAACACTTGAAACAAATTTGAAACATTATTTCTCCAAATAAGAGATGTGTATCGAAAAAATGCTTGAATATTAAAGATCAAAAAAAGAACTACCGAAAATTTGAAATCTATACATGATGTTAAGTTTCGTATTCTTTAATTTAGAAGATTTTCACTCAAGAAATTTGGTAAATTATTGACCACGTATTGCGAAAGAACTTGTTAGGTGAAGTAATTATATATTTTCATTCTATATACAAGACTAGCAAAGTATAATACATCGTAATTTATTCAGTTTCTTATTCAATCCATCTTTTCATATGCTTTCTCCTAATTTATTGTTTTGATTCTATATCGATTTTGATTGAAAATTAGCTTTTCATTCTTCATCAAAAGTATAACTTTACACTGACAACTTGCACGAATATATTAAACAATAGATCACTTAAAACATGAAAATTAAAATAAAAATCTCATTTAACCTCAAACAATAATTCTTCCTCAGTCGCTACATTCCAAAATATATATGTGTCACCAGTGAAATTATTCTTTGTTTTCTTGTTTATTTTTTGATATTTCATGGTTTGTTAATGCAGTTTTATTTTCTTAAGATATCGATGATCTTTAAATCTATATTCTAAATACTGAGATTTCTGCCCTATGTAAACAGCATCGCAATCATTATAACGTGCTTGATATATAAAATTACGTCTGTTGTTTTCAGGTGTTTTAGATTCAAATCATATTTTGATAAAACCCAAAATAACTCGAAACATCGAAAAATTTATTTTCAATCAGAAAAAACTTATAATTAACGAAAATTAGCAACAAATACATTCACAGCTTCCCCATTACTCAAATTATACAAGGTCTGAATAATTTTATTTCCACTCACTGAAAAAAAAAACAATATATTGTTGCTTTAATTTCTTCATCAAAACACATAATGATTCAATACAATCCGGATGTATGGTATTCAATTTCTTTGGACTTTCAATGGAATGTTATTGAATGATACATTTTTCATATACATTTTCTTTCAAAAATTACTCGTGAACTGGAAATCCCCTTTTCCATTGAAGCAGTATAATAGTTTTTGGGTCATTGTATAAATAAGAATGAGAAATAATTTGATCATGCCTCTTATCTGGACTACATCCAATGGGTTTTTTATACGTATATTCTTAAAATATTTTCCCTAATCTAGCTTGAGATCAATAACCTATTAAAAATGTCAGACCTCAATTATCATTATATTGACCTTATCTATGCATAATTAAAAATTGATGATGAATACACGAATTCTAGGTAATATGATTAATTGGTTATGGGTTTTCAATTCAGATAGGTGGTACTAAACTGTTAATTTATTTTATTGTTTCCTTGATATTCAGTAGATCATTCCGCAGAGATGGTTCCATATAAATTTCATTACTTTCACTACTGTTAACGAGGAAAACTTTGCCAATAACAAAGAATATTGATCATGATTGTAAGTTTGTCAGATTAAAACCTATTTTTTTAAGAATTAGATCAATTTGAAAAATAGAACCAGCTGAAAGTACCAACTTTAACGATGAATAATAAGAATAAAATCAAAATAGAGACTCGAGATTATTCCGAAAAAAGCTCAACATCCAATATTCAAATTCTCAATCTGCCATAAGACCTTTTTGTCACATTGCCTTAGCAAAAAACGGATTTGAGAAATAATCGAGTTTTTTAGGTAGCTCTGAAGAAGAGCACCCATTTTGTCGACTCACATTTCATTGATCAAAAAAATTAAATGTTTTAGTAGGGGATTTGAGATTGTCAAAGCAAAAATCAGAATTTTTTGGTTGCCGTCTCAATTGCCAGAAAAACGAGAATGACAAATTTTCTTGATTGCTACAAGTTCTTAGAATTCTTTTGAGATATATGAAGAGTTTGTTTAGCGCCGTCTAGTTCAGTTTATAATGAAAAGTTCTAGTTAACAGATCTAAATAGAAAGTTATCAAAGAATCAAAATAAATTATGTAAATTAGTTAAGTAATAGTTATATTATAAGTGAGTGTAGTGTAAAGTATTTAAATAAATCAAGAACGTAAAAGAAGAAGAGAAGAATCCGAAGAATTACAGAGGCATAACGCTACTTAGTAGTGTGTTAAAGTTATTTACCAAGATACTTGCAAATAAGATAACTGCTAAGGTAGGCATCTCAGAAGAGCAACAAGGCTTCCGCCCAAACAGATCCACTATAGACGCAATATTTATATTGCGCCAGTTGATAGAGAAATCCATAGAATACAATAAACCCATGTACACATGTTTCGTAGATCTAAAGCAAGCATTCGATAGAGTAAAACTCAACGATGTAATCCACCGACTAAACCAAAAAGGCGTCAAGAAGCATTATACAAATCTAGTAAGGCAACTTAACATCAACACCAAAACAAGAGTAAAAACAGACTGTGGGCTAACAAGAGAACTCAAAGTCTCATCCGGCATAAGACAGGGAGATAGCCTCAGCCCATGCCTTTTCAACGTAATAATGGACCAAATAATTGAGAGCGTAAACGAAGTTAATGCAGGATTCGAAATGAATAACCGTCGCCTGAGAATCCTTTGCTACGCAGATGACGCTATACTTATAGCTGAAAATGAAGACGATCTACAACGCCTCCTTCATAAATTTAACCTGACGGCACAGAGACTTAACATGCAAATTTCATGCGAGAAAACACAAAGCATGGTAATATCCAAAGTCCCAATAAGATGCAAGTTGGTAGTAAATGAGCGCATTATAAAGCAAGTAATGAATTTCAACTACTTGGGCGTAGAAACAACGAGCAGCAGAAACATAACGGACGAGGTAGATAAGCAGATCAAGAAAGCAACTAGAATATCGGGATATTTACGGGACATTATATGGAGAAATGAATATATGAGCATAGAAAGTAAGACGCGAATCTACAAGATCTGTATCAGACCCATACTAACCTATGCCGCAGAAACAAGGGCAGACACAACACAAACAAAGAGAAAAATGAGAACAGCAGAGATGAAGATATTACGAACAATAAAGGGTACCACACTCCACGATAGAATACCTTAAGAGAACTGGGAGTACAAGATGTCGTTAGATGGGTAAGAGCAAGACGCCGACAATGGAGAGACCATGTAGAACGAATGGCTCCAGAACGGATTGCGAAATGGGCCAAAACACAGAAACCAGACACAAGACGCCCAATCGGTAGGCCCCCAAAACACTGGTACGATAGCTGGACATCGGCGTCACAAGAGGGCAGATGACAGACCTGACAGGACCTCGTCCTACTACAAGAAGAAGAAGAACGTAAAAGACAGTGTTTTTTAATTCACTCCACGAACAGAAATCGTATAAATAAATCAGAAAAACATTGAAATTTAACCCTCTATACCTTTTGACCAGCCAATGGCATTGAAATAATCTAGATAATAATGGTTCTACAGGTAGCTCTAAGAAAGAGGGTGCCGATTTTACAATAAAACTTAGTTCCATGTCCTGCGAGCCACATTTCATTGTTCAAAAAGAGTTCATTGATTTAGTAGCGGATTTGAGATTGTCAAAGCAAAACTCAGAAATTTTTGGTTCCCGTCTTAAAGAGTATAACTTAATTGAAATACCAGGAATTCTAAAATTTGGTGAACACACCCCGCCTTGGATGTGTTTTTCTTTTTAGAATTATAAACTTATAAGAAATTGTGTCATCTAATTAACAGATTAGGGTATATTTTTCTGATCACGGATCTTATAGTACTTTCTCCTCATAAAAAGTATAGTTTAGGACTTTTATCGGAAGCTAGATAAACCGCAAAAATTTTGTAGTTTTTCGTGTACTTCAAACTTAGCCACTACAAGTAGCGGTCCTACAAAATATCAATAAATCGGACTCAGCGATTTACTAGCGATTTTAGCGATTGCTAGTGTTCGATGTGATGAGCCTACATTTTCATAATGTTTATTTTTACTAATATTTTTCACAAGCTGAATAATAAACTACTAAAAGGTCACGGATAATAGATTAGACACCATCTGTTTCATTATATATATTCATTTCAGCTTAATTTTGTTTATTATTCATCTTTGGTTGATTATATATCAGTGAAATCGTGGAAAATGTAGAAGATTGACGCAAATATTACTTAAAAATGCGATCAATCATATAAGACGTTGTAAATTATAGAAGAATTTCATCATTTACTTTCAAATAAGTACAAGCAATCCAGAGTTGTGTTTGCACTTAATTATGTTTATCGGGATCTAAACTTTTATATATAACTTCACAGAAAAAAAAAATTCAAGTCGTCCAACGACAGTTTGTTATGATTGGTAAATCAAACTTGGAATGAAAATGATTTTATTTACCAACATGATAATTGTCCTGTCCAACATAGCTCAACAATAGTTTCGACAAAACAATATAGACTTTATCTTGGCCTGCGAATAGTCCTGATATAAATCCGATCAAAAATTCATGGGGGTAATTGATAAAACAATTTAGAAAAGGAATTTTCGTCGCAAAAATCAAGAAGAGCTATGGGAAGCTATTGAAATAGCATGTCACTACCTTAATTTTAATTCACTTCATGTTAAAAAGATTAGAAAAAGTAATTGAAAAGAATGGAGCTCTAATCATTTACTAACAAAGTTGTTGTCCTTTCCAATTATTTATTGTCAAATATTTTATTATTTGTTTGTTATCTAGTATTTTATTATCATTATAAATATTACTACTATTCTCTATTAGGTTGGAATTTCTGAAACCGTTGGTGATATTCATTCTGAACACATTGTTTAGACCACAACTATACCAACACTGCCTGACGCGCGTTTCGTTAACCAAGTTTTCGCTTTCAGAGACTGAAGGTAAATTGATTCTATATTTTCAAGTTTTATCAGTCTTTGCTGGAATCAGACCAGAAAGCAACCGAATTCGCTGTTCTAGTATAATCCAATACGATTTGCTTCAATGTTTTCATTCTGTAGCTCTGTTTGGTAATAACATAGGAAAACCTCATAGTTTTACCTTCTTTGTTTCATTGTTGTTAATTATAAGCAATTTTCCTTGTCCTAGAAATTCAGTTTTTGACCATATCAAGCTCTTCTAGGTCGATTCAGAAAGATGGATCAGATATAACATGGTACCAAATGTCGAGTAAATTTGTTTTTTTTTGTCGGATTTTAATTCAGTCCTTTTCGATAACCTAGTTTTCGTCTTCAGCTCAGTTCAGAAAGCAGGTTTTGACCAGATGTCCATATCAAGCTTTTCTAGGTCGATTCAGAAAGATGGATCAGATGTAACATGGCACCAAATGTCGACTATATTTATTCACCAAAAACATTGCAAAAATCCGTCCCAAGAATTGTATGCTATTTCAATGAACAGAAGTGCACTCGTCATATATTGGGCGATTAGGTCTTCAGCAAGATTTATCAGAAATAACAGAAAAGGTATCATTCGGACGTCTCAGGTTATTATACAAATTCCCCGCATTGATCAGCTCTATCAATACGTTGAAACTGACTGTTTTGACTACATTTGCCAGACGTTTAACTGAGGCATGATATGAAGTGGTCTTTAAGTAATTTTGAGAGCAATGGTTTGTCTGGGCAAGCAAGGAAAATTTTGAGAACAAAAGTACATATCGATTACGTGAAATTGCTTTTTAAATGATTCCATTTTATAGACGTATTTTCAAGCAGCGTGAGCGAATATTTTCAGAATTTTTGTGGTATCCATCTCGAACAGTTATCAGTTTACGTACAACATCGATGTTTTTTTTTTGGGCACAACAGTCGATTTCGGACGACCTTTACTAAATTCATCCGCTAGCGAAGTACGTCCACGATTTAATCTGGAAAATCAGCGAAACTCGGTGGATCGAGATCACCAAAAGCCAAAGCGAATTGATCGGCACACTGCTGTTGATTTGATTCACGTCGAATGTCATAGAAAATCATTTTGCACCAAAATGAATGTTCCAAGTATCTGTAAACAACTTTAAATAGTATTGGTATGACAATATATTATGAGCACGTTCACCATTAAAAATGTCAAACTTATGATTGAAATGTCAGAATTGACATATTCATATCAGTGTTGCCATATCTCAAAACTTAAGTAGCAGTTCTCGTATACTACATCAAATTACCTAATTTGCCTGAATCAGCAACTTGTATTTAATTAATAAATAGTTTAATGTTACGAATTTTGTGACACAAAATATTTCGAACGATTGCTCTATTTCTGAGAAATTATTGAATTTATTGAATTTATGACTGTCTCGTATAAGTTGTTACATACAAATTTCAAGTTAAATCCTCACTATCCTTCTCTATAATTTCTAAGTTACATTCGTAATTAAGTCTAATCCCCATAACTAGGAGATTTGCACCCTTTTCCTGGATTAGAAGGAACCGTTTGGCTTGCTCCCCAACTTTGCAACTAACTCTTGACAAAAGTGCTTCACTACGTAATTTAGAAAATTTTAATGGACACAAGTTGATACGGTTAATGAGGAATTCGTGGTTATAGAAAGATTGACTTGAAATTTATAAGAGTGATAAGGTTACAGGGTTATTCATTGATAAGTGATTGTTTTAAAAAATTAAAAACTTGAGCTTAGAATATTCTAAGAAAAAATTTGCTTTAGTTTGACATATAGTCGCTTTTACTCAAAATATACTCATATGGAAGAAATGGGATTGAATAATACTTTTTTATAGTTAAGCAGACTGAAAACAAACAAAAAAATTAACTGACGAAAAAGTAATTTTACTGTTCGTGGCCTGCTTCATAATATTCGTATTGACAGCTGAGTCAGAGTATTTTAGAGATTTCGTGGAACCTTTGAATCCGCATTACAATGTGCATTGTAGAAAAACTGTAGCTGGGCCTATTTTAAACAATTGTTTCAATCATTACAAAGAGCAGATAAAAAATTATGATTTTAGTTGCTGTGGCTCGTTTGAACAATGGACGTTTTGTTTGTTTAGAGTCTTGGAATTTCAGTGTGAATAGTGAAACAGGAAAAAAATTGAACGATGTTGTAAATGAATCAATAGCTCGTGACTATTACAATATCCACATTTATGCTGTAATTTCAGACAATACATCGAGCGTGATGCTTATTTATTTATTTTTTTACCTGTTTCCAATAAATTTGATGTATCAAGGCCTAATTACATATTAATTTCCAGTCACAGTGGTGATTTCTTGGGTGAAAAAGTGGATGGTATCGATAAAGAATTTGACAAAAAAGTTGGAAAAGTGTTGGATGAATTCAAAAACACAACATTGGAACACTTAGTAATTGCAGAAGGCGGTAAAAAAATGATCTTACCTGGAAATACACGTTGGCGCAGTAGGAGAGATTCTTATCGTCGATGTTCACAAAATGTTCCTAAAACGCGTACAGTAGTCAACAAGGGTGCCATCATAAAAAATGAAACTCGACAGATATTGTTTAACAACATTTTTCTTGGCTATATGCCAGTTGATAAGACAGTGCGAAAAAACAAACACAAACATAGCAGATGCCACTGAACTTTGCAACTGTCGTATTGTAAGAGCAAGAGTGGAAAAAGTCATGAATTGTTATGGCTTAGCAACCAATTTTTTCCATCCTGTCTATAGAGGCATTAGTTTTATTGAAAATATGACTGCTTTTGTCGAAAAGGAACTTTCACCTGATGGGCTACAAGAGCTGGAGGAATATAAGCTTGTTCAAGGATTTTTCGAGGCTTTGTTTAATAAAAATTACACGTCTTCGAAAGTGTTTTGGAAAGTAGGTGAATATTTTTATCTTGAACGTAGCGATTTAGCTTTGAAGCTTTTAAATATTTGTGCTGCAGTTGCAGAGCTCGAGAGGCTTTTTTCCCGATTTTGGGTCCTACGTTCATGATGTAAAAAGAAACAGATTGCTTTCGAACAGATCTAAAAAATTGGCGTCTTTGTATTATAATTTTAGGTTTAAAAGCCGAAGATTAGATGAATTGTCCGAGTCAGAGTCGGATTTCAATCAAACTCAACCGCCAAACACCGTCAAAACAATTCACAGTTTTGTTGTAGTCGTAGGTTATCTTTTGCGAACTACGCCTGTGCCCAACGTAGAAAAATTGAATAATGTAGAAAACTGCTCACGTCATAAACGTATTTATATCTCTCCATGCGATTCTTCTATTATTCGAATTAGTACAGGGAGTCTGTTTCTGCCAGTGCCTTCAGCACGCGTACCCGAGTTTCTATCGCAGTTTCAACAGACTCAAATCTTGTTTCTTCTAATGTAGATCTCACTCACTCACAGGAAAGTTGTAGGTACAAGATACGGCGAATAAGATAGTTGTACTTGTCTAGAAAACTCTTGACGGACAAAGGTCAAAATTTTTATGTGAAATTTGCAGCACACATTCTTTTTCAATTCCTATAGATTCAACAAGCGCACCAATACTTAGCAGACGGTCATATCGGACAAGATCACCAACTTTTTCCATATTTTCTTTGACGTGGAAGGACGAACCAAGGGTGACTCATATGGAGATGAGTCACGCTTGGTTCTTGGTTCTCGGCCACCTTAAAAAGGATTAGAACACTTAAAAACAAATGGACGCGATAAAGATTCATTGCTATATATTTATTTCAACAAATTTTTAGTTGTAGTTTCTCCAAATTTTACTAATTTTCATGCCAAAACAAAAAAACAGCTCCTATACAAACGAAAACAACGACCACACTGGTTTATTTACAGACCCAGTAGGCATCCCATTGGAAAGAATAGGCTTCAGGATAACAGCTGACCTTTGGTGCAAGCCTACTTTTTCTATAACAGTGCTAGTGCCGTTATTTAAAACCTATCTTGTACATGTTTAAAAAATAATGACATATTGAAACCAATTTCTCTTTCTTAGTTCAAAATGTTAATCAGGATTCAGCAAGTCATCGAAAATATTTTGATTGGTCGTGTTTGTCCCAATTTGGTACATTCGGTTTATCCAGTAAGTTCCTCATATCATGGAGTATTAGGGCAACAGTACCTGTTACTATAGCATCATAAAATATTCCTTTCACTCTTTACCATTAAATTTTTGCTCTTCAAGCTCATTTCTGTAGAATACCTTCCATTGCACTAACGGTGTAACGGTGTAGTTTCTTCCAGGCTCAAAAACTGTTCCAATTTCAAAACCAAAACTGTTGCTCAATCTTGTGTTGAATATCAAGCAGGAGGACCGTTTGTGTAACGAGAGTCGCTTTCACTTGATGCATTTGAACGATTTTATGAAGACTCCCCACCTATTTTCTTTGGGAATAGAACCATCAATCTTGAAGTTATTCATGTATGTATATATTCCGTGTTTCATTATTCATTACACCTTCTTAGAGGGTGTTTGAATCAAGTACTTCACGTTCATGGTTTTTGGTTCACGATGGCCGATGCTTATACGACGTGCAACGAGAAGAGGCCCTATATTATTGGGATGAGAGTTTCTTGAATTTGTTTGTCAGGTAGGTCATGAAACTTGTAAATGTTCAACACTATACACATATTTTATTCATCTTCCTGGATTATATTCTGTAAAGTCGTGAAACGTTTGCATTTTGTATGGATGAATTTTACAATTTTCAACTGTTTTTCTTCTTTTCAATCGATAGCTACTCCATTTTCGCCTTTTGTAACAGGTTTTCTACACCAGGTCTCAAGTGTTTTGCCGACTGTCGTTCGTAGTTGCCCACTCGGTAATGTTGTGCTTTATATCTAGCAGATATATAATGTTTTAATTCAAATGAGCAAATTCAAATCAAATTTTCTCACAAGCCAAGCTCGTTGAAGTGTCCTGCACGTAGTTAAATCTGCCAGTTCTCCTAACAATATAATTGTCGTGGTACATGATGATAAATCACTATCGTGGGATGCGCCATCGATTATTTTCTATTGTCCTTAAATTTAATACGGAAATTTGGACCATAAATTTTATTGTGAAATAAATTAATAATATCTATTGTTACAAATTTCTAATTAGATACACTATAAGCAACATATGAGGAGATTGTAACTATTTTTACAAAATTTTATGAAACGAATGCCTTTAACATTTGTAGGTAGATCTTTTAGGTTAAAAATATCGTATCGACGTCTTAGAAAGCTCCTCACAAAGTTTTAACTTGCTGCTTCGATCCTATTTATCATAGTAGGATTTGGACATCCATTCAGTCTAGTTGTTTCGAAAAATCTCTCAAAGTCAAAAAGTTTCGCGCCGTTATGACATTTTTGACTAACTAATGACTAACACCAACATAAATCGAAAGCAAATGGAGGCTGTTCACGATGACTATTTTCAACAATTGAAAATTGTTTCGTTAGGGACGAGAATCATTATAAAATTGACCTATTTCGGAAGGTCCTGTGACGGTGAATCCTCCAGAAAATATGAAATAAGTGAAAAATTGTCACCGGAAGCAGCATCGAACGGAATGTTGCTAGCGATGTTCAGAGCTTTCCCGCGTGGAGCGCTTGTATCAACAGGTCAAAATAAAATTTAGACTACACCCGCATCCCCTAAAATTCACAGAAAACATTTAATATCTAGATAACGCTAAGGTTTGTATGGGAAAGGCATTGAAATAAAAAAAACAGTTGGTTGGAAATTTGATATTTATGAACTTAAACTTTGAAAACTTTTTATACACACCCTGTATAAAATGAAAAATTCTCAACATAGATTCTAATATGTCTGACCTTGCTTAAACCAACCGAGCAAATACCATTTTTATATATTTAAGGGTATCTTCGTAAAAAAATAATTTGTAACGGCTTACAATGGTCAGTCAAAAATTAATAATTCAAAAAGTATGCATTTTTCGAAAAACGTTTTAAGACATAAGTACACTAAAATTTCACGTGAATTCAAAAAATATATTAATAGACAGGGTGTTCTATTGAAAATAACAAAGTCATGGTCAATTTCTGGTTGAACCGGAAGTCTTTAATCTTTGAAAATACTTTAGTTCAAAAGATCGTATTCGAAAATACAAACGTGGAAATTTTCATGATTTCGCTATAAGTATTTAGCCATCATATACGGATAATTTTAACTCGTCGTGGGACACTGTGTATAGTTTCTTACCCATGAAAATACAGTTATATTCTCAGAATATGATAATAATCAGCTTATTTTATGAGGTAAGTGAATGAATTAAAGCAGAAGTTAGATGGATTTCATACAGCTATGAATGTTTTTCCAACAAGACTAAGTTCGCTTTTAAACATCTATTTGAAATTATTTATTTAAAAAAAAAGAAACTGATTTCCTTCATCATTTTCTACTTCAAAAATTTTCCTCTCTACTTACAATTATATATGGCTTTAAATTGGCTATCCTATATATATATATATATATATATATATATATATATATATATATATATATACGATGTATATAACTTTCTTGAGCCATTCCATTACTACGTTTGATTCTTCAAATGTTTTATATGATTCCTAGGAGTCTACTATAAGAAAATATTTACATCCTTTCACAATACCCCGGAGGGTATTCATTTCTAGAGTTGAGTACGTAACCGTTTTCTGACGAAACTGATTTATACACAATTATGTGTATGAAATGGAGAGGCTAATGATAATTAACACAGTTCACGTAGATTCTCAATCAGCATCAATTGACCTAATTTAAACGCCCATTTCCAGTGTACCGGACATCTATTGAACATGTACAAACAATCTGCACACGTGAGTTCTTACGCACATGTTAAGTAGATTTATTCCGGTTATCTTTGATTGCAATCCATGGATGGTATGTTAGGAGATAAAATTATATCGTTTTAGTACAGTCAAACTTATCAAAAATTTTATAAATAACTAATTTCACATTTTCCACAACTTTATGGTAGATCTGCCATTTTTTGTTATAAGTACATTGTGAGTTTTAAGTTTGTAACGGTTCCATTATGTCGAAAACAACTCACCAAATTTGAAGGTTTGTAAAATTTTCTAATATAATCGACATTATTCACAAGGTTGCTTTTTTGGAAATATAATAAATCGAGTTAACTCAATAAAAAAGAGATCAATTATTTTACCGCCTCCAATTTCATCTGACAAATCAATATTTTGTGGTGATACAAGGTGGGATTGTCCAATACAACGAATGTTGTCACCAGCATCCACCATTATACCGAATTAAGTTTCCATAAATACATAGAATCATCATCACAAAACGCTGTAAACTCCAGACCAGGGCTTTCTAACCTTTTCAGCTGGTGGACCCCTTTTACAAGCCAAAATCCACGACGGACCCCAATCAGTGACTCAAGCACATGTATGTGGACAACACAATGACTAATACTTTTATTTCCATAATAGCTTTTGCATTATCTGTATACACATCGATGCAATGGTCCTTTTCGAAACATTCAGGCTTTCATAACACTTGCACAGTTTTCCAAATCGTAAGCTTCAATTCGTTTGCATGCCGTCGGACGTGATCATAAGTTTGTTCCATATTCACCACTAGCTTCCTATTCAAGGCATATATCTCAATCGGAAAATCAACTAACCCTTGATTCGAAAGTTTTCTTCTTCTTTTAGATTCAACTTTTTGGCACAAGGTCCCGTCTTCTTCCCATCGCTTCTTCACTCTGGCTACAGTAGTCGCATTAAAACCTAGATGGGTTACCGGTCTTCTTATAGACATTTCACAATTCGACAATAACGACAGCTTTTTGAGTTTCAGTTAACCGAGGATGCACTTTTCCTTCAACTACACTTAATTTAATTATTGAATTATCTGTCATTAGCAATAAGAATGACATTAGGTTTACGAAGGTAAACAGAAGCTAACATCAACTTCCATTTTACCCAGAATATCTTTTCCAAAAAGGAATATTTTCATCTCACAAATAAAGCTTTAATACGCTCTTAAAATTTGTCAAGAAAGCGTCAAAAGAAAAGTCCATGTCGTAGCTACCTTAATTTATTAATCCAACAAACACAAAACCAAAATAAACCCCTATCAATATATCAAAAATTTTATTTTTGATTTATTATTTCTGGTATAAAGTTTTAATAGCAAATATCCCAGAGTTTGCATGAATCCCTGTAAATTATTTTTCCTCGAAAAAAGTTTCGGAAATAATTACAGCCCTAGGGATTTATGAGTGATAATTAAGTATTTGTCTACAGAAAATTCACTTTCGATATGTTTATTAAGAAAATATTCCACTAATGTTACTGATGGTTGTTTTTCGAAAAATTTTATGGAAAGGTGAGTCTAGTTTCATTACGCCTCTTCAAATATAAAAATACCGAAATAGAAAAATAAGAAAACTCAAGGAAATTTGGTATACAACCGACGAGAGCTTTCAACTACTGGAAAACATACATCATCACGTCACTTGGGAGGAAATTTCAGTGGAAATAGGTTAGTTACCTTTCTAAGGTTCACAATTTATATTTATACGCCGCCATCTGCAAACATTAGAAAATCTTTCGTCCTAATTAAGTATTTGAATGAGAAAATGAAGAGAAGATTAAGTTTCTTAAGGCGTTAGATGAAATATTACTTCCAATTTATCGTTAGTGGAATTAAATTTGGGAAAGGCTATATGCGGGATAAAAGACTGAAATTAAACATGCAGAAAATAGTGGAAAACCACTTTATTCATCTGATGCAAAAGATATATCCTGAATTTCTCAATAGTATTACCACTGAGACTACAATTTCAACTGAGGATGTATGGAATTATTGCAGAAACGATCCAAGCATTTAAAATATTATAGAAGAAGAACTTGGTGCAATCATAACTAAGAAAAGATGTTAAATTTTGATAATGTCTCTATCACCAAACTTTTCAACTATTCAAAATGACCACCATTCACTTCTTGACAATAACCGAGGCGATTTTGGAATTCTCGTACAACATTTTGTACGACCTCGAGGGTTAGGTTAGGAAACTTGTAGTGCATTATACTGTGTTTTTGAAACACCTCCCCAAACTTTGATTTCATAACTTGAATGTGATTCCACTAAACTCTGAAAAACCATAATTCTCTCTTTTTTATTTAAGACTTCGACAATTCTTTCAAAACTATATAAGATGCTTATTAATTTTTTTGTAAATTGTTAATGAAGACCACAGTAAAAAAACTTGCTAAGTCACAGTTCCAGAATTTATCACGAAATTGTCAAGGCTGTGCATAAGTTGAAAAGTTAATTTTATGTATGATTCTGATGTTATGGAATATTTATTGTATTTTATTTACATCATGGAACAAACACAAAGAAAAACTATGAGTCACTTTCATTAAAGAGTGCTATGTAACTTCTACTCTAGGTCTTAAGTTACAATTAATAATAACTTCTAAGCAAATTTATTCATGTTTATATTTGATTTCACTGAAATTATCTTCGCTTGTTATATTGGCTAAAACTCTGTACAATTCTTAACCCTCCGACAGGCGCATTATGATTCGTAACCTGAATATACGCAATTTATCTAAGAGATTGAGTGCATTCCCTTAACCGAAAGGAAATGGATAAAAGTTCAGTCAGTTGAAAATCTTGAAGACCAGGAATAAGCGACGATGCAAATTTAGATATTTTGCTGTCAATAGAAGACAACGCAATAGAAATTGCTTTGCAATATTAGTCAGTCCTTTTGAAGAAGTAAAAATTGTATCTGTACAAAGTTCCACTTGTTCACGAACTCTTGGGAAAGGAATTTTGCGAAATATTCATGAGGCATTGTGATGAAAATCCGAATTATCTAAATACCGTAGAATTTTAAGACGTTTTGTTCAAGTGGTTCAGTAAATCTAGACAATTCTCCCTACCAGGCTTGGGAAATCCCCAAAATAATTATATTTGGGTTGGAAAATTTATTGGTCTATATTTCTTTCATAGAAATTTAACAGCTGAACTTTGTATGGTAGTACTTCTAATTTTGGCATTTCCAGATCTAAATAATAGGGAAACAAACAAATGATTAGACCATATCGTAGATTGCCAATTATTCTTAAGCTTTTCTGATATATATTATAACTGATAACGATATGAACCAGTTCTAACCTCTCAATTCTTCCAAGGGTTGCCGATCCTCAGTTAGATAGAGTAATCCGACAAATTCCTTGAATTCAGCTACGTCTATAGGCTTTGACTCTCTAACTCTTAGAAAGCGATTGGAAAGATAGCTGGAAGGTTATGAAACACAGAAACTTGGTAGACCAAAATATATTCTATTCATTTCATAGATTAAATGTGTCCGACGAAAGTTTAATGATAGATTCCCAATTTACATTCGAGCTGTAGGCTGTTAACCTCTGTATTAGAACATTTACTTAGCTAACATTACTTAAATATGCAAATTTATTGCTAAACTAGTCGTAATTCCAATGTAGTATCAATATTTTTTCTTTATTTGGGTGGTATCATTGAATTTTCCATCAAACCAATTAATGCTTGTCAGTGATTCAGTTTTTATAGTCCGTTGTTTTGGAACAATCCTCAATTTTATCAACAAAACAAATTACAAAACCACAATAGTGTTTTTGATGGGACAGATTAAATTGATTTTCGATGCAATTTCAACATGTATCGTACAAAGAACAGTTTCGATTTCAATTAGGCGAGTTACAACTTGTAATGTACATAGGAGCGAAAAGATTTTGCCAAAAAATTGTTCATTATTTTCAAGAAGGCGATTGAATCTACTTGAAGTTATGACAATTAAGGCATTTCTGTAAGCAAAAACATCTTATAATCAATGAAGTTAATTTGCTTTACTATTCCACAGAAAAATGAAAAAATTTTGAATATTGTAATGTTTTTCTTATTCATTTACACTCTTTCTATTTGTGGTGTGAATTTATAAACAGCGTCTCTCACGTTCATAATTCATTTAAACACTTAACTAACTATAATAATTCACTCATCACTATCACTTAACTAAATAAATTCTTCGGTTACTTTTTTTTCGTTCCGGTTACTAATCTATTCACTATTTATTATATACTTAACTAAACTGCGCTAAACAAACTCGTTTACATATCCTAATAAAGTTCTCAAAAATTCTAGAGAATAAAGAACCAAAACAAATAAATAAATAGACCTTTCTAGAAATTGGATTAGAAGAAACAATGTAAACAATTCGTCTGCTATGATATAAAAAAAAACATCGAACTAATTCCGGTTATATTAAACGTGCCGCGCATTCGCCGAATTTTAGAATTCCACTACAACCGGAAAGGAAAGGCTTCATGGCCCGTATTTTCAAATTTAAAGATACGATTAACTCATTTTTTATAAACTAATTCAATATTTCCATATTTTTCCCTAATTTTTGTTGAATTAACAATGGATAACGTTTTTAATTGATTTACATAGTAAAATAAAACGCATTGAAAATTTCTTTTGTATTATAACAATAAAAAGTGGCGATCCAAAAGATTTGTATTCATGTAAACTATTCTCTAGGAGTCATTAGTCATTAAATCATCATTGCCATTATTGGTTCCAGCATTTTTTTTTTTTCGATGGTAACTAATAGTTATTATTTTGTCTTTTGGTGCACATGTTTCACCTTTATATTTACTTCCACCTACAGATGTATTTTGGGCATATATACAATTACTCATGATGCAAAGGATGTTGTGGGAGCTTTTGCAGAGTTGAATATTCCGTTTATTGAGAAGTCTAGGAATATTCTTGTGTCTAAACTGAGTTCAATTGAACTTTTTTGGCAAAATTTGAAAAGTAACGTAGGCTCTATTATCAGTACTTTGACCATTGAATCTTTTTTATGGTGATTAGGTTGAAAAAGTACCAACTGGTTGGAAAAACAGCGTCCTCACCCCAATATACTAAAAGGAAAGAAATGATCGTGAAAATTATAGAATGATGGCTTTGCTAAAAATCCTGAGTAAGCTGCCGACCAAAACCATTACAAAGATAGTAGTAATGAATAAAATAGAAATAAGTGGAGAGCAACAAGGCTTCAAAAAAAATAGATCGACAATAGACGCAATTTTCTTCCCTAGACAAATGATTGCAGAATTCGTTGTATATCAAAAACACTATTCGTTTGCCGATCTCAAAAAAGCATTTGATAAAGTTCAAATAGCTGACTTCGGAGATACATGACACCCGTAAATTGCACAAACCAAGATCAACACACAATAGCGGTTAACCAAACAAGGTCCAATACTAACATTTTGATTATAGATAAAATAATCGATAGTATAAAAGAAACTTTCTGGAGGATACAAGTGATGCAATTTTGATAGCCGAAAACAATAATGACCTTACACAAGATGCAAACAAGCTGTTAAAGAAGACCCCATTCGACACTCCTGAGTCGAGATAACAATCATCAAAAACTTACAACAAAGAGTACGAAACCAAGTAAATAAAACTTCAAGAATCCCTGGATATCTGCGAGATCTCATATAGGAAAACAAATATATGTCCATCGAAATCAAAGCACCAAACAATTGTAAGATCTATACCCACATATGCAGGAGAAACTTAAGCGGACAGAACAAAAACGAAGAACATGGTGAGGGCAGACATTGAGAACTATCAAAGGATTGAACCTGAGAGGTCAAATGAGTCGCAAAGCTATGAATGAAGATCTGAAAATTCAGGATATACAATTCACTAGATCAAGATGACGAGATTAGACAGTCCACGTCGTACCTGCTGCAGACATTCCAAGAGATAACACGGAAGCAGTGGCGAAGCGTGCTTTGGAGGGGCCCTTTATCAAAATTAGATCGGGGGCCCAAATGAAGGCTAAAATTTTTTCACAAAAAAAACCAAAATTCTTGCATTGAATTAAAATAAATATTTATTGATTATAAGTTATCGCCTCCTATAAATTGAGCTAGCCAAACAATTCAAATTAAAAGTACACTTTTCTTGCCTTTTTTTCGGCAAATTGATTTATTAAATCATCTATAGCGGAAGACGATTTCAGTTTTTCTAACATTTCTGCCTCTTTAGATAATAGTGACAAGTTTGATAGCCGTTCCTGCCCCATCGAAGTCCTTAGGCAATTTTTTATCAATTTTAATTTTGAAAAACTTCTTTCAGCTGTTGCGGTCGTAACTGGAAGTGTCGAGAATAGAAAGCATGCTGTCTGGAAAACATGATACAAGGCTATTGAATTTTTTTAGCAATAATTCCATGAATCCATGCATTTTTTCAGAGCAATTAATTGATTAACTGAAGCATTTTTTATCACTTCGTTTGAAGAAGATAGGGAGTGTCTTCGGTTGTGATACATGTTACTCAGGTCACAAAGGCTCTCAAATCTTTGTTCAGTTTGAGAAATTAATATATCTAAACAGTAATGGTATACATTGATTTTGAAATATGATCAAAACAACTCTTCCTTATCTTTCGTCTTTTATTTTTAAAAACAGTTTTCACCTTCCACTCTTTTGCTAATTCTCTGGACTCATTCAGCAAACCATTGAATGAATTTTGATTTCTTATTTCGCTCAGTCTATTCAAAAGATTACTTGATAAAATACTAGCTTTCTGTAAGTCATTATTTTCATACTGTAGAACTTTAGAAATAGGATTAATGATTTCAAATAATAAAGAAAAAAAAAAAAAGAAAAAAATCTGACAAGCACTAAGAAATCATAACTCCCTACAATGTTAATTATATCTTTACATTCTTCACGTTCATCTTTTTTAGTAGAAATAAAATTTAGTTGGTAGAAAATTTTCATGATTAATAAATAATTTTTTTATCGCTAATAAAGCGTCCATCTAGTAGGGCATACTTTTAATAATAGTAATTTTATATTTTTCGGATGAATCGTTATCCAGCATTGCCTAGCGTTTTATACTATTGCTAAAAAAAGTATATTTTCTAAATTATCGAAAAAAGTCGACATTTCCATAACATGCTTGGCAGCATTGCTTAAAATTGAATTTAATGCGTGTGCAGCACGATAAACATAATCGGCATTCCGAGCATTTTCTTTCATAAGGGTTTGTAATCCTCCATATACACCCGACATAACATTTGTTCTATCATAACTCTGTCCTCTCCATTTTTAATCGTATTTAAAATTTGAGTTTTAAGTCCTTCTGCACTGGTTGTATCGAAGTTTGGTCAATTTTTGACAAGTCTTGTGTTGTATCCAAAATAATTGCCAAAAATGGAAACATTTTACTAATTTTGGTTTACACACGTTAAGGGCCTCTGTAGCCCGGGGGCCCCGTATCATTGATTCGGCTGATACGGCGATAGCTACGCCCCTGCACGGAAGCTGGACATCTACTTCTCAAGAAGCTGAACAGTACAAGAAACAAGACTATGTATAAAGAAAAGGAAAACAAGAAGAAGAAGGGTAGCAACTACGCATGAAGAATTAAGATAATGATTTCAAGCAAACTCCATCAAATTGAGAATTTCATAATTTATTGCAATATTTAAAAGCAAAAATTAGGGAAGCGAGCCGACTGGGTGCTGATTCATTGTGTAATAACCATTGTTTCATAGAGTAAAGTGCAAATAATTTAATTCAAACAAACAATTTGGACGGATTTAGTGTCCCCGCACCCATAGTTATCTTCATACATGCCGCGGATATCGCAGATTTCTGGGAATAGCATTAGTCACGGTTTTTTAGAAGCGACACATCGTTTTTCTACAAGTTAATTCGATATAATGTTTTTTTTTTGTGATCACAAGGAAGGAGCTAATTATCGAAATAATAATTAATATAGTCTTATGAGTAGAAAATATCAACTTCTGACAAACGTATTTTCATTTATAATAAATATAATATACCTTTCACAAGCTTTCATTAACGTTTTCACATTTATTTAGAAAACGTCCAAACGTGACATTTATAACTCAGGAAAACAATTAAATGTTTGTCGAAAGGTTTTAGTGACTGTCGTAATAATCTGAACCATAATAATGTACAATAAATGAGACCAGTTGACGTACTTAGAAAAAAACAAAATCATAGAGTTCTGAGAACGTCTAGAATAGAATTAAAACTATTGACTGTGAAATGAATATAGACACTCGGTTTTCCTTACTTACCTCATTTATTCGTACACTAACTAAATTCACGAAACTAATCACTATCCACTATTTCACAACAACACTACACTGTCCACTAGATTATCCAGTAACACTTAACTATTCAATAGAATCTGCATTTATTACTTATTACCAAACATTTATGTAGAGTTAAATTCACCATTTTGTTTGTACTATTGCGATTTATTGACTGTGACATCCAATTATTTACTTGGATCTCTAGGCTGTTAGAGACTCGTTTCTTATACATTATTCTCATATTACAGAATCTTCTTTCCTAGAAATCTCTAGTTCAATGTAAACAAATAAAGAAGCCTTCTTAGAATCCTCACAAAAACTTATAAAAACAATAAAACTTTCTGGACGGATCCACCAAACTTTACAGGACAGGACAGGCAGTTTTCAAGATCGTTCACGCTCATGAATGTCGAGAGCTGCTATGTGAAAGTGAAAGTTCTTTGTTGTTACCAGCAAGCAAAATCGACAATTTCTATAACTAATTCTTTTAAACACTTTCAAATAACATTTATAAAAAAAAACTCATATCACTCACCCCTAGAGAATTTTTAACGTTATATATTAATATTAACAACAAACTTTTATTTATACATTTCTTAGAGCAACTATACGTATTCATAAATGAAGAAAACCGAACATTTTCTTCGTAAGAAAAATCGTTTCACTTTGTACTTCTAGGCCAAAATTGTTTACCAAATTTGATCCAAATGTTATTGTGAATTAATAATAAACTTCAGCATTGACGTATGGGTGAAAATTCGATTCTCAGGCACACAAAAAAATTTTGATATTTAACAGCATACTAGACCATCTGTGGGAGTTTTTGCTTCTACAAATTTCCGTCTTCTACGTGGGAACGTTTATTGTAAACAATCTTTATCAATATTCAACACACGATTTTATATATGTTTGCAGTAATGGATATTTCTCCCATTTAGAATTAATGTGGCAGCAATATATACAATATATTATTGAATATATACAAGAATTGAACTATCTCATATGGTATGAGTTAGAAAGTATCTCTATTCATTATTATTCAATCAAAATTTTTTCAAAATTCGCACTACCTATCTCATAAAATCCTCTAATAAATAAATGAAATAGAAGAACGAAAAAAAAATCTATTTAAATGTTAAATAACTTTATTCATAACTATGAAAAAAATATTTATAAATATAAAATATAAATAAATAAAGTGGTTTTAATAATCTAACTACTTTTCCCGTTGGATGTCGAGACTATTTAGAGCACACTAATCGTGTTTATGCTTGTCTAAATACTAATCCTATTGCATACAAAAAATAGAATTGATTATATTTATGGTCGTTGAAGTCACATCATTATAAAAATAAGGGTGAGTAATTTGAGTTAGTATCTAAGGGACATATGGAACCGCTTAAGTAAGACGTTGAGGCCGGTCAGTTTACAATAAATCTCAACGAATACAATAGTAAGTAGAAGTTAAATAGGTAGATGTAAGGCCTTTTTGTACCTTATACAATTTTTTCTTGGAAAAATGTGTTGAAAAGTGAAATTTATAAACGAAAAAAATTCAAAACAGAAATAAATAAACCTTGTAATGCTACGTTCCTCCGATCAATTCGATTTTTTTCGGATATATTTTATTTTTGGGGGGAAACACAATTCCATTTACAACACATATCGATAGAAAAATTATTTATGTATTTATTTGAATTTTTGATACGATCGAGCTTTTCATCAGCAATGAGCAGCACAAAACTTGCAGATCTAATTTTTCATGCAAAATATCGCTTACACGTTTGGTAGAAATATTTAGTTCATTAGCTACCTCACGTAGTAGCACGGTTATTAGCCTTTTGAGTGAAAGTGGGATGTTTTGGCCACCCCTGGAAAATGAAATAGCTGATAAACTCGCTAAAGCGAGGGCAGACAAGCCCTTCATGGAATCCGAACCCTACCGTGGTATCAGAAAAAGCATTGGTAAAGAAGATATAAAGGAGCAAACAATTATTGGGACAACGGAGAGGCAGACAAAGGCAAATGCTTTCCTTGGAAATTATAAACAGAGAACATCTGCAGAATGTTCTAAAATCTGGTCAATCTCGTTTAGACCGCAACCATGATTCCTATCGGGGCATTGTAGCCTCAATGGAAACATGAAGACGCTAGAGTTATCAGATAATGCGGTGTGCCAAAACGTTTTATTGTCTAGTGCAACAATCACAATTTAAAAATTTTTAATAGTACGGTCACAGTATGAAGCGAACTTTGAGCTTCTAATTTTTTTCTTTGAAATACGCGCTTTTTAACGCCAAATTTATTTCAAGCTTAAGTAAAATGTATAACTTAATTTTTCAATACAAAAATGAGGAAAAACAACGACAAAAATTTTTTTAATGTTTAAAATATATATATTTATAAATTTTTTCTATTTTATACCTAAAACTATAACTTTTTCCCTAACAGTTGCAATCCACTGCGTTTCGATATCGTTGATGTTTCCAAAAGAATGATTGATTGAAAAAAAAGCATATATATCTGATTTTGAATTTTCCGAATCTGAAAAAACGTGAATTTTCTATAACATACAGTCTATGTTTCTCTATATTTTGATCTTGATACGGCTATTTTCAGTATGATTGCCATTTAAAAAACGGCCTCTCGAAAAAATTTTTATTTTTTGGAAAATTTCACAAATCGACATCCGTCATCGTGTAGAGCTTGAAATTTCCTATGAATTGAACAGCACGATTTTTTTGTGCGAGTACGTCAGAAAAAGTTATAAGCAAAAATACCATCGAACTTTAGTGCTTTCAAATGTGCTTGCAAGCTGCGTTTCGAACTTTCACGGGATTTGGTCAGAAATCTAGGAAAGCGATGAGGGGTCGGTGCAATTATGCAAAAAAAAAATTGTCACCCCTACTTTTTTCAATTTTCTTCATTATATACTTACTTCCCCGGACTACAGCTTGTGAGGGTGTAAGGCCTCTTCCATTATCAGTGAATATTTGTTTTCGTGATCGTCGATCGAATTTTCGGATTGTAACATATTTTAGAAATTTGCCTGACATTCAGAATCATTATCAGAACCTATAAATCAGTATATAACCCGACGTTTAAAAAAAACGGTAGCAATTTGATTTACGGTGGATTTGTCGTTTCACGTTAATCTGTTTGATGTTCGAGAGCCATGCAATAATTCATTAAAAAAAATAGAAACCAGCTCAATACAAAATTGTAATAACGATCTGAAATAAACGTAGTATAGGGTACAGTCAATTTAACTAGCGAATATTGAAAACCAGTTTGAAGGGTAGGATACAAATTCGTTCACTGCTCCCAAAAGAATACTAGTAGAAGTGATAAAAGAAATTGATTTTTTTCCTGAAAATCGTACTGAATCTTGTTTTCTATCAGACAGTTTTATGTTTTTTTGCCTTTTTTTAAATTCATAATTTATTTTCTACCCTTGTTATGTTTTATAGTCCACATAAAATAAATTTCCCTCGAGGATTGTTTCGAATAGAATAAAACCATAATTATTTTTCCTTTAAAAAATTATGAAATGATAAAATCGTCGTCATATTTTATAGATCATCAAAACTGTTGCTTCTATCATAATCTATCATAAAAATAATTTATAGCTTCCGTTTATTCTATAAATAAATATATAATTTTTATAGTGGCTGCATATTCAAAAGTAACAGGATTTAAAAAAAAAATACGGAGTAGAACGTCACTTCATAGATTAATAGAACATGACCACCCACATCTCCAGACCTACCATGCTTCGATTTGTGGGGCCGAGTGAAATATCTGGTTTACAAGAATAGATCCACGACAAGAGATAATGAAATTGGAAGAATACGACAAGCAATACGAAATATTTGTATGAAACTGCTGTTCTATTCACCCTCCAGCGACTTTTGTTATAATTTTTTCCCTTGAAGCTGTAGTATAATCTGAAATATGGCCGACAGCCGTTCTTGGTTTCTCACCCGCTACATTTCAAGTAGATCTACCGTTTATAACCGCCCTTAAAAATTAATAAACCGTAGAAGAGCTGGTAGAATTTAAACACTTGCTAAATAATTGATACTATTAAAAATTAATTCTCGATATCGTAGAATTGAGAAAAAAACTATTCGTTAAACTTTATGATAGATGATAAAAATTATTATGTTTTATTTTAGAAAACACCATGCAACGATCAAGTTTGCTTAGGAAGCATTATGGCCACTTCTTCGCAATCGGCTATAAGATCTCCTGAAGAAATTTTAAAACATGCCAACGAATTTCTGGATCAATATTTCACTTCAATTAGAAGGTAAGTGTATACATATAAAACTCATCGCCTAATCCTCAAATCTTCTATAACATATATATAAATGAATTACTGCTCGTTAGTCTCGCTAAAACTCGAGTACGGCTAAACCGATTTGGCCAACTTTGATCTTGAATTATTTGTGGAAGTCCAGATTTAAAAGGTGATTAAATATAAGAACTTCACAACCACCTAATATGTAGAACCATCCTCTATGTCGATCGATACCTCAGACAAAGACCGCCACTGAGTGACGATTATTGCTTTCTTCATTGCGGTGAAGTGACTGCGACAGTGACACTCACAGATTTCTGTCACATCACAGAATTGAAAAAGGAGCTTATTCAGCGTGTTTTCCCAGATATAGGGCAACAGTTCGATAACCATAATTGGCGGGGTGAACGAGCAAATAAAGATGTCGAGGATCTCAATGCGACCATTCAGAATTTTCTTCCTGGACAGTTGGTTTCCTTCGAATCAGACGACACCGTTATAAACCACGAGGATGACGTAGTCAACTATTCTGCCGAGTTTTTAAATTCACTGGAATTGCCTGAATTACCACCTCACAAATTGCAGTTAAAAGTAGCATCATTTGTGCAATGGAACAAGACTGGCTGTAAAAAAGGTGATGAATAACGTCATTGAGGCAACAATCATAAAGAAAAAATACAAAGGAGAGGATTTATTCTATACGTCTGGCCTTTGCGTTGACCATAAATAAATCGTAAGGCCAAAAATATAGTTTATCAGAAAGCTTTAAATTGATTAACGGAGTGTATCATAACTGTGTGTGTTTGTCAATGCCAAATTGAAACCTTATAAATAGTCAGTTTTTCAGGAAAACTCCGTTTTGTAAGTAAGCAACATCATTTATAAATAATCAAAAATATCGATAAAACTTCATTCGTACCGAGCTTTTTTATATTTGTTTTAATAAAAAAAGGATTTCCTTTGTTTTAATTTTATCACATACAAAAGTTTAGATCTCCAATTTATTGATTGAGGCATTACGAAGTCTACTGGGTGAGCAAGTATTAGTTGAAGTTAAATATATTTTTTATCTTTGTCATTTTTTGACCTACTTGACTTGACCTTACCTACTAATTCCAGAGAAACTTTCGTTCAATGCTGATACTAGAATTCCTATAAAAATGAAAGACTATGTATTTAATAATTTGTGTTTAATTTGAAAAAAAAATCAGCATATGCCTATGAATTAACTACTCCCTCCTCATCATCATCTTCTGAAGCAGGCCACACGAATATTTCTTGATAAAAAGTTATTATATCTTCTTCTAGGGATAGATACTTTTCTATTTTCTTGAAATATTAGATTTTTCCAATATTTATTGCAATTCTGCACGTTGGATATGCTTTTCCGATAGGTAAAATAGGCACAGAAGCATTATTTACCAGTCCAAAATACTGGACTATCTTTAAATGGATGAGTAATCAAATTGGCGGAATTCTGAAACATGGAATGGTTGTTTTTTGTCGTCGGGTACTTCACCTCCCTTTAATTCGTCAGAGATGACCTTACTTTGTTTTTGTAATAATCATTCCGTAAACGCCAATACATCTTAACATTCTTAACCACTGTCATTTCGAAATTTCTATTTTTACTTGACTTTAGTATCATTTCAGCACTTTGTTTTGGCAAGTACTTCCTTCAAAACCGTTTAATCACACCAAAATCCTTCTCACAAGCATTAAATGTATGTTTTCTTATCGGAAAGTACTGAATAACAGTTTGGAATCTCTCAGTAGCTTATCACAGTCTTACCATGGTATTGTTTGGCTTCTGGAGGAATAACTTCATTAATGGAATTAGAAATGAATGAAGTAACCTCATCTGGACTCTTTCGAGATCTTAGACTTTGAACAATAAATTTTGGGATGTTAGGCAACTGAATATTTTGCATAGCTATAGCATAAACTGCCGAATCTGATTCGCATATTTCTTTCATAGATTTCATTTTATCAAAAAACTTTTTTGCTCATTTTTGTTTAGCTAATGTGACTCCCTTAGCTATTCCATTTAGGTCGGAACAGTGTGAATCTCGTGCGAGTGTGCTTCTTTGAAGAATTTGTACTATCCTCATGAATAAATATTAAAAGAAAATGATTCCTAATACGTTGAGGACAAACTCTGTAACTGTTTTTAGTATTTCTTTCCACTCAGATTCGTCTTATACAAATAATTGGATGAGGAGTTTATGCAAATTTGTAGGAAACCGAAATTGGAAATTGTATCTAGTTGTTACAGTCGGAATACACCCATAACATCACCTCGAATAGTTCAGGATAAAGGAAATCTCGATCCTTGTGAGTGCCAAAAGATAAATATACAATAGATAGCCAAAAAAACAGTTACTAATGAAAAATATTCTGAAAAATAGAATTATGATAAAATTTGTCTAATGTTAATCGACTTTATCAAAACTGTCTGAGTAAATTTGAATAGAAAATTAAGTTTCTGCTATAATTGCATCTAGAGCGATTTTTTAATAGACTTATAGTGCATCTCCTCATTTCAGGTATTGACCCTTTCGTGTATTTAACCGTGCACTTTGGTCTACAACGGTATATCAAGATAAGTTTTTGCGATTAGACCCCCATGATAACTCTCCAAATTCATATTGTAGACTCGAGTCGATTTACTTAGCGAATTTTTCTGGGTGTATATTAGGCTCGTTCCAACTTATCAAAAAACCGTTCTTGGTTCGATGAGGCAATAGATATTACGTGTTCCACTTAGGTATAGTTTGTGAACCGTTTCAGGACTTTTTGATATTTGGTTGATAGCAAGTACTGTTACAATAACCAAACAAATCCGGAGATTGAGCAGAAAATGCTATAAACGCTTACGATAACCGATCCAAGAACGGTCCAGACTAGCAGGTTGGAGCTAAAATGATCGTTTTTCAAACAGCTATATTTTAAAAACTAGCTGAAAATGTAAATTTGTGATAAGGTTGTTAGTAGTATCAGTTAAAAAGTAAATTTTTAGGTTTATTTATTGAAATAAAATTCGGTGCACGAGTCATTATACAAGTCATGATTAATAAAAGTTATAATACTGTCTAATTTCATCATTATTTCAATAACTTTGGGATTAATTAGGTACAGCGGTCCTTGAGTTCTTAGCCTAGTATTGAAAGTGAGGTAATAAATGGAAAAAACTGTGATTTGTTTTCAATATATGTTCCTTTATTCACACACACTGTTCAGAACGTCTGACTAAAGCTTCTATGTCACCTGGATTTCTTCTACGTAATTCTTCATGTATTGATTTTACCATGAGTTTTTCTTTCACAGATATACAGCGCCTTTTATCTTTTTCATTAACTGTTCGCTCGGGTTTCCATTTTTTTTTATCAAAACAATTTTGTGTACACAACGCAACTACTTAGCTGTGAGTTAATGAAAATATTGCCAGTAAGCTAGAAAGTAACACAGTTGCCATTATGTTTTGCAGTGTGACACACAAATACGTCTCGATTGTGTTGATATGGATAAACACTCGATAATTACGCCGAACGCTGTAGTAAACAGTAAATTTCTCAGCTCTGCGAGATAACTCTGTATATTTTAATAGATGTAAACGACAAAATCGTCAATTGATAGGTGAATCCATGTGGAAGTAAATAACTAAGTATTTAGCCGCTCCCCACTAATATTTTACAAATTAGAAAATGATTCCCTGACAATTCTATTGAATTTGTATTATAATTATATTATAGTATCGAAATATTAATTAATTTTATCTTCAAAATACATATTTAATTATTATCTACTTCAAAATTATCTCCATTTACATCTTCGACTTCATCGTCATCTTCATCGTCGTCTTCCATTTCAAAATCATCGTCATTTTCATATGCAGCAGTTATTTTGTGGGACAAATTTTACAAATACATCACAAAACAACAATGTGGGAATATAGAATGCAAAACTCGTTCTCTCTTTTGTTAATAATTGTGGTTTTCTTCTGTATATCGAAATTTTATTTTATTTGTATCTTTATTCAGTTATTTTTACGTTCGTTTCTTAATTTTTACAATATTTTGTCTACAAACTGTATAGTTCTTCCAATATCAAATGCAGAAGGCAGTTATGCGAGGAACAATAAATATTTTATAAATACTTACTAAAGTTTAGTAAATATCTAACAAACCATCAGTCCACGTGGACTTTCATCCCCACTATTTACCTATCAAAACATCGAATCGTAAACATAAATGCATTTCTATTTGCCGAAGCTGTATGTACACAATTTCTTCGAAATATTCCTGGCGGACAGTCTGCGATAAGCGGTGGCTTACCGTTAAATTAATTCCAATTTACTTCGAGAAACGTGACTCACTTATTTCTTTGTAAAAGTAATTTTAAGCAATTCTTTTAATACTTTTCAAGTGACTTAATCAACAATTATATTTTACTCGCAAATAGAACTGACTGACAGCTAAGATGGTACGGACATGTCCAAAGAATGCCTAAAGACCGCATACCAAAACAAATCTTAAATTGGGCACCAAAAGGAAGAAGAAAGAGGGGAAGACCAAGATTAAGTTGGAGAGAAGGTATCGAGAAGGATATTCGAGAGAGAGGATTGAAAGAAGATCTTTGGGAAGATCGAGAAAAATGGAATCGGAAGACGGCGAAGAACGTTTTAACCCGTCAGTCCACGTAGAGTCATCATATCCACTGTTTACCAATGAAAACATCGAATGGTAAACATAAATGCAATTTTATTCCCCGAAGCTTTCGAAAGGCGTATGTACACAATTTTTTTGAAATATTATTGTAAGAAGTCTACGATAAGCAGTGGCGTGGCTAAGTGAGATTTACTTAATCATAAATTTCTCTAAATAAAATGAAATCGCACAGTGTAGTGAGAACTAATGAATGAATGAATTTAATAATTAAGATTGAGATATACAATCACAGGAAGTTATTTTAAATATATTTGAATGTTTAAAAAACTATTAAATTTATAAAATGTGGTATGTACACCTATGGTAGATCAAACAATCGGCAATTGATATTGGAAGTAATATAACAATTTTTTGAATTTCTAAATTAAAACATCTGATGAAAACATTTTAACGTTGTCAAAGAATATATTTTGATATTTCCTAAAATAACAAAAAAAAGCTATAGGTCTTAAAACCAGGTATAGGTTTATCTATGTATAGAATGGATAATAAAATTCAAAAATATATTAAGTTTAGAAAGTAGGTAGTTTAGTTCTCTCCGATCCTTGTAAGGACATACCTTGGAAACTCTAGAAGAAATAAAATAATCTTCCAATTGATAACGTACTTAGTTTTTTTTCATAAATACACCGATACCTTATCCATAATCCCAACGAACAACTTGTAAATTCAATATATTTCGAAATTTCTAGCTGTAAAAAGCAGCAGTTTTAAAAAAGTAATAGATGAAAAGTTTGTCGGACTCACACAAAGAAATCTTTATGCAAAGTTTCAAGTATGTATTAATCATTAAGTACTGTGGACTAAAATTTATTTTTTTGTAGATATAGACTAAACGGTTTATTATTTCATTCGATTTAACCGATAATCGCATCCAGCGTCACTGATATTTTTTTTCAATAATTTTATCCTGTTGATATATTTTCTGAAAGAGAGATGTTGATAATAGGAATTTTGACAACCCAACTGGTTTATCAACCATTCTGAAAATGTTCAAAGTTTTAAAAGAACTTCAATAATTATCATAAGCTGCACAGGTGTTGATAAAATTCAAATGAGCAATAAATCCTTATTTTCAATCTGTTACCTAACGCCTGCAAGGCAAATTTAATTTGATTCAAATAATTTAGTTGAGACTGTCGCACTTGGAGCAAGATACTCAATAAATGATTCAGATTTCGGGATTATTTGAATATACAGGTCTACATAAAAACTACACTAGACTAGAACTGGTTTCTGTGATGCTATCATGTAAGGTTTACCCACATATAGCTGCTATACAGGGTGTCCCATGACGAGTTATAATTATCTGTATATGGCAAAACACATGAAGTCGAATGTACTTTGTTATTTTAGATAAAACACCCCATTTACGAGCGAGGGGGGCCGCAAAAATATAAAATTACCAATGTCCAAAATAAGAGAGTATCCTCAGGAAGAACCTAGTTTGGGATTTTTATGAATTACATTGATTTCAACCAGCCGAATTAATATAAACTCATTAGATGAATGAGTTGACAAAACTCATTCAAAAATGTTTACAACAATTTTTATATTAAAATAAATGCTGACAAATTTTTATGAAAGATAATGTTTTGCGTTTTGTTTTTGAAAATAGATGTAACTCTCAACTTTTTTTGCAGACTTGTGTTATATATTAATGGAATATCCTTTATATCTACATGTATCAAAGATGTACATTAAACATAAACAACATATGCTTTTAATACAGCAGAATTATAATGGATTTAATTAGCAGGTTATAAAATGAAATAACGGTAATATTAAAAAGAGCGTCACATCAAAATAGAGCTCGGTACGCATTAAATTCTCGGATAATTTGGATTAATTTTATTGATGGATATTAAAATTCGTAATTTCCAAAGCTCGAATCGTGAAGAATATATAATAGAAAGATTGGATTTTTCATTAAGTCTCAGGAAGATTATATTTTCAAAGTTGCAAAACTGTATGGAAATGATATCTTCGTTTTTAGAATACTAACTGAAAATTATATTTAATATGTTGCTAAATTAAATAATCTATCAGCAGATGGTATAACTATTAGGGTAGAAAGAATCCTATTACCTGGTATTAGTTCAGGGAGCGATCAATGCTACCGTCTGCAATCAAAGGATCAAGATATTTCCGGCGTTTTTGCGAAAAACTGGTACGTTTCAATTTCAACACAGTCTCCAATGTCTTCTGGTCAAATGTTTTTCCATACTTCTTTCAAAAATCTCTTTCCAACATAGGTTTATGATTAATGATATTATTTTTCCAAAATTCTTTTATTAATTGCACCTCTTCGCCGTCTGTTTTATTAAACATCTGCTTGAATGTTCGCTGCAATTAATAAGCCTGAAAATTGATCCATTGATTGGATTAAGGCAGTTGTGTTGGGCAAGGCAAAAAAACCATTTTAACTGGAATTGATGTTGTTATATAGTACTGCTCTTTGTTTCAACAGATAAGCAGTGAATCAATCTGGGAAAATGCATCCATTATTATATTATATTACTAGACTCCCAAATTAAAGGTATTGTGGTGAGTGATTTTAATTTGCTTGCATTACCAACGCAGCTTTATAATCTTAGAGGGAGCTCTACGTTTTTGGGAAGCTTGCTTAACTAATTTTGCTACGTGATTGTTCCAGGACATATTGCATCTATTCTCGACGCTCAACAATCGAATTTGCAGTAATAGTGATATTTGTGTCCATATAGGATCAAATTCCCAGCTGCAGTGCCAGTCTTCTTTGCGAAAACAACAGCCTGGATCTTAGCTGCCTTAAACTTAATCATATTGCTCCCACCCCACTCCAGATTGTTTTTAAGATTGGTATGGATGATGGTGATCTGTTTTGCCTACTGATTTGTGTGTTAGACGAGTTTATTTACATAATTGAAAAGACAGAGATCGAACTAGAAAAAGATAAAGCTGTAACACAGAGTGGACACAACTGCCACCTTTTACCACGTTTCAGTCCCGTAACTTTTAAGTTCTTCCAAATTTTTTATGACTTTTGTAATAAAGCCAGGGAAATCGGCAGTACTTGCAATTTTCATGACCCTATATAATACAGTTATGACTAGTAAACTTGCAGTAACAAATAGAAATCAAATCGCTTCGACATGTATGCTAGTATTTGTTGAATTAAAACGAAATAAATACAAAATTTTAAAATTTCGAGCATTGTTTAAACTATGTATATATTTAAGTACTAATTTGAATACGTTTAATTCGAAAATGTATTAAATATCAGTCATATTCTAAGCTTAATTAAGCCTCGAAATAAAACTTCATCTACTTCATTTCGATTTTCGTTTTTAGATGAATTTTAAATCTATTTTTATTCTATTCCAAGTATATCCCCATTATTAAGTTCTGTATAAAAATATTTGAGCTAAATCCATAATTTTATTTCATTTATCATTTATGAATAATCTGATTCTGTAGTGGTTTTTTTTTGCTTATCAAAATTTGAATTAGAGAAGGACGGCATAAGTTCGGCAATGCTCATAAGAAAACATTAAAACGAAGCATGTTCGTACATCAGACAGTTGTGTCTGTGTCATGATAACACGGCTCGTCGAGTAGACGCATTTTCAGAATGAATAATCGAATTTCAACCATAATTTCCAAACTAACTGCTACTAAATCGTCAACAGCGTGAAAGACGTACAAGAAATTCTTAAAAACGGGCTCTGTTGCCGACGCGCCGCATTCTGACTACCGGTATCTGCAACAACAAGTAAAGTGGCGCTGCGCTGGCGTTAGTTGAGCAACCGAAACAATCTGCAGTGCGATGCGATCGCATATTCCATACAGAATGGAAATTCGTCGCACTACGCGTTATGTGTGCGGGAGTAGCTTAATATTTATTTTGGAGAATAGAAAGGCAAACGAGGATTCGTTGATTAGCTCGCGCGGTCATGTCACCTGACACACTGTTGGGCCTTCTCAAGGATCGCCTTTTTGCAAGTTACCCACGCACTATTCCCGACCTCTGAACTGCAATTGAAGAAGAATTTGAAACTCTTCGCGGATAGCTTTATATGCTTCAACGGAGCTGTTGAGAAACGTAATGCCGTAAATGCATTGATCAAGAAGGGCATCAATTTGAACAGTCACCTTTTTTATGAATCTCTTTTGTAATAAAAAATCTTTGTATCCTTGAAAGAGTATATATCATATTCATTCATGTGATTAATCAAAGTTGTTATATCTCAATAAAGACCTAAATGTGGTTTTCTAAGAATGCAAAACGTGTGAGATTCATAATTTTCGTATACGGTCGAAGGAAAATATGAATTCCCTCATCATTGTTCGATGTTAACGTGTACCTCTCGAACTTAGTTATATTAGTAGAATAGAGCTAGATGCTGTTCCAACTTTATTCATTATGATATGAACTTTTGCTTGAAAAGGAATCTCATTTCCGCCAAAGTAGATCTTAGTCTAAACGAATTTCTCTACTGTGAATAACAAAAATTGTTATGAGGTGGTAAAATATAGAAATCCTCTATAATATCTACCAATAGTACGGTAAATAAATGTCGAAAATATACCAACCCTGCAAGGATTGTTCAAGGGTTTAATTTTTTTAATTGGCAGGTATTGGTGGGTACTTTCAACCCTCAAATTATTTACCAGAAAAAACATCTGGAAGGCACCAGAAAAATGGTCCAAAGTTCCAAAAAACCGTTTTTTGCCAATAACTGGTGAAATATGACAGTTAGGGAGTTCTTTTTAGGCTTAAAATGAAGATCAGTTCATTATCTACAAAAATAGGCCCGATGACTTTATTAACAGCAATAATATTTTTCACGGGGCCTCGAAAATCCACAGTTTTAACAATGTAAAAATATGTCAGTTTCTTCTCGAATTCGAGGCCCAGGAGTTCAAAAATACACTGATCTCGATGTTAAGTATAAATACCAATTGTAGATGGTGCCACCACGTGCCTCCTATTCGCGAAATTATAACGGCCTTCAGCGAGGCCCCCAGGAATGGTACATTTCTTAACAATTCTGGGGGTGCAAATGCGATTATTTCCTTCGGGAATAATCGATTGGGATATATTGGCTAGATTACCAAATCCTAAAGTCTAGAGGCTCTTAAAATTCCTAAACTTTTAAAACTCCTTCGTAAAGAGCAAAGAATGTTTATTATGAACATCAAAACAACAACAAGCAGAAGAACTGAAAAGACAGCGTGGAGGCAGAGACTATAGCAGACGCCCGTATGATATTATAGGTTATGGGCGCCGCACAGAATGAAAAAATATATGACGCAATTCCATCTATTTGGAGGCGGGGATTTTTTTCGTACTCTAAAGAACCTACTTGAAATGTATAACAATGGAAAGATCAGAACGTGGCCTTCTAGAAAGTAACATTCTTGAACTGAAAAAAATCGAGTGTAAAGAGAAAATAATGCTCGAAAATGCCGCGGTTTTTCAATTTTTTAAAAACCTACGGAAATTGAGGGGAAAAAAGGAAAGAGGTACTAAAAAGGAGAAATTCTCAAGTTTCCAATGATGTGCATTTGAAGGCGATCTGATTATTCATTATTTGTCAATTCCTTAAAGACCCTAGGATTTTTAAAAACTCCAAAAATCCAAAAAAAAAACGACTTTAGAAAGATACCTTATTTGTTAATATAGCCGGATGAAATGAATTTTTCTGAACAAGTTTAACACCTTTCAAAGCCCCAGAATCCAAAAAGATTCACCTGAATAACTATTATTAACAAAAACTTGGGTGAATTGGATAATAGTCGAAAAATATCTAGGAAAGAGAACTTTGGGCAGGATTTTCAATATTAAAAACAAATTCTCTCGAAAAAATATTCAGTATGTCGTCAAGCTATGGATTTTCACTTTCAAATGAATTTTTAATCATGAAAAAATATTAATTTTTTACACGAGTTATTGAACAATTTGTCCACCTGCTTCTATGAGAACGCGTGGAGCGAACTCTTCTGCGTCACCGGCAGTGCTCCAAATACGGGCTTTTGGAGTTTGTTATCTCAAAAATAATCAAATTTTGGAAAAAATTTGTTCAGACAATTTTTGTAGATGATGAATTGACCTTGATTTTAAGCCCAAAAAGAACTCCCTAACTGCCATATTTCGGTAGTTATTGGCAAAAAACGAGTATTTGGAATTTTGGGCCATTTTCCCGTTGCCTTCCACATATTTTTTTCTGGTAAATAATTTGAGAGTTGAAAGTACCCATCAATACCTACCAATTAAAAAAAATCAATCCCCGGCAAAATCGAGGATATGTTGCGACCTTTATTCACTGTACTAGTATTCATTCGCTCAATTATCACATATCCTTATTTTGGTTTCATGTTTTGTTTGTCGTAATATCAGGTAATATATTGGATTTATAATATTTATACTACTTCAAGGCTAGAGTTTAGTACTCTAAGTAAAAAGAAAACAGCGGGGGAAAACATTAAAATGAGATAAGAGGCTGAATAAGAAGACAAGAGTGTTCAGCCAACCGGCTAACTCTTAACAAAAACTTCCCAGAATCTTCCATAGAACTCAGGAAAGAGGAAGGAGTCTCCGCGCGAAATTGCGACGCGACTTCGCATCCACCCGCAGATTTATCGATGCTTTTTCTTGTAAGATTAGTCCTGATATCGGTACACTTTTATCCCTGTGTTGATAAAATCACAGGTACAAAATTTCACTTACCTTTCCATACTCACATTTTTTCATCGCCCTCGGATCCAATGCTTTTGTTATGACACTATTTTTCGATTCCTCTTCCAGTCCCCCTACCGTTGTTTTTTCTACGCTGTAATCTTGCGCCACTTTCAATAAAATTTCTAATCTCTCCAATGCTTTCAGTTTTTCCTTCATTGATACAACCACCTTCTTACCTTTTGAAGCCATCACCACAACTTCAAGAGACAAAAAAATCCACAGTAGGTCGGATAAATCGCAAGGCCGGATAACCGAAGGTCGGATGATCGAGTTTGTACTATATTTACAAAATCTGAGGTGGAAGCTGTGAAGCGTAGGAGATAGAAGAGGTAACGGTTTTTTTGTATGTTATAAAACACCTCACCTTTGTTTGAAATAACTAAGATTCCTAAGAGGTCAGACTTAATACGAACTCATCCCCGCCCTGGAGTCGGTCCTTCTAGGATATAGTGGAGCTCTCAAATTCGGCGAAGGCGCCGCCTTTGATGAACTACCCGGAATTTGTTTGATCTTTGTTTTAATATAAGTTTTTATAGCAAGTGGTTTATTCCAATGCTTCTTTTGAATGATTTCTAGGAAGGTCTATTTATTCGCTTTTTTCTATTTTGAGAACTATTTCGAAATATACAACAAGCAAAGTAATCGAAGAACTTAAATAAACTATAGTGTGATTGTGATAAGTGAATTATTACAAGTTAGTTAAGTGTATAGTATTTAAAGTAAGAGACAATGTTTATTAATTAACCCCGCGAATATAAATCGTATAAATGAAGGAGAAAAATATTATAGTCATGCTTAAAATATTGAGACCTTTTCCTTCTCGTGACGAGATTATTCTTCAGATTGAAATTTACAAAATATACTTTAATAAAATAATGTCATTATAAAAACGACGTTACAAAAAGCCATTAATTTTTAATTTAAGCCTTCAAATACACCAAAGTGGAAATATGTTTTGGATAAATTAACGAAAAATTAACTTGGTAATTTGAAAATTTCACTGTTAAATGAATAACCGGTTGAATTATATTTTTAGAGTAGAACAACTTCCTTTCCGAATTCTACCAAGACACGTAAAAATGCATTCCTCCATTGGGATTCAATATCCTCGCGAATGCACGTACTTAACAATATTTCAAGGATTCTGTGACACTTTCCATCTGCCTTTAAAATTGGACATATCCCACCCTGTAGTCGTTCGAATTCACTCCTACGGTAATATTGAATTTTTAGCAAAAATTTTCTTCTTCAGACACTGCGGATATTCTTATTCGGCAGAATTATATTTCTTCGTTAGTAAATATAATTTTAGTTAAATTTGAAGTCTTATCCTGAAATTATATGAATCGAAGCAGCAAGTTGTAGCTTTGTGTACAGCATACGCGTGCATAAACAGTTTGCAAGGTGTGCAAACTGTTTTTAAGGGGTGAAGATCACCCCTTATCCAAAAATACCAATATTATAGTTTTTCCCACTTTTTTTCAATTCAAATGTTTTTCGTTCATACAGCATAAATAACTTAACATTTTTTATAATAGAAAATTTATATATTTTGAAGTATCAACCCTTAAAAATCCTTAAAAACTACCCTACTGATGAAAATAATATAGGAAAAAATCTTTTAACGATTTAAAACATTGGTTATTAATTTTTATTATTCAATCTTTAAAAACTACCCCTTTGCAGAGAATGTAATGAAGATAGTTTTGTATTGTACCCTGCCATCCCTTAAGAAACACCCCTTTACCAAAAATACTATAAGTAAGTAGTGTTCAATGACATTCTCTGTTTTGATTATACATTTTTCATGAATGAAAGTTCATTTTCTTCGAGATCCCAACATTTTAAAAAAATATATATATGCGTATATATTTACATAGTAGATTATCTTGGTACTCTCAAATGTACCTACCTTAGCATCAACAGAAAAAATCTGTGCGCCAAAATTTGAAACTTTTTCATATCCTATAGTTCACAAAAAAAATTCAAATTCTTATTTTTTATGTAACTCCATTAATTTTGAAGCTATCACATCCTACAAAAAACCATTTTAAAGGTAATTTTCAGAGATAAAAGCATATGTATGTTAGAAGGGCTTGAGACCCTCCACATTTTATTAATAAAGGGTCAAAGGGCTGTGGATAAGCAATCCTCGCACTATAGTGACAAATTAATTTGATTATAACTCCATCAATTTTTATGCTATAGAAAAAAATAAAAAGAACAAAATAATCTTCGTAAAAAATGCTTTAGTTTGACTGTTTAGTTGTTTTTGTATCTCTCATAGTTATGGAGAAGAAATGGACAAAATAGATTTTTTTCAAATTCGAAGAAAAGTATTATTTAATGTTAATTTTTTTCAAACTTCAAACTATTTTACATCATATCTCACTGAAATTTCAGTCAACACGACTTTTTTGAGTGGTAATTTGAAAGGTCTTTAATATCTCTTTAAATATTGATGACACAACAGATTCAGAACAACAAGAACATAACAAATTCTCGTCCTATCATGTTAAAATCAGAAATATGTTCGAACATAACCTCAAAAATAAATAACAAATAAGCGTTTACTAATTCAGGCTGATTTTAGTGCATTATACTTATTCACGAATTCAGCTTTCTATTTCTACAATCGAGAAACAAATTTACGATACAACTCACACATGACAAATAAATAAAATGAAACTGCAGTAGGGCAAAACAGCACAATCCCCATATGGGACTCATGGTACTTAAAGGGTGAAAATGCTACAGTACAGAAACCATTCACTCATATTTCTCTATTCCCGTATAAATATTTTATTCACGATCGCTGGTATTAGGTAACGAAAACTATATATCCATTATGAATATTTTAGAATTCTCTTTTCAAATAAACGCAAAAGCTCAATTTGAATTATTCATCTTCACCTCAGCTCTTAAGAACCGACAATTAAAACTGCTATATATTCTCGCAAACAAAAAAGGTCATTGAAAAATGTGCACATGTCGGGAAAAAGGACATTGCGACAAATGGTGGCAGTCCCAGAATAAATAATAGCAATTTAAAGTTGAATGAATAGAGGAAACAAATTCCGCGTAAATCGATATGAAACTTTTCCCGAAGAATATCCTCTAGTCAGATATATTATATTATTAAGTAATTTGACGTTTAACATCGATACTAAAATTATTGAGAAAAATATAATTACCTATATAATTTTTTTGAAATTATGATGAACTTTCTTGTTTCAAAAGAATATTTTTATTTATTGAAAAAACATGTTAAATTCAATCTTCAACTATTAATATCATGAAATTTTATGTCGAGCTCTACTGAAAATTACCTGCGACATACCATTGAATGAAACTATTTGATTCCATGAGTTTTGTTAATTCAATAATTTAAATTAATCCTACATGTCGTAGGAGCTCAGTCAAAACTCACTCATATGATTTGAAACAATGAATTGAAATTTGAAATTTGAAATGTATGCGTGTGTGTACGTGAGTGCCTGTGTGTGCACGTGTGTGTGTGGATAAGCTTTTCACAACAAATCTCTAGATGTATTTCAAAAGAAGGTCCACATTTATTAACTTATCTTTGATCTATCCCATTTTTCATTAACTCAGTGATATCTGAAAATCGACAGATATTGTTTAATAAACGAGTATCTCAGGAAATCGTCGAAAATAGCCAATTATTATTGTTCGTGGTGTTTGTGTACCTTTTTACCTATTAATTCATGTACACCTGTCATTCTAAGCTGTATACGGTAACCTTTCGTGATTATTGGCTGCTTAAATCTACAATTATGCTTAATAATCCAAAACACCACCAAAACATTATCAAAAGAATTGGAACGTTTCTATGGTAACAAGTCTTCAACCAACTTCAATTAGTATTGATAAAATTTATGAATATCAAGTTATCAAGGTTATCAAGTTCACTGTTATTGAAGTTTATATCGTTATGACACAAATATCTGATTTTGTTTCCACTTGATGCAATTTTTCAACGCTCTTTAATCTAGATATGACTTGAAGCAAATCACCATATCCTAATATGATGATCAGTTACTGGTAAGGTTACCATTTTGTTACATACTGGTAGTTGGGGCACACCAACATTTCATAGAACTCTCCTGGGAAACTATAAGTAGAGAAGTGCTGCGGAATGTATCAGCCTTAGTAAGAACAATCTATGAAGATCAAATAGGAGTCCTGTTTCGACATTATCGACTCAATGGATGCAAGATTTTGCTGGTAATGCAGCGTGCACAGAGGATGAAACCTCTACCCACATTCTCTTCAAGTGTGAAAGTCTAAGGAACTCCAGAGCACTACACCTGGCAGCGTATGAAATAGAAGACAATGATCTACGGCAGTCAAAGCCATCTCACATTCTGAACTTATATGGTATCAATTTTTGCTTTACTCATTAAATTTATTGAGTATTTGAATTAATATCAAAAATTTTGTGATAACCAGGCTATCTAATAATGAAATGAATTCAGAAAAAATTGCGGAATAGAGAAAAAAAACTCTCAACTAAAAAAAACTCGAACGTTTATTTTAGATATTATTTAGCACAATCTAAATACCGAACGTCGGGGCAATTATCACAAATGGTGATGAGACAACCAGCAGGTCTTCCTTCATGTTTTTTTGGATAATTTCCACATCTAACCTGCTTTTCCTAATGTTTTGGTAAGCTACATGGCATATAGATTCCTGTTAAGTAATCTCGAGTTCAGTAGAAGCAGGACTAGATCTTGCTCTTTATGAAATCGAGTCTTTTGCTGAGATTTGCCAGGAAAACTCGAAAATATCACGTAGGCGTTGACGTGGTTAATGTTAATACAAACTGGCTAACGGTTAGTTCGTTGACTAGTGGAATAGAACAGGGCTTCTTGAACTGTGGTTCGCGACCCCCCTTGGGGTCGCGAGACTACTGAAAAAGGGTCGCAAAGATCTGATACTTTTCAATCATTATAAATAAAATTTATGAAATGAATGGGTACGTATTCTTTAATCCTTATTTTATTTACATAATTGTAAAATAGTGCGATATTACATCTACATCTACGGTTAATATATATTTCATTATATGGAGGAGGGGGTCGTTTAAAATTTTCTAAGCTTGAAGGGGGTTGCTATATAAAAAAGTTTAAAAAGCCCTGGAATAGAAAGACCGTGCACTTTTCATCCAAAACGTCCACTCCTCCTTTTTTGGCATTGTGGAATGCAATGATGTCGGGTTTATCAGTTTCTTCTTCAAAATATGGATTATGGTGCATCAAAGATGTCAAAATAACGATTTTATACTTTTATATACATGGGAAAAAAGAATTAATTTGGATTCTACTTGATGTTACTTACATAAATAATTTTTTAATGCCTTTGATTGTTAATAAAAAAGTAAAATATCAAAATTCTTCAATCGTTCCAATAGAGATCTTTTCTAAACCTTTCGAAGACTAGCTCCAAAAATTGAAAAACAAACTTTTTGGGCAATTTTCTGCTCTACAAGGATCTTTTTCCAAATTTCGATTATCTCAAATAGTTTTTGAAATATTTCTAAAAAACCAACCCCTAATTTTTCATTTTACTTTATTGCTTGAAATTTTACTAGTATGTTCTAGATGCCATAGTCCGGGTCAGGTTCTGAACGAAATAGGACTTGTGAATCATACTAATGCCAAAAAAACCGTCTCTGAATAATGCTTCACGTGTTTCTTAATTTAATTTAATACTGTCAGTATTTGAAAGAATTTGTCCAGGAAATGGTTTTAGAATGGAATAACATTCACAGAAATTTGGCTTTTAAAAACAATTCCTTTAAGAATCATAGAGGGTATTCAAGAAATTTGGGCATATTTGTACGATCTTCCGTTTCCAAAAAGGTTTCGTCAATTTTAATTTATCAAAGAGATTGACCTATTTGTAAAGTTTATCTTAATTAAGAGCAAGTACAGTATTTATTTTTGAGCTTTTGAAGTTTGTAATTCCAAACAGAATAGATTTACAAATATTTACTTCGTGTTAATGTTTCGTACATAAAAGTATTTCATTGAAGCTCTCAAACAAATAATATATTCATAATAGAATTGTAGAATATCCACTACAACGTTCGTTGTTGTTTACTGTGTATGTAAAACCGTTTTTCTGTTAGTTGTACGTTGGAGAGTTTAATGTACAATTTTTTGAGTAATGAGTATGGTGAATTTGTCATACTGGAATTTATGAATTTCATCTTTCAATTTCAATATTGGGATGATGTCTAGAATACGAAGTATCGAGATCAAGTTCAAAAACAACATTCACGTTAAAGACACAAATTATGAGCATGATATAAAAGACGAAAAGTTAAACATGGTTTTATTGTTTCTCAAAATAATCCCCATCAAGATTTATTACACTTCTGGATACGTTTGAATTAAATATCAAAGCATTTTTTTCATTCCGTTTGAGGTACATATAACAAGAAATTATTGAGTATCAAACAAGGATTGTACGACGGATGATTTGACTGTTCAAAAACGTTTTTGTTTGAACTGATGTGTAAGAACGTGGTGAAGAATCATTCGTCTTTTCCAGTTGGTTTCTCTGATTCTTTTCAGCATTTCTGGTAAACAAATTCTATTACACAGTTCAAAATTGATCGCTGTAATTGGAATTTGGCGATATATCCAGTTATTTAGAAAAATCGTGTCTGCGAACTCCTTTTGTTGGATTTGGCTGAACTTGAAAAAACCATACAGTCGATTATTGCTCAATTTAGCATTATATACATAAATCCATAATTCGTGGCCTATCACGCTTTCATTGACGTCTTTTGAATCAGCTCAATTGAATTTTTACAGCTTTTCTTTGCACCAACCGACATTTTCTTTTTGAGCGATTATAGGGGATAAAACGAAAAGGTGTGTTTCCACATCTGTCAACATCCAAGACGGTGCAAACATAAATTTTGAATGACATGTAGAAATTGTAGTGTCGAATTCATCTTTCAAAAAATAATGATGTTCTACTAACATTGTAACATTAATTTCCACAGAGCTCAAAGTCCGGCCCACATATCACGATGGGAACAAGTCCAAAATGAAGTAAATAGTACTGGAACGTACCAGTTGACTGAAACAGAGTTGATTTACGGAGCTAAGTTAGCCTGGAGGAATTCAGTGCGATGTATTGGAAGAATTCAGTGGTCCAAACTACAGGTAACTTCTATAGTAACTATACACGATCCATTTACCTTCATAATGCGTTGAATTTCTGTTGAAATAATTCCAATATAGAGAATATGAGATAAAACTTCATTTTTCAAACCTTTGAACGGTCTTGTCTTTCAAGTGTTCAGTTCAGTTCTGCTTAGCCAATTTTTATATACTTTTTGGAAGAGTTTGTCTTCTGGAATACAAAATATATAGATTCTAAGCAATTTAATTAGCAATAGTTGCTGGGATGTCTACTATCTATTTTTTTATGGATATACGTCTGTTACTATTTGTCGTATTTAACTTAGTTACAGTTATAAATAACGGACAAACTATAAAATATAACCATGGGCCATTCTCTGGAACAACGTGCTATCAATCGGATATATTTCACAATCCTAACGAACGGAACGAAATTTTTTTCCAAATTTCTTGGAGTTGCATATTCACTCCAACCAAGCTACTCGTCAAGACGAATCAAATGAGCTGAAACTCGATGGGGTTGTGTCATTCATGTGATTCCTATGGCCATCTCTCCCATCATCAGACCCTGGTTACCATCTAGTAACAAACAACTCTTCAAGACGAACCAAATGAGTCCAAACCCGATGGAGTTGCGTCGTTCATTTATTTACGAAGTTCCTATGGCTATATTCCCCATCAACAGACCCTGGTTACCATATAGTAACAAACTACTCTTCAAGACGAATCAAATGAGCTTAAACTCGATGGGGTTGTGTCTGGTTACCATCTACTAACAGAGTACTGGTCAAGAAGAATTAAATGAGTCCAAACTTGATAGGTTTGCGATGGTTTTTGAATTACGGAGTTTCTATGCTCAACTTCATCATCAGATCAGCTCGATGTCCGAACCGATTTATACATGCATGCAAAATTTTAGCTCAATCGGAGACCGGGAAGGGGATCAAATTTATCTTGCAAGATTTGATTACACACAGGGGACAGGTGAAACTAAATAAAAGCTTGTAATATACAGTTATTTTGGATAAACTCGTTTTGATCACATTATTACATCTTCAATACTATTATTCCACTTCGCTGCATTATCTATCCGCTTTGAACATATTGATAGAATGAAATTGAATTCTTTTGGGAGTTTTTTATTTTGATTCGCTGATACCTAGCTATTTTATTATGTCAAATATTTTTATATGTATCTTTTGTTCTTAAAAATCACTCTTGTTTTTTATTAAACGGCTGTGGTTTTTCAATCAGCTCTGCCCCAACCTTAATATTCAAATGAATTTAAATGCATTCAAATCAGTTGTAAATTTCTAAAATTTCCATCAATTTAAGCGGTCACGTGATTGTTTGAACGCAAGCGTCACATAGAATCGTCTAAAGAATAATCAATCAAACTATTTTAGATTTCAATTTAGTTGCGTTAATGGCCCCTTTTACCAATAAATTTGATTTAAAACATTCAATAGAATGTCTCGATCGGGTTATCTATACTATTTTATCTTTTTTATTACTAGTATTACTAACTGCAAAGCTGGTACCACAGTTCTCAATTAATTCATAGGTTTAGTTCTACTCACGTTTTCTAAAATATTTTTTTTTATTTTTACCTCTTTTTTTTTCATGAATAACGATAATATTGAAATATGTTAGGAATGTACATCAAAAGTCTCTCCTCTTTTTTTTTAAACGGTGATAAACTTGTTGTTAACGGTTTTGAGCTCGAACGCAGGCACAAGACCAAAAGTTTACACTTGACATCTAGACTAATAAAATCCGGAGCTTGAATCTCGGTGTCATTTTTTTTATAATTTGTCTTTTCCCGGAAGCTGTAATATAATATGATCGACGGCTGTTCTTATTTGCCCACCCCGTATATATTAAATAAAATGAAAAATAACGAATAGCTGATATTCTAATTTGGTAGTACGCTCCCAAAGCAACATTTGCTTTAGTTGTACATTTGAAATAAGAAAAGATAAGATCTCGGAGTTTCTTTGAGTTATAAGTTGGTTAAATTATATTTATCTACATAATGAACTACAGACCCTTTGTTTTGAAATTTAACAATGAAATCCCTAATTTCAAACTGTTCTTCAACTTCTTCGTTTGATTTTACATCATCGACGTCATCACTTAATTAGTTAATCTCACTAAAATTAAAATCTTTTGATTGACTTTTGTAGAGTTTTATAAATTTGAGATGCCGATTTGATACTTTACTATTATACTTTGAGTTCAGTGGATTTATTAATTAAAATTTTATCATTGGATATTACCTGACCATCTAGCTTCCTTTATCCCAATGAAAGCAACATAACAAATTCGTGAAAAATAGTTTTGTTTAGGAGTGAAAACTTTTGGCACGATCTTCGTACAAATCTCTAGCAAGTTTAAATCATTCTTCATATATTACTGATCAAGCATTGATTGGAATGCGCCTTCTAAATGTTTTCAGTGTACGTAAACTAGCGTCGGACAAAGAGTTAAAGAAGCATCTTCACGTAGACCATCAACTGATTCACGCAATATAGCTAGTATCGTAAAAAATGCCTTGAAGACAAAGAGATCTATTTAAATAAAAACAACGATTTTTTAGAGCAAAATAAACCACGAAATTATGAAGTTTCACTGCATAATACACGAAACGTTTTGTTGAGGATATGAAATTAGTGATCAAAATTTTTAAAAAGCATTTTGTCAAAAGCACTCTACGAATTCTAGTCTAGTCTAGAATCAAAATTGTTAAAAGAAATGGAGACTCAATATTGTACTTGAATGAAATTGATTACTTAGAATTCACCATGAATTAAAGAGCAACAAAGGGTTAGAAAAATTTTACTTATTGGGGATATCACAACGAATTTAAATAAACTAAATATGAAATTGCAGCTCAGTCTATGTTTTGGAAGAAGAGTTGGTTTGTTTTCAAGCACACTTATAAACAGAATTGAAGATGAATTTGAACAATTTCAAAAACTAATAGAACCATTCTAGAATTGAAAGTAAATCTTCTTAACACAAATAATGACAAAATCTCCATTTGGAATTGAAACTGAATCTCTATAACTGCAATTGATCGATTAAAAAAGTAAAACTTTGTGGAATGGAATTTGCAGAGTTGAAAAGCAAGTTAGAAGAGAAGTAGAAAATGTATGAACGAAACGCAACAAAAGTTTACAGCTCTGAAAGAAATGTCGTGAGTTCAGACTGTTGTATTCAACATAGTCTTACAGTTGCTACAGTGAGGTCATAAAGCCGTCGCAATGTGGAATTTTGAACAAAAAGTACGTTTACTAAAAATTGTATAAAAGTGAGATAATATGCAAGATGCAATATTCAATACGGAATTTCTAAGCTTTGTTAATACCAGTCGAATGCTTGGTAGTAGTGTCTTGCATAACGAAAAAATTCAAACAATCAAATGAGCTGTATGAACACTATAGTAAATGAAAATTTTTAATCAATTTCACAAATCACCGTGTAAATAGATAGAGAAGAGGTTTTGACACTTTTTATTAGCTTCATGATGTCCTCCCAGGGGTGCTTCACGTATGGTGATAATATAAAAAGTTTTTCATGAATCACAATGTATAAATATTGTGATTTATGAGCTCTAGAATACTGATTCTATCATTAATGTTACTCCACGTTACAATATTAAAAGTAATAAGTAGATCTCACCTGTAATTAGAATGAATTCAGTTAGCTAATATATTTTTAACAAAAATATATTCGAAATGTAAGCAATACACTTTTGAATTTCTCATTAAATTTTTCCTGGCTTTACTAATGAAGCAAGAATAACTAGAATATCGGGATATTTACGGGACATTATATGGAGAAATAAATATATGAGCATAGAAAGTAAGACGCGAATCTACAAGACCTGTATCAGACCCATACTAACCTATGCCGCAGAAACAAGGGCAGACACAACACAAACAAAGAGAAAAATGAGAACAGCAGAGATGAAGATATTACGAACAATAAAGGGTACCACACTCCACGATAGAATACCCAACACAGATACCTTAAGAGAACTGGGAGTACAAGATGTCGTTAGATGGGTAAGAGCAAGACGCTGACAATGGAGAGACCATGTAGAACGAATGGCTCCAGAACGGATTGCCAAATAGGCCAAAACACAGAAACCAGACACAAGACGCCCAATCGGTAGGCCCCCAAAACGCTGGTACGATAGCTGGACATCGGCGTCACAAGAGGGCAGATGACAGACCTGACAGGACCTCGTCCTACTACAAGAAGAAGAAGAAGAAGACTAATGAAGCATTAGCGCATTTTACTAATCTAGTTCAACAATTATAGCGTCCTTATCCTTTTTAAGATCTTATCCACCAATTCAAGGCAAACGTATCAGCAGACAAATCTGCTAAAGAAGCAACGACGAAGCAATAATCGATATAACTTCTATAAAATCATCCGTCCAACCATGGAAAAACTATTAGGCCAGGTATTCAAGCATTTCCCCTCCAAATTCTTCAATGCAAAAAGCTCTAAATGGAGCCGAAGTGTGCCCCTCCCCCCACCTGGGGGATGCCGCTCTTTTAGGGGGTGGAAAATTTTTCACCCAGAGTAACCAAGATCAAAAGATCAGAAAATTTAAATTAAAAAATGTCATATAAAGTTTTATCGCCAGATCAATAGTTTTTGAGTTATTCGCAATTGAAAAGTACGATTTTTCGTCAAAAAAACCGCATTTTTCAATAGTTTTTTTCGTATCACTCCATAATGGTGCAGTTTATCGAAAACAATGTAATAAACAAAAATGAATGAAAATGAAAGCTTATAAAAAAACGAAGAAATTAAGCTATATTTTGAGATCTTAATGTTCTACCTAAAGCAAGTTATAGATACTTGAATAGCTTTTGTTTTACGTAATTGAGCATTTAAACTCAAATAACGGGAAAAGGGTACATTTTCCAACAAAAAGTCATAGAATATTTCTTAAACAGCTTAAAAAGACCTTTCAAACGACTACCACTAAAAGTCGTTTCGACTGAAATTTCAGTGATATATGATGTAAAATAGTTAAAGCTAAAAAAATTGCACCAAAACTAATGCCATTTCATATAAAATCAAAATTAAACTTATTCCTTGTATCAAATACTTTATTTGGAGTTATTCACGACGTCTAAAAGATTGACTGATTAGAAACGCATAATTTTTAAAGAAATGAGCATTAAATAATACTTTTTTTTTATTTTTCAAAAAAAAATTTTTTGCTCATTTTATCTTCATAACATGAGATACAAAAACAAATAAACAGTCAAATTGAAGCATTTTTTATGGAGATTATTTTGATTTTTCCATTTTTTCTCTAGCATAAAAATTGACGGAGTTATAATCAAATTAATCTGTCACTAAAGTGTGAGGATTGCTTATCCACAGCCCTTTGACCCTTTATTAATAAAACGTGGAGGCTCTCAAGCCCTTCTAACATACATATGCTTGCAGCCCTAAGAATTACCTTTGAAATGGTTATTTGTAGAATGTGATAGCTTAAAAATTAATGGAGTTACATAAAAAATAAAAATTTGAAATTTTTTTTGTTTATTGATGATTATGAAAAAGTTCCAAATTTTGGCGCACAGATTTGTTCTGTTGATGCTATTTTTTATCAAAGGGGTGGTGCTTAAGGGTTGACAGGGTATAGACAATTGAAAATTACTTCAAGTAGAGAAAACAAACTTTAATACCAAAAAGAATGCAAAATCTAAAAGTTGGCAGTCATTAGATTTATTTTTATTTCATTCCCTGCCAATAACCAATTAAATTGCAATAAAAATGAAATTGCAATATTTTAAATCGTTAAAAGATTTTTTTCATTAGTAGGGTAGTTTTTAAAGATTTTTAAGGGTTGATACTTCAAAATATATAAATTTTCTATTATACAATATGTTAAGAGATTTATGCTGCATAAACAAAAAACATTTAAATTGAAAAAAGTAGGAAAAACTGTAATATTGATATTTTTCGATAAGGGATGGTGTTCATCCTTTAAAAACAATTTGTACACCTTGCGACCATTTAGATCTTGATATGGAGGGTAAGATGAGCTTAATTCCAAATTTTCATGAAAATCGGAGCTGCGTTAAAAAATTCGGAGGTTTGACACCAATCAAAGCTTGAATGCCTGCACTAAAAGTGACACACTCATATTTATTTAACCGAGAAATCCCACCAATATGTGAAACTTGTAACATGAATATAAACGTGAAGCACTTTCCAAACACCATAATTTCTCTTCTTCTCACGCCGTCTTCTCATTGAAGGTTGGCGACCAAGTTTTTAAATGCGTCTATGTCCTTCGCAACATGTAATAATTCTCCGATGCTGAGATTTTTCCATTCTGCTTTATGTAGCAGTAGGTATTTGTCGTTCCATAAGATGTTTTTCTTATCTCAATAATTGTCAACAGCTTTCTTTTGCGACCAATGCGTCTCCGTATAATTTCTCTATTTAATCAAATATCTAAAAGACACTCAACTGTATCATAAATTGTGAACGACTGACATGTCGCTAATAATCTTTAAAGTTGATGCCACGATAAATATAAAAAAAATTATAGCTTCCGACAATTCCCTGTATAGTAAAATTAAAATCAAAACTAAATACCTCAACTCCAACTTCCAAACCTTTACGTATAGAAACGCAAATATTGGTGAAAAGAGCATGAAATTCTATTTGAATTCTTCAATGACAATGAAATTGTAAGTCTCCTTTATTGGAGGAATCAAACGTTTTCTCTTTCGATAATACTACTTTGTTCCAATAAAACGTTTCCCAAGCTCCTCTACCAGGTTTATTCCCTGCGGTTGAATGATTTATGAGTGTAGCACGACAGTTTTTTTTCAAATAAGCTCATTTGGAATGTCCTGAGGATCCTTGGTTACAACATTCCTATTGACAGATATATTTTACCACAATATGGGTTTTATTTCAGACATCTCCCATACCTACTTGCTTTTTTCTTTGATGACATTCAACGTAACTTACTCAATTTTCACAATCTCCTCAACCCTATTGAAGACGATAGATTTTTCAAAAATAAATTTTTTTCTTGATTCTTATCATATTATTTTCTGCATTAATGTCCTCGTTTTCTCGACTACCTCTCTTCTCTGTACTCAACACCAGTTTTGACCAGAACTTAAACTTTGAGCTTTAATTATTTTTTTTTTCACAGACACTGAACTGGAATCAGGAATATAATTGTTTTACGCAGACTTTTCTTGTGCCCAATTAGAAAAATCCTTCTCTGGTTATTTTTATGATGATAGTTAAAATAGATTCAGCATCACTTTTTCCTTTGTTAAGTTTAGACACTGGGATACGGACGGTGAACCCCTCAGAGGCTTCAGAACACTTTTCAGACTTTTCTCTTTCTTTTTGAACAACAAGTTCATTAAAACACAATTTGCAGATTTTCTGCTCAACTCAATCTTTTGAAACATAATCTCCCCAACATGATATATGGACAGACTCCATACATTTGAAACAAATTATATCTTCATTGTATTCTTTGAAGCAGACAACTACTTATTCATTATCAGGTTGATAAGAAACATTCAATAGTCAACTCCTGATGTTTGAGTCTTCCACATATTGTTTCGTTAATCAGATTTATATCTGGCGATTTTTCTAATCTAATCAATCGATCTGAGTGCTCGAAAATATTATCATGCTCAGGTCACGTAATTCCTGAAGGCAGTTTGACAAAATATTACATAGAGGAATATTGCACGTCGTTTGAATTTATCCAAGTCTCTTACCATTGCATCATGGTTGCCACTAATCAAAATTCCAAAAGTAAAATCAATTTCCTAGCTTTAAACACTGGCAATAATTATTTCTGCCTCTGTCTTGTTTTTGGAGTCTGATGGACAGTTTAGCTAGAGAATTAAACGAGAAATCATAGATAAATTAGTTGAGAATGGATGAAGAAACATTTAAAAAACTTCCGAGGAAAAAAAACGTAATATAAGCAACTCATTTCTCTATGAAATTGAAACTTGCGTGAGACAATCAACTGAAATTCATCTGCGCATGCTTTTTATCATAAATATTACGTCTTGCATTGCATTGTCGTTTTCTTGCATCGTGTCAAGCGGCCTTAAATAATCTTGAGCAGAAAATCAACAGCAACAAAACCGTCTCCAATGAAAATTCCGTTAGCAACATATAGTAAATTTTCGTAAGATCTCACAATTTTCACTTTTAAATAAACAACATTTAGAAAAAATCCTTTTAGTTGCACATTGCAGTGGACGCTGTCTTCACTTCTTCCCTTTCACATTTTACTACCTGTCCAAGATCTCTACAATCCTTCATAAACAGATGTATCTCTCAAAGAATTATATCTTACAAAAATAATTAAAAAAACTAATTTTAAAACGGAGACTAAAATAAAAAACATTTAGGTGCATTAAGATGATTTTCTATATCTATTCGAGTCAAATTCGACGTATACATGAAAAAAATGGGATCTGAAGTTATATGTCGCGCTGGATTAATTTTTCATTTTTTTTCAAAGACCTAATGAAAAAATTGGAAGCATAAAAAACGCTTCACTATATACCTAAACCAAGAAAGGTAGTATTTGTTAGTGTTGACGTTCTGGATCATATAAGAGCTATGACACAGTCCAGATGGTATCCATAGTGTTCTGAATAGCGATTCCCATAATTCTACTACATACAAAAGAAGCAATTTTTATTTAAATTCAAAATAAATAACGTACGCCTACCTAAAAACCTAAGGAATAGCGATTAACTATGTGAAACATCAGCTCTATTCTAAAATATAATATAGAAATGAATTATTTCCAAATTCAAACATGCATTAGAATATTATCAATTTGATTGTGATCACGATTTCGCGAAACTTTAGAAATTTTTAACGATTTTACGATTCGTCTCAATTTTCTAAATCAAAAATGAGTATAATAAAATTCTACCTTGAACATCCGCGTATTCTACAATTTGTAATCGGATCTTTTTTTGACAGCACTTTTATGTTTTCAAGTATACCACTCTATATTTCTTTTAAGCATTTTTTCTTTTCGGTAACAAATCCCTGTTTTCTAGTAGACACTCAACTTTCTTAGGATTATTTCAGATTACGTTGTTAGGCATGCAGCTAGAGGGTATTATTTCTTTTCGCATTCTATTCTGGTTGGTTTCGCAAACAATACTGGTTCAAATATATGCTAACATAACAATAATTTATGTTTCATTAATATTTAATACTATGCGAGGATAGTACGATAGCAGTCTCGTTTATTCTTATAAGGATGTGGGAATAGAAAATCCAGTAAAATAGGCGTTTACTGAGAATGTCTTTTACGGTTAATCACTTTGTAGGAATGGAAATAGCCAAACAAACAATTTATGATATCTGACGACGTGTTGAGACAGGTATTTCGAATAAAAGAAAGTCAGAATTGGGCAGAAAAGCAAAACAAAATGCCAAAAATGAAGAAAAGGCGGTTCGTTCACTACTTGCAAAATTTTATTTGCCCGCTGTATACAACTTTCAACCCCCATGTCTATTGAGGATTGTAATATCTGCATCCTATTGCATCCAAGGATTGTCGCCGATGACCTTCGGAAGCAGTACCCCGTATATAACTCCCGATCTTGTAAATGCAGGTAGTTAGCAATTACCAAATTTGTTAACGCCTACTGGTTCTTTCGTACATTTTTCTTGTTGATAATTAAGAAAAAAATAGCGTTCATTTACGTTTGATGTACTAATTGTTTAAAAATTTATTGAGGGTTGCAAACTCCAGATGTTCGATGTTATCGATTTATATGAGACGCAACACCTTCCCCGCTGACGGTATAACCTTCGTTGTAGCTGGTTCTGCTTCCTCCACTCCATAGACGCGCGTTTACTTTCCAGAATATAGTTGTGTACCGCTGTAGTGAATATTCGGTGTAATAAATTTTCTTCTTTATCTTCATATTGCAGCGGAAGATGTGTCCAAACTTCCCAGCGTGTAAACTTCTGCTCGAAAGTCTTGGCACCTATCTGGCTGAAATATTGCAGTTACCGAGAATGAATTATTTGACTCAATACTACCTACACTAAAGGTGAATTCTACAGTCACATCGCGTACTGTCTGCGTCGTCCAAAATGACTTTTTCTATACCCATATAGGATTTTAGGATGGGCCCAGTACAGACCCAGACTTGGACTAAGTATGTACAACTCTGGCCCTATCTTGGGAGCCATTATTGGCTCAGACTTGGTGCGACTCTGGGATAACAATGTCCCTCGATTGATTCGCATACCTAAACTAGGCCTGGTTGTCTAAATAAACAAAAGACTGGTTTGCAACCCTGGGCCAAGCTTGTAAAAATGAATTTTTAATATATTGTCAATAAAATTATAGTTTTATGACAAATTTCTATTGATGCACTCTACTAATTAATGTACATAAAAATATTAGTTAAATAATTACACATATGAAGAAATTATTTTTTTTTTATTATTCTATTTTTTTTGTCTTTTATGTATAAAAGAATTTTTATTTATACAAAATTAGAACAAAACTTTATATAGTTATTCAGAGTTCTGTCAAGCCTGGTTGACTATAGGATGGCCAAGGTCGGGTTACTCAGAGCTCAGCCCGACTTAAGTGACTATGAGATGGCCAAGATCGGATTAATCAGAATTCTGCCAAACTTGGCTGACTATAGGAGAACCGAGGTCGGGTTACCCAGAGTTCAGTCAGGCCTGGCTGATTATGGAATGGAAGGGCTAAGTTACCCAGACTTCAACCAGGTTTGGGCCATTATCGTTTTGCCAAGGCCGGGTTTCCCAGCTAAGCCCCGTCGTTCAAGTCTGAGGGCTTCTACATGAACAGCGTTAACATTTATTAGGGCGCACATGTGGCAAGTCTGCGACCACTTCTCGGCCTTTTCGGAAAGCGGAATACCATTCATACGCTCGAGTCTTGGAGTGGCACTTATCCTCGAATTTGTCAAAAAACCAATAATTATACGTTGCGCAGCAGACACTGGTACATCCTTATTACTCATGGCTATAAGTACACCAAAAAGTGAGGTTACGCGATTCCAGCTGTTCTCTACGTTCCATATCAGACTAGTCTCACATCCATTGCATTCGACGACACAAAATTTGTCGCGCGTTTATTCAAAAATTCCAGTTTATATTTGAACCACCGTCGTATTTACCAGAATATTAACCAGTTAGAATGATCATCAGCTAATGTTATTCAAATTTAATTTCTAGCTTATTTTACTGTTTTGTTGGTTGTGAATATTTTAGCACGTTAATTTTGTTACAGGTTTTCGATTGTCGTTATGTTACAACTACGAGTGGAATGTTCGAAGCTATTTGCAATCACATTAAATATAGCACAAATAAAGGCAACATTAGGTATGTAAACTGGTCATTTTTATATTTTAATATTCAATTAACATTTCCAAGCGACAAACCTACTTGAGTCGAATTATTTTAGGCCAGGAAACAGCGGTAAAAAACGTTAAAACTGTGGAATTTTGTTAATCAACGTTGATTTAAATTTTAGCTCTACTTACCCCGTATATTCAAAATCTACCCCGTGGTGAAGGGTGCTTTTTATTTTTTAGTGACGAAAACTAACCCTTATCGTAAAAAGTTGATATATATATTTGAATAAAATACAGTTCAAATGAATTACTCATAGATCTGTTGATATTCTCAAATAAACTTATGATTAATCGGACTCTTGTAACCCCCTAAAAGACCATCTTCTGAAGGTAGTAATATTGAAAGCTTTTCTTAAATATTTACTTACCCTCTTCTACAAAATCTTCCCTGTGCCGAACTGGGCTTTTTATATATATTCAAACTACCACTTATTGCAAAATATAAAATCTCAGATTTTATGCATATTTTGGGTGAAATGGAGTTGAAATGTATTATCTGTAAATTTGTTGACATTCTTTAACAAGTTAATGATCAATCAGATTTATGCAACCCCTCCGAATCATCCCCTAATTATATGAAAAGTTAAAAAATGATCTCAATTAGTTTTTTATAATTAAAAATGATTTAAAAGTGTATTTATACTCAATTTTTAAGAAGTTTTGTTTTTTTAATTATTTCAACCCTTATAAAACCCACCATCAATGACCAAAAATTTTAAAATTGCAATTTACAGAAATAACTCGTCGGCACCTTAACTAGAAGGTGGTAGTTTTTTGTTGAAACTAACCGTGGAAATCGATAGGCAAAAAACATTCCAATTACTAATAATGAAGTTTTTCGAAAAATCAATAATTTTTGAATTATTCGTGATTGAAAGTTTCAATTTTTGTTGGAAGTGAAGCTGTCACAATACTAGATTTTAAAATATCTAGTAAAAGCTGTAACGAGGTTAGATATAGCATTTCAAAAAAAAATAAAAAATTCCTGACCGAGGCTCTGAAATCGCAAATTCATATTATTTCAGTCACCAAAGGAAAGTATATATATTTTATATATCTTTGTGCAAGGATCCTTCTTTCTATCCCAAATTTAAGTGATTAACAGATTAATGAAAAATTATTTGTTTCATTTGCTAGTGCTACTCGAGCTCATTACAAAAATCTTTTTATATACATTGAAATTGGTGACAAATAATTAGTACTGAGATTAAGTTTATTGTCGGTTCGAGATAAATACATGCTATAACATGATATTTCAAAATACGCCCTTGTAAAGATTCCTATCGAATAGGTAATTTGTGTCACTTTCGTAATAAAAAGTAGAATCGGCAACAATGTACTGTCGGTTCGAATTTCGAAGATAAAGAAAACTTCTCATTTAGTTGGAATCTTTCCAAAAAAATCTAGTTGTTGAAAATAGTGCTGTTTATTTCAGATAGCACTAAGCTACGGGTCATTTTTATGAAGAACGAGCTTAAAAGTAACTAGATGGCGTGCAAAATTGCCTCAAATGGTTTTAACATTGTCACTGTCCTACTATCCTATTCTTTATACAATGATACAAGTTAGTAAAAGCATAGTATAAATAACTAATTATTGACGCTGCCAATAGCTCCACCAAAAAAATAAAATTTTCGTATTTGAAAACCGATTTAAAAATATGTGGTCTATAACTTAATTCGTGCAGTTTTTTTCCAAAATTTGAACGTTTATTCAAGAAAAACATGTACAATACTATTATTCAAAGTACTGCCCAGCTGGAGCTTTAACCTCTTCCCATCTTTCTGGCAATTTGTGGATCCCATTCCAAAAAAACTCCACCGGCTTGGCAGCCAAAAATGAATCAAGCCAGTTTTTGATATCTCTTATGTAAACCGTTTTCCAGTGAGGGCGTTCTGCATCGACCGGAACGGGCAAGGTCTGGGCTATAAGGCGGATGAGGTAAAACTTCCCATCCACTATTTTCCAAATAGTTCTTAACCGGAAAAGCAACGTGGAGCCGAGCGTTGTCATGATGGAAAATTATTGCCTCGTGTCGCATATTCCGGGCGGTTTTCGGCTACTGCTCTCTTCAAACGTATTGTGTTCGGTAGCGTTCTCCATTGATGGTTTCACCCGGATTTAGCAGCTCATAATATAGCACACCCTTCTGCTCCCACCAAATGCAAAACCGTCTTTCGGCGTCTCTCGGCTTGAGTTCATGTGGAACCCAATTCCTTGCTTTTGAATATATTCAGCTACTATTAAACGTTTTGAAATGGCTGCTTGAGTAACACCCAAATATTCTGCAAGCTTTTCTTGTGTTTGGCAATAATCTTCATCGAGTAATGCTTTCAATTCGTCATCTTCAAACTTTTTTGGCTGCCCAGATCGTTCATCGTCTTCCAAGCCAAAATCACCACTTTTAAATCGTCCAAAACAACTTTTGGCACGTTCGCTCAGCTAGAGCATGTTCACCATAAACTTCCACCAAAATACGATGACTTTCGGCAGCATTTTTCTCCATATTAAAGTAATGAAGAAGAACTTCCCGCAAAAACACTTTTTCAGGAACAAGCTCGACATATTTGAGTGAAAAAAAATTATTGTTGTTAACGCTTCAAATGAATGACATATACTGAAAAGACGTACAATAACAGTAGCTTTCCAACGCAGGTTCGGAATAGTTGAACGATGTGATAATATACAAGTTACGCCATCTCTTATCAAACCGCACGAATTAAATTATAGACCATTGATGACCACATATTTCATTGATGTTTGAAAAGAATATACTGACAAATCTCATCTGCGTTATAGATTTGGTCAGGAAGAAAACTCAGTTCTTCTACTTTGTGTTCAAAATGCTGGATAAATGGCTGTACTGCAGATAATTTCTCACCCAATATGGTTAATAGACGGATACCAAATCGCTTTTCACATTTATCCAGCCATCTATCGTTAGCACGAAAATCATATTTGTGGGTGGTAATTTTTTTTTTAAATTCAATTGCTTTGGCTTTCAGAATTTCTCCAGATATAAGAGTGTGTTAAGAACGCCGTTGTATAAACCACATGTAAAAAGCGTTTTCCATCGTTGAGAAATCGCCAACTTTTAGAGTGCTAAGCTTTCCTTGCCCCGTTGCATTCTTGTCCCCATTCCATTGTCTTGACGTGGTCTACTATCTTTTGCCTTTTTTCTTAAGATGGTATATAGTAGCATGCCCAACACATGTTTTCCCCACTATCTAACTTCATTAAAATCTCCATTTTATTATTCAAATCTAGTGTCTTGTGTTTGCGTTTATTTGACACTTTTAAGGATTCTCACTTTAAGAGAACAAATACGTAAACACGTGATAAGTTTTGAGGTTAGACTGTAGATTTTTAACTATAATATTCTCAAAAAATTCATGATGTAAACAAATACTTTCTCAATTTGATTCTATAACGATATTATGATAATCCGTTTATGTTGATTTTTCAAATATTCTGTCCCAAATCGTATATTCTCTCTGTTATTGTTTCTAATAATTAATTGTTATTAGATCTCATTTATGAGATTCACTCTCAGTATCTTCAGATGATTTGTGGCATCCAGTTAAACTTTAATCTACCAATTCGGGTAATGAATCTAGTTTAGGCACTTAATTACTTTTTAAGCAGATTTCAACGAAAATCTGAAATATAGATTCAACAGCTTTGCATGTGAAAACTATTGTTCAACAGGATTATTCGAAGAAGCGGCAATGGTTATAACCCTGAAGTATCATAATAGTCATTTTATTGAAAAACAAATTCCTGTTAATGCGTTTAATTAGAAGTAAAATGTACAGTAACGAACTGTTTCATCTCCTTAATAATGTACTGAAAATATATGAAAACCCAAATATTTTCCAACGATTGAGTTGAATAAACATCTGTTTTTGACATGTGTAAGAAATAAATCGAAATGTGCGTAGGATATAACAGAAAATACCCACGAAAAGATCTGATACTTCAAGAGGTATAAATAACAAGAGATAAATTCTCCTGAAAGCTCTGACCACTCCTTCTTTCCGGAATCCGGATCTTTGTTATATTTATTTTGTGAATTGTCGGAGATTTGTTAGAAAAAAAAATATTTGTGTCACCTTATAGCGTGTGAGCATAAATTAAGTTTTCAATTATTTCATCTGCACGAGAGTAGCTTAGAAACTAAGGAAAATCAAAATCAACCAATTAGAGAAATCGCAAAATGACTTTGGAAAAGCAAAGAGTACACAAGACAGATTATAGAGAAAAGAAAATTGAGAAAAAAATTAAAATTATACCATAGACATTCCAAAAGCATTTGATAGCTTTCGAAGAAACCAAATTTTGAGTATATAAATGAAACAATAAGTGAATGACCAATCCGAGAAGTATAACACTAAAGAAAGATTAAAATATGCGGGAGAACTGATAATCGATGATGTATTGAATAAAGTAAAAACAAATAAGATATAAAAACATGGAAATAGTTGAAATCTCCGATTGTAATAATGAAGAATTGAAATATAATTTATTAAAATGGAAACAAGCATTGAAATTGAGGAGCATGAATATCAATATAGAAATTACAAAACGTTAAATATTTTCAAATATTTAGGCGTGGACATATTCAGCGTAGGAAATCAAGAAGCAGAAGTGAATGAAAGAATTAGCGCGGCAATAAAACTCTTTATATTTAGTATTGAACCCATAATTACTAAAGCTGTTTCAATTAAAACTATGCTAATCAATACAAAATTAAAAAAAAGAAATTTCGTTATATAGTCCGGTCAATTTAGATATTCAAAGTTACATGAATTCCCATCAAGCTGAAAATCAATAAAATTGTTTAAAATATAATTAAAAATAAAATTTTAAAGTTTCCCATCATTCCCTTGTGCAGAAAAAATGTTACTCAAGGTCAAAGGTACAAAAATTAGTTTTTCGTGATTTTCAGCAAAACGATGAGTTTTATCATAAAAATACTTTGGGCAAAAAATGGAGAACATAAAATTGTCTACAAAAAACGTATCAATACTTTTTTTCTACGAGTCACCGTTTCTGAGATATAATGATTCAAAATATTGTAAAAACTATAATCATCATAATATGTACAAGTTTCCACGCCATCTATGAGGTAGTGTAATTAGCGCGTTTTTTACAGTGGTTTTCCCAGAAGGCCTATTCCACGGGTCTGTTGTTATCATTTTTAATTTGAAACTATTGCAAAATAATGGTAATTAGTAGATATTGTAATTGTAATTGCAAGCAATTTAAATTGAAAAAAAAGTTGTGAAATTTAATATTAGAACCTTGACAAGGTGTACATGCCAGAGAACAAAACAGTCAGACTTTTTGCAACCACATTTAGCACTACATCCCTTACGCAGTTGCAAAAAATTATGTGTGGTGGAAGTAAAGTATGAACGGGTTCTAACGTATTGTTAACCAACTCCAACCCCAGTCTGTAGCGTCTACAGACTGAGTTTAACCGAATACATAATTGCCATCAACAAATAAATCTAGAATAATATTTGAAATTTCTGTTGTTACAGATCAGCAATCACTATCTTTCCTCAACGTACCGACGGTAGACATGATTTCCGCGTATGGAACCCACAAATCATCGGGTACGCCGGGTATCGTCAACCAGACGGAAGTATTAAGGGAGATCCTATAAACGTCGAGTTTACTGAAGTTTGTATAAAATTAGGTTGGAAGGGATCAGGAGGTAGATGGGATATACTACCCTTGGTACTTTCTGCTAATGGACACGACCCAGATTATTTCGATATTCCCAGAGAAATGATACTAGAAGTTCCCCTGGTACATCCACAGTTAGTAGTCACATGATTCGTAATATTTAACTATATTTATTCGAATTAATTTATTAAAGGTTCAGTTGGTTCGAAGAACTCGGTTTGAAATGGTATGGGGTTCCAGCGGTATCAAATATGATGTTCGACTGCGGGGGTCTGCAATTCACAGCAGCTCCGTTCAATGGCTGGTACTTAAGCACTGAGATTGGCTGCAGAGATCTTTGCGACGTTAAAAGATTGAACATGCTGGAGGTATGTATTTTGTACCTTAAAATTCGATAAATTATTCAATTATATAGAGGATGAGGTTTTAGTGTGATAGTAATCGAAATTATCCGAAGATATTGACAAAAATTGTAGACAAAAACATTCTCCTGATCAGAAAGTTATGCTGATATCTACAGTGTAGAGAGAACTGTCCAGTTTGGTTCCAGTAGTATGCTCAGATTATATTTCGAACTTTAGTGCTCATGACTATAATATATTATGAACCCGTATCCAAATTACTGCTGAAACACCACATTTAATAGAAAAAGGAGAGAATCATCATTTATGTCTTAACATAGTTTCACTGGATCATTTAGTTCCATCTCTACTATCGACTAAATACTCTATCTCCATGTTAAAAATATATTAAAAGGATTCATGACGCTTGAAAGAATATTGAGGTGTGAAGTTGATGAATCCAAGGTTTTTTAAGAAATATTAAAAAATTTATCACACCGCAATTCAAGTATTCGAAAGCTTGGAAATATATTAGAGTCAGTACACTTTGGTGTATAGTTTTGCCATAATACCACTATAAAAATGAAGGTTTACAAAGTTGAAAGAAGAAAGAGGTGTGGATTTTTCACACCTTTCGAAAAACAAAAGGTTCAGAATTATAAGAATTTCACATTGAGAGGCAGCTATACTACAATCTATAGATTTTAGTATGTTTTCCAGATATAAAGCATGTCGTTGCCTATAATTTATGAAAATAATTCCTATAATAACAAATTTATCAACACTAAAAGCTAGACACAAACAGTTTAGAATTTTTCAAATAAAACATTGTGTAGCTCTAACTAAATTTTATCCAAATAATTAAGTTAAATCCTTATATTCAACACCCAAAATATGATATGGACACCAAGTGTCTCATATCAAAATATCAATTGTTCACCTATATTTTAAGGTATATAGAAAGCACGCGTTTCACCTTACAACAAAATATAATACAATGATATTTACAATTATAGTTAATATTTAATTATTAATTAAACACCCTGTATAACATGAAATGGAAAATTGAAACCTTCTTAAAGTACATATTTACCTAACCGTCTGGTAAAAAGAGATAAATAACTCTGATTCCAATTGACGTCTCGGTTATTAGAGTTGAGCACGTTTATACAAACAACTGAAGCACTTTCATTAAGGCATGGCTCATTTGCTACCGTCTAAAACGTCTTTATATATGAGACAAAATAATGGAAAATGAAAGTTTGTTACAAAAAGTTTCTCTCTAAGCTAAGCTCAAAGATCATTAAGAGTGATTAGATATCATATCGTGAGGCGGAAAAATTGTTGGAACCAAAAATGTAGAATATATATATGTAAGAAATAGTCGATCTGTAGTTTTAATAAGATTCACTTATTTATCTATGAGTTATGATGTCTATGAGAGATCTGTCATGGATGTCACAAATGTCACTGTCACAAGTGTCAATTTTGGTTAGAATAAGATAATAGAGGTTAATTGATGTAGGTCAAGAAATATTGCTTATTTAGGACAGAATTGAAGAAATAAACATTAAATGTTGTTTATTTGTTTTTTAGAGCAGCACATGTGTTTATTTCAATTAATTCGAAAATCATCTTATAAAACGACATTTTTCGTTTACTTCATTAAAGAAAGAAGATAAGGATGGGGAAACTTCGTTTTGAATTCACACTATTGCCCTGAAGTGATTGAAAAATTGTAAGGATTTTACCAAATGAATTAAAAATGGAAAAGTTATTCATTAACCTTTGTTGGGATACAGACAGAAAAATAGCTATAGAAAATATTATTAAACCACACAATTATAATGAGAAAAAATTTGACAAAAATAGAGAATTTTATGAATTTAATGAAGGAGATACTGGACATAGATAAACAGAATCTAATCGAACGAAACTTATTCCAGCTTTGGCATCAAAAGAAGAATAATAAAAGTATAACTGAAGAAATATCATAAAGGAAAAGTTGATAATATATGAAGAGGTGAAGGAGAAGTTATATTCAGATCTGTCTCACTTGGTTGTTCTTTAGTTTTAATAAGATTCACTTATTTATCTGTGGGTTATGATGTCTATGATAGATCTGTCATGGATGTCACAAATGTCACTGTCACAAGTGTCAATTTTGGTTAGAATAAGATAATAGAGGTTAATTGATGTAGGTCAAGAAATATTGCTTATTTAGGACAGAGCTGAAGAAATAAACATTAAATGTCGTTTCTTTGTTTTTTAGAGCAACGCATGTTGCTCTATTTCAACTAATCTACCTAGAGAAGACGAAATAGAGGTAGAATTAATCAAGTGTGGTAGACGAGAATCCATCATTTAATAAGCAGTATATGACAAGAGCAGAAAGTGAAAAATTGAAGATACACAAGAAGGAATAAAAGAATGAAGAAGCAGAAACTATAGCGCTACTAGATGCATTCTACAAAATTTTGACTATAGGCCATAGATAAAAGTATATAGAGATGTGCGGGTTTAGGTCAAGAAATATTGCTTATTTAGGACGGAGTTGAAGAAATAAACATTAAATGTTGTTTATTTGTTTTTTAGAGCAGCACATGTGTTTATTTCAATTAATTTGAAAATCATCTTATAAAACGACATTTTTCGTTTACTTTAGTGAAGAAAGAAGATAAGGATGGAGAAACTTCGTTTTGAATTCACACTATTGCCCTGAAGTGATTGAAAAATTGTAAGGATTTTACCAAATGAATTAAAAATGGAAAAGTTATTCATTAACCTTAGTTGGGATACAGACAGAAAAATAGCTATAGAAAATATCATTAAATCACACAATTATAATGAGAAAAAACTTGACAAAAATAGAGAATTTTATGAATTTAATGAAGGAGATATGGTGTTTGTGGAAAATGGAAATAATCTAAATAGATGAATTAAGAATAGGACCATTCAAAATTATTGAAAAAATTTCAACTACAATTTATAAAATTGATATTGGACATAGATAAACAGAATCTAATCTTTTTCATATAACGAAACTTATTCCAGTTTTGGCATCAAAAAAAGAATAATAAAAGTATAACTGAAGAAATGTCATAAAGGAAAAGTTGATAACATGTGAAAAGGTGAAGGAGAAGTTATATTCAGATCTGTCTCACTTGGGGGGTGAAATGTTAAGAAATAGTTGTTCTTTAGTTTTAATAAGATTCACTTATTTATCTGTGGGTTATGTCAATTTTGGTTGATTAGAATAAGATAACAGTGGTTAATTAATGTAGGTCAAGAAATATTGCTTATTTCAGAAATAGCTGGAGAAATAAACATTAAATGTCGTTTCTTTGTTTTTTAGAGCAACGAATGTTGTTCTATTTCAATTAATTTGAAAATCATCTTATATATATATATATATATATATATATATATATATATATATATATATATATATATATATATATATATATATATATATATATATATATTTCCCTTAGGTATTTAATCTACCTAAAGAATCTATCATTTAATAAGCAGTACCTGTATATGACAAGAGCAGAAAGTGAAAAATTGAAGATACACAAGAAGGAATAAAAGAATGAAGAAGCAGAAACTATAGCGCTACTAGATACATTCTACAAAATTTTGACTATAGGCCATAGATAAAAGTATATAGAGATTAAAAATGCGGGTTTAGACCTGGAAGATCAGTCATAGACCACAGTTTAACTCTGAGGTCAACGCAAATAATAGGATATGAATACGATCCGCCAATTTATTCAGTCAGGGAGGTCGTTTATCCACTGCGCTGTTCAATATAGTATTATAATGAATAGTACGTGAAATCGACTTGAACAGAACAGGGACACTCTAAAAAAGAACAACGCAACTACTGGCATGCGCAGACGATGTAGTAATTCTTTCAACATCAGAAAAAGAGCTGCAGAGCCTTCATAGAAATAACAAGCAAGTGAATCTACGAGGCAACGAAGATAAATCATGATAATGACAATACAATACAAAGGAAAAGATTAACGATAAGTTTGTCATCAAAACTAAAGGAAGAGAAGGCAATGAGATTAGAACAAGTTATGTTGTTATCAAGGTGACGAGGGAGAAAATTTAGAAGCCAGGATGACAAGGACAAGTAAGCAGTAGGAAGCGCTGAATGCTCCAGAAAAGTGAAGCTACAATTATACAAAACAATAAGACCAACAGTGAGCTAAGGAAGCGAAACGAAGTTTTTGTGTTGTTTTTGTTAGTTCTCTTTCTAACTCCATAGACGAAAAGGAATTATCTGCAGTAAGGCTTCTGTTAGTTTCAGATATTAGTTAAAGAGAGTCGAAACGTCTAATGCTAACGAGTGTATAAGTATCTATGTACTTTTATACATATTTTAATTTTGCTTAATACTTGCACTTTTTAATTACCATAATAACACGTGCTCGTCGAGAAGACACGTTTTCAGAATGAATAATCTATACGTTTCATGCTTCAAGAAAAAACATTTTTATTTGCCGCTACCAAATCGTTCAAGATTATAGAAGATTGTTAAAAACGGGCTCTGTTGCTGACGCGCCGCATTCTAGACGACCGGTATCTGTAACAACAAACGAAAATATGGAAACGTTGGCATTAGTTCTTTACGACGAATGCTGCAAGCAAGTTTAAAGTCCGTGTTTCCTCCACACACTTCACGAGGATGATCAACTGATGATGATCTGCAGCTCCAGCATTTTGTAGCCGTAACCTTTAAGCTGAACGGTACGCTCAATCGACATATATAACTGCGTGTACTGAAACGACCAGAACCCGCACATCTTCATTAAAAAAGAATGAAATCTTTGTGTTGGCAGGTATCCAAACGGAAATTATCGAAGATTTACGTGGAAAAATTGACAACGATCCAACATTAGCAACGAACATCCGTCATTTCGTGCAGAACGGAGCTTCGCCGCACTACGCGTTATGTGTGACGGAGTACCTTAATGTTAATTTTGGCCAGGTGACTTAACACTAGTAATTTCTTCCTGTGTGGCCTCCTTAAGGTCCGCGTTTTTGTAAGAGGACCTTCCCGGCCTATAAATTGAAGACTGCTTCGTCGTACCTGCTTCTCCGTGCATGAACGTTTCCGTAAATGCATGATCAAGATGGACATTAATTTTAACACTAACAGTAACCCTTTTCTCGATAGATTTATTTTGACTTTGACGGGGGTGTATAACATATGTTGTAAGAAATGCTGCAATATATAATATTAAAAAACTAATTTGATTAGCCGGTATAATTATAATTAAAAATATAATCATTCGTGGTGCCGGGACTCCTCTAAATAAAGTATCAAACTATTCAGTTACAAATTCAAATGATGTTCGCTTGAAATTAAATTACTTTTTGAAATAATTCCCATAAAATTTTCTTTGTGGGGCACTTTTCAATACTTCTTTACTTACCACGTACACTTCAAAATTATATATTTTTATGCATGAATAGTTTAGTCGGGTTGTCTAGGTAATATTACTGAAGTCGTCAAGAAGTAATGAGGAGGAAAACACTTTCACGAAACTTTGTTTATCGCACATAACCCCACACTGGAAATAATCTAATCAAAATACAAGTGTCAGTTTTTGAGTAGGAACCGCTATGTAATGGAGAAGACGAAAATTAAGTTATAAAAGTAAATTTTATTATAAACCAAAATTTGATCATTCTATCACATAGTCATTATTAACTTCCGAACATTTGTCAAAATCGTGTCACAAGCTTTTGGATCTCATTACAGAACTACTGCTTGATCATTAAATCAGTTATTGATAGTTGATATCAAATTAAAGAGTTTTGGAAACAGAGTGGAGCTAACATATTATGATCTATCACTTCGCAATGGAAATTGTCTACTTCGGTTTCAATTTGGCCACATTAAAGTGAAGGAAAACGTCGTAAATAGAGAACAGCTCTCGCTGTCTATTTTGAATAGCGCGTCTTAGCTTCAATAACCTTTCACTATACTTCGCATTATTCATTCTCATTCATAACACATCACTCAATAAGTTATGAGACTAACTATTTTTTGCCGAAAATCGATTTTGTTCATCATTGTAATCTCCTTCAAGAGCAATATAATCATTCCAACGCTTTTCTAGCTTCTCGATGCCGTGCTTGTAGAAGGATTTTACTTTTTCCTCAAAATAGGCCCCAGGTTCAGCAATTGCTTCTCCATTTGAGCTGAATTTGAGCATTTTTTGAGATCAGCGAATAACCAGTAATCACTGGGGGCCAGATCTGGACTATAGGTTAATTGGGAAGCAATACGACGTGTAATTCGATTAATTTAACTAATCGTTGCCATCGACTTGTGAAGCGGTTTACTGTCTTTTGGAAATAATCTATGAACAATATTTGATGCACATCCTAAAATACTGGATACATAACCTTCTCAGCTATTGTGCCTTTGCACACTTCGGACCTGGTTCACCGGCCACCACCACTCAGATGATTACGGAGTGAAGTGTTGGATCCATGTTTCATCAATTGTCACATATTGACGCAAAAAATCTGATTTATTACGTGCAAATCATCAACACGTCATTGTTTTTGATCGACTGTGAAAAAGCTTCTACATGGTCAAATGTTCATGCATAATTGTAAACACTAACCTAACTTAATTGAACCTAACCTAACACTTTCTTCTGATATTTGTACGGCCTCAGCTATCTCACGCAATTTCAATTTACGATAAAATATAACCAATTTGTGTACTTTATTAATGTTTCTTGGAGTAACCACCTCAAGTAGACGAACAGAACTTTCACCACAATCGGTGTCTGTATGTCCACGTTCAAATTCAGCAAACCAATAACAAATGGTTCCTTTCGATGGAGCAAGTCCAGATAATACTTTTGAAACCATTGCTGAAATTGTACAGGTTTTTTTTTCATCAAGAAGTAATGATAAATTAACCCACTTAATTGTTTCGGAAATAACCAAAGTAGCTTCACTTAAATGGCTGTCACTTTTTTCTGACTAATCGAAATCTCATAAAATTTCACACAGTCTTTTGAAAGTTGGTATTTCATAAACGTCTGATGAAAATGGCAGTCCCATATGTATATTATTCTCATAATTTTCGTCGTTTTTGTTATTGTTAGGGTAATAAGCATTTTTTTTCTATCTTCTATTTTATATTTTCATTTTACCATTTTGTTTTGTTTGCTGTATTATTAATTGTACAAACCCCAGTAGCAGAATTACTCAGAAAAGGAATTTCAGCGGATGAATTCCAAGAGTTCGACCACTGGATTGTTGCAATATAGATTTGAATACTTCTAAATTGGAATTTGAATGTTACAACAAATTCTTCGATCAATTAATATTGTCTATTTACAAGATACACTTTTATGTCCAATTGAAAGTTGTTAGTTTTATATTATATCTGGTTTCCAAGAGCTAATCTTTCCAAATTTAAAATTAACTTCTTTTCCCATGATATTTCTGTATTCGATAAACCACATCATATATTCTAGCTATCCCCTAGTATGTTCCCTCCCAGTTTGATTGCAGTTTTGAGACAGTCCTTTCTTGCGCGTGGGGTTGAAAAATAACACTATATAGCTCTCATGAAAATCTTCAGAGTTTGCCCTTTGCATAGTCTCTTGTTGTTCAATGACTATTTCATTAGCCCCTGCCTTTTCACGTGAACCTAGCCTTTGCCTAAGACGAGTGTGAACCCATATTTCCTCATGACGTCAATTCCCAGTATTATTTCGTCTATAATATTAGCAACAATGAACTCATTTTGGAACCACGTAAAAGCCAAGATTCTGGTTCGTTGCTGTACAATTTCTCGTACCTGGCATTGGTCCCAGCTTTCCACTTCTGATTATTAAATGCCAGGTTCAATGTCACAATGTAAACATTACCATCCACTATTCCATCTAAAATCAGATTTTCAATTTTCCGTTCAATTCGAGAAATGGAGATTTTGGAGCTACTGAGTATAGGAGTTAGTTTACTCTCTCTGCTGAGTTGACTCTTTTTAGTTTAACGACGACTGATTTTCGGTCGTACTTCGATCCAGAGGTACCGCTCCTTCTGTCCCTTGTGTTGGTGACGTAGATCTGCATCTTGTACTTTTGCGACGATGTAATCGCGTTCCATATGACCAACTCTTCCGCATACAAAGCATTTTTCATTAAATAATGATTTCTGCGCCTTCTTAAGTCAAAACCTTTCTTAAGGGCTACACATAGAGCTTTGAAATCATTTTCTGTACCCTCTCCAGCTGCATTCATTCGTCTTACTTTTAGATTAGCTCAAATTCCATTGTGTCTGTTAACGTTAACTTTTGGAGATGCCAATACGGTTATGTTCGTTTCCGAATCGTAAATTCCATCGATAAAAGACCGTATTTTGAATCGTTGTACTGCTTTCTTTGATTTCTCCAAAGAGGCCAATTGGACTAATCGTTTCACATCTATGGAATATTCTTGCAAAGTCTCGTTACTACGTTGGGTTTAATTCAATGTAAAACATGACTGTGACCAAATCTTAACTCCAGCGCATTAATGAAACAGCCATAGTTTGATCGATTAATCTTTGTATTTATTTGTAAAATATCCTACCTTTTAAAGCCACAACTAACGCTGCTGATCTATAAGTCTGTGGTTGTAGTTTCAAAATGCAATTTGAAAATGTTTGGTGATATGGTGCTGTGCAAGTTGGTCGTTTCAATTTAATTCCAATTGATCCCGTGGTCAATAAACCATCGCAAAAGTTTCCTGAATAATCTTTGTAGTTTGACCCATAAGCTTCTTTTCCTACTGCACCTCTAAACTTAACCGCTGTTCTCGATTTTCTAGAATGCTCTTCTCTTATTTGCTCATTTAATCTTCCATTCTTGCAAACCGGCAAGATTTACACCATTGCTTAACGGTACTGTTATCAAATTCAAACGTAGATACATCTGCTTCTTTCAAATCTATTTGCGAAGCTAGAACTAATCCTGTCTTGAACCCTTTTCGAGAAAGATCTCTTGTCTAATCTCACTATTTTCATACTCGCACAACAATCCCACTTACACCAACTGGTTGGTGCACTAGAAATTCAAATACACGATAAACTATTATATCCAAATGACACTGGAAAGTTTCGGGTTTTTAGCTGAATGTTCGTTCTGATGGTATCGCCTTATATCTGTCTGACTATTTATCTCATTCTTCCAGACATCTGGAGGAATACTAATTTATGCGAATACTTTTTACTTACATACTTACATACTTTTTAACAATCATTTATAGACCATCGCTCAACATATGGGCTTAGATACAAGAAGTCCAGTAACCCTATGGAAAGACAAAGCGTTGGTAGAAGCAAATGTAGCAGTTCTGTACAGTTTCCAAAAAAAGGAAGTTACAATTGTGGATCACCATACAGCTGCAGAATCGTTCATGAAACATTTCGAAAATGAAAACCGATTGAGACATGGATGTCCAGCCGATTGGGTTTGGATCGTACCTCCGCTCTCTGGATCCGTCACACCAGTATTTCATCAAGAGATGGCGCTGTATTATTTGAAACCTTCGTATGAATATCAGGTTAGTTTTGACGATTCTCCATTATTTATCACAATCTAATATTTGCGCTTTAATCTATGAAATGTAAAGATAGATGTTATTGTTAAAATGGCAGATGATTAAGAAATGGAGTTTATCAAATAATAATTATCAAATCAAGACTGGATAACAACTACCCTTATATATGTGATAACGCGGTTTCGTTGAAACTGGTGCAGCTAAAATCTGAATTGCAATCCCTAACGTCGGTAAATTACGAAGTTACTTAATCGGAAATAACCAATATAGGTTTATAAACTAAAGTTCCGCCAATGTAAGTCATTTAATAGGCAGTTTAATATTAGGGTTCAACCATCCGGCGTTGGGGTGTTTGTAATTAATTCTTGGCAAAGTTTCATGGGAAGAAAAAATGATTTTTCAGTGTGGAATGTAAGAGTTTAAAGTGATGTTTTATTTTGTTAATGAAAAAGTTTGCGTGAGACTCCTCTTTCATAAAGCAGTTGTTTATGCTCTAATATGTGATTTAGGTCTTTTCAATTCTCTTGGCAATCTCTGCATCTTCATTGCCTGTATTTTCTATTTGTGTTCCAAAATAATGAATTGAATATGTTCCAATCTCATGTCCTATATTTCTTGTTTGTTATTTGACTGCCATTACGGGTAGTTTATCCTCATACCAAAATGCTTTAGTGTGTTGTTCCAAATGTAAAAATTTTTCCGTAGATTTTCAATGTTTTATGCAATGAAACTACTACTACATCATCAGCATATTTGCAGGTTTTTGTATCCAACGCACACTATCTTTGAGTTGGATGAGCAGATATTCATTATATCATCTAGAAATATATTGAAAAGTTATGGAATCGAGCTACCACCTTGTCTTACTCCTTCTACGGTTAGAAAAGCCTCTGAAATTGGATTTTTACTAATAAAATGGTTCATATTTTGTTCATATAAACTCGTGATTGCATTTCGTAAGTCAACATCTATTTCTCCTTTTTCATTTCTATATTTTTGCCTTCTGAACTCTGTCAATAGCTTCATCCATATCCACTGCTTTATGTATAAGTTGTTTGATGGTAAATACGTAATTTTGTACACTTCTAGTGTATTTTCTACTTTTGGTTTGTTATGTATGATTCAGAAGCAAGACCAGAAATATCAAAAACGAAAAAGGAAACTGGAGCACGGAGTTGAGGTCGATCACGAAAGTGGTGGAGTGATAGCCTAAAGCCCGCGATGAGAACAGATATCGAACAAGGAAAAGTTGATAGACCTATTATGGAAGAAAGAAGAAGTTATCGTTGCAAACTACTTAAACATATGCTTGCTGGTATTTACATGAAATACAAAAATAGATAAATACAAATGGATGGTTAATTTGAACTAACTGAACAAAATCTACAAGAAAAGTGGGGAAAATTCTTCGAAAATTTTATGTAACTATGTTCAATTAAATTACACTGGAAGTCAATTTCCAAATCCTTTTTAAAATTCAAAACAGCAGCCCTCAACTTCGACTCAAAGAATAGTATCTGTCTAAGAAGCATACATTCTCCTGAAATGAAGTCCCTGGAGTTATATAAAATCAAATTTGCTACATGGACGCTTCTAAATTGCGATGAATTTTTTTACCTCAAAAGGTTTTTATTCATAAGGTATGAGAAAATTGTGACGGCATATCGGAAACCGATCTAATTATAGTTACTGTTCAGAGGAAAAATCATGATCTGGAAAAACGAAAACAGGCCCGTAAAGACATAGTTGAGTTTTATTTCAAAATACAGTGTTAATATACATGATGGACTTGAATTCATATGTCGCTCGGGGAGGATATCATCATCAAAACAATTAAGTCTTCTTCTATAACAGTTTTGTGAAGTTGGCCATATATTTGATTTTTTAAATTTTTTCCCTTTGCAGTACGCTACTATCGAGAATTCCACTGGCATTAACTAAACTTAGAAATTACAGGACCGGCTTTGAAAAAATCAATTTAGGAATTCGTATCGAATTATTTCCATTTTATCGCAATTACAAAAAAAATGCACAAATAGTTTTACCGTCCGTCCATCTAACTGTAGCAGAGATATTTCCTCACAGGAAGCATGTAGACAGCTCGGGTTTTTCACATTTAATTCATGTATAACTGTAGATGTGCCGAAATGGGAAACTTTTAGGCATTATCAGAAAAATATTGATTTAATCAACCAAAATGTGATTCCATTGATCCCATTCAATCAAATGACCTCAAATGACATGAATTGACGTGATTCGACGACAATTGGCTTCAATGGCCGTCAGTTCATGTCATTTGGGCCTTTTCTTCATTTCACACACCAATTATTATGAGAATTGTCAAGAAATAATGAGTATAGAATAAATTATTGATATTTTTCTTGTTTTCGTTTTATAAATTGAGATTTTTTTCATATTTACTGATAGTTAACTTTAAAGAGTTTGCTATAGTCTCGCATGCCGAGACTGCGACAACTATTTTACTAATTTGCAGCTCTTTTACGAGGTCTGGCTATTAAATCACGAGACTGCGCGCCTAAAGGGCGCCCTAGATGAGTAGGGTGAAAAACGAATAGTGCAGTGAATATCTTTATATATTGTCTATGCTGGTCCCAAAACACGCTTCCGTCATTATTATAGTATTTTTGCAGTAGCGGTTTGAAGCGAACATGTTTTTTTTTCTCATCAATCTCAAATTTCCCTCTAAATTGAAAAAAAACTCCAACTGAGTGCTATAAATTATTGCAAGAGGCCTATGGGGACAATTCTCTATCTCGTGCGTGTGTTTTTGAGTGGATTAAGCGCTTTAGTGAAAGCCGAACAGGTCGCCCTGTGACTGTTTTAAATCCAACCCAAATCATCCAAATTGTGCGTGCAGATCGTTGAATAAGCATCGGGATGATTGCCGAGGCTGTAAACGCCGATAAAGAAACGGTAAGAAAAATTTTACGCGAGAAATTACACATGACAAAAATCTGTGCGAAGTTGGTGCCAAAAAATCTGACTCCTGACCAAAAGCTCTTGCGTCAACGAATCTGTTCGGATTTCCTTGAAAGGTTAGAAAGGTTAGAAAGAGATCTGCTTTAAAAGGGACCCGTTTTAAGTCGATGAAAGCGGTAAAGCAAAAGATTAAAGCTCCTAAAGGCCATCACCAAAGAAGACTTCCAGCACTGCTTCGATCAATGGAAAAAACGTATGGAAAGGTGTGTGGCGAGGGGAAGGGGACTATTTGAATGTAGAACATTTTTTATAAATAAACCTTTTTTCGTAAATGGTCTTGTTATTTAATAGCCAGACCTCGTATATGCGTCTTAAAATTTATTTTTTCATGCGTTTGAAACTTGTTGCTTGTTATTGTTATTGATTACTGTCCTTAATTGCTTAGTGTTTGCCGTTATCATACTCGAAATTTATATCATTTGTCTAAATAAATACTTTATTATATGATACGTCAAAATTTTGACCTTTCTATTTTCTTGGATTTTTTCATAATAACGATGCAAAATTTATGATTTGTCATCTCCAATCAAGGCAGCTGCCCAAGCCACATCATATAGTGTGTCACTAATTTATGGCAACCATGGCAACGAAAATAGCAGATAACATGAACGACACCATATATTTGCATTAATTGCTTTCGCAATAGAATAGAAAATATACTCAGTAACTATGAGTGTTCGTAAATATTTTCGTCTATTCACGATTCAGTATACATAATAATCAGTTTTTGTTGACCACTATATATAACATGCTTCTAGCCATTTTCTACGTGGACGTCCTCTTCTTCTTTTTATACCTTCTCCACTTGTTTTTTTTTCCATTGTGGCTATGCCCTGACCAACGCAGTCTTTTTACCCTTATGATAAAGCTGATCTCTGCCTCACCATATAACATTTAAATATCTGCATAGTATCCCTCCAAAATAATATTTTCAACACTCCTCTTTGACATGCATTAAGCCTGCTTTCCATTTTCTTATTAATGACCCAGCATTCCCTACCATATAACACCGTGGGTTGTATAACTGTCCTGTAAATCCTTAGTTCCGTTATCCTTAAGATATCTTTGGACCTAATAGATTTCCTGCAGCAGCAGCTGTTGTTGTATTCTATAGAACCGGAACTTTACTCTGTTGTGATTTTGATTGTCATTTACTAGTCCATATATTTTTGCTGTCTATGCAAATAGTAAAAAAATTTTTTGTAAATCCTATTTTGTTCTGGTTTTGAGCACTACGTCATCTGGATATGCCAGGACTTGCCTTTTGCCACTGCTGAGGATGGCATCCAACAAGTTATGTCACCGATAAATCGAGCTGAAAAGATGGATAAAGGCAATTGACCTAGTCACATCGGTTCATTTTATATATGACTTTTTGAAATGTCAATATGAAAACAAAATAGAATTATGGAAACCTTGCCGACGAAAACATTTTTCAGAAAAAGATTTTTAGATCCTGTGGATTGTTTCGGAAACTATCGCTCACCCTAAAAAACTAATGTGATTTTCGAAACATATGATACCATGTGGTTTTTTGATTAATTTTACCCATATCTTCAAATTTTCAAAGGTTAAAAAAAGGAAAAAAGTTTTTACCTCTGATTCCGGTCAAATTTCACATAAAGGGGTTTCACGCCAAACATCAGTGACATTTCGTCAGTTTCCTCAATTTTTCCATTATATATTCCATAAAATATACAAATTTTGGAAATACATCCATAATTTATGATTATAATGAATTTATAATAACAGGAGCCAGCTTGGAAGAGTCATATTTGGAATAAAGGACGTGAATCTGTAAAAAGCATCAAATTGAGGAGAAAATTCCATTTCAAACAAATAGCACGGTGAGTATTTTTCTTATAATGAATTCTTAAAATTAAGAAAAATATCATACTACATTACAGTAACGTTCATGTTGATTTTTCCTTTCATGTTGTTTTTTCAGTGCAGTGAAGTTTACATCGAAACTATTTGGCAGGGCGTTATCTCGTCGAATTAAAGCCACTGTGTTGTACGCCACGGAAACGGGAAAATCCGAAAACTATGCTAAAAAGTTGTGCGAACTATTCAGTCAAGCTTTCCATGCACAAGTTTACTGTATGGAAGACTACGACATTTCCAATATTGAACATGAGGCGTTGCTGTTGGTCGTAACTTCTACTTTTGGTAATGGCAACCCTCCAGAAAATGGAGAGGTGAGTTTTTTCATACCATTAGTGAAAAAAACACGTTTCTACCTTGAAATTATGGCTTTTTCTTCATTGGTATAACTTAGACTTTTCTTAGTCCAAAAGCGAAATTATTCTCAGTTGATAAAACCGTAATCTGCTTACAAACGTAGGTATCAATTGTACAGAGTTGTACTTAATATAACTAGCGAAGATAATTTCAGTAAATACAGAGATAAATTTGTTTTATTTGTAACTTAAAAACAAGAGTGAACATTATACAGCATGGAAAAAAGCTTCGTGAATAATTTCTATAAAAAAATAAAATAAAATGAATGGCAATCGAAACAAATGACTATGCATATGAAGAATGATCCCAAGATTGGAAGAACACTTCAAAGAACGATGGAGGATAATGAGAGGAGCTTACAATCCAATATTGGACTTATATCGAAAATTCATTGATACCACTAAGGGGGGACATACTACAAATATAGGGGCTAAAAGAATCGAAAGGTATAGCGCTACTAGATACCTCCTACAAAATTTTTGCTAAGGCCTTAGTTAGAAATTTGGGAGAATATGGAGAAAAATTGTTCGGAGTCTAAGTATGCGAGTTCAGATCTGAAAGATCGAGTACAGGCCATATTTTCAGTCTGAGACTAACGCTAATAATAAAAACTACGTGAAAGCAACGAAAGCAAAACGTGGATTAAACGTAGATATAAGGGAAAGAAGAATACCCAGGAGGATACAAGGGGGTGAAAAGGAGAAGATGGATGAGAAGAACAAGGAATGAAATACGGAATTTATATGGAAAAGCAGAACTAAGTAAAATGATAAGATCCAAAAGAATAGAGAATGCCAGATTTTAGAGCAAAAAAAATTATGGAAATAAAACAGAGAAGAACAAGAAAAAAAGAAAGACCAAGAAAAATATGATAAGTGGAGGTGTAAGAAACATATAGATACGTCTCTGCAAGATCTAAGTTAATTGAAAGTAGAACTAATACCAGAGTAGAACGAATTGTTCCGAAAAGATGAAGGAAATAATCGAATCCTCATTCAAATCTTGGATGATTATGGAAGAGAAGATTACTTAAGGCTATGGTCAAATTATGGTCGAGTACAACAACAAAATATGTATAAAATTATAACAATTATAGAAATTATTAAGTGATTTCTCTCTTTTAATAACCATGTAAATCGTAGATTTCCCAGCACCAAGCTGTAAAGCTGCGAATTATTAAGAGCAATTGAATAATAATGTTTTTTCATTAACTGTTGAAGGATCGACTTTTCAGCGTTTGCGGGACGTTTCTAAATTTTTCATAATCACACTATGCAATAGTTTGCAATTTGCAACTAAACTAAAGAATACGCAATTTGGATCTACTTATAATATGAAAAAACCTAAAATTTTCTGTGAAATTCTCCGAAAGAGATTCTTGGAATGGACATTTTTAACAAATAGGTATTCATAGATATGGGTTTTATTATAAAAATTATTCTAAATTCGAATGCTCCCCTTCAATATACTACCCTCCCCTCGCCACACACATTTCCATATGTTTTTTCCATTGACCGAAGCAGTGCTGGAAGTCTTCTTTGATGAGAGGCTCTGACGATTTTTGCTTTACCACTTCCATTGACTCAAATCGGATTCCTTTTAAAGCAGATTTTATCTTCCGAAACAAAAAAGTCGCGCGGTGCCAAATCTGGTGAGTACGGCGGGTGTTCGAGCACTGGAGTGCGCTTACTGGCCAAATAATTCTTCATAGATAGCGCGTTATTGACAGGTGCGTTAAATTCGTGCAAAATCCACGAGTTGTTCTTCCACAACTCGTAAAATATCAATAAAAGCCCGAAAACTTGTATTAGACCATGTGAATTAATAACAATTTTAAGAAATATTTAGGTTATTCATATATTTATATAATATCAATTAATCAAACTACATTGAGCCTCAATAATTGATGAAAATAATTGAAATTATATCTGACAAAAACATCAACACATCCATATCTAACTATTTTGCGAGAAAGCTTTCAGCACTAAAATTTCGTTCAATCTTCCAGGAATTTGCCCAAAACTTATACGCTGTAAAAATGGCAGAAAATGATATTTCAAATGGTGATGCTTCTAGTTTCAGGTGAGTTTCGTTAATTTTATCTTTTATAAATTTCCAAAATGTGTGAGTTAATTATGTTTTTATCCAGTATGGCAACATCAAAATCCTTCATAAAGGTCAACAGTCAAACTGAGGTTCCAACAAAGCACGGTCTAGACAGACTAAATTCTGTCAAAAGTTCGTTAAACGAACCACTTCTCGACGATAGCTTTGGGCCTCTAAGTAACGTTAGGTAAGATAGCTACGGTTAAGTGTTGCCTCTTCTTGTTTTCTCTTCCTGTCGCTAATCAGATGTATGCATGTGATAATGCTTTCGCTTCAATCTATTTTCGTTTTTACTTACGTTTTCGCTATTATTTAACAATGCTTTATAGACGAATTTATATGTAATATGCTTTTATTCTTGTTAAAAGTATTCGCCCTCCTTGTAGTTTGCTTGATACACAAGAAATACAAACAATACCATTTTGATATTTCTGTATTTTTTACATTATCTAAATTTTCGATTCATCGGTGTAACCCTCTTTTGCTTTTATTATTTTGTTGAAAAATGTTGGCATTCTCTTTAATAGTTTCAACAAATGATTTTCGTCTATTCGATTCCATCACAGGAAATTCCAAAGATGTGTGTGGGGCACTGCTTTCTGACTTCACTGTCCAATTTGTCCCACAACAACTCATACGGGCAATTTTGACGCTCAAATCCATTCTTTCTATCCAATTATTTCGAATACTCTTTCAACAGTTTTGTGAAAAGCTTGGGTTCGTTGAAGATAATTTTTTTGTGTGCTACTTTCCACAGAATCCTCTCAACTTTTACCAGGTCTTCCTACGCTCTTGCTATAAAACATCCCTAAACCATCACCGAGCCTCTGCCGTGTTTTACAGTCGGGTTTACACATGAAACTAACATCCTTTCTTTTTTGACCTGCACACAAACACTCTTCTCTTAGAACTGAAAACCTCAAACTTTGAATCATCCTCATAAAACTATCTCCCACTCTACATGCGTCCAACTCTTATGTTTTTAGCTCATTGCAAGGTTTTAATTTTATTTTACCAACCTTCCAAAAAGTCCAGCTTCATCTCCTTTTCACTGTAGAAGTACTCAGAGGCAGATATCTAGATTCATTGATCTGAGCAGTTAAATCTGGACGCGTAGATCACGTTTACCGTTGACTATGAAGACTTGCGATTAATGCACAAGTTTCAACCGATTGTTTTTACCCATTTTAAAACTTATAGACGTATACAAACTTCATAAACAGATATCTTGGTCCAAAAAGTACGAATTACACTACATTTTTGCGTCTCACAGTGTTAACTGGGACTAAACTACAATCATAAACTCCGACGAAATTATTCTCAGTTAAGTTTTTACTTGTCGCAATCACTGACAAAATAAACATGCATGTATAAACTGAAGTGTATCACTTTGAAATATGATGAATGAATTATGGGGTGGGCAAAAACTTTTGACCGGTAGTGTATTGCTATATACAGAGTGAGTTTTATATATGGAACACCTCGATTATCTCGTAAACGGTTTTTATAAATTTTTGTGTACAAGGGTCTTATGATACGGCCGGTCTTATGGTGGTATTTACATTGTTGTCAGTAATTTTTCCGGAAAAAGGAAAGATCTGACAATAATGTAGGTACCACGATAATAGTGGCCGTATCACAAGACCCTTGTACACAAAAATTTATAAAAATCCTACAAGCTATTTTCGAGATAATAATTGGAACGTTCCATACATAAAATTCACTCCGTATATTTTCGTTTCGGTTATTTTTAGCATGCCAACAATTTTTATTGTCACTATGTAACCTACAAAAAGGATTTAAATCGTGTTGATCGAATTATCAGAAGAAGATAAATGCGATTTCACCTCTAAATTGTCGATTCATTGGATTAAAAATGGATTACTGAAATCTTCTACTTTTCTGAATCGTTTTCATTTTTATACAATAAAGCAAATGGAAATCTCAAATTTGGGTTCCCAACTCACATTTTCGACATATATCCTCGAGAATATGTCTTCTCATAAAGGCATTGATATCAAGGATTACGTAAACTTTCATAAAATCCTTTTTTCATAGTCGAAATTATATCGTTTTTAACGAGCCAATCCCTACCGTGTAATACAATATATTTTACAGTTTGGTTTAAATCTGTTGCAAACTATGTTCCTGTTTAATATATACACGTATACATTGGAGCGTATGTTTTTGAAAATATGCAGTCCTAAAACAACAGTTAAACATTTATGGTTTGGATAGCTAAGCCTTCAGTATTATTATTTCATTTCAAGTAAAATGATATTATCCGAAACGTACTATTCTCTATATTTTCACCATTACGAAAACTTTTAAAACACGCAAAGTCGCATCACATCGATTTTTAAACGCCGCTTGACATAATGCAATACAACGTGCAAGAAATTGCATGCAAGTCTCTGTAAACAGTAAAAGTAAACCAATTCCTAACCTCAAATTTTTACTCATATTTTCTACATAGTTTAACAATGAAAATAACGAAGTTTCACGAAAATCAGCTGATCTGTTATGACAAAAGTAACTAGATTGCAGCTTGCTTGCAATAAAAACGGCACAAAACCGATCTTGCATGAAACAATCAGTTGAACTTCATCTGCGCAAGCTTTTGATCAAGAAATATTGTGTCTTGCATTGCATTGCACGTTGTATCATGTCAAGCGACCTTAAGGACAGTTCGTAGGCTATCATTCAGTTAAATTATAGGTGTGGGAACTAAAAATCAGTACAAATTGTTTGTTTAAATTCAATTATTTGCATTTTATTCTTTGAAATAATGGATACTACGCTATAATTAGACACATTCTATATAACAGCATCAGCACTCAGTCGGCTTGCAAATTTTTATTTTCAAATATTGCATTAAATTATCAAATACTGAATCTGGCGATTGACCAATATTGCTCAAAATTCTCTTTTATAATACTTCATATTACAGTTTTTTCACTACCTTCACAATACAAAGTGTTTCAAAACAGTGATCCCGTCTCTAGGGTAGATAAAAAACTGAAAAATATTCAGGGTTTCTTCAGTAACGTAACGACATATATATTTAAGATAAAGGGCGACGAAGAAAAAAAAATTACACACATTTTTTACGATTTTGCCGCAACTACTCGAAAACTAGCGCCCTCTATGAGAATCAGACATAAAAACAAATTCATTAGATGTATCAGCTACCAAAAGATATTTGTATAAAATTTCAATACATTGTTGCCAACAGTTGAGGCAAAATCAGAAAAAATGTGTATACCTTGAATATAGAAATTTTTTACTGAGCAGACCCCAAATATTATTCATTTAAGATAATTTTTTTTGAAACACTCTGTATTTGACAATTCGAATCTTAAAAATAGATTTGAGAATAACGAATTTAATAATTGCCTCGAAGTTGGAGATAGAGGTTATGTTAATATTAAGTACCTCACAACACCCTTGGTAAATACCCATAATGAATTTGAGAAACTTTATTATTAGTGTGCAAGGAACCCCGTGGAGAGACAGGATGGGGTTTGGAAAAAACTATTACTTCCCCAGATCTAAGTCAAAATAAATTTTTTGATTTTGAACATAATTGGGAAAAAGAAGAGCCCGTTCCGCTTTGAAGACGCACGCAAACCGCTAGTATGATAAGGCCCTTAATTGTTGCTGATTTCCCTTCCACTCATACATCTTCTACTTTCATGTTAAGTCTTTCATCTTTTATAGAAAAAAGTGAAAATTCATTATCATTGATACTAAAGTACGATGTCAATATAAATTCGGGAGCAGGCAATGATTAGATTAATTGCAAGCTAGTGGAAATTTGATTTGATCTAAATAGACATACAAACTAATAGAGTATGAGATAGGAAAGATTCAATCTATGAAGCTGAACAAATAATACAAATAATCGTGAACTTGTTTATTGCTGCATTTCTTTCGCTTTCACTCAAACCTCTACTGCTTTCTTGTTCATTCATTTCGAATTAATTTGACATTTGCAAACATGTTTTTAATTTATTATACAAAAAAAAGATCTAAAAATATTAACATAATTTGGAAAGTTTCTAAAGTTCGAAATTTATTAAGCTTTCATTTAATAGATTTGCGGTTTTTGCATTGGGATCAAGTGCCTACCCACACTTTTGCGCCTTTGGAAAATATGTAGACAACTTACTTGGCGAACTTGGCGGTGAAAGACTATTAAAATTAGCAACAGGAGATGAACTATGCGGTCTCGAACAAGCTTTTAAAAAGTGGGCACCACAAGTGTTTAAGGTAACTAATCTCACGTTAATTATTTTTTCCATTCCATGAATTATGTTAAAAACGAGTGTTTCATCAATATTTATCGATATAGTAACTATACAATAAAAAAAAATTTAATCTAATTGAGTCCTTTTACAATAATGCCGATCATCAAATAGCGAAAATCTTTCCAAAAAGAGATAAGAGACTCACCACTGCGAACTGAATAGTAAACAACTTGTCCGGGTTCGCATTACAAGCTTTATTTTGCAGAATCAATGAATCATTGAAAAGTATAGATAAACTACAACGTTTCACAAAAATCAATTGGATATGCGAAACAACCTACAGCTCGCATCAAACATAATGTTCAAGATTTAAAAGAAAAATATGGTTTAAAATATAAAATAGTGAATCAAAGGTAAACAGTTATAGAAAGTAGTTGTTTGATAAAGTGGAGAAACGAATATATATCGTAATGAAGGAAGACAAATCTTTTATTTTGATGAAACATGGTTTAACACCAACGATACTGTTCATGGAGCCCTGACAAATGATAATTGGAGAGGTAATTCCAGAGGTAAACACATATGGATAGCTCTTTAGGTTACCACCAGAATATTGAGAGATTTTTTCAAATCATATTTAAAAAAATGATGCATCACCACATGCAGTATAATTGTGTTAGATAACGCCTTGTATCATTCGAGAAAAATTCGAAAAATTCCAACTGAATATTTTTTCAAAGCAGATATACAAGAGTTTCTACTTGAAGATTTATGTTTCGAAGAGACAAGAAGAAGAGGTTGTAGAAATAAAAAAATTGTCAAAAAATATACTGTAGACGAAATGACACATTGTTTTAAATCCAATCGAATTAATATGGCCCTAACTTAAACGATAGACTAGAAGTAACACATAAAAAATTTTGGGATGTTTTACGATACTGTTTTCTTTGGATAGTTTTTAATCTTTACAATCTTTTTCTAGAGTATTTTTCCCATACGCTTAATAAAAAAAATGACAGTATTTTTGGGACATGAAAAATTAAGCTTGCACCGAGATTCCTAAAAGAAGAAAAATAAACAAAAACTCAGTTATTTGGATTTTTCATGTAAATTTTGAGGTTATATAAAAAGTATTTATTTAACTTTGGTAATTATCTAGATTAGGTTACACCCCTCCGATTTCGTTAAAATTTTGGTATGTTATAAAGAAAATTACGCTGAACAAAAATATATTTATATATAGGGCGCGGAAATCATCCCTTCAGGTACTTTTTTGCGTTTAAAGAATTAAACAATTGTAATAATTTTTCAGTAATTGTAGTAATATTTCAGTAATATTTAAATTAATTGTTGAAAATTTTTAACTATTATTGATGATCATGATCAATTAATAAATTATTTGTAAATTGTAAATTGATTGTAAAGTGATAAGAAGTGAAATTATTTGTTGTAAATGTGGTTCGATGACTTCACTAAATCGTGAAACGTTAAAGTTTCACTGTACTTATACATATTTCAGTGCTAAGCGAAAACAGAAGAAAAAAAGAGTGTGGTGCAATCGGACAATAATCAATTAAATCAATGCCAATTGATTTAATCAAATTCGAATAGATATACAAACTTTATGTGGAATCATCGCTTATTTTATTTTATGTGGACCACCTCATCAAGAAAAAAATCATAGAAGAGTTTTCGATAACAGCAACCTCTACTTGTAATTGGATTCCATTTTGTAGAGAAGTATGTAGGTTAGGTTAGGTTAGGTTTCAACAATTAATTTAAATATTACAATTACTGAAAAATCATTACAATTATTTGATTCTTTAAACGCAAAAAAAGTACCCCGATATATATATTCTTGTTCAGCGTAATTTTCTTTATAACATACTAAAATTTTAACGAACAGGGCGTGTAAACTAATCTAGATAATTACCTCAACTTTTCCAAAGGACTCGTAGCTTTGTCAGAAATCGAGATAAACTGTTTTTTACCATTAAATCCCTTCTACTTTCCAACCTCAGATTGCTTGTAAGTTATTTCTCCTTCCATTTTCGTTATGTTCTATTCCTTTTCCAATAGTTTCCAACGTACTATTATTTTCTTCCACTTTTCGCCATTTTCAAAAACTTCATCTCTGTTCAAGAAAACAACAAAAAAGGTAAATAGGCATAGCGACAAAGTAATTTCGGTTTTGTAGTACAAAATAAAACACTTTCTTCTTAAGAAATAATAGTTTTGAATCAATTATATATTTTCAATTTTGCTCAATGCCCTTTGGCATCTTTCTTTCAGTTTCATGATTCCGCGCTCATAAAATTTCTACTCCTCATCAGCAAAAAACTGAACCAGGGTCATCGACATTTGTGAAAGTTTGATCATTCAAAAAATTCTTCAGATTCCGAAATAAATGGTAATCAGATAGAATGTTTGGGGGATGTGGCAACCCTTATACACCCTAGATAAGCTCCAATAGTTTCCCACTAGTTGTCAAAGATGTATCAGGCCTTGCATTATCATGGTGGAACATTAAATCTTTCCGATTTCACAATTCTAGCCGTTTTTCTTCGATTGCTTCATAAAATTTCATTAATTGATGACAGTAAACATCAGAATTGATTCTTTGGATATAGTTCAAAAAACACAAGACCTTCGTAATCTCACAAAACTGACATCACAAGCTTTTTGTGTTGTTTTTCAGCTTTCGATGTGGTTTATGCCGGTTCATCGTATTTGATCCATATCGTTATCGAACTATGTCACTATACAAGACCCATTTTTCATTTCCAATGATGATTCTTTTCAAAAAAGGTTCGCCTCCATTTAGTTTAAGGTGCATATCCCAAATGTTCATTCTTTGTATTAAATGAATTCCTCTCAATTCGTGAGGTACCTAAATTTCAAGCTTCTTAACTAGCAAAAGACATTTTAAGTGTTTTTCAATTGTTGTATGCGATACATGTAGTTTCTTCGAACAGTTATATGAGGATCCTCTTCAATTATGACTTTGATTTGGTCATCATCAACTTCAGTTTGCCAATCAAAACTTTGGTGATGAAAAAGAAAAAGAGTCAACAAAAATAAAGCCCAAAAATTGTTCATCGACGAAAGCTACATAAGTTATTGTTTTACATATTGCGGAGACAAATCGTGTCCTACACAAACATGTCTTGAATGCGGAGAAACTTTATGTAATAATTTGATGGTGCCCAGTAAACTAATACGACATTTCACCACTAAACACACATGAGTCTTTCAACAACTCAGACAAGGCAAGCTACGTGAACGTTAACATGTTAGTTAAAGCAAAAAAGTCGCACTCTCTTCCTGAAGCTTTAGTTTTTCTTGTATATGCAAATAAATTGTCAAGATAATGATTAGCCAAAAAACTGCTAAAGAAATTAAAAAAATACCTGCATCGGCAGAAATCGAAGTTGATTGAAAAAATGAGAGTTTTTGCGCTACAAGTTAGAGCATCCACTGATATCATCTCAAATGTTAATTTTGTTTGCCACCGCCTATCCATACAGCTGGTGAAGAAATATTCAAAGTGAGAGATGAATATTTTAATGAATTTAATTTGGAATGAGGTAACTGTACAAGTATTAGCTCAGACGTGGCAGCAGGAACGGTTAGATTCTTTATAACTAAAGCTGCTAAACAAAATCTAATGTTGAAAAACGGCATTGTTTTTTATACAGGGAAGTTGTTATGAGGAACTCTCGTGTTTTTAATGCTGTATGTCAAGAAATGGGGGCAGATCATCAATCAAAAATAAGACTGAGTCGTTTTTGCAGTCCCAGGGTTCAGATTATGCGTGTCTGTTTAAAAAAGAAAGATGGCTTGCATATCTGGTGGATATATTTGCGCACATAAATGAACTCAATAAAAGAATTCAAGACACAAATTCTAATATTTTAACATCGTTGGATAGAATCATAGCTTACGCGCTAAATTGGAACTATGGATCAATTTCGGTACCAAGGGTAATAATGGAATGTTCCCGATTGTTATGGCAGCTGATCCGGAAAAAGATTGATCTGCAACCTATAGACAGGGTTCGAAATCCATTCTCCGAGGGCTTGCTTTTTCAATAAATGAGCAGGAAGAAAAATGAAAATCCTCTGCTTTCTAACCTTGCTATTGCAACCCAACACAATAAAAATCAAAAAAGATTGTCAACTCCAAATCACTTCACATTTAAACTGTTTTTGTTCGATTGAACAAGCTCATGTTTCGCATTAAATACCTTTTTTTTATTTTAATTGTTGATTGATAATAAATATTCTTTCGTTGATTCAATAAATAAATTGTTAAATATTACTTAAAAATGATTTTTTTGTGGTGTACCTTTAAAATTTCCTTTTTCCTAGGTGTACATTGAACACAAAAAGTTTGCGGAACACTATTAAAAGATGTTTCAATACTCTACTAATTTGAAAATGTAGGAGAAAATAATCGTTCATTTAATTATTGTTATGATATAGGTTGCCTGCGAAACATTTTGCTTAGATGACGATGAGATCCTTCAGGATGCTGCCCTCACGTTGGAATCTGAATCGCTAACTGCAAATAATATAAGATTCCTGGAAAAACCTGAAACTACACATCTAAATGGTATTTTCAAATGTTATAATAAGAAAGTAAGTTCATACATGTATCTAATCAATAATTTTATTGGAAAAAATATGTATCTGTAATATTAATTGATTATTTATTATTTTTAGGCATCCATTTGCAAACTTATTCGCAGAAAAAATCTTCACGGTGAAAAATCTCCTAAAGTGACACTACTTTTAGAGTTTTCTTCAAATTTGGTCTACAATCCCGGAGATCATCTTGGAGTTTTCGCGAGGAATAGCCCCGAAGTTGTAGACGGTATTATAAAGAGATTGCAAGGCGTTACTAACCCTGATATATCCGTAGAACTTCAAATACTCGAAGAGACTCATACTTCTAATGGTGCGTTCCACGAAGAAATTTATTTTATATTCACTCATGCATAACCAAAACCGAAATGAGCACATATAACAAATCATTATAATTCTCTCAATTTTCCAAAAATCATTTCCATCATTAAATTAAATCATGAGCCTGTTTTTAACAAAAACTATACCGCAGTTGCTAGATTTGATGAAACTAATTTATCTCATGACGTTTGTTGTTTTTCTTACGCCTTGTTGAATATTGATAAATGTTCGTTTTTCTTAGATATTAAAGAACGTTTATTGATGTTAACTACACGTTCAAAGAATTGCTACCGAGCGTTTTCTATTAACAGGAGAGAAGGGGCAACAAGTTATTCACAATATTTCCTATATAAAATATAATATAGTGATTCAATCACAATAAAGTTACAATGTCCACAAACAACAACTTTTCCGAAGTAACTTAGTTATTTTTAAGATCTCATGATCTGTTAATTTTGCAGGTTCTTCTGTATCAGTTCTTGGGTGGTGGATTGCCAGCTGTCCATCCATCTCTTAGGTAGTCGTCCGGGTTCCCTTTTATCTATTGGTTTCCCTTCAAGTACGATGCGTGGCAGTCTACTCTCTTCCATTCTTCTCACGTGGGCGTATCAGTATCTTTTTCTTTGTCTCCCCCATCTTACGATGTCTTGCATCCCACATTTTTCCCTGATGTCAGTGTTCCTGATTCGATCTACTCTTGCTTCTCCCACTACAGTCCTGAACGTTTTCATTTCGGCTACCCGAAGCATGCTTTTTATTTTATTGGTTTGATACAAGTCTTATAGATCCTAACCTTGCTATCCTTTCGCATGTATTCGTTCACCCATATTGTCGGCCTTAACCAGCCCGATATGGCAGTCGCCTTGTTGATCTGGCTTCTTAGGTCCTTCACTGGGTTGTGATAACTCGACAGGTCCATACCGAGGTATTTAAATTGTGAGACTTGTTCGATGATTTTGTTCTCAACTACCAGCTTACATCATACGGGCTCTTTGGCAATGCTTACACTTTTCATTTTTTCTTTGTATTTAGTCCTATTTATCGCTTTGATGACCCGGAAGAATTTGTGTAGTTGTCTTTATAGGTCGTCCAGCTTTTCCGCCAAAATTCTTTTATTCTGTCCCATTCGGTATCCCATATTTAGTGATGATGCTTCCTCTACAATTCTGTCCATCAAGAAATGGGCTGAGGCTGTCACCATGTCTGATACCTCCTGGTGTTGGTATCTCTTCCGTATAAGTGTCTCCTGTCTTTACTTTGGTCATGTTGTTCTTATTGAGACTGCGGACTGCTCTTACGATGTTGTATGACGTTTCTTTCGATATCAGTATATTTATGATACTGGAAAGGCGGACCCTATCAAATGCCTTGGTCAAATCGATGAGGCAGACATACGCTGGTGTATTAAATTCGATGGAATAATGAATATAGCGTTGGTCGTGGATCTGTTTCGTCTGAAACCATGTTGTTCTTTCCTGTTCGTTATTTGTGTTTCTTGTTACTTGTGTTCAGAAGTGTTATGCCCTCGAAGTAACAGTTCAATAATTTGATATCTGAAAAAGTGTTTGAATTTTTCTATCATCTACTAAGATACTTATAACCTCTATATTGTTTGTATTAACAGAGCACCAGGAGCCGAAGCATAAACTACTGACCTTAATTGAGTCTGAAAGGCAAATTAAGTTTATGTAGCGATCGCAGTATTGACAGTCCCAGTGTGTGTGCTACTCAAAAAAGCCTTCAGTCGGTTTTTGATTTTTTGGATATAGTTAGGCATCTTAACAGTAAAACTAAAACCAATTTTGGTACTACAGACTATGTCGAGTCATCGTATGATCCAAAATCCATCGACTGTAATGTCTTTAATTCAAGTCTCTACGATCATGAAGCAGTATTAACAAAATTTTCGGTAAATCGATCATTAAAAATGCTTTTGGCAAACTATATCTAACAACTGATTTTGACTATGAATTTTCTAGATTTATTAGAGTACTGACCAGACTGGCGTTGAATTATTCAAGCAAAATAATTTCTGGTCCACTTAAGGTTTACGTATATCTGGACATGACTTCAATTTTTGTTTCCTTTGAATTCGTTAGTTTGATACAAACATACTGTAGGTTGTTTCGTATAGTGGAAAATTTTCAAAATATTTCAATACATTCCTTTTTCGATTCATTGACACACCAATTTTCTAGAGTGTAATCTGGACATTCCTCATCCACAAACAGTTGAAATCACTTTTTGAGTATCTGTTGATAGATGGCGCCATCTTATTTCAACTGTTTGACCTCTTTCTGTGCTAAGCACTACTAGAACGTTAACCGAATCCAAAGAACCAACTTGAAGTCACGGTTGTGACATACTTTATTTTTCAAAAAAAAAATTTTTAAAAATAATGGACTTCTGATACACCGCACACTTGTACTGCTGATTACTAACTACTGACTGTGAAACGGAAACCTCCCTAAAAATATCTACCTGATGATTATAAAGAAAATATTCTCAATAAATTCCAAGAGATTAATTTTTTGTTTAATGTTGTTGTTCATCTATACTTTTGAATGATTCACTGATTCTAAATATTGAATATTGTAATGCGAATTTGAACAAGTTGTTTACTATATAGTTTGCAATGAAAAGTCTCTTATCTTATATTGTAAAGATAAAATCATACTACTGCATTTTATTTTCTTAAAACTGGATTTCGTGTACTTCGAAACTTGTTTTTTCGAATAACTGACAAAGTAATTTGGAATGAAGTATTCGATTGTTTGAATAGGTATCGTAAGAAGCTGGAAACCACATGAACGTTTACCCAGTTGCTCTATCAGAGAATTGTTCTCGCAGTATTTGGACATTACGACTCCTCCTACGCCAAATTTACTTCAATATTTTGCCTCGATAGCAACCAACGGAGAAGAAGCTATAGATCTTAATTTATTGGCTACTGTGAGTAAAAACGTCTTATTTTCTTAATTACAAAGGCTTGTAATAATTATACCCTCCATTCTCAAAAGGACTCTAGTGCTTATGAAGACTGGCGTCATTGGAGATATCCACATCTTTTGGAAGTTTTGGAACAGTTTCCGTCTGTTCGACCATTCGCACCTATTCTTATAGCTCAACTAAGCATACTCCAACCTAGATTTTATTCAATATCTTCCAGTCCGATGATGAATCCCAAAGAAACCCACTTGACCGTAGCAGTAGTTGTTTATAAAACACAAGGTGAGGAACCAGTTTATAATGACATGAAACTATTGTAGGCCCTCAACTATCTCTTAATAATCTCTTTAAATAAGTTGATCCCCTCAATTTCAGACGGTCAAGGTGCCTCACATTATGGGGTATGTTCAAATTACTTGCAGGGCGTCCCATTGGGATCAGATGTTTCTGTATTTGTGAGAAGGTAAGGAAATAAATATTTGAACAATGTATTATGTATGTATGTATTAATAATAAACGTCGTACCATGTAATAACTATTTAATTAGAGATGGTAATACAGTGCAACCTTAATATAACGTACCTCAATATAACGAAGTGTGAATACTTGTACTTAACGAATTCTGTTAACCCAAAACCTTTGTATAAAGTTCCCTCTAATATAACCCTTAATTCCATAGTACATATGTTATTCAGTCTCGATGCAATCAGTGTTTGGTTTGATGTGAACAGTACTGCTCGTCACGTGAAAGATTGAGTACTTGCAATGTCTTAGTAACGTAATTTTCTGAAGCAAGTAGAAGATTAAAATAATGCGAGTGGTCGAAATGGTCAAAACAATGCTTCTATCATTCATGAAAAGGCCTATCAATTTGCAGTTGAACTGAGCAGAGCAGAGCTCCGTGCCATCAACTGGTGGCTTCAGAATTTCAAAAAGCGGAACGAAATTGTTTTACCAAAAAAAGTGTGATGAGTGGAAAGACAAACTGTCAAAGCTGGCCGTCGAATACGACCCGAAGACATCTTTTACGCTGATCAAACTTTTCTATAAATGTTTATAGTCCAGTCAAATTAGACTAAAAAATAAGACTGAAGCTAAATGCCCGTCAAGCTGAAAATCAGTAAAATTGTTTAAAATACAATTGAATTCCTCATCATTTCCGTGTATGGAAAAAATTTTATTCAAGGTCAAAGTTTTCAGCTTTTCGCGATTATCATAAAAATATCTCAGACAAAAATTGTAGGTCATAAAACTATTTACAAAAAACGTGTTAATAGGTTTTTTCCTACGAGCCACCATTTCTGAGATATAACGGTTCAAAAAGTTGTAAGAATTATAATGTTTGTACGAGAAATATTAAAGCTGACGCCTACAAACATCGTCGAATTTTAGCAACATCTTCGTCAATTGATAATTTATTTGATGAACTCAAGAACACCAGTCAACAGAAATTTCTTACAAATACTCACAAGTTTCGATTCATTTCAATGTTGTAAGAAAAATTTACTTCTGAAAATATATTGATGCAACCATTAAATACGACAACGTTTTGAATCATTATACATTATCTCAGAAACGGTAACCTGTAGGAAAAAAAGTATTGATACATTTTTTTGCAGATAATTTTATGATCTACAATTTTTATCTGAGGTATTTTTATGATAAAACTCACCGTTTCGCTAAAACTTGCGAAAAACTAATTTTTCTGATCTTTGACTTTGAATATAATTTTTTCCATAAACGGAAATGATGTGGAACATTCAAATTCTATATTCAATTGTATTATAAACAATCTTACCGATTTTCAGCTTGATGGGAATTCATGTTACTTAGAATATTTAAATTGACCGGATTATTATCTAACAATAGTTTATCTTTCAAAGGCGATAAATGTAATGGTGATATAAACACTACTCACAGGAATAAATTGTACAGGGATCTACAAACTGAAGCCACTCATCACAGAAAATATAGAAAACTATGTTGTTTTAAAAATGTCAAAAATCTACAGATTACACACGGCTAACCACCATCTAGAAGCATCAATTTTCAAAACTGTGTACACCACGTGCTGAAATTCTATTTCACACTCGTTTCCTTAATTCTGCGAGCGAACACTCTTTATATAATATACTACTAGAGCAAACTTAGTTCTCTCCCGATTTGTTATGCACTGTTACATTGTAATACGTTAATTTTTTTAGTTTTCTCAACGTGGTACTACGTTTTTATGAACACTTGTGAAAATAAATCGGTTAATTAAGATATTCTCAGTTGTTAAAAATAGATATATCCTATTATTTTTGTATAATATAACTTGCATATCCCACTTCCAACTTTTAAAAGTGCTTATGAATTGTTAATCTCCAATTTGGGCAACGGAAATATGGCCTACTATTATTTAAAATTATTCATACAAGTCTTAAAAACGGCCCACGTGGAAGGCGTCCAAAAATAGAGTAGACTGGGTACAGTTGTGACAATTTATGTTTGTTTGCTAAAAATTCTGTCAAATCATAAGTTAGCTCGGAAAAATTTTAAATTATTGTCCTTAAATATGTTTTTTTCTTATGTAAAAATGCACAAGATGGTAAACCCCTAAACTAATCTAGTAGTTCAATTGGTGCCTGCCGTGTGGAGATGCCACTGGATATTGATCTTGAACTGTATGTTGTAGTGATTAGTAGCTGATTTCACAGGCTTGCACCAATCAAAGGATTCCTCGTAGATTTACTTGGCGTCTGCAGACGAACTCGGTGTTCATGCACCACGTCTGTCTGTCGATCAGGCTTTGTAGATACTCCTCTATTTGGGGTTATATTGCAGAGCTCGGAAGAGATGATAGTATGGATAAACAAGAGTCAGGTCAGGGACCTTCCATCTCTGCTCCAAACTGTCCAGGTTTCTGGTCTATTCTAAATCGCCTCTAAGTCGAGTTTCCTCAGGATTTACTTGGGAAGCTAGCGCCTCAAATGTGCGAGCACTACTCCAAATATGGATGAATGTGGGCTTTATAGAAGATTAGAAGCTGTTGCATAGTGTATAGCTTTTTGGTTTTTAAGAGTACTCCAAGTATTTATTAATCTGTCTTAGCTATTTCGGTCATTTGACTATGCCCAACCACAACACCCAACAATTTGCGCTGTGCCGCAGTTTTTTATATTATAGAAAGAATATAGCTTGTGAATCACCTTCACACCGGTCAAACAATATACGCAGTGGTTTATAATTGTTTTCATTAACGTGCAGTTCGTTAAAAGGTCTGATTTGCGCAAAATGAATCAATTATATCAAGGTAACGCACCAAAGCTCGAAAAACCGTTCCGATAAACAGTGAATCAAGTTGAATGAAAAAGTAATGACTTATCTTGACAATATTGAGGTTCAGAGGTTCATATTGAAACCATGAAATCGTGTTTTTCTTGTCGAAAAACAAGTATCACTGATAGGTATTCAAATATAATAGAAATCAACCTTAAGATAATCAAAGCTGATTTGAACATGATACTTCTAGCGCTTCTGCATTCTATTTACCGACTGATCCAATGGTACCAGTTATTATGGTCGGTCCAGGAACTGGCATAGCGCCATTCAGAGCTTTTTGGCAAGAACGAACTATGTTGTTGAAGAAAAAACAGAAAATTGGAAAGATGTGGCTTTTCTTTGGTTGTCGAACCAAAGATATGGAATTATATAGAGAAGAAAAAGAAGAAATGCAACGTATAGGTGTACTCGATAAAGTGTTTCTCGCTCTTTCCAGGGAACCTAATATACCTAGAGTAAGTACTAATATAATAATAATTGATATTAATAAAAAAATCATTATTTTTGTGGTGGTTTTAGACATATGTTCAAGATTTGATAGTGAGAGAAGCAGCTGAAATCTATCGACTTCTTGTAGGAGAGAAAGGACACTTTTATATTTGTGGGGATATCACTATGGCAGAAAATGTTTATCAAACTTTAAGAAATATAATTCAGAATTATGGAGAATTGAACGAGGCTGAAGTTCAGTCTTATATGCTGCAATTAAGGGTATGTTTTTTCTGGAACTGGTTTCAACGTCAGTATTGTAAAAATTTGAAAAAACTCTGAATTTCATACAAAATGAAATATGCAATTTATTGCAAAATGAAGATAGATACGAATTTAACTCTTCTAAATTCGTACTCAAATATTTTCTTTTACTTACGAGTTTATCGACTGAAGGTTTTGCTTCAACTTCATTTTTGTAAATGTTCAAAATTACATTTTTTTCGTTAATATCAAAATCCAGTTTTTGTAGTCTTATTTTTGACGGACTGTACACAAATTTGTAGTTTTTTTAGCTTTATCAATATCTGACATTTCCAAAATATTGAACATTAAAACACACTAAAGATATATTAAAATATACCAGCAAAAATTGACAGTTCCGACCCTGTAGCAATATACCAAAAATAATTAATATCCCCGGCCTATTGCAGTTAAATCTGATTGACAAGCGTAAAGATCTTCCTGTGAGGTACAATCCTCTTTTTTGGTGATACTAAAACCAAATTTACCGGCAGACTCCTTGCCGGCACTCCCTTATCCATAAGATAAAATCCGACCCCCTAACACCCACCCTACACAGTTCGTTGATCGACGGGTGTTGCAGGTTTTCTGCAGTTTCCCTGCAACCTAGTGAACCGGTTCTTCACAAAATCCCAAAAAACCAAAACAAAAACAAATAAAACCCCTAAAATAAGCAAAAAAATAATATTAAAACCGAGAAGAACCGTTTTCGCTTACTTCGTTTTCATTCGGCCAAAATCTTCCTTTAATAGTTATACAAACACAACCCAACAAAACCACCACAAACCTAGCCCTGCAGAGGAGATATTTCTAAATCAGGGCCTACTCAAACAAACCACATTCCTTCCAAAGGCCTTCCTTATCCTACCAAACTTTAACCAACGAATCTCTCTCGACCAGCATCGATTGTTGTTTGAGTCGCTCTGTTTGTTGGATGGATTTAGCATAGGCATAGTCGTAAAAGTCTCATTGGTTAAATAATTAGTCTACAATGACATTTTCGAGGTAACCTCTTAACGTCTAGGTGGTATATAGATATAGATAATCATGTCCTTCGATCGTACATCTTTTTTAACTAAATGTTGATTACTCAATTATATTTTTGCAAATCAATTGCTATAAGTACAATAGAGGTCCAAGAGTTTTGCCGGGTGTATATGTTGAAAAATGAAGAAATATTTTTGTAAATCATATTTTTATTTTACTTGTAGGATGAGAATAGATACCATGAAGACATATTCGGTGTCACACTTAGAACTGCAGAAGTACACAACAGATCTAGAGAATCGGCGAGAATACGAATGGAAACGGAATCTTAACAATATTAAGGCATCATAGATATTAGATACTCCAATATTTTTATCCAGTTTGACAGTAATCTAAGAACAGACAAAGTTAAAATTTTATCAATTAACGTAAACAAGTCTTAAGGAATTTGGTTAGTAAGGTTTTGACTGGCCAAATAGATAATTAATCTCAAAAAGAAGTAATTATATTTTCATGTAAATAAATATTATATACCAGACTTTAAAAATATAATAATTTACTTAGTTCAATGTCTAAATGATCGTTTTTAGTAAATCCTGTATGTTTATGTATTAGAGAAAACCGTCATCGATTTGTTGAACTAAATAACTTGTCATATATAGTCTGGAATCATAAATAACTTTCCTTAGTCAAAAAAAAATTTTTAATGGTATAATAGCGGACATCAAATATCGAAAATGTTCTCACTTAGTAAAACCATAAACTGCTTTCAAACGTAGATAAGTAATCCATCATTAAGAATTGCACTTACACAAGCGAAGATAATTTCAGTAAAATTAAATAGAAAGATGAATTTGTTGCTTCAAAGTTTTATTTGTTAAGATTTTTTGTTTTTCTTGAATACCTATAAGTAAAATCGTGATGAAGTATAATTTTTCAAAATTATAGCTATGGAAAATAATAAAATTGTGATTGACTGTTTTTTCTACTACAATACAATTATTCTGAATAACTAGCATCACATTCATCTTCAATGTCAACAAAATGGATACCTAGGAGTTTAAAGTTTGTTTCATATCAACAAAAAAGGTATTGAGAGTGAAAATATTGTTTAATATTAACAAAAAAATACCTTGGAGTCGGAAGTTTGTTTAAGATAGTACTACCGTTACCACAAGTGTCAAATGTGTGCTCTGTGTAGTTTGATTAGCGTAGTATTTATATTTGGCAACGCTGCATAAAGAAAAAGAAGTGTATAACATTAATATCTCCACATACCGCGTTCTGTAACATTCAAATTTCACGCGCGCGAATAAATTCGTACGTCCTATAAGCATCAATGGAAAAGGCAAACATTTTTTTTCGGTTCTCTGTAGACCTCTGAAAATTTAACTCATCTTATATACTAAAATTCCAACTTTCATTAAATTCTGAATGCAAATCCTAAAACCGGTAGTACTACCTTAATATCATAAAAAAATACCTGGGTGTCAAAGTTTTATTCAATATCAACAAAAAAAATTCCTGGGAGTCGAAAACTTGTTTAATATCAACAAAAAGAACATTTGGAATAAAAAGCTTGTTCATTATTACCAAAAAGAATTTCTGGGAGTCAAAAGCTTTTTTAATATCAACAAAAAGGATATTTGGTTAAGCTTATGTTGAGGTTAAATAACAAAATGACTATTTAGATGAATTTATATATATCATTCGTGAAAATCACTTCTTGCGAATGGGAAAAGTGATTTTCCACTTAAATAGACTTAGGTAAAAGTGATTAGATGAAAATAAGTCTAATTTCCACTTGAACGTTTTCAAAGTTACTTTCCAAAGTTAATAAAACGTATTTCCCACTGATTATGGATAAGATAAAGTAATCGACATTTTTAAAGTCTGGTATGCATCTTTAGATATAAGTTTAGATTTTTTTAAAGGACGACGAATATAATGTAAGTATTTTATCGTAAGCAGAAATACTAATTATAAATTTCTTCTAAATAATATTTAACACTAACTTTCGAATTTACTTATATGTTTTTTCTTTAAAACAAAAAAATAAACAAATTACGAATTTGAATGTAGTTTCAATTATATCGAATCTGAATACACTCATCTTTTTCGAAAACACGATAAATCTCATAAAGTCCAACACAGTGGATCTAACAATCAAACACTTAAGCACATAACCTTTCCATGTTACTCGAAATATTTTATAAAGACTTAAAGAAAAGTCGAAACGTCAATTTTTCATCAATCTCTTAAAAATTAATTAAAAAAACAAATTATAAAACAGATATAAGAGAGATAAACATAAGAGACCTAAAATCAAAAACATTTAGAAACATAAACACATCAAAATGTCTAAGAAATAAGAAATTAAGAAAATATAAACTAAATTCAACATTTCGCAAATGTATTCTGCCGTTCTTCAAAGCAGTAAATAACTATGTACTTTCCTGGCTAATGCCTCGACGAATATGAAGAGATTTTTGTGGATATTAACATCCCCAATGACTCGCAATCGCAAGAAGAGGTTTGTAACCACTGACTAGTTTCGACGTTGTTACGTCTCATCAGAGTGGTATAACAACTCTCGTTCGGGATCAAAGACCGTCGCTACTTGGTTCATGTAGTTGAACATTCCCCAGCAATAGCTTAGTGGCGTCATCTTATTCCCAACTGCGAACCAACCACTGGACAGGTGAAAATCTAGCGTAGTCGCGGATAATGTAAATTTTGATGTTAAATAAAGTGTGTAAATTATATCAAAATAAATAATTTCTCTATATATATGTTTCTAAATTTCTAATTGATTGAGATGTTATGTAAAGCAATATAATAGAGTTGTTCAATCGTGACCTGTTATATCTCCTTTGTCGTTATAACATTTTTAATTAGTGTTGATCAGCTGTTTCGACTTGCTGATGGATGCGATTACCTGTCCAGACTTGCTACTTTTCAAAAAATTTGGAGAATCTTGGAATAAAATTGGTAAAAATGTTCGCATAACTGGTAAAGATGAAGTGCCTTCAAATATCCGCTCTACCATTATACATTTTATTAGAGATCAGCTTGCCAGTCAATAAAAACTGCAAGATTATTATAGAGAATTGAGCAATCGAGATGCAATCAAAGCACCCTACCATTATTTTCTTTCCATTATTAGTAAGGCTACTGCAAAAAAAATTCAAAACATCTGTGATACTTAATTCTTAAAATTGTGGTTCTTTCGTTTTTAAATATTATTCCAATAGATGTTGAGAGAAGTACGACTCAAGTTGGAGATAATAGCAGTCGTAGAAACATATTTTGACAGCGTTCCATGTTCTTTGTAATGGAATTAATAAATTGAAAAATTTTTATAACTTGTTTTATCTACCTTTATCAATAGGTGTAGTTCTACCTATACAACAAAGGCATGGAGAGGTTTCTTAGTATTCTATAACATTTGATAGAATGTTCTGATCATCGACAGTCTGGGATGTTCCAAAAATTAATCACCAAAACCATACTTGGAATGCCCTTTTTGTAAAAAAATATTTTCCTGATGTAATATTATTTATTATGAAATGTTAATATTATACAAAATAGACTCAGATAAAATATTTTACATTCAACAAACTATATTTTGTCATATAAATCAATACTGGAGCTCAAACTACAATCTTACAAAGTGAAAAGAGGAACACGACGTCATTTTTATTGTCTCATATTGTTTCAAAAAAATCTTGAATAAACTAAAAAATTTAAGTCATAAACGGAGATTTGGCAACGTTCCTCCAAAATTTTACATTGTAAGTTCACTAATTTGCCACCGTGTTGTCTTAAAATCTAGTTAGAATATGTTTTTAGTTAATCCTTTGTAACTATAGGTACTAGAGAGCTGGTTGCAGATTTTTCATCTCAGACGGTAATTGTACAAAGGTTGATGCGTGGAAAAGAACAGTCGAGTAGCTACGACTAGGCCACAACTTTGCATTTGATCCGGAGCGATAGCGTTGAAAAAATTAAACATTTTATGATTATCCTAAATATTTCTTCCAAAAATTCCAGTGTTAGCCATGGGCACCATGTAGCGTCTCTCAGTTCAGCGTCCACAATGAGATGCTGATGTTTATTTTGTAAAGTATGAATCCTAAAATGGAAGAACAGCTTCTCAAATGGTTTAATGAAATTCCTAGTAGCGGCTCTATTTCGATGGGATACATTACACCCCCACCTCCATTTTTATCCCCTTTTTTCCCTTTCCATGTGAAGCAGGGAGTTAATTAATCATTTTAATTTGTTTAGTTTCTTAATAAATTTGGAAGATATACAAGCCTCATACAACAACAATATAGTTCTACACTGACTAAAAAATGTGTTTTTTGAAAAAAAAAACTTATATAGGGTGGCGCAAAAGAACGCATGAATTTGAATTGAGTACTGGGAGTGCGAGGACAGGAGGGGCTGGTTGTTTTGTAGGTTAAGGCATCCAGTTTTAGTAGCAATAGCGCAGAGGACCGTGGCGCATCGCGTTTTTTTCAAAACTAATGAATCTGTTATTACTATTCAAAGGCTTTTCCCCATAATACTTCGGTGGGTTGCCGCTTTTCGCACAACTGGATACCTTATGAAACAAAAGTCGCCTGGTCGTTCACGCACGGCGCGAACTCTACAAAATGTCGATGAACGATGATTGTCAAAAGTAATGGAGTTCACTACAAACTTATCGATATTCCAATGAACAAGGTCTAATAGGATAATTTAAACATTGTATTCATGTGAGTCCATTTTGGATATTTCAAAGCCAATGATTGCTCGTCGAAGATTTTGTTAACGTTACAATATTCGACGGTTACGTGACGCCCCAAGTGAAGATTTGATTCGTTCATGGGTGCAAAGGTTCCGAGCTACGAGTTCAGCAAAAAACTACCCAGGACCGGGACCCAGCAGGACGAATGAAAATGGCTGCTTCGGAGCTTCCAAAAACTAAAGTGAACAAAATATTGAAGAAGGAATTTTATCTTTATCCTTAAAGAGAGACAAATCGGCAGCCAGCTCTTAATAAAAAACGTCAGTTATCACAAATTGATAGTTAAATTTGAAAAAGTGCTTTTGAAAATGACAAAAGTGATCTAAATAATTTTGATCAGATTTATAATCAGTCGTCGTATCAAAATTTATCTTAATCTAAAACAGGGAAATAATTTACATAGTTGGAGATTCAAAAATACTTTCAACATTATTCCCCGTACAAATAAGATGTTTAAAAAGTGAAAAAAAGTGCACCTGAAGAAAAAAATTCTCATCGTGTGTACATATTCTTAGTAATAAAGGTACAAAAAGAGTAAAAATCTCAAATCAACGGAAAAACTTTTAAACTGAGAAGAAAAAAAAAATCGATAACAAATAAATAAAATTTTTCATTTGTTTTAGGCGTATGTATGTCTTCTGTAACTGTTCCTGATCGAACTAGCCAGACACAGAGCGACGATTGCTCCCAAAACCTGAAATAAACAAAAAAAAATGAGTTAGGCATAACAAATGCCTCAAGTATTTATTATAAAATATGAGTTATACTGATCACACTGTTTACACTACCACTCACAATTACACTGTCTTTACCTTCAGTCTTTGAAGACGATAACTGGAAACTCTAATATCAGACAGTGTAATTGTCAGTGGTGGTATAAACAGTATGATCAGTGTAAAAATCACTCAGGATCCAGAAATTCCACCTTAAATTCGGTGTTGTTAATAAAAAAAAAACCGTCTCTTGCATTTTTAGAAATATTCTACACAAATAAACTCCTGGAAGAAATTAACGCGCCATTTTAATTAATCTGAATATTTCCAATGTACGCATAAAATAAATTACGTGGAAATAATAATAAACAACTACAAATTAGTGGAATATGATCTTAACATAACCTCATTTTTTCATAAAAGTTTGTTTTCGCTCGAAATAATAATAAATAAGCTTAAAAATTGGAAAAAAAAGTAGACAAAAACAGTAAAATAGAATAAAATGCATATGGGTTAACCCTACTACCCCTCCCCTACTTATTACTTTTGTAAATGTTTATCAAAAGTTTGCGGTATATTCTCCCATTCATCAATAGCGACCTTTATGAGTTGGTTGTGATTAGAAACAGGGGAACTATGACTTCGAATCCCCTTTTTGAGATAGTCCCATAGATGTTCTGTAGGATTCATATCTAGACTGTTAGGTGGCCACTCTAATAAAACCACGTGAGGACGAGCGTTGTTCTGCATGAATAAAAAATTTGGTTCAACAAACGGATCAATAGGCATTACATGTTCGACAATGATGTTGTCTATGTAATATTGGGCATTCATAGACCTCGCATGGATAAGAACCAATTCCGTTCGAGCATCGAAGCAATTCCTCCTCAAAACATTTTAAAACAAAACACCAAAAGGCAAACCAGAAGCCAGACACATTTACGTCCATCTGGAGCTTTGGGTCTAACTCTAGCTTTCACCGAAAGTGAAAAAATCGTGAAAATAGGAACAATTATCGAGAGATTTAAAATGAAAATCAGGATAAATCGTATGAACTGGCATACTAGGTCTAAATTCCCAAAAGCCAGGCTACCGATTGACATACCTCACAAGTTTTTGACCATTCTAGAAGGCCTTGGAAGCCCGGATTTTGATTCAAACTTCTCGACTCATTTTTTAATAAGTCGAAAATCAGGCGCATAAATCAAATGAAGAATATTGTAGAATGTTTCATGCCCTACAGTCGCCGAATCATCGGTTTTGTAAAACTCATCCACGTTCAATATACGATCCGCTCCATAGCGACTAGAACCAGGCCACTGATCGACATACCTCACTGTCTATGATTTCAAACGTTCTAGAAGGCATTGGAAGCCCGGATTTTGATTCAAACTTCTGGACACATTTTTCAATCAGTTCAACATCTGGCGCATCATTCAACTGACGGTTTTGTAAAACTCATCCACGCACAACCCACGATCCGCTCCATGGCGACTAAATTCCCAAGAGCCAGACTATCGATTGACATACATCTCGCGCCCCTCCGAATAGCTTCGTTCACGCAATAAGCGATACAGTCGATTTTTCTTTGGAGACAGTTTGAATTATAGTTATATAGAAGGGGGAACTTCCTTACACATTCTCTCGGAGTGTAAGACACTACCGAGCTCCAGAGTTTTTTGTCTTAGTCTACTATTAATATGTATGTTATGTATTCCTGAAATTTGGATTAAAATCACGTTTAAGGGTATTTCTTACCTCTATGACAGCAATACCAATTGCTACACCTCCAATAATTTTAGAATTCTTTTCGATTTCACCTTGCAATTTTATAGCGCAACCATCGCTGTTGACATCGTTGTTGGGACTTGGACATTGAACCTCGATGTTTCTGCAACAAGAGAGTGGTACTTTCGGAGTCTGGTAATCTTCTGGCCCAGTAACACCGCAGCACTTCAACTAAACACGAGGAAACAAAGCGATTATTTTATTAACAAATGTATACATATATCACTACACAAAAAAGATGATTTCATATAATATATACTCACAACTCTTTCAATGACATGCATTGTTTCGTTGGCTTCTGGGTTTCTATCCATTTGATCGAAAGTTTTTTCCATGTTAGTCTTCAATGCTGAATAGAAGGAGTTTTGGTCTTTTATTTGAAGGAAAGCGTATACTCCGATGGCTACTTGTACGATGAAGATGGTCAGAAGTATGATTGCATACTAGAACAATAATAATCTGATTAAAAAATTAGAAACAAAGTCTAGGAATAAAATTGCACTGATAAATATATGGAAGGTGGTTTAATATATGCTGAAACTCGTATTAAGGCGACGAGAGAAATATTTTACTAAAGTGACTATTAACGAAGACGTGAAATTAAAATTTCTACCGTCCGCATTTTTAGGTTGTTAGTGAATATTTATAATTTGATATGCCGTTATTGTTTTTCAAAATATTTTCTATTTGGATCAATACACTTTTGCACGAGTTTAAATCAATTCCATTCGGATTCGGGTACCTCCAAAATATGTGATTTGAATGCGTGAACCGCTTCTTTAGGTATAGAAAAACGTTGATCTCGCAATTTATTTCTGATATGCGGGAATAGGATGAAATCATTGGGTGTACGGCATCGATATTATGACTTTTCAAGAACTATATCTCAATAACGAGGCCCCATAAGGGTTCGTTTTCCCGTCAACTGAAAATCAGTAAAATTGTTTAAAATATAGGTAATTATACATTTTCACGGTCACCTGGTTTTTTGGCTCTAGAAAATCGAAAAATGGATGGATTTTAATGATCTTGGTCTCAAAATGTTTCATTTTACGGCGGATTTATAAAAAAATTAGTAGAAATAGCTGGAATGAAAATTTCTCATAGTTTTACTGTTTTAAATCGTAAAAAAAACGGTTTTGCAAAATAATCCTTTACAAAAAATTATGGTAATTATACACTTTCGCGGTCACCTGGTTTTTTGGTTAGGTTAGGTTAGGTTAGGTTGGCTCTAGAAATTCGAAAAATGGATGGATTTTAATGATCTTGGTCTCAAAATGTTCCATTTTACGGCGGATTTATAAAAAAAAAATACGAAAATTAAAAAAAAAATAAATATTTTTTACAATTTCATGACTTTAAATGCAAAAAAATGACTTTCTACATATAATCCTTCGTAACTGTTTCTGACGTGGAATCAAGTTCGTATATTTTTTTTTCGCAATTTACATAAAAAAATGAATATTTTGAAAAAAAAATGTTTTTCTACTATTTAAGGTTTAAAATTATTAAAAACCGCAAATTCAGCCACTACCCCCGTGTTTTTCATAAATTCGTCGTAAAATGGAATATTTTGAAACCAAAATTTTTCGATTTTTAATGGTCCAATAACTATTAACATTGAAGAATATAGTACGAAACTATTCACGAAAATTGATTGTTTTTCATCGATTTCATTTTAAGCTATAAAAACTGAAAAAATCATTCTTTTTGAATTTTTTTTTAAATTGTTTATTAATTTATGTAGAATACAAAAAAAAATATAAGAACTTTATCTGATAATGGGATAATTTTTTGTGAAGAATCATTTTGCAAAACCGTTTTTTTTACGATTTAAAACAGTAAAACTATGAGAAATTTTCATTCCAGCTATTTCTACTAATTTTTTTTATAAATCCGCCGTAAAATGGAACATTTTGAGACCAAAATTATAAAATTTATCTATTTTTCGAATTTCTAGAGCCAACCTAACCTAACCTAACCTAACCAAAAAACCAGGTGACCGCGAAAGTGTATAATTACCATAACTTGTTGTAAAGGATTATTTTGTAAAACCGTTTTTTTTACGATTTAAAACAGTAAAACTATGAGAAATTTTCATTCCAGCTATTTCTACTAATTTTTTTTATAAATCCGCCGTAAAATGGAACATTTTGAGACCAAGATCATTAAAATCCATCCATTTTTCGATTTTCTAGAGCCAAAAAACCAGGTGACCGTGAAAGTGTATAATTACCAAAATATAATTGCAAATAAAATTTGTTATGTTCCTCATCATTTGCGTGTATGAAAAAAATGTCAAAAGCAAAGGTCAATAAATGAATTTTTCGCGATTATCAGCAAAACGGTAAGTTTTATCATAAAAATATCTTAGACGAAAATTATAGATCATCAAATTATCTATAAAAAACGTACTAATACTTTTTTCCTACGAGTCACCGTTTCTGAGATATAATGATTCAAAAAGTTGTAGTAAAAAACGAACTGAGACTTTTAAGTATTTGTAAGAAATTTCTGTTGACTGGTGGGAACAAGTTCATGAAATAAATTATCAATTGACGAAGATGTTGCTAAAGTTCGACGATATTGTTCTGCAGCTTTGGTATTTCTCGTGCAATCATTATAGCCATTAAATACGACAGTACATCTGAAACATTATAACTTTTACAACTATTTGAATCGTTATATTTCAGAAACGGTGACTCGTAGGAAAAAAAGTATTCATACGTTTTGTGTAGATAATTTTATGACATACAATTTTTGTCTGAGATATTTTTATGATAAAACTCACCGTTTCACTGATAATCGCGAAAAACTCATTTTTTTGACCTTTGATCTTCCATAAAATTTTTTCCATACACGGAAATAATAGGGAACATTTAACTCTCTGTAGTAGAGCGTTGTCGATCGAATATAGAAACACCCTGTATATATTGAGTAAATGATGAGTATCTTCTCTATTTAGAAAAATCCTTTTTTGGCAATGTTTTTTTTTAATTCAAGAAAAATCTTATTGTTTATTTTCTTCAATTACAATATCGTCTTCAAGCACAAATTCATATCTCAAATTAATTACCAAATGATTCTGAATGCGATCCAGAAGTTGAGTAGAAGCAAAAAGATGATTTATTGAAAAGAATACGTATGTAGCGTTCGTCAAATAATTCAAATTCTGTTCTTTAATTGCTGATACCGTGCGTAAAAATAAAATACGATCGATATTTTTATTATGGAGTGAAACTATTCGTTGGATTCTCTATCGGAAAGAGCAGGTGTATACGATCATTCCCACTCAAACAATGGAGTGGCAGACAGATGTTACGTGGGTATGTGAAATTGGGGAATAAGTATTTACATTATGAAATTCATATATACTTCAATGCGCTTATTTATTATACTGATAAATTCTATGATTCATTTTTTTTATCGGTTGGAAAATATACAAGACGATTTTCTTTATGTTTTTCGCAATTTTTCGAAAATTTATTTACTCTAGTTATTTTAGCAATTCCTATTATAATTGATGAATATTTTCCTTTTTTAAAACATTCGAATATATTTAAAATAACTTGCTATGTTTGTATATCTAAATCTTTATTATCACATTGATTGTCTTCATTCGCCCATGATGTAAATAACGCCTTAATTTCTATTTATTTAAAGAAATTTATGAATTAAATAAATCTCACCAAGCAACGCCACTGCTTATCGCAGACTATCTGGCAGGAATATTTCGAATATTTATGCTTACGATTCGATGTTTTCATTGGTAAACAGTGGAAATGATGAGTTCACGTGGACCACGTGGTTTGTTAGATGTTTACCGAATTTTATACGGGTAGTAAACATTATTTTTTATTTCCGAATTTGGTACAAATATACAGAGTGTTCCAATGCAGGAATATGAAGCCATGGTTTATTTTGTTAAATAGTGGTTTTGATACTTTTTTACGATAAGTAAACTTGCATATCATGCCACATAGAGAGTAATAAAACGATGAAGCATTATAGAAGTTATAGATCTATAATTGTTTGAACTATCTTGAACATGTTTTCTTGTTTCATCTTGACAAAATTTATTTGGTGTATATCCCTCATTGACCCATGTTTCATAAAAATAGAATATATGTATTTTTTGGTTTCTCTTTTTCTTCTTCCGCTTTTCATAAGACTTAGCTTTGTTTCTTTTACTATTCAGCCTTTTGAGTAAAAGATGTCCAGCTTTCGAGCCCAAGGTTTCTCATTTCTTTTATAGTCGGTTCTATCTCTTCACCATGCTACGATTTCGTGTCTTTCTATTAAAATAGACTTTTTGGAATGCTTTTTCCAGCGAAAACCGAAAATTATTGTAAATTTACTTGGTGGTAATTGACTGGATTATATCATAATTCAATCAAGTGGAATTAATAATATAAAATAGAAATTATATATTATTTCCGTTTCCTTTCGTTATATGTTTTTATCAAATCTAGTCACGTGGACCGGCATTTTATAATAAAAAAATATATATTCGGTTAAAATGTATTTTGAATAATTAAAATGTCATTGCTAACTAGAATAACGGTTTTTATCAGTTTATGTAAATATAATAATGATAAAATTATACATCACCACACCTGTCACTTTATTAGAAACACTCATATCTAAATACCGCTATTACAATTTATTGTTGTTCCCATTATACGAGGTTTTTCCCAAAAATATCGAATCTACCTTCATATCTCCGCGACTTTTCATCAATTCAGCATCCTCGAAGTCTCGACGTTGTTATTGCAACTTTTGGATCTTCCTTTAATTCAAGATGTCGCTTAAAGGACATCGATTCAAGAACAAATACTTTTAGAAATGGAAACATGCTAAGAACGTGTCTTACAATTACTTTTTGAAAGTTTTTACCTACCGGTGAATAATATTAATGCAGAGATTCGAAAGTAGATTCTTCAGTCATTGACAAGTCAATGTGTCAAATATGTATTCTTCGACTTTAAAAGGCATTTGACTCCATAAATCACCATCAATTGTTTGAAGTTATTGCAATCTGTCGTATAAACAACAGTCAAAATGCATGCGAAACTTTCTTGGAATATATGTTTAGAAAATCTAGACAGTAAGGGCATAAACTTTACGACGATGTTGTGATGATCTCAGATCCACTTGATGAGGCAAATTAAACGTTGTTAGAACTATCTAGAGCTTCCCAAAAAGAAGACTTATATATAAACATTACAAAGATTAAATTTATGACAAATTCAGTCAGTCTTAACCTAATGTTGGGAAGGAACGTCCTACAAATATCTGTGTGACATGAGATCCAAATGAGAAGAGAAAATCAAACATGCGGACTAAAAAGTAGGTTATGACTGCATTTGGCATGCTGAGACATGTATTTAAGTTAGATATACCGAAATGTCTCAAGCGAAAGGTGTTTGACCAATAGGTCCTCCCAGTATCACCTTATGGCTCGGGAACAGTAACATCGACACAAAAAACTTTGAATAAAATAAGAATCACTCCTCAAGCTATAAATAGGTCCATATTAGAAATGACATAACGAAATCAAATCCGAAACGGAGAACTGCGTAAAAAACAAGTTACGGATACAAATGAAACTGGGCTGGTACGTTGCAAGATTGTCGGATAGTAGATTGACGTGGGGAATACTAGAATTGCGTCCCAGGATGATGCAGAAATAGGAAACGGACGATTTGAAAAACGTGCTTTCCAATTGGATCCAAAATGCTTAAGACTGAGCAAAATAGTCTAGTTTAAGAGAAGGCTTATGTTCAGCTGTGGATGGGACATGCTACTAAATGATAAAATAAATTTGCAAAACTTACCGGCGCTTGTTTTGACAAATATTAGGCTTGTTGAACGATGTCTGCTTTTTCATAAGTCAGTTACGTAAATACCTATTACCAAATCATAGTCTATTATTGCCTCTACTCAAACTTTTTCAACTTTGCGTTTGCTGATTGATATAATTTCGTTTTGCTTGCAATTATCAGCTTCCGTCAATAATATTTTATTATCCGAACTCTAAATAGGTCAATTTTCAAGCTAAAAGTTTAATGCCTTTCTGTGAAGGTCAGTAATTCTTACAATAATGAATCACATCCTAAAGATGAACCAGTTCAGTTAATCAAGTGTTATTTCAACTTTCAAATTTCTTCTACGACATATTTTTACAAAGCTATTACATGGTTTGACAGAATTTTTTGTGATTCATTTCCTTATTAGTAAAATAGTATACGGTGTAAGTATAAACTAAATTTTGTAACCAACGTTTAGAAGAAGGGGTCAAAAAAACTTGTTCGTGTTGAAAAAGGGAGTCAAAGGAATGTGACGAGATGTAAAAATTGATAGGGGGAAATAAAAGCTTTGTAAAATCACATTCCAAACTCTAAAACATTAAAACGCGAAAACCTGGTACGTCTCATCTCAATTGTTGAGACAAGCAGTGACATATGCGAACAAGTTTGAGCTTAGTTGGAATTTCTGGAACCCATACTGAGCACACTGTTTACACAACACCAACACACACAATTACACTGTCTGAGGCGCGTTTCGATAACAAAGTTATCGTCTCCAGTAAAGGTAAAGTTTTACCTTCAGTGTCTGAAGACGATAACTAGGTTATCGAAACGCGAGTGTTGTGGTGGTGTAAACAGTGTATTCAGCAAGTTTCGGCTTATCAGTTTGTTACTATAATAGCTTCAGTGAAACATGGATCTTGAAGTTTTGTTTGAAATTGGAAAACGGTACAAAAGAAGCTGAGAAAATGTTGAAATTTGTGTATGGGGCTAATGTAGTAACTTCTTCTACTTCTTCAAGTAACATGAGCGATTTAAAAACTACGTCATTCATGTCACGATCAAGACCAACAAAATGTAGCAAAAAAATTTTCTTCTACGATGGTTTTGAGACACATATTTATAAATCTTCTGCGATTAGTTTCTCCGATTTTTTCTTCTGGCAAGTCGCTCTAATGGAACGGTGACATGTCCAGGTAATCCAAAAAAACAGGCAACCGTTTGCTAGGATTTGCTTCGTGCACGAATAACTTTAGTTGTATTTGGTTCGTCATGGAATACCCATACAGATTGTTGTTAGTTTCGGGTTCATATGCATAGATCCATGGTTCATCGACTGTCACCATCTCATAGATATCTTTAGAAGCACCGCGATCGAATTTTCTTAGCATTTCTTTGCACCAACCGACACACGAGGTTTTTTTGGGCGATTGTCAAATTGTTTCCAGATCAGCCAAATTAGAATTTTCTTGTGGTAATAAATTTGAAAAGTATAAAGTACTTTTTTCAAACAAAAGGAAACCAAATGGGTTAAAAAGTATCTGGTGTTTCATTGCTACAATCCCACAATGATTTTGTTCTTATTTATTAAAAATCAAGTTATTAGGTATTCAGTGAATGTTCTGGTAATTTCAAAATATTGATTGTTTCTCTTTCAATTTTTTTATATGCAAACAACTAAATAATAATGGTAAATCGAATTTTATTGAATTGTACGCCTAATTGTTGTGAATATTATAAAAACTTTGACGTTTTGAGATTTAATTTGCTTTGAATGTAATTCAAAAAAGGATAGAGATGAAAATCTTTGTAAATTTAACTTAAAAAACTATTAAATCTTAAACTCACATACGTTTATGAAATTTGGCTGATTATTTCGAGTGATTTATGAATATATTGTAGTAGAAAATTTATGTTTTATTCTTGACCTATATATTTTTAACAAACAGGAGTAAGATTTTATAAAACGCAGGTTTAGCTTCAACGATGTTGCTGTGTTTCATAATCGTGAATAAATAAACAAAGCATAATATGTGAAAAATTCAAAGGCGGATGTTTCAAACAATATATCAACACCGCGCACGTGTTCAAGATAAAATATGAAAGGTTTCATATGATTATTTATTTAAAACAAATGAAGTACATGAAGACGAAGTTACTGAATGTGAAAAAATAATGCGGAAAAATTCAATTGACTCGTTCTACTATACAACGTGTTGAATTATAGTACAGGCAAATTGGTGGATTTTAAGCTAAAACGGGTTTTCGAAATTTGGAACATGAATCTAAAAAAAAATTTGAAACGCGAATAACTCGAAAACTAAGAGGAATTCGAGAAAAACTGTTTGAGCTAAAAATGTAGAGCACAGAATTCTCTACAGATTGGTCTCTAAGCATTTTTTATTCTAGAAATCACAAATTAGTATGCACTTGCTTACAACTGGATGGTCCTCGCGTAAAGTGTACAAGGCCACATAACAAAATTTCACTTCTAATAACTATTTTTATATTCTTACTGAATCCTCGCGTCTTTCAGATTCTTTTCTACACAGTTTCGGCACTGGTGGGAAAGAGACGAGAAGAAAGCTTTCGTTCTCTTAAACCAAATATCTGAATACAATGTCAAGACTCGCAATCGATTCTGTGTAATGTGCTGTCACAAATACAACTTAAAACTTTCGAATGAACTTTCTCTTGGATATTTAACGGCATATTTACGGAAAAAAGGGACATTTTGAACTTTCTATGCATTTTCAAAATTGTAAGAATAAAGATACATCATCCTGAGTATGTTTTTGTATGAACTTGAAGCTGAAAGTCCAAGCTTCAAAATGAGTAAAAATCTCGTTGGATTTGCTAGTTTACATGCCGAGTCATAGAATATACATCCATTGAATGTTCAGTTTTTATCTGGCCAATATACCTCTTCATCTAGCAAGATTTTCGAAAATTTACCAAGTCGAAAATTATGCTAGCTTACCCGAGTAGAAAATAGAGATCTCAACGAAGTAGTTTTCAAAGAGTTAGAGCAGGTTTTATATATTTGTTCAATTTAAAAATGAATGTCCACGGGGCTTCAGGAGTAAACTTATAAACCAACTACTCCGGGTATCAAGTACCTCGCAGGTCATTGCCGTTGTGATATTCGTATTCAGCGGCCGCCAAAACCCCGAGTAGTGAAATTAAACTAATTACATTTCTTATTCATAATTTTCTTCCACAAAGTTTCGTGAGGCTGTCCCGAATTTAATGCACTTTGGTGCATCTAACTGCTCACATTTTCCTAGATTTAATATTTTATTTCCTCGACTATTCGTGAAAGTTCGAAGTATTACACAAAATTATCGATCTGCTACAATATCGTGTATAGTTCTTCAAATATCAATTGCAGATTATAAGAACTCTTTACGACAATTTTGTTTGATCTACCATAGGCGTAGATACCTCATTTTGTAAATTTATTCGTTTTTCAAACATTCAAATATATTTATAAATCGAAATCGTTATCATTAAATTCATAACTGTTTTTGTTCACACTACACTGTGCAGTTTCATTGTCTTCCTTCGCCCATAGACTAAAGAACGCCATATTTTTATTAATTTAACGAAATTTATGAATTAAATAAATCTCACCAAGCCAAGCCACTGCTTATCGCAGACTGTCTGGCAGGAATATTTCAGATAAATTGTGTACATACACCTTTCGACAGTTTCGGCCAATAGAAGCGCATTTATGTATACGATTCGATATTTTCATTGGTAAACAGTGGAGATGATGAGTCCACGTAGACTGACGGTTTTCTAGATGTTATTTATTGATTGTTCCTCCCATAACTGTCTTCTGTAATTGATATTGGAAGAACTGTAACGCAGTAAGGAGGCACATGTAGGTAATATATCCAATACGACATTTAAAATATTTTCATTTATCTATGAAACACCCTGTATATGTAGTTCAATGTCCGATAAGTGAAAAAGGTAGTCAGTTCTATTTGCGAGTAAAATATAATTGTTGATTAAGTCACTGGAAGAGTCTTGAAAAGAATTGCTTAAAATTACTTTTACAAAGTGAGTCACGTTTCTCGAAGTAAATTGGAATTAATTTAACGGTAAATCTAATTTAAATAACTTTCTTCGGTGTAAGAACATGAAATTTGTTTACAATGGTAATAGCTAAATGTAGAAAACCAAAGTTGAAGCGCTCTAATGGAAGGATAAAAAATTAGATTAATCACTTTTTGTCAACAAAACTAAAAATTATGAGATACTAGAAGCTAGACTCACAACAGCACTTGTTATTAGTACGGTCAATATAGACATTTTAAATAACAAACGTTCCCAGACAGCCAAAAATTTATAGAGCTGTGATTTACTACCACAAATGAAGTTTGAAAAATCCACATCGATCCTATGTATGCTACAAAAGTTATTCTAAGTGTTTTGGATTTTTATGGAAAACGGTAAGTTGTATGAAAAAAGTTGTAGATCTTAAAATTCTCTACAAAAATTGTGATCATAATATTTTTAAGAGTTACCATTCCCGATATATCGCGATTCTAAGTGTCACATTATACATGATATGCACAAATTTCCACTCCAACTGTGAGGTAATGTACTCGACGTGTTTTTTTGATCTTGGTTTTCCCTGTAGGCCCACTCCACTAACTGTCACGACCATTTTAAAATAATTGAAGGGAACAATTCCCGTCAAGTTCCAGATATTACCTTATTATTTTTATTTCTCGTGATATTTTAATCAGATTCAAACTCTCGAATGTCTACTTCAACAAGCATTTCTTCTTCTGTTTATTCTTCTTTTTCTTCCTCTTGCTGGATGTTCATAAATTGTTGAAATGTGTCATTGGTTTCTTCATTAAAAAGGACCACAAGAATCTTCCTCTACTTATTGGACAAGACTGACCTTCGTTATGGAAAAGGCTAAACGTACCGGAAATTGTTTAAAATCCAATAGTAAATCCGTTAGAGTATATGTGGGATCATCCCTAAATGATTGTTGCCTAAATGACTTCTAACTGAACATTGTGAGGTGGTAATCCAGTGAATTTAAATACCCCATGAAATAGTTGACTACGTCATCCTGGTTTATAACGGTGTCGATTAATTAGAAGGAAACCAACTGTCCCGGAAGAAAATTCTGAATGGTCGCATTAAGATCCTCGACATGTTAAAACACGCTGAGCGTACTTAATCCACGAAGTTGGTTAGATAGAGGTGTAGAAATCGACCGATGCCTCAATTTATACTGAGGTCCGTTCAGCTATGGGTTTATCTTTCAAATTTTCCTGAGTACGTTAATGTTATTTTCTTTTTTTGAAAATGTATTAGGAGCGATACACTTTCATGAATAAATATAAAATGTAATATCTAACATCAACTTCTTTATCCTGACAATGATATTTAATATAATTTTGCATCATTTATCAATATTAATATCGACATTACAAACAACTAGGATCTGATACTTTGTCGTTTGATTTCATTTCGCACGTTCTGTTTGGTTTCGATTGAATTTGATGAATCATATTTCTATTTTGGATCAAGGTTCCTTGCTAATAATTTCGTAAGTTAGATATTAAAACAAACACACATTCTTCTACTCTATAGTAGAAAATTTAAACATTGGAATAACACCTAATAATTTCCCTATAAAGTGGATATTAGTTGATAATATCTCGTTTATTGGACATCATTATTTGCATATTATAAATCAATTAATAATAATTTTATATTCAGAAATGAGTTTTTAAAGTTTGTGAAATAGCAAAAAGTAAAACTAAATTAACTTTAATGGAAAGCCATGTAAAACAATAATAATGATTTAACGGGGTCACAAAAGATCCTTTTGTTGAGGTGAATCAATCCTCATAATCTTGGTCAACACATTCTCACTTATTTCCTGCCACAACTTCCCGTTTTTTGTCTTTTCCTCTCAGTATATAACCTCTGCTCTGCTTAGGTCATTTTCCATTTTTTTAACCATTTTGTCCTAGTTCTGTTGTGTTACAAATTTTTCACCTTCTCTAAATACATGCCCCAACCACTTAACTCGTTGAATATTTCTCAGTTCATTTTTATCCTATATTCCTCTTAATTTTTACTGGTCCCATTATTTAATTTTGAATAATTTTCTATAGGTATGTAAATCTCTATTTATATTAATTAATTTTTCTTTGATCTCCTTTATTATTGATCATACTTATCTACTTTCACAAGTTCATACTCGCTAACTTCAACCTTTCCCTTAGACATTGCTTTCCAAATCTCATTATTTTTGTTTTATTTTCGTCGATTTTGAAATCCATCCGTTTTCCAATTAGGCGTGCAAGAAATTGGGAATGTTAATATGAATAAATGCATGTAAGTCCGGTTCTGCTAAGACGATTTTTATAAACTTGATGTTTTTTGAAAAAGTTTTTGTCCAACATCACCAAATATATGAATTTTAAGAAATTTAATTAGCAACGTGAATGCTAGAGGGCGTTTTTTCATTATAGTCCAGGCGATGTAGCAAAAATTTACTGAAACCTGACATTAAAACCAATACTTGGTAATAATTTTTGGACAAAAAGTAGTTTTGGAATAGTACTTTGAGACAAAATTTGTTTTGCGCTGAGCGGTCATGGAAAATGGGGAAAACTATGGGAAAAACTTTTAAATTGGTATTTCGTCAATAACATGGAAAGAATTGAAATTTTCGATACAATGTATAGAACAAGTATTTCTATGTCTTTATCAAAATATGATATTTAGACAATTATTTCAATGAATATGATATTAGTATAAGTCATAAAGGACATAATACATTATCCAAATATTTCACTAAATATAAAACACCGAAAAATAAAAGTAATTTCATATATCAAGTGCCTTCTACTAATTGTGACGTTGTCTACATAGGGCAGACATCTCAGTATTTAGAAAATAGACTAAAAGGTCATCAATACGACAAAAAAATAGAACTGCATTAACGAACCATGAAATATCAAAAAAACATAAATTCAATTATAAAGATTCAAAAATTATTGAATGGAATGGAATGAAAAAGAGAATTTTTAGGTATGGTTCCCATGTTATAAATGATAAAAAAGACCTAAATAATTTAAGTAAAATTTATAACTCTATTTTGTAAATTCTAATAAAATTACAAATAATTTTTCGTATTAGTGATTTTATTCTTATTTTGATATTCATGATGAAGGTGATCTATTGATCAATATAAATACGCAAGTCGGCAGTATCTACATCATATTTTGGTAGAAACTTAAAGAAAAGTCGGAACATCAATTTTATCAATCTTTCAAAAATTATTAAAAAAAACTAATTTTGAAATAGAAGAGACCTAAAATCAAGAATATTTAGAAACATAAACACATCAAAAGGTCTAAGAAAAGTATTTAGAGTGAGAAAATTCTCATAAAAAAGGTATCTACATGTTTTTTTGCAAAAGTAATCCGTTGTAGAGATACGTGATCTTGAAGTTTTGCTTTTCAGTAATTGACCCCTGACGTTAGAGTTATGACACGCATGCTCAAGTTAATTAGGATGTAACTGTAAAGTTGATTTTCGGGGTATTCACAATTAATATATGTGAATTCGCCCCTTGATTCTGCAAATAGCTTCGACAATTCGAATTATTTATATATGCCTTAACGGGAGAAAGAAAAATAAAATTATATAGATCGAATGAAGATTATTAAAAATTATAAGGAATTTTTCAACTAGAATAAGTGGTGAAAAAGAAAAAAAAAATTAATGATGGTAAGTAATCACCCGAAGTACATAATCTTTATTCAATTATTCAAAGCGGCCCCCGCGGACTCCCCAGTCGATTCGTTCACCGTGTGAGAAATTGTCGCTTGAGATTTCAAAATAAAACTGGCCTGAGATTACCAAGAAAATAATGGTGAACGCGGATTCCTACATTGATGAAGCTATAGTCAATAAAATAGACTTATCAGGAGGAGAATTTCAAGTGTAAAAGAAGAAACTTTCTTATCGCACGTTTTTTGACGCATACACTGAAAAAGCAAGGTCTTGTGACTAGAGTGAAAAGTGGCCTTTTTCAGGGATCTGTACTTTACAACAAGCGCAGAGATATCTATGAGAAAAATGAGAGAACTAAAAAACAACGTGCTTAGAAAAATGTGATTGAATTTGACCAAAGACAAAACTTAATCTCGGAACAAACTCTGCTTGTCGAAATATTTCAGCTTTGGATAACAAATAGAAACCAGCTCTATCAGCTGTATATATCAATTGCTGAAGGATTTTCCGTCCAAATCTCGTTTACTTCTTTCGCGTCACGGCAAGTCCGATATTACCAATTAGAGCTCATTATTTTGTAAAGAAAGCATTTTTCAAAAAAATATGTAGGCACCTTTTTTGTGCAGTTTTTCACGTTGTACAAGTTTGTTCATATACTTTGTATTGAAATACTAATTTTCCGGGAAATCACAACAGTTTTCATAGCTGCTCTCTTAAATTAGAGTTCAAAAACTGCTCGTATTCCAAAAATAATTTCCATTGGTTTTAGTGTCAGGTTAAAACCTTCGGTTCCTGGACTATACACGACGACTTAAAACTATCTGTATATGGCAAAATACTTATAGTAAAATCATGAAAATCTCTACGTTTGAGTTTTCGGATACGATTTTTTCAACCAAAATATTTTCAAAGATGGCCGGTTCTACAGGAAGTCAACTGTAACTTTGTTATTTGAAATGGAACACACTGTATATTAATACATCTATCTATAAAAATTTACAAAAAATTTAATATCTGGATAACGGTAAGGTTTAGGTATAGAAAAGTATACATGAATTTGCCTTATTTTCTACCCCTGAATACATTAAAATAGAAAAAACCGGGTGGTTCTACTTAAAAAATGAAGAAATTTGATATTTATGAAGTAAAACAATTTTTTATACACACCCTGTATAAAATGAAATATTTTTCAGTACAAATTCAAATACGTCTAGCCTTGCTAAAAGAAACCGAACAGAAACCATTTTCATGTCTTTAAGGGTTTCCTCGTAAAAAATAATTAGTAAGAGTCTGCAAGGGTCAAATTTGAACTATGAGCGCTCAAATGAAAACTGAATATTTCATGAAAATATGTTCATATTTTTAATAGAAAATATCTAACTAGTGATTGGTTATTCAAATTCATCACAAAAGGAATTTGGCACGAGTACGATTTCCGTGGCGCCTGGATTTGACTATGCCATTTTGTAATTCGACCCTAAATAAGTCGAAAATGAAAAATAAAATTTTCTTGGATATCTCGCTTCGTTTTCCAAATATCGATACATAAAGTTGGAACAATTTATTTTTATTTAATATTTGTATACGTTATGTTATATGTTTATGGAAAATATACCATATATATAAGGACTACAAAAGGTCTGGTCTATTTAGATACGGCCCAACTGCACCTACGCCATATTATGTATATTTCTAAGATATTTAAACACAATTTTTTTCATTTATTTATTAAAGAAATGAGTTATACATAAAAATACTACCTAACCTAAATAAATAACTTTTGAAAGCATTCCGAACGTACTTTTTGCTAGAAAGAGAATATTTTTACATTAAATTACTAAACTATCATTAAATATTTTTTTTTATTTTACAAATAATGAAAAACAAGCGACAATTCTTTATGAAAAACCTCAAATTATTCATGTATTTATCGTATATTAAGTTATATTCATCACAAAGTGATGAAAGTTTTTTTTTTCAATATAATTTTGGAGTATCAGGGTAAATAATATAAAAATTAAATAAACAATCTTTTGTTTATTGAATTACAAGATTCATATTGAAATTGAAGTGATAAAATATTCATTTGTAACAAAGTATTGAACGCCATCTGTTCAATAAAGCGAATTTTGAACTAACGTTTGATTATAACTTTAAGTATCGATATCTCGAAAACGAAGCGAGATATCAAAAAATTTCGTTCTTCATTTTCCATTTTTTTTTTTGGCTTAATTAAGCCAAATCCGCTGTTAAATCGCCAAGGAAATCGTACTCTCCCCACGAATTGTATTCTTGTCCATGTTAATGAAATATATTGAGTAACAGCCCACACGTTTGTTGAATAGTAGAAGTGTATTTGTTATTATAACAGTGCTTTTAGGGGTCAAACTAATAACAAATAGATAATTTTTAATGAAAGTGACCTTGATCGTGCAGGTTCCAGTTTTATATTTAAAAAACATAATATATCGTTTTATTTTGACTCGACTGATACGATTTATTTGAAAAAAAAAGTAATAAAAACGATCAATTGATAGATTTTCCTCTTACAGGTCACTTTGCTGGAATATTATTTTGAAAAAAACTATAAAAATACGTTCCCTACATAGTTGTCTCGTGTCAAATACTTTTGAAAGTTGAAAATGTAATCTAGTGGTACTTACCGTTGTCAACATGCAAGTACTTTCTCGGACCGCACCGCAACATCCTAAGAATGCAGTTATGAAGACGATGGCGCCGATGATGATACAAAGGATTGGAGCCAGACCAAAATCTGATGGGAGGACTCGTGTGGCATCGCTTACATTGAACTTTATCAAAATTCCAATTATTACTAAGGCCAATCCTGCAAGCTGAAAAAATAAAAATACGTTAAACACTGAAATAGCAACTGTTTTGTTATAATATACGAGGAGATGCCCAAAAGTAACCAGAATAGCATTGGTATGGGTGGAGCTTTTGTAGTACTGATTTCTGCCGCAACTCGTCGCCAGTTCAGTGCTGCGCGGGCCGTTGACATGCCACGTTCTGTTCGTCATTAGTGACGGTTTTTGCTAGTGCTGTTTCACTGCTGCTTCGTTCTTTTATGATGGAAAATTTAAGTGAACAACGTACCGCTGTGAAATTTTGTTTTCTACTCGGTAAAAACCTGCTGGAACTGTTTTAATGTTGAAAACTGCTTACAAAGATGATGCTATGGCAAAAACTCGAGTGTATGAGTGGTTTTCTCGATTTAAAAATGTCAATTTATGACAAACCTCGCTCTGAACGTCCATCAAACGCCCAATCGATGGAAATGTTCAAAGAATTCGAGAGCTTGTGCGCACAGACAGTCGACAGACAATTAATCAACTGTCTGAAATCAGTGGTACATCTTGGAGCTCGGTTGAGCAAACAGGTGACTGGTTCTTCCACCATGACAACGCACCTTTTTGGTTAAAAATAACATGGTTCCGCTGCCCCACGCACCTTATTCGCCTGATTTGGCTCCGTGCGACTTTTTCTTGTTTCCACGCATGAAAAGGGGCATGAAAGGTCGGCGATTTGAGAACATTGAAGACATCAAGAAAAGAACGAGACAGGAGCTTGCAGCCATCTCTAAAGATGAGTTCAAACAATGTTTCGAACAGTGGAAGCACCGCTGGGACAAATTTATTACTTGTAATGTATTTTGAAGGGTATAAAGTTGTTTTGTAAATATATAGCATTTAAAAAATAATTTCGGTTATTTTTGGGTACCCCCTCGTACATCCCCTCGTGAGTGACAAAATCCATTCAAGTCGCACGCTCTAGCAAAAAATCTGTATCTAGTTTTATAATGAGTGATCTATGTTGATATTGAGTTATTTTTTTTTGTACATTTTGGTAAAGAAAAAATATCAATCGAAGAGGAATCTTAAAGGATGTAAAAGGGTTATAAGTAACAGTGACCCACTGTGGCCTCCAATTGCCCTAATATCAGCTTCCAATCGCTTTTTCACGGATCGATCTTGTTGGATGCTATCCCATTCTTCAGTAAACGTCATTTTGAGGTCCGATTTGGTGGATGGTACAGGCTTTGTAGTCTCAACTTTTCTTCAAGTTCATCCCATCAATGCTCGATAGGATTCAAGTCAGAGCTACGCGCCGGCCAATCCATAGCAGCAATTGTGACATCCTGTAAATACTGCGATACGGAACCATTGGGATAAAACGTAGGGAAATAAATTTCCTTCTATATATCAGTTCACAGTTAATCGCTAATTTCAATAAAAACCGATTCGGTTTTACCTTCCGTTCTAATGCTTGTCGAAACCATCCTGGAACCTCCTCCAAAAGACACGTTTTCTTTTATGCAAAACTGTACGATTATTTCTCCGGGTCTTCTGTAAACTCGTCCTCTTCTATCGCTCCCCTACTTTCGTCTGTGAAGAGAACGAAGCCCGATTGTTCGTCAGACGGACTGCTCAGTGGGCTGGGATTAATTTGGGGTCAGTAGCTGACCTTTTCAGTTTGAGGTTAGCTACCTTAAGTTTTCTTCTGAAAATCCAATCCAGCCTGGTTCTGATTTCTCTGACAATGAATCAATCATCTTTCACGGATGTGTATTTTTTTCTTCCGGAACCGCGTCTTGGATGAAAGTTACCAGTCACAGGTCTTCGAATTGCTTCCTAATCCACGCTATAGTCCATATCTAGCCCCCAGTGACTACTGATCTCAAAAAAATGCTTACAGGTGAGAAATTCAGCTCAAATGAAACTGAATCCTATTTTGAGGTAAAAGACAAATCCTTCTACAAACACGGCATCGAGAATTTAGAGAACCGTTGGAATGGTTTTATTGCTCTGAATGAGATTAAATTGATGAATAAAATCGATTTTTGGCAAAAAATTTGTTTTTCTTTGTTAGTCACACGACTTGAATGATGTGTTATGAAAAAATTTTGAATGTCAATGTTATTTTTAGTACTGTAACATGTAATATAAGAGCGTTTGAATTGTATCTTTGACATAAACATTAACTAGATCAAAACTGCAATCATTCTATTAAGATAAACTGACAAAAATTATTTTATCTCAATAATATTATTACTAAACAATCGTTAAATTAACAAGCACGTAATTTTTTCTTATCCTGCCTATTTGTGGAGCATTTCATTTGGTAGTCAATAAAATTAGTCACGATAGTTTAGTTTTATGATTATTGTGTATTAATATTACAACATCTTTATAATTATTAAACATTACGTCACCAGTTGAACGTAATTTACATATAAAACTTTGTAAACAATTCGTTTACTTAAATTATATGAAATAAAATTTCAGTTTTCAGATATTAATTTGCGATTTCGAGGATTTCGAGGCGTGCTCCACAGAAAATACCTTTTCAATGAAAAAGTTATTTAATAAAAAATATGATAACCCTCCGTTCCACGGGACATTCAAACTGGTGAAGTCTGATAGGTAGGTTAGGTACCAGACGATTTCCCGTGTAATTTTCTTGGTATGAAGGTAGTATCTATAATTTTCTTCACAATCTACACTGTGTCGAAGGGTGCTTTTTCCCTGGAGATCAGAGTTTATTTCATCAAAATAATCTCTTAGATCGATAGACTAAGCAACTTTTACTCTACAAAGTTTTTTTCTAAAGTTGGTACTTTTGTTAACGATTGAAATTGCTCATTTTTTATTGAAAAAACGCATATTATTACGGTTTTTCATGAATTATCAGCAAATCATTTAAAACAAAAATGGAGCTAATAAAAAAAAACAAAAAAATTCGTTTTTTAAGGAACTCTATAAATTCAATGATAACTGAGTTATAGTTCGTTGAAGGATGACCAGTTTTGGGCAACCCCAAAATTGAAAACCTTCAACGTTAAATAACAAGAAATTGATGAAATTTTGGTAAAAAACTCAATAGAACTTTTTCAAAGCAAATAGAAAAACCTTTAAAATGTAATAATTACACCCTCGCCATTACCACCCTGATTGAAATTAATCGTAGTCCACTTGCAATTAATTTTATTTCTGTTTTTAATACTTATATTAAAAAAATATTTGATTAAATTGAACACTGCATTTTCGTAATCTTGAAAAAAAAGAATTTTTCATAAATAAACCAAAAACTATTTATGTTATGAGAAATGGTTTCAAATATTAGTTGTAGGGTATTTCTTGACAAAAACTTTCAAATTTTGACTTTGAACTAATGTATCTCCGATTCGCGTGTTAAATGTGGCTTAAGAAACCCCCCCTTGAGCTGTACCCTTTTCGAAATCGGGAGTTGAAAAAAGTTTTAATTGATATGACGTTGAAATACTTGAAATCCCATATAAAATGCTTTTAAAAAAATTTGTGCTTAAAAATTGAACGAGTTATTGTCGAAAAACCAACTGTTTTATTAATGATGATGGAATATAATTCAAAATTCTTCTTATATAAATTTCTAAAAAAAATTGATAATTTTTAAAAATATTTTTATTTTTTTATTATTTCTATGTTATTATTTATTTATTATTTATGAGGAAAGGGTTGAAATATTCAAAAAGCAACACTTTTTGAATATACAGACGAAATATTGTCAATATAAATACACTTCTAAATAATTTTTAATTATAAACGAATCGTTGAGATTATTTTTTAACTTTTCATATAATTAGGGTATGATTTGCATGAATCTGATTGATCATAAACGTTTTTGGAATGTGAACAAATTCACGATAAGGGGTAGTTTACAGTCCCAAAAATATAAGATTATAAGATTTCGTAAAAAAGAGTAATAATTCAAATTTTCAAGAAAATCGATTAGGGGGGTGAAACAATAAATTGGCAGTTTTCCACAAAAATAGCAGACATATTGGTAGGAAAAAAGTCTACTTCAACAGTCAACAAAAAGTATCAGCATCAGAATAATATTGAAGAATTATTGGCTTAAGATGTTTTCTTAGAAGCACATTCTTCAGATGAACTCCACGTTTTCAACTATATTTTTGCTTCTGGGCTATTATGATGTACCCATATCCGTTCGTTTGAAATATCAACTTGAGTAGCTATCTAATTAATCATCGTAAAGTACAAATTTTATGAAAATTTCTGGAGCACCGCCAGAAAATCAAGAAAAAGCAAAGACCAAAAAGACAATGGTTGGACCAGATAAAAAAAATGGAGAGAAAATACTACAAGAAGCTCTACAAAGAAATTCAAAGAATGCTAAACATTTTAGTTTAGAAATTCTCCGTCATCGATTTATATAAAAGTAGGATTATAAAAATTACATTACTTTTGAATAAACTATATTAAACAGATTGGAAAATTCATATTTGAAGTATTTGAACAGCTTGTATAGTTTTCTTTGGTAATTTTCTTTAAACTAGATTCCCTTATCAATTTGTTTATTATTATCGTTAGGCATAAAAAATCAGCTACTGGTAACTACCTTGAAATAACTACAGTTGCGCAGCTTGGTCAAATATTTGTATAATATATATGGTAATATAAAGTGTTTATTGATTTCTTCTTTGTTTAACTTCCGTTGCTAATGTATATTTGAAAAAACAGGAATATAATAAAATATACAAAGCGAGTTATAGTTACGAAATAATACATTGTTTCATTGGAAGGTAAATTGAAATTAGAGCTTCAGGAAAAAAAATTATAACAAAGGTGGCCCATAGAAACACGTGGAAATTATTTTCAGAATTTTAAGTCCACCACTAGAAGGCTTATTTGAAAATATAAAATATAAAGTTAATGACAGTTTTCCAATAATTAACACCTAAAAGTAAATCTTCACCAAATAAGCTAACTCAACGTTTCAGAGCAATTTTCAATAGAAAAACTCTATAAATATGATATTTGGCAACACTGTACCAGCAATCATACTAAATCATTGCAAGAATACACAGAAAGCTCATCTCTTGATCAGAGATTGGTTCAAGAGACAAAAGAAAATTAGACAATAGTTTGGGGAAATAAGATCTTATCTGGTGTCTAAGTATCTATTAGATAGACAAAAGCTTGGATATTTGGCAACACTGTACCAGCTATGAAACAAATCAGCTGTCATTTCAAAATGTTATAAATTTCGTTACCAGATGGATGTGAAAATTCGAGATATTAGTTAAGGTAATTGAATCAAATATTTGATTTTGATTTATTCCAAAACATATGAGGCCCATTTTGATGTTTATTGATGCTGTCACATATGACATTTCAATTGTCTCGTTTTCGACAGCCCAAGGGTGTTTCGGTTTCTAAACCTCTTAAGACTCTTTGGAAGAAATCATGAGAGGAGCTCCGAAAAGAACATTTTGGACATATATTACAACAGAGACAATCCAAAATGGTTTCAAGGCATATACTTCATTACCTATCAATATGGGAAATGTAGAGTTTTCAAAAACAGAACAAAATTCTTGAGGAAAGAGAAAGAACAAAATACTAAAAAGGAAGAAAACGTTGTTGCCCAGCCTGGCTGTTCTGGAATTAATGTAAGAACTAACTCAGCTAAGGAGGCCACATCTTCAAAAATACTTGTACACTATGTTCAAACTTTTTCGCCTTCATATAAAATAATTAAATATCCTTTTGAATCTCCCACGACTTTGTCAGTTCTTGTCACCATTTAAAAAGGCTCTGTTTTGGCCAGAAGAAATCAAATGTGGAAATAAAAAAGAAAAAAAGTTTTAACAATTCAATTTCAGACAAATTTTTAGAAAAAAAAAAGAAAAGTATTCAAATATAAGGGTGTGTCATGAATAGTGAAATGAAGTGTCACGATATTAATAATACCGGAAATGTTTTAATTATCACAGTACCTGATTCAAAAACTCATGTGCGCACGTCGATTTACTGTTATCGGTGAAATATCTGTCAACAGATTAATCTTGGTAAACATTTATAAAAAATATAAGAACCTACTACCCACAAATGTCAAAACAGATCATTTCTTTTTGCAGTATTCGAAATGCATAACCCAAGTTGTAGGTATCAACACCATATTTGAATTTACCTAATCAAAAAAACTGCAATGGGCATACATTTCGACGCTCGGCGTCTCTATTAGTGGATTCCGGTGGTGATATGATTCAACTAAAGAAGCACGGTGGGTGGAAATCCAACATAGTTGCAGAGGGTTACGTAGACGACTCAATAAAGAACAAAATGGATTATGCAGTGAAAATTTTAACGGGAACAACTAGTTTGACTTCAAGCAACCTGTTCAAGATCCTACCAACAATCCAATAAGTACTAATACAAGTATAAACGGTGTTATTTCTTTGAACTCGTTAAATGTTTTCAATTCAACTACCAATATCAATGTAACTTCTTCTTTACTTCAAATTAATAGTGCTCACAGTTGTACTTTTAATATTACTATCACAAAATAAAAATTGATAAAAGTTTTGTCGAATTTACGGACGTAGAAAAAATTTTGTATGAAACTCGTGAGTAAAGTAACTTTTTTCACTTTTAGGAATTGCTGCACTCGCCTTGTCAATATATTTTTTTAATGACCATTCACTTTATACAAAACCAATTAGGAAACAGTAAAAAACCAATTATTTTATTTAAAATGAAAATGTCCAGCTTTTAAAGTTTCAGTTTGTTTTGTTCTTTATTGTATCTTATAAAAGAAAAATTTATGTGGGTTTTTGAAGAACAATACATACATTTCATCGAAAAACATTTGACCTTGTTTCGATCATAGATGGTGGAAAAAATTCAATGACGCCATCACTCAAAATGTTTGCTATTATTAATTCACGTTCAGTCACCATTTTTTTAGGCTAATAATAATAAAAAATTCAGTGTGTATCGCGATGAGTGGTATGCAGCCTTAAACAATTCGTTTCAATTATATCGAAAACAAAAATCAAATGAAAATGTCAATTAGCTGGGCTAATTTAATATTTATAGGTTTGAACGAATTCAATTATTGAATGACGATTAGAGTAAAAGAAAAAAGAAAATTCAACGTAAATCATAGTATATCTTTAAATATGCAAATTTTCCTATTAACAAAATATCTCTCCTCAACATTTTCCTTAATTATTTTTCTAGAATCCTTTTAATATAATAAATGTTGAAATACGAGGTCTGGCTATTAAATACCGGGATTGCGCGCCTAGAGGGCGCCCTAAACGGGTGGGGTAAAAAACGAGCAGTGCGTTGGGTATCTAGATATCTTGTCTATGCACGTCCCATAACAATTTTCCGTTTTTTTTTCTCGTGCCGAAAACCATCTGTGACTAAAAACAGGAACAACGTATCAATCTCAAATTTTTCGTTAAATTAATAAAAAAATTCCGACTGAGTGCTATAAATTGTTGCAACAGGCATATGGGGACAATTATCTATCTCGTGCGCGTGTTTTTGAATGGTGTAAGCGCTTTAGTGAGGGCCGAGAGAGCACTGAAGATGACCATCGCCCTGGTCACCCTATGACTGTTTCAACTCCGGAAACAGTGACCAAAATCAAACAAATTGCGCGTGCAGACCGTCGAAAGAGCATCCGGATGATTGCCGAGGCTGTAAACGCCGATACAGAAACGGTTAGAAAAATTTTAGACGAGGAATTACACATGACGAAAGACTGTGCGAAGTTGGTGCCAAAAGATCTGACTCCTGATCAAAAGCATCAACGGGTCTGCTCAGATTTGCTTGAAAGATTAGAAAAAGATCTGCTTTGCAAGGGACCAGATTTGAGTCGATGGAAGCGATAAAGCAAAAAACGGCAGAGCTCCTAAAGGCCATCACCAAAAGAAGACTTCCACCACTGCCTCTATCGATGGAAAAAAGTTAAAGTTGTGTACTCCAGAACGCCCAGAGAGTGTTTTGCAGTACGGAACTGTCATTTTCACTACATGGAACACTCAAAACGAACAACTTTCGGCATGTAATGGCAGATGGCGCGTCGTCTAAAAAATAAGTTGACGTTCGAACTACCATGATTTGCTACTCTTGCGACTCAAAAATTCTTATTTCTGATTTTATCAGGATTGTGTTCTTAGTGTTTTGTAATTTTCTATAAAATGCGTTATTCACTGCATCCCTTTATTTTGTTGTACTTGACTTGAATATCGAATATCGAATGAATAACATATTTATATTATTAATAACTTTGTTTATTCATTTGTTCAGTTGTTTTTTGTAAATTCCAAGGTCGCAAAGTAGACGCAAAGGCGAACAAAAAACGAAGAAAACATGAAATCAGCTGTTACAGACGATATCAGAATAGAAAGGTCACTTGGAGCTATTGCAAAAACACATTAAGTTGATAGAATGACCTTAAAAAAATACATAAATATGTATAAAGCTAAGCTAACGCTTTCCTGACGTCAAATAATAGTACAGTCATCTTAGTCAAAAAAGGGCAAACTCGGATTCTAACTTAGTAAAGGTAAGCGTTCTTCTTCAGTTTTTTTTTGAAATATTCCGTTTCTTCTGCACAACTTTGATAAGTTGTATATCTTAACGGATGATACAATGCCGGTCATCAAATAGCGAGAATCCTATCTTTACAAAAAGGAATAAGAATCACCCCACTGCGAACTGATTAGTAAACAAGAAACTAAGTCCACATTACAATATTCAGAATCAGTGACTCAATGAAATTTATAGATAAACAACATCATACAAATTCATCCCTTGAAATTCCTAAATACAATCGGTTACTAAATCGTATAATACTGAGAAAATAATGGACATGAATAGGGTATTATACATAATTCGAAATATTCTTTATATAATTATCAGGTAGGTATTTTTAGTAGGATTTCCGGTTAGAGGTAAGCTGTGCAAATGTGCGATGTACGAGGTCCGTTTTTTTATCAACCTCCGATCGCTCCGCGGGAAGAAGAAAGCGCTGTAGGCGACTGCGGCTCTTACACTACACACTAAGCCATTGTTGACATTCAGGCGTCAGTCGGCGTTGTGCTACATCCACGTAAACATGTCCGCCATTATTGATGATCCCCCCAAGTGTGATTCGTTTTCTGCAATTTGGAGGTTAAAGTGCTGCAGAAATCCATCGGTGAATGAGTATGGGAAAAACTTCATGAGTGATGGTATTGTGCGTGAATGGCGTCGAAAGTTTAAAAATGGCCGTAATGATGTGCATGATGAAGGGGGCCATGGACGCAAATCTGTCGTTTCAAATGACCTGATTCAACAAGTTGACAGGAAGAGTTAAATAAAACAGCTTTATCCACGGAGTTTTTAGATATGACAAATCTCTTTGGTGTCGAAAAGTGTACCAATTTTTTGGTAATAAAATTATTGTTTTATATGAACTTGTCTTTTATTTATAGCCTATCGGAGGTTTAAAAAAACGGCCCACGTATTAAAGGTCTAATTATTTTTGTGACCTATAAATTATTTGACCACTGTGGCGTCAAGATCATCCATCAACAAGTCGATTTGCAGATTCGGTAGACTTCCTACCGGAGTCTAGCACATAGAGAGTTCAAACAATTGGAAGGAGACGGCAACATCTTTGAAAAGATGCTCGAAAAGTGATTTCAACTGTTTTGAACAGACTTTCTAACTAAGTCGAGGAATATATAGAAGAGATGCTATCCAGAAACAATGTTTTTGATAAATACTTCTTAGACTATACTCTACAAAATTACAAAGCAAGGTATGACAATAAGACGAAAAATGCATGCTTTAGAAAATTTTTCAGAAATCAAACGATATACAACGAAACGACTCCTAGAGGTTGTAAAAACAAAATTAATTGTCAAAGAATATACTGTAGAAGAAATGGCCAAGTCGTACACACTTCTACTACCTTTTCAGGTTAATGAAGATTTCAGTTCCTCTTGTACTCAATGTTTCTGTTCTTTCCAATCTTCTTCTATTTTTTTTTTCAATTCAATAGAGGTTTTCCTTTCTTATCTCGTGTCTCCCTTATTTGATCTATCCACTTCTGTCTCGATCTTCCTCTCCGGCTCTTCATAGTACTTCTTGCTTCCATTACAAAAATGTGACGGAAGCAAGAAGCATTCTGAGGACACGTCCATACCAATTTAGCGTTTTTATGTAACAGATACAGTAGGAGAAATAGAAAAAAAAACATTTTTTCCAATATTGTTTTTATTGATATTAATATTATTCTCATGAATCTTTCTCTTTTTTCATTTTCTTCTTTTCCAGGTTTGCCGGCAGTTTCAGATTTGATCCCATCTTCATTTTCCTCGTTTTCGTTGACATTCATTGTCATATCTTCAAAAATTTTTGGGTCATACGCACTGTTTTTATAAACTGGTGATGAATGCGATGATAGCTCGAGGCATGTATAACCATTGCGTTGAACACAAGCTAAAGAACATTGCCTCCCTAACTTAGTGGAACCACAACAATTCTTGCTGTTGTTACTAGAATTAAGTTTACATTTTTCAGTACCCAACTCCATTCCTTTAAATTATTACCTAACCAAATGTAAATTTGGTGGTAGACACAATTAATATGTCTATTGGACTAGTTGGTGGCGAGAATGATAACTGCACATTTTGCTCAATGAACTTTTGTCAACTTTCTCTCAACCTCATGATTCTTCGCTCAGCCAAAAACTGAACCAGGTGCGATTGAAGGTCAACGTCAGGGCTATATGGTGGATGTTGCATCACTTCTCCAATAGTTTCCCAAAGATGTGTGAGGCCCCTTACATTATCATGGTGGAACACTAAACCTTACCGATTTAACAATTCTGGCCGTTTTTCTTCGATTGCTTCAACCAGTGTCATTAATTGTTGACGGTAAACATCATAATTGATCCTTCGTAATCTGACCAAATAGACAGCACGAGCTTATTTTGTTGTTTTTCAGCTTTCGATGTGGTTTGTGCAGATTCACCGTGTTTGCTCCATGATCGTTTTCGAACTATGTTACTGAATAGGACCAGCGATGTTTCTTTAAGATGCATATCGCAAATGTTGACTCTCTCTTTCAATTCGTGAGGTACCCAAATATCAAGCTTCTGTTGGGCGCGATACATGTAGCTTCTTCGCAAACTCTCCAACAGTTGTATGACAATCCTCTTCAATTATTACTTTGATTAAGTCATCATCAACTTCAGTAGGCCGACTAGAGCATTGCTCATCTTTGAGGGAAAAATCTCCAGAACGGATTTTTTATACCAGTTCTGATACGTGCTCTGTTCACCATAAACTTGCTTCTAAAGCTACATCAATGTGACCAGTATCAAGTGACAAACGGCAGTGTTTATAGTTCCGTTCCGATTTATCAAGAAGTGTTGAATTCCATTTTTAAACAACATTGATAAAGCACAATTTTCCTGACGAAATATTTGGTTTTATGATAAAGTTGATGTCTTTTCTGTTTAAAATACAATTATCCTTAATTGGAATAACATATTTAGAACGATTAACTTCATTATTTGATTATTTGTGTGTCGACAGTAAGTAATATTTAATGACTTTACGATTTTAAAAAAAAGTAAGTATCATTCTTGTAGGACCACCTAAATGTTCTAAAGAATGGCTACATCAGAGGAGACATTGACAAATCCACACAAATCACATTCACCACAAAACGAAGTGTCTGTCGGCAAGTAACCATTATCGATATGCCGACTCCAGTGAAAACAGAAGTCAAATACCTCGGACTTCGCTTGGACCAAAAGTTAACTTGGAAGACACACAAGCTATAAAAACACAACTAAAGCTAAAACTTCAAAATATGAACTGGCTAATCGGCAGACGATCGCAGTTAACAATGGAAAATGAGATACTTATGTACAAAATAATCCTAAAACCAATACGGATGAATGACATAGAGCTATGGGGTTGCAGTAAACCATCGAATACCAAGAAACTGCAAACTTTTCAATCTAAAATACTTCTGATACTGATCCAATGGAACAGAGAAGATTGAAAAGGCGCTGACCAGAAGACCTCTACGGAGACCCATCAGTGGATGGTGGCCGCCTCAAGTCGTTTAGCAAGAAACCATATCATTTACTTATTACTCTTTATTTTTTTAAGTAGATTGTTAATTTGTAGTTTAAAAAAATAAAAGTAATCTTCTCATCTAAGCGTAAGTGTATAGTTTTATCTTCATTTACTTTATATATTAAACGTAATATATTTTTTACTCAATGAGTAATAAGTTTCTACCTTGAACTAATTATAAAAACGTTTATCAAAACTAATTTCTATTGATAAATCGAGAAGGAAAATATTTTCATATAATTTACACTGTACGAAAAATGAAACATATCCCCATTGGCTACAAGAAGACGAATATTTTCCTCAAATGAAATTACATCAAATTTTAATCTGTCAATGAATTTGAAAAACACGAATCGTAGTTGTTTTGGACAACTTGGATGCCGTTTCCGAAGTAATTTGATGCGCTAAAACCGAATTCAACCTTGGGGACTTTATAAGAAATCCTAAACTAAAAGTACGAAAAAATCAACTAACAAAAATACAAACTATCAAATTAAAAACTTTATGCAAGTTTCGAGTATGTCGATTTAGATGGGATTTAAATTTGGAGTCACTCCATATTGTAAAAAAAACGAAAGTTTTTTAGCTAATTTCACAAAAACTTTGACGTGTATGGGCATTTTTCATCCTGTAGTCGAATTAATTTGAAAACCAACCTCTACTATCCAAGAACTAAGCAACTTTGACCTATGTGACTGATATTCTTGGAAAATTTCTAATAATTATGAATATTTATGAAGAAGTGATTAAGTCAGATGACTCAAAAGATGACACACTGTTTACTGATAACGATTGTTGGTAAATGATAATTAGCACTATAAAATGTACCCATAACATTTGACAATGATACTTAAATCAATAATCAACACAGGAAAATTATTCATGTAAATAACCACAATTATCATATTAAAAAAATGAGGAAACAATTTACCTCATTCATTGATTAACATCTCTTTTATTAAACTGTGTAGATATCTATAATTCAATGCCCTAATTATTTTATTATGTTAAACCTCTTAGGTGAAAAATACCTTTACATAGATATTTTTAAATAAATTGTTCTTAAGCCAGGTACCAGCAGATTTCCCGTGGTATTTTGATAATCAAGGTCGATTTTCTTGAAAATTGATATGAAGGTAGTATTTATAACCTTTCAAAATCCACCCTGTGTCGAAGGGTGATTTTTCCTGGAGGTGAAAGCCACCCTTTCTTAGAGATGAAAAATAATTAATTTAAAAAAAATGAATTTTTCTTAAATAAACCAAAAACTATTTATGTTATGTGAAAATGTTTCAAATATTAATTGTAGAGTTTCTTTTGCCAAAATTTTTTTTAAATCTATGTTTCATAAGGATTGAAGGAGATACATTAATTCTTCAAACTTTGCATTGGCGTACAAAACGTAGTTTATGCAACCCCTTTCAGCTGCACCCTTTTCGATATCGGGGGATGAGAAAAGTTTTACTCGATATTATTTTGAAGTACTTGAAATTCCCTACAAAATGCTGTTTAAAAAAGTTTCTAGCTTCAAAATTAAGCGAGATATTGTCGAAAAACTGTTTTTTTTTTCCAAAATTTCGGAGCACGAATTTTAGAACATCGTAAAAACAGCTGGTATGAACGAGTAGGGGAATTAGATATTAGTGATGATGAAAAATAATTATTAAAATTTTTTATTGATTTTAAAAATAATTTAATTTTTTTATAATTTCTGTAAACAAATTTCAACTGCAATTTTGGAATTTTTGATCATTGAAAGTTTCATAAGGGTTGAAATATTTAAAAAGCAACACTTCTTAAAAATACTGACGAAATATTTTCATTTCAATATAAATCCACTTTTGAATAATTTCTAATTATAAAAGAATCATTGAGATTATTTTTCATATGATTAGATTAGGGGATGATTTGTAAGGTTTACATGGATTTGATTGATCATAAACGTGTTTGAGAACGTCAACGGATTTACGAATAAAACATTTTAACTTCATTTTACGCGAATAATGCATTAAATAATAAAATTTTTTTCCAATAAGTGGTAGTTTACACCCCCTAAAATATAAAAAGCTTGCATCTGCAGAGGAGAGTATCTTTAATAAAAGCTTTCAACATTACATCCCTCAGAAGTTGGTTTTTTGAAGGGTTACATGAGTTCAATTAATTATAAATTTATTTAAGAATATCAACAAATCTAAGAATAATTAATTTGAATTATATTTCACTCAAATACATGCTGAAATCGAAGAATTTTCTATTTTTTACGATAAGTGGTAGTTTTCACCCCTAAAAAATAAAAATCAGCCTTCGGCACAAGGTATATTTTGAATAAGGGGGTAAGTAGAGCTTCAATCCAAATTTTCATCAAAGTCGTTGATTAACAAAATTCCACAGTTTTAACGTTTTTTACCGCTGGTTCCTGGTCTATCTTAGACATATAAAAGAATGCCTTGAGTTTTAGGTGAAATTTGATGCATAACTATTTTTCTAAAGTAGTATTTTGATTTTTTTTTTAGTCCTAAGTATACAAACTTTGGTATAAATTGTAAATATTTTGATGTAATATTATTATTATTTTGAAATAACATAGTCCTGCTCTGGTGGTTAAAACGGCCCAGCTGACCAAGTTTGTATTCATCATCGGTTAGACGGAAAAACCCGACAACAATCTAATTCCAAGTGAATTCAGAACGAAGGCCATAGCAAATGAAAAATAATGAATTATGAAGTCATTTAACGTTATAGGTTGTAGAATAGGTATATTTTTAGCAACTATCTCATCAGACGGTTATTAAATAAATTAAAACCAATTACAACACAAAACCTTGACAAACTGCTTAGCGATTTTTATAAACTGTCAAAAAAGTTAATTAGTTTACTTGAAAAAGTGTTTCAACGAACTTTTAAGTATACATACTTAATTTAAATTGTTGATTGATAATTGAAAGTTACAAGATATTATTTGCTACACCGTTCTGGATATATAAAAACCTCCCACATTACTTTCTACAATATAAAGTATATTGTTGCTTTAACAAACGTATAATTTAAAAGTATACTTACGGCAAACAATAAATTGGCTATAAACACTAAATATTTCACAATTCCCGTGGCACAACCCATATTTTTAAGTGTAAAAGCAAAACGCGCGGATCAAACTTTACAATCAAAATATTAACGTTCAACTGTTGTTAGACTTTACTTCTCTCTCTCGAACTAAATGTCACAAAGAGAAACGCCTATAGATACGGTTACTATGTTTATTTTTGTGAGCTCTCCTCGATCGCGTTAACCCAAATCGCCTCACCTCTCGGTTAGATTCGTAATACTGAAGAAAAAACAAATTGTGTTTACTTAACGAATGTTGAAGGTTAGAAAACAGGTTTTTGGAATCGCCTCTCTTTGTCGCTCTTACATTTTGTTGTAATGTGATAAGCAGAGAAGGCGGATTTTTGTGGGCAGCATCCTATCTAGGTCTGAAAACTTTTTCTTTAAAAATAATATATTCTGATATTAGTCCGGTCAAATTAGACCCAAAAATAAGAGTGAAGCCACATACATTCCCATCAAGCTGAAAATCAGTGAAATTGTTTAAAATACAATTGGAAATAAAATTTGAATGTTTCCGTGTATGGAAAAATTTTTATTCAACGTCAAAAGTTTTTCGCGATTATTAGCAAAACGGTAAGTTTTATCATGGAAAATTGTATATCATAAAATTATCTACAAAAAACGTATCAATACATTTTCTCCTAGTAGCTACCGTTTCTGAGATATAATTCAAAAAGTTGTGAAAGTTATGTTTCAGATTTACTGTCGTATTTAATGGCTATAATGATTGCACGAGAAATACCAAAGCTGCAGATGACAACATCTTCGTCAATTGATAATTTATTTGATGAACTTCTTCCTTAACAGAAATTTCTTACAAATACTCGCAACAGTCGCAACAAGTCTCGGTTCATTTCAATGTTGTAAGAAAAGTTTACTGCTGAAAAAATACTGGCAAAACCATTAAATAATACTTTCCCAAATATTTGAATCATTATATCTCAGAAACAGTAGCTTGTAGGAAAAAACCTATTGACACGTTTTTTCTAGATAATTTTATGATATACAATTTTCGTCAAAGGTATTTTTATGATAAAACTCACCGTTCCGCTGAAAATTGCGAAAAACTCATTTTTTGACCTTTGACCTTGATAAAATTCCATGTTCAATTGTGTTTTACACAATTTTACAGATTTTCAGCCTGATGGGAGTTTATGTTAACTTCGAATGTCTAAATTGACCGGATTATATTAGATTTAATTGTTTTGTGACACAAATATTCTAGTATTAGTGCAGGGTATAGTGACACATTCGTTTGCTAAATTGTTTTAATTTGTAATGTTTTTTTCATTTGAAAGTAAGGATTATCAAAATAAAAAAAGACTTATATATACAGTCAAAGTGAATTCCAATTAGATTCACGTCCAAATTTATAATAATGAATGGTCGACAAAAACATTTTTTTTTCTAGTAACACAAGAATGAATAGCATATTGTGATAAAATGGACCAATAGAAATACGAAAATATGAAAAAGATAATTGTAACACGTAAGGTTTTTATCTTACATTTATAGAACCATATTTATTGGTAAAATATTTTTTAATATTTAAAAAAAAATTTCACGTAATGTCATATACCATCTTACGATTGTTGAATACTTTCAATAGAAATGAATTTTAGTTTCAATTTTATTATATACAGGGTGATTCATTAAGAATATCCAATCTCTGAACTGTAGATTCTAGACCTCAAAATATGATGATTCTGCTCAACATGCCTTATTCAAATATTACTCAAAGTGTTCAAAGGTGTTCAAAGTTTAAATTTAAATTTTGATTTTCGCAATAATTTTTTATGTTTTCACAATTTCTCTTTGAAAATTGGCAATTTTACGTTTTTTTGGCATGAGGAATCATAATTTGAACTCTAATTTAACATTGCTAATAGAGGGCGCTAGTTACACTTGTTTGTGATAATTAAATCAAAGTAAACTTTTTGTGTGCTAAACTTACAACTAAAATAATAAAAAAATATTAAAAAGCGTTAAATTTTACAAAAAAAAGTTACTCTTCATTGATCCGTGTAACTCAATCGGTTACCGAGTTATTTGCTTCAAAAAAGTTAAATAAATTTTAATTTTTTCATAAAAAAATTTTATTATTCCTCAAATATGTAACAATAACAAATTTGTGAACAAAAATAAAAAAAACTTCAAAGCTCAAAATGCCCACCATTTACTTCAATACACTTTATGATCCGCTTTCGTAGAGATCTCTTCTTATATTTTCCGTCGTAGTTGTGGAAGAGAAGTATTTTTTTCTTTGTAAACTAATACCTTTATTTGCGACCAAATTGAAAAATCAAAAGGATTTAAATCGGGGCTTCTTGGTGGCCAAGCAAACTCACTTCCACGACCAATCCATCGATGCGGAAACTGTTCGTTTAAGTATTGACGAACTTGTAAAGAATAATGTGGTGGTGCTCCGTCGTGCAAAAACCACATATTTTGTCTTAAAGCGAGAGGTATATCCTCTAGTAATTCGTGTAAATGTTCTTGAAGAAAATCTAAATAAAGAGGTCGATTTTAAATGGTTGGCAGTTCAAAAGGACCTATTAAATACCCACATATTACACCACACTCGTGCTGAAAATGTGTTTCCCTCATAGCATGTGAATTTTCAGAATCCCCCAAATGATTATTTTCAAAATTAAATAATCCTCTTCTGGTAAATGTTGCCTCATCAGTAAAAAGTATTGTATCCGGAAAATCTGGATTAACATTTTGTTTATCTTGCAAAAAATCTGTTTGCAGACTTAATCGGCGAGTACTGATATCTGGATTCTCTGTTACACAAATTAAAATTTCATCTTCTTCATCGGCAGTGATGTTTTTTTGTAGCACCGTGCTCAGTTTTATAGCGTAAAGACCCCGTTTTACCTAAGCGGTTGTAAAGATTTCCGTACAGTTTGTAATTGGGTTGGGTAGCAAACACACAAATCATATCGCGTATCTCATTATAGGAAAAATCGTTGTGCCTAGGCATTATTTGATAAATAACTATTACACTTGTTAATTACCAATTGAGCTAAATAAGGATAAGAATAAGGACTAATGGACTAAACAGGCTTTTTTCACATTTCCGGAAAATGGCCTTGCTTGTTCACAGATCTAAATTGACTAATGAGCATCTTAAATCTCATTAATCCACAACTACAAACAATTGTCGATGAAAAATCACAATTCTATAAATCTCATTAAAGTTTTTTTTGCTGTAGTCGGGATTAATTTCATATTTGTTTGTTGTTTGTTTGTTATTTGTTAGTTATAAATATGTTTAAGCTTAGATACCTACTTAAGTTGTATTTTTGCAAGTAAATAAAACTAAATAATTATCTTTCTGTGTTTTCATTTTCTTCCATTAAACACAGCAATAGTAAAAGCACTAAAACATTGGCTGTCGTGTCATACCTTATACAGGGTGGCCTATTAGTGTGTGCAAGTGCAATAACTCACTTAATATAGAATATACAAAAAAAATTTAAATAAAAGTTGTTATATTTACATAAATACACATTTCTAAAATATTTTGAGGTATACAGGATGTTCAGCCTAAGCGTGACAACATGAAGTAAAGTTCAGGACACAGTATTAAGGGTAAACGTCTGCATCTAGCCCTAGCCCTGTCTTTTCTTTTCCCATAAATTGTGAAGTTAAGTTGTAGCGAAAAATATGAAGATTTGACGAACATTGGTGCACTATAAATACTGCCCAGAGTAGAAGTTTCGTTTGGGGTTCGTAAGCATTAATTCAGGAGATTTCAATTAGCAGAAACTTCATTTTTTTTTTAATGGAACATCCAGTATATTATTCTACCATCTTATAAAACTATTTTATCCCTTCAAATTTAGTTACTTCTCACTAATAAAGTTTACTATGCACCATTTAGAGTCCACCAAATTTCGTTAAATCTTCATATTTTTTGCTCCAATTTGGCGACGTCACAATTTAAAAACACTTTACTTCATGTTGTCACTCTTAGACTGAACAATGTGTATCTGTGCAAATATAACAATTTTGTTTAAATTTTTTTTGTATATTCCATCTTAAGTAAGTTATTGCACTTGCACACACTAATGGGCTACATCGTATGTTTGGACCATAGTAATTCACTGTCTAGTATGATACCCAAGTATTTATACTCGTTGAAGACCTATAATGTTCGATCACATAGAGTTAAGCTCTCCAATGTGGGTCTATGTCTAGTGAAAAACGTAATTGAACATTTTTCAGTTGAGAGTGTCATACTAGTCCCCTCAACTACAGTTTGCATTTTCCAAAATCTCAAGACAATCAGCGCATGCATCCTGGATGGAGTGTATATAAACTGTATGCAAATTATCGTTTTTGAAAAAAGTCTATGTAAATCAGCGGAATTTGTATTCAATGAATCAATCCGGGATGAACAATTCTGGAAACATGCAATGCATTTTTACTTAATCCGAGCAATCCTTTCACTAAAAACCACCATCTACTATTTTATTTTTAAGTGAATTGATATCCAGACAATCATAAACAAATCTCATGTCAAGAAAAAAACAAACAAGATATTTGTTTTTAGGAAATGTTATTTGTATATAATTTCCTAAATGAAACTCATTACATTATACTTAAAACGTGGCAACATGCTAATCTGGTACAGAAATGTCTTCTAAAGTTATTCCATATCCCAGGCGTGATTATTCTAATCGCGAGCGTGATTCGTCTGTTTAAGTAATCCAAGCTGAGAGGTTCAGTTTTGTATACAATATCCCTACAAAAAGCTGTCTAATGATATCAGATCAGGAGATCGTGCTGGCTATTGTATCGATCCGCGTTTTGGAAAAATTTGGTGCAGTTACTGCCCGATATTGATTTGGTGGTGTGACAGCGCTCCACCTTTCTGAAACTATATTATGTTCTCAGGAATTAGTGAGTTTGCTGGATCGGGACATAAAGAGACCTACGATTTAATGTCCAACAATTTCTGCAAACATATTTTTTGTGTGCTCATCCAATGAAGTTTAAATGTGCTCTCATTACAAAACAAAACAACTTCTAATTGGATATCTCTCCATGACTATCTGAGTTGATATTATTTCATAGGGATGCATTTCATTTTCGACAAATTCATGTGTGGCTAACTTTAAACGGCGGAGTTGCTTTTTGACCAGAATTATGTGGGTTTTCTTGAAAGCCAAGCATGATATATAATTTCATATCAACACTCACTGTATCGGCAGATGCTTTTTTTTGTCTTACATGACCAAGCTTGCGAAATTGCTTCTATATTTTGCTAATTGCTTGCTTTCGATAAATCTAGGCGATAATAATTAAAAAATTACAGTACAAACAATAAATTTCAACATCTTGCCACCTGTCGGAGAGTAGCAGTATCTATAAGTTTGAAATAAAGTGAAATGTATATCGACATCTCTACTTGTTGAATAGTTTACTGTATTTATCAATAGATGGTGAATTGCAAAAATCAATGGATGAAATGAAATGAAATAAATAATTTTTTTGTTTTATCGATTTTACTATTTACAATATTTATTTTCAGCTCCTTTCAATTAATATTACACAAGATTGCTACAATAGAAAGGTTATTAAATTATTGTATGTTGAAACGAGGAAAAAAATACATATACAGGGTATTTCAAAACAATTTTTGAATATAATTTCGCCAGTAGTTACGGCAAAATTCGTTAAAAATGTGTATACGCCCTTTATCGAGGATACGGATGGAGTTACGAAAATTTTTTACTGATCAAAGCGCAAATATCTTTCAGTTTTCTAACTAAGAGAGGGTTCGCCTTTTTTTGAAATACTTTGTATTTCAATGAACAGAAGTGTGAATATTTGAAACATTAATCAAAGTATAGGACTATGGAAACGACGTATACGAGGTCTGGCTTCTACATAACGAGATTGCGCGCCTAGAGGGAGACCTTGACGGTTGTGGTAAAATAACGAATAGTGCGTTGGGGATTTAGATATCTTATCTATGCAATTGATCTTTTTGTCGATATTAACATCCTCAATGGCTCGCAATTGCAAGGAGAGGGTCTTAAGCACTGACTAGTTTCGACGTTATTACGTCTCATCAGAGCATCTTAACACCCGTCGTTCGGGCTTGAGAACCGATCTGAAGACGACGTCAAAGAGCGTCGCATTTGGTACATTTCTTAATTAGGAAGTCATAATCATTTGAAGAAATTTGCAAAAGTGTTATAACAAAATTTATTTGTCTACAAATACTGATAGTTCAATAAAATATTCTACGTTCACAAGTTTCGTGTATTTTTGGATTTGTTCGAATATTTGCTAATATGTTGTCGTTATCTAACCATGATAACAGATAAATTTAATACCTAAATCTTCTTTCCCTATTTTTGATGCTGCTTGATAAGCAAAGTGAAAATATAGAGCCAATTATCTGAAATAAAAAAAAATATTGGTTAAAATATTATTCATCACCTTATAATCACAATAATATAACTTTTGAATCATCACGACTCCCCAAGAGGTCACTAGCGACCGATTCTCAAAATCAAAAACTATAACTCAAAGAATTTTCATCTTTTATTGTATATTTTATTTCACTTTTAACAAAAAACACTTATTTCAATCATCTCAATCAGGAAGAGTTCAATTTTTAGTATTTACCTCTAAAGATGAAAGGGTCAAAATAACGATTCCGATAATTTTCAAGGAGTTCTCCAAAAACTCGTAAAAAGCTTCCGCACAGCCCTGAGTATATAAAGTTCCTGTAGAATTCTGATTTGAATAGCAAGTATCCGGTGGGGTAGTCCAATCACTCGAAGATTTTATACCACAACACTTAAACTGAAAAAAATTAAGAATAAGGGATTACATCTCCATAAGATCAATAACAAAAATTTGTACAGTTCGGATCATGTCAGTCGGCGTGAAGTCATGATAACAGAAATATGTTCCATTTTCTTGTTTTTTAGACTGAATTTGTTAGTTGCGGTCATCGATACGGTTTTTGTTTGCGAAAACTCAAACCCTATGGAACCCATGAGAAATTCATTCTCATTGTCTCACTGTGAATCCTTCGATTCGGGTCTAAAACCGACGATGATCAGAAGCTGAGCGATCATAATAGATCATTATTCATCAATTAAATCGAAAAAATTAAAAAATATAGTCAACATTGTTTATTTCCTCCACTTACAAAAAAGAAATTGAGCGACAATTACTTGCTCAATCACACTTTTTCAATTAACAATGAGGTCTATTTAGTTATGTCAAATATCGTTATAGACATAAAAATATCGAAAGTGTTTGATTCCAAAGCAACGTGATTGAGAAAACCGTTTATTTATCATTATAAACGCGGAGATCTACTCAGTGGTCGTAATTACACTGCCAGCTTCTGATTCTTTAAAGTCAATAAGGATACCTTCGTATTTTTGTCATATTTAAATATTCTTGTAGGATCCTTAGAGCACTTGTTTTGGAAATGCCAGTCTTTGCTGGAATGTTTTTAGATTGATAACTGACAACAAATTTTTTTTATTAATTTAATGTGTTCTGGAGTAGTCACCATCACAGGACCTCCCGCGCGTGAGTCATCTTCTAATGATTCTCGTCCCCAGCGAAACAACTCCAATTTTTAATTGTCGAAAATGTTGTTTTTGATTTGTGTTGCTCCAAATCCTTCTACAAATTCTTGAAGGCCAAGGACTCATAGACTGCACCATGTCAAAGATACAATTTATATATCAACAGTATTATTTCTTTCTTCCAGAAATTTTTTCTTCTTCGCCGCTAGAGGGTTGGCGTAGCTCAATTGAAATCTAGCTTGGGTTCAAAATGAGTGTGACGCGGCTCTTTTGTGAATTTTCTAAAGTTCTCTAACTATATAGTTCGTTATGCTTTCAAATTAGAATTTGATAAATGAGATATTATACAAATATAAATAAAATTGAAACTTACCTCTTTTTGGATGAGGTCTACCAGCTCTTTGGTGGTGTTATCTGTATTTTGTATGACCGGAGTAAATACCTTCGTTATAGCTGATTCTACTTTAGTTTTGAAAGTATCCTCGTTATTCACTTCCACCATAACAAATATTCCTATAGCAATTTGCATGAAGAATATGATAAGTAAAATAACAGCGTACTGGAACAAAAATAGCCAAAGAAATATTAGAAAATAACCCTCAAATGATAGGGCTTAGAACAACAACTAAGTAACTTGGACTTTTTTTGGAAAATAATGTTACATAAAGGTTTGTAGCGCTATGATTCAGTTCTTTCCAATGCTATAACTAGATAAGTCATAAGACATTTCAATTGGAGGTGGTAAATATTTTGAGTTACCTTGTTCTTGCTAGACCAAGACCTCACCAAATCCAGTTTTCTAGTTGTTCAATTAACATATTGTAAATAACATGATTACATGTTCAATCCAATGTTCGTTGTGGTAAGTAGTTTCTTCTGGAGAAGCTCATATTTCTACCAGAAATAAATTTGTTCCTAGAGCATGCTTACATGTAATATAACATGTCGAAAAAATAGCTTTCAAAAGGCAGACTTTGTGTTTTTAGAAAGTACTATAGTATTGTGAAAAAAGTTACTACTACTGAGGCATCAAGATAAAACTATACTGTTTGTTTTTATCTACAAATAAAAAGTGAAGGTTTGCAAGACCACGTTTCTAAACACACTAGGCGTTCGTAAAGGTGTTGTTGACATTGTCATGACCCAAAGGACAAAAGAAAATACAATCGAATCCGATCAAAAAGTTCGATACATATGGCGGATCACTTTACAGCCAATTTGATATAAAACGTAAATATCTAGACCCTTCACTCATCATTAATCTAATGTGCGAGGTAGCCAAACCCTATGCATACCGGAAAATTTTAAATGAAGAATATAATCTTGGATTCCACCACCCCGAAATGCCATATTTGTATAAATAAAAAAAACCTCAAGCTCTAACGCTGAAGGATTTGAAGAAACTTTTACGTCTTTTGGTAAAGGATGAAACTAGTTGCAGCATGTTCCATTGGTACCAACAGATATTAGAAATAATGCCCTCTTTCACCAGCAGCGATTTAAGTTGTGAAATAGCAACACTTCCTCTTGGAATTAGTCGCATACCGTGTTTCAGTGATCGATGCGGAGGACAAAATTTAAATAGATTTGGTGCAACAATGTTTTTGACTCCCACATTTGTACCATAGATTTGAAGTTCTTGGTTGTTGGTCATATCGAAATCCAATGTATTCCACTATAACCACCGAGTAACAGAGAGTCGGAAAAGGAAACTGGCCGACAGTCTGGGAAAAAATCGCCCGAAGTACGAGACAAAAAAGGAGACAAACATCAGAATATCCACGAAATGTCCTTTTTGGAATCAATAGTCTGGAAAGCTTATACCGATAGTAACTTGACTATTCGGAAAGACGTTGTAAATGGTAAGTGGTGAGCTAGCAAAAAATGTGTTGGTTAACTTTTGTTCGGAAGAACGTCCATCTACTATGAGGTTTAGAAAAAAAATTGAAGGAGAGTTTAGAACCCTTGATTGTACCAGAAGAACGAGGAACAACAACAATTGCAATCAATATCAAACAAAAAGTGTACCGATTAAGACTTTCTTTTTACATCTATCCCTCCAGTAAAAAATTTGGGATACAAACCATTATATGAGATTATTCATCACAAATAAAATATCAAAAATAAGGAAATTAGGAATTCACGTGATCAAGAACTTGAAGAGTCTGGATCTGGGAATGACTTAATTTCTAATTTTTTCAAATATATGAAAGTTTCACATTTTACGATCCAGGTATAAATTGAATTTATTCAGTAGGAGTTCTTCTTTTCATGCCGTCTTCTCATTGCAGGTTGGCGACTATGTTTTTAAATGCGTCTCTGTCCCTCGCAACACGTCTCTTCTTCCTTCTGATACCTTTCTTTCCCTTTACTCTGCCCTGCATTATGTTCTGTAGCAGTAGGTATTCGTCGTGTGCTATGTAAGATGTTTTTCTTAATAATTGTCAACAGCTTTCTTTAGCAACCAATGCGTCTTAGTACTTCGTCGTTGGTGATTCCGTCAGTCCAGGTTATCTTCAGGATCTATCCACATCTCAAATACTTCAAGTTTTTTTTATCATTTGAGCTGTCAAAGTCCAAGTTACCAGCATTATTGACCACATATAATATTCCATGAATCCTATTCGGACTTGGAGGTTTAGATTTCTGTTTAATAATGGTCAACAGCTTTCTTTAGCGACCAAAGCATCTTAGTACATCGTCGTTGGTGATTCTATCAGTCCAGGTATCTTCAGGTAGCGTCCACATCTCAAATGCTTCAAGTTTTTTGATCATTTGAGCTGTCAAGGTCCAAGTTCCCGGTAGTATTGACCACACATAACATTCCATGAATCCTATTCTGACGTGGAGGTTTAGATTTCTGTTTGCAAACATTGAGGATTACTTGACAAATGCCTTTCGAGCCATTTCTAGTCTGATCTCGATTTATTCTAGTTGTATACGAGCAAAATTGTTTTGGAACACGCGGATCCGTGCATGCCAAACATATTTTAGATCGTATATCCTGCTTTGTCGAGTTGTAAAACATTTTTCAAATGAAGATGGGGTATTTAGTCGTTGGTGGAGAAGAAAGTGAATGAAACTGTATTAAATATAATCCTGATTTTCTTATTTTCCCCAAATTTGGAAGAGGTGGTGTTCGCGTAACAATTTAAGGCATGCGGTGTATCGAAGTTCGAAATATGACACGTGTCTATTATCTGACGCATCATTTAGAGACAAAAGCACGCGATAATACTGCATAAACTCTACATATATAAATGAAAATATTGTCTATACGTACTGTGGTTAGCATACATGAGCTCTCTCTGAAAGCTCCGCAGCATCCAAAAAAAGCTATGACAAATATTATAGATCCTACTATGATGGTCAAAACAGGCGCTAGACCTATTGATTGATAATCGTCTGGAATTGCATCTGTGTAGTGACTGAAATTCACCTTATATAAGATGCCTACGATCAGAAGAGCGAGTCCTCCAAGCTAAAACAAAAAAAAATGATTAAAAACAGTTTGAGATTGATATTCATTTCACGAACAATTTTATTAATAAGAAATACCAACAACCGAGTTAATTTAACTTGCTCCATCGTTTCCTGCATTTACTATTCTTGCTTCCTATTTGCCTTCTAATTTTTTATATACATTGTCTTCTGCTCAGATGGCATTTTATTAGATTTTATTTGGAATTGTACATTTTTTTATAGTTTAATTCATTCTGTTCTCCATTCCTTTTCATTGTTTTCTACTACACATTTCCTTTACTTTTTTTCTTCTTTCCTATTCATATTGTTTGTCATTTTTATCTGTAGCAGTCTGTAATATTAGTCGAATTTTTCAAAGAAAAATTAGACTATTACGGTAGGCATGACTAGAAGAAAAATGGGGGGCACATAATTTTTCCCATGTTTTGAGACCTCCTGAACACGATTATGATGATTTTTCGAATGTCTCTAGTTTATATATATATATATATATATATATATATATATATATATATATATATATATATATATATATATATATATATATATATATATATGTTTAAGCTACAATTCTTATTTTCGTCTCTGGAGCAATTGCTATGGGTCCGATTTGGTTCAAAATTAGCAAACATGGCTTTTTTGGCGGCGGATTGATGTTATTAGAGTTTGGTTTAAAACAAATGAATATTTCGAGGGGTCGCAGTGCAAAAAAAGTGGTTTTTGACCTTTGCTCACCTCTGCAGTTCAAACGAAAAGCGACTGAAAAATAAAATTTCACATGTAGGTCCAATTAGTTGCGAGATGATTTCCTGTCTAAGGTCGAAACTTTCCATCTCCACCCCTCTCCATTTTATGGTCATTTTTGTTATATTTTCTTATTTTTTGGCCAAAAAAAGTTTAACTAGAGGGTTCGAACTTCGCATGCAAGTAGGGATGATGTTGAAGAATTGTCTTTCTCAAGTTCAAAGTTGTCTTCTTCAGTTCTTCTAGCACAAAACGCCCGAAATCATTTTGATCGTTGTAATTGTTGAACTGGACCGCCTCCTATTTAACGAATAATACGAGTATGATCGTTGCTAGGGTGATTTTTTTTACTTCCCATTTTCGAAATTTCTTGTCATTATGACAATTTTTTCTTTGTTGTCAATTGGAATTGAACAAGAGGGTTCGAGACCACCCGGTGCACCGGGTCTATCGCCGAGTATTCAGTAGAAAAAATTCTAGTTTCGTGATGGAGCTCTGCTGCTCACGGCTTTTTTTTTTCTTTTTGGCCTGGTGGATTTTTCTCTCTGTTTAATTTTCTGTATTATTATTTTATTAGCCGCCTTCACGTGCGAGCTCTTTAGGTTCCTATAGTCCAGTTGTATCGTTTAGAAAAGAACTAACTTTTGTCTGTTTGTTTATTTGTTTTTTCATTGGAAATAGAAGTAGAAATAGATAAAGAATGTCGTGAAATGTGTTTACCAGAAATTCGTCTGATAAAAATATCAAATATTCATCGAAAACATTAAGAATATATTTTCAAATAAGATTTATCAATTACTCACAGAAATCGTAAAGTTAGCTCCTGATAAGTAAAATTTCACACAACTTTCACCAAACGCCATTATGTGGTTCTACAAATTATTAAACAATTTTCTTTGATCTTCCATTCAGTAATTACTCATACCTTCTGATAAGTAGGACTTATCTAAGTTTAGTATTTATCTAAGAATGAACGTCATTGAATCATAAGATTCTTAAATGATTATATTTCGATATATAGATAATAACAATAAAAATGATAATAATTTAATTCACCGATATGAGTGTCGTTGAAGAGGTTCTATAATTTTGTTTTATATTGATCGTTAAATTGGAAAAAGAAAAAACGAAGTTTTATAACCAAAAACACAATGGGTTACAGAAAGACTTTTCGGAAACTATAACTAACCCATAAAAATTTTCTAACGTCGCATTCAATTCTCTGTGGAAACTTTCGATTTTTGTGTAATTTTTTCATGATATTTATCTAATTATGAAATCGATTCTTGGTCTTTTAAAATTGTTATTGAGCAGTTATCAAAAATTCAATCCATCACGCGGATTTTGCACTAAAGTTTAATACCAATAAGCTGAAATACCGAAAAGTATAAAAACGGCAAACATCAGTGACTTTTCAATAACGCAGTTCATGAAATTTGACAGTAGACAGCCGTTTAAGGGTAACAAATAGTTTTTATCGTTCAAAATCATATGACTGCGAACAAATTGACTCGGTGAGTTTTCAAACAACAATGAATGTGATCTGTGCTAGTTTCCGCATATTAAGATCAGTCTTAGAGATAATAAAAGTAAAAAGTGAAGGACAGCGAAGTTCAGAAAAAGGAAAAAGTGAATTGTGACGAGGCATTACATGGAACTCGATCAAGATATATATCATTATGAGGGCGAAGAAGCAAAACTTGGTTTAAAAAATACATTAGGAAGAAATAATAGATAAAAATTAATGTTTACAAAGTAGGATGAGTGTAGATTTAGTGAACAAGTAGGTTTTCATAAGGGAGTCTAAAAGATGTTACTGAGTGTCTGCGAATAAGAATATATATCGATAAAATGAGGTTATGATTTCAATACTGTAATAAGGGTATCCAACGAAGAGCACAAAGAACATTAGTATGTGTTACATCAAAGATTTAAGAAAATTTGCTGTACGGAAATAATAATAGGTTTTATACAGGATGTTCCGGGACTTGATGCAAAAAATTCGGGAATGAATAGATGACGTGACCATACGACTCCTCATTTCTGGGTCATATGTCGAATATTATGAATTTTTAATGGATGATTACGTATGTTTATGTAGTGTGATGAAATGAATAAATCTACACTACTATCCGGAGGCCGGGGGCGGTTCATGTCCTATAGTTAACAATCCGTAGCTTTTACAAGGACAACCTGTATAATCTAAAGATAAAAAAATGAATTTTTCAATCAAAAAGTACTCTTTGTTTAACTGTATGAAATTTATGGCTTAGGAGATATACAGGGTGTCCCATGATGAGTTAATACTATCTGTATATGGCAAAATACTTATAGTAAAATCATGAAAATTTTAACTAAAATATTAGATAGCCGACTGCAACTTTGTTATTTTGAATAGAGCAAACTGTATATTAATATATTTTTGAAACCTACGTAAAATTATAGTATACTTTTGTCTGAAAACTTTTTTCGGAAAATACATACTTCTTGAGTTATTAATTTTTTTTGTAAAAAATTTGAACGTTGCAGATCCTTGTAAATTATTTTTTTACGAGAATACCCTTAAAGATATGAAAATGGTTTCTATCTGGTTGCTTCAAGCAAGGTTAGACGTATTTGAACCTATGTTGAAAAATTATTCATTTTATACAGGGTGTGAATAAAAAGTGTACAAAGTTTAACTTCATAAATATTGATTTTTTTTATTTTTAAATTATAACTACCCATTTTTTTCTATTTTAATGCATTCAATGGTGAAAAATAAGAAAAATTCATGTATACTTTTCTATACATAAAAGATATTAAATATTTTCTGTAAATTTTTAGAGATGCAATGAAGAAGAAATTTGATATTTATGAAGTTAAACTTTGAACACTTTTTATACACACCCTATATAAAATAAAAAATTTTTCAACATAGATTCATATACGTCTAATCTTGCCCAAAGCAACCGAATAGAAACCATTTTCATATTTTTAAGGGAATCCTCGTAAAAAAATAATTTATAAGGGTCTGTAACGGTCAAATTTTTTACAAGAAGTTTCTATTTTCCAAAAACAATTTTCATACAAAAATATACTAAAATTTTACGTAGATTTCAAAAATATATTTTATATTTATGGCTTAGGAGATATGTAGATTTTTAGATCATTGTTAATGCCAAAAAAACCGTTCGTCATAAAGAGACATTCTGAAGGAAATTATCATAAATTGTAATTATTTAGTGAAAATAGTTACGGGAAAAATTAAAATACAATAAAACATTTCTAATTGAATTGCATACTGTCGAACATCGTGTAACTTACATAAGGAAAAAATTGAAATGCAGAAAAATTTGAACAAAGTGGAATTCTCCTGGAATTAGGTCAATCAATCTCCCAATATGGTTCGATGATTACTTGGTGACTGTTTCATATAGTGGACCAAATTTGATATTTTTGAATCAAAGGGTTGCTAAGAAATTTTTTTTTACAAATTTCGAGCCTTATTTTAGAAGACCTATAATTCCCCTTGGATCAAAATTGATATGGAGGTTAATTGCTCACAATTGTTATATTTTGGATTCTCCTTTGCTCTGTATCGATTCTTATGCGAGATACCCTGTATATTACTTAGATTTACTTCATGCTTTCAATCTAATCACACTGTATATTATTATATCGACCACTTCAAAGTGTTTGGTTAACCTAAACCTAAATGATTTGTCTTTTTCCCCCAATTCTCTTTCTTCAATATGTAATTTTAGCAAAAACTTTTCTTAACGTTTTTTTCCAAGGAAATGGGATGTAACTTATCAATCGGCCTGTCGCGGTTTTCTAAAATATTTTGTCATTTCATTAATTATTGCATTAACACATCCAATATCTAAAAGAATCTGGTTTATCGACTTTCAATTTATATTTTATATTTCTCTCACAACTTTTGATTGCTTCATCAGGATGATTCCTGATTATTTGTTTGGTATTACTCATTTCGAGCAAAACCGTATAAAGAGGTGTGAGACGTATTATCTATGTTTGATCATTAAATAAACACCAGGAAATAAAAGTGATAAAATGACTATCCTTGATTGCTACGATTACGTGGAAATTTTTCAGGTGGAAAACGACATTAGATAGCTGGACTACAACCAACAGAGGAGACACTTCGGCAATCTGTGTAGTACCAGTGTACTATAGTACATACTTTTTTTGTAGGGTTAAGAAAAATTACTTATAACTACATGATTATATTTGTTAAAACAGATGGCCTAATTATTTTAAGACGCCGGCTTTTACTACTCCGATTAAATAATCTTTTGTCTGGTCTATTGACACATTGGCAACGCTCAAGCGGTAAGCGTGGAGCGATGCCGCTTCAGCGGTGTTAAAACATCTTTCTGGCTATAGATTTTGAATGAATGTGTACACAATGCAAAAGACCGCCGCTCAACGTCGCGCGATGGAACGCATCGCGCTGCTAGAGCTTCGATCTTGTTCGTTTTTTTGAGCTTCATCGCCTCCAGAATATTCTTCAGAAACACATCTTCAAGAAAAACAACAAGGATTTACAGTACCTCCAGAATATTCCTCAGAAACACATCCTCAACCAACAAGGATATAGAGTGCCTCAGGAATATTCTTCAGAAACACATCCTCAAGAAAACCAACTAGGATACAGAGTGCCTCAGGAATATTCTTCAGAAACACATCCTCAAGAAAAACAACAAGGATTTACAGTACCTCCAGAATATTCTTCAGAAACACATCCTCAAGAAAACCAACTAGGATATATAGTGCCTCAGGAATATTCTTCAGAAACACATCCTCAAGAAAACCAATAAGGATATATAGTACCTCCAGAATATTCTTCAGAAACACATCCTCAAGAAAAACAACAAGGATTTACAGTACCTCCAGAATATTCTTCAGAAACACATCCTCAAGAAAACCAACTAGGATATATAGTGCCTCAGGAATATTCTTCAGAAACACATCCTCAAGAAAACCAATAAGCATATATAGTACCTCCAGAATATTCTTCAGGAACACAAGCTTGTAGAATGCAAAACATCCATTACTAGTTACATGCATTGTCCTTTTTTTCGTTTTATTGTATTTACTATAAACGTATCATAAACATGCAAATAAAAATTGCATGATTTTACCTAGAATGTAATCAAACTTTTCCACTAATATTCTTAAAAACTGAAAAAATCGTATTGGATCACTACGAAGTTCATGATAAAGGTGATGGAATTCGCCATAAGCAAATTTATCTCTATTAAATTCATGAACGCCTTGTATTTTTTGCTTTTCTTTAAAATTAGCCTTCGCAGTCGTGTAATAATCGTTTGGATACCAAATTCGTTTCGTCTTTTTGGTTCGAAAGCTAGAAAATAACTAAAACGACGCGCGATGACATCGCAAAAGCGGCATCGCTCACCGCTTGAGCGTCGCCAATGTGAACGCACACTAACACTATTGAGCACATATCTGGGAGTGTTGACAATAATGCACAGCACCTTGTTTTGGAATCTCTGCAGGATCTCTATGTTGGAATTGCTGGCTGTCCTCCAGAGCTAAATTTCGTAACTCCATACCGGCTTGACGATGCTTTTATTGCCTTCGGTCTAAGTGAAGTCCTAAGTATTTAACTTGTGGGAGTTTTGCTTCATTAATTTTTCACAAGAGGACATGTTTCCTTTCCAAGTGTAAACGTAACATGAACGGACTTGGATTCATTGGTTTCAATACGCCATACATTGAGCCATAAATGGATCTTGTTTAGATTCAGCTGCAACTTCCTTGAGGCAGCTGTGGGATATCTGTGGGACAATAATATGGCAGTATCATCAGAGAATGTCCCCAATGCTGTTTTGCTAATTAGTAGTAGATTAAATACAATTTGTACTATAATCCTACTTTGTCGAAGGCTTGTGAGATGTCCAAGAAGGCTGCTGAGCAAATTCTTTGATTAGTCGGTGTGCCTTGTGTCATGTTTATTTTGGAATCCGAATTGGTGTTGTGGTATGACTTTTATTTCTTTTAAAATGCTATTTGATCTGTTCATGTACTTAGATTTTTTCAAATACCTTGGACAAGATGAACTGCAAGCTAATAAGTGTAAGGTCTAGTAAGATGTGGCTTTATGTTGTCTTTCCCTTGTTTTGGAATCATAATTATTTGAGATAATTTTCAGGTACGGATGTCTACGAAGTAGTAACGTTTTTCGTATTTATTTACAATCACGTTCTTAATTTATTTACATACTATAATTCACTTAACTTATAACAATTTACATAAACTTATTTATATACCACAAATAGAATTCTACAAAGTTCTAGAACAAAAAGAAACAAATAAATAGACATTTCTAGATATTATTTGAAAGAAATATTGTGAATAAACCGCCCGCTATAATAAAAAGTCATCAAAAGCGCTTCCGCCATTTATAAAAAATGTAAAAGACGCCGCGCGAATTCGCCGAATTATTAAAATTTCATACTAGCTGGACAGGAACCATTTTGTGATCTTATTCATAACAATATGTTATAGAACGATTAAGTCATTATGTCCATTGGATAATCGCACGATTTAGTTGTTTTAATTATCCATTTAGCGGACAACTAGTGATAGATTATTACTTTCTTCAGCCACTACTTTTTCTAAATATTTATCAATTACCCAATAACGTAAATTGAATCAAATCATATGTGTTTGTAAATACTTGTTAATAGAAATTTCTTATTTGAATGTAGGAGTACTTACAGCAAAAATTAGATTTGCTCCGGCAACTAAAAACTTCACAATCCCCTCTGCACAACTCATGGCAGCACTACACATATTAATTACTTATCTATTGTACAGTTTATTAGACGAGCCAGGTACTCCAGGTTATCTTTCACAAATAAAGGTGACACTATTGATAAGGCTATTTTTATATGAATTCTACCACATAGATAACACTAATAATTGTAAACATTTTTACGCGATAGATCTACCAAAATTTTCACTCACAAAATAGATTTATATTTTTTTTACTTCAAATTCTTCTTTTTACAAATTACGGTGGAAATATCCATTAGAGTGCATAGTGAGTTATTGAAAAAAATTATATTAACTTATCTAGAACTAATTATATTTTGCTACTAAATTTAAAGTCTTCCAAGTATTCGAAAAATTTATGTTTGATAATGAGAATTTAGAATTTCTAGTAGAGAGTTTGAGAAATCTTCTTTTTTTTTAAATATTGCTGGCAATTAGTTGACTAGTATTACCATCTGTCAAAATCAGCTGTGCTTCGTATAAAAATGGTCATCGTGGGGTAAACAAATGCTTTTACCGTAATTTTGTGTGCGGTTTGTGAAGTTATTTGTTGAATTTTACACCTTACGATGATTTCCAGTTTGATTTCTTGAAGAGTTACTACGACTCATTTTTTTTTCGACTATTCAGTGCTGTGCTTAGTGTAGATAAGTGTTAAATATATTCTGAAAGGTGAATAGATTGGAAACGAAAGCTCTCTTTATCTAATGAAAAGAAATTAACTCAACCTAAAGTTTATCCTTATACCTTTGCTGCAATTGAGTTATCACTTTGCATCTTCAAGCTTTTTTTTTAAATATTGCTGGCAATTAGTTGTGCGGTCTCACCAACTGTCAAAATCAGCTGATGCTCGTATAAAAATGGTCATCGTGGGGTAAACAAATGCTTTTACCGTAAGTTTGTGTGCGGTTTGTGAAGTTATTTGTTGAATTTTACACCTTACGATGATTTCCAGTTTGATTTCTTGAAGAGTTACTACGACTCATTTTTTTTTCGACTATTCAGTGCTGTGCTTAGTGTAGATAAGTGTTAAATATATTCTGAAAGGTGAATAGATTGGAAACGAAAGCTCTCTTTATCTAATGAAAAGAAATTAACTCAATCTAAAGTTTATCCTTATACCTTTGCTGCAATTGAGTTATCACTTTGCATCTTCAAGCTTTTTTTTTAAATATTGCTGGCAATTAGTTGTGCGGTCTCGCCAACTGTCAAAATCAGCTGATGCTCGTATAAAAATGGTCATCGTGGGGTAAACAAATGCTTTTACCGTAAGTTTGTGTGCGGTTTGTGAAGTTATTTGTTGAATTTTACACCTTCTGATGATTTCCAGTTTGATTTCTTGAAGAGTTAATACGACTCATTTTTTTTTTCGACTATTCAGTGCTGTGCTTAGTGTAGATAAGTGTTAAATATATTCTGAAAGGTGAATATATTGGAAACATGTGATAAATGAGTAAAATGAGCAGAATTATGACTAAAGAACTCTTTATCTAATGAAAAGGAACTGGGTTATCACTTTGTACCTTTAAGAAGTACTAATTTATATTTAATAAACTTGTTGTCAATATCCCAAAAGTGGATATTGATGTTCAAACAACTCCCGTAACTTAAGCCCAAAATAAATAGAAGTATTCCAAATTTTGTGAACTGCTTCAGACTGACTGAAGAGAAACTGCAAAAATATTCGGTTTTAGCTGTATTAGTTTCACTGAAATGGATATTAAAAGTATCTATGGAATAATCTTAATACCTTAAAATAATACAAAACAACCCTCACTAACGGAAAAAACCAAGAAAAACTAACACGGGTATAAACGTGAAAGTTGATTGTTTACCCCCACGGCCGTATATAAGCTTACCCTAGATTGTCTAATTAACAGTTTTTTGACACAAAAATCTGCTTATGCTGCAAGTGCTTATGGAATCATCATATTATGAGTATCCAATCAGCAGTTTTCTGAAAGTTTGGTAGGATTCACGCAAAAAGGGGATCCTTTTTGTAGGTTTTTTTCCATAACTAGATTGGTTGCTACTTTCTAGATATTTCTGAGGTTCAAATTGAAGGTTGTTGAGTATGCAGACCTTATGTATGTATATGGATTTGGAACCCAGGGGATTGTTCTTTAAATATTGGGCGTTTTTGTTCAAAGGCTGAAAGTATACTACATAAAATAGTTACAAATTTCTCCATTGCAGTCAATGTTTACTTAATAACGGTAACTGAGAAGAGGTACCTAAAATGTTATGTGGGCGAAAAGGGGTAGCGTGTATGAGAAACCCTGCCTTTTAATGAGATCCAAACCATTCATAAAATTGATACATATCAATAGGTTGGGAGATATATAAATAGTGAATTCATCTTATTCTTGATAATAATCATATTTTTTTTATTTCTTGCTTTTTCAGTAAATAGTAACGAAAAAAATCTGGCATTAAATATTTGAGTCGATCCCTGAAAATACATTCAATACCTGCTTTAATGAATTCATAAATTTACGGCTGTGTTTATTTCAGAAACGGTTTACGTTTAAAACAACAAAAATAAAAATTAGATTTATAAAATATGATTTCAGTGGTAAGTCTCTGTATATACCATTTTAGAGAATTTCTATACTTTCCAGTTTCAAAATGTTTTGCAAAGGATAAACTTCCGAAAAACGCCAAGAGGATTTGGAAAGTAAAAATGATAGAGAATGGTCACAATCGAATAAGGAGTAAGAAAATATACCTGGGATCGTGCGCATGCACTAAAAACGGTCTAAAAAGGCCTATTCGTGCCACGGAAAAGGAAAGAAAAATAGAAATACGATAGTTAACGCACTGGACCTAACCTAACCTAACCCAACTTTATCTAACCTAACTTAACCTAACCTAACCTAACTTAACCTCCTAACTCAACCTAACTTAACTTGACCTAACCTAACTTAACCTAGCCTAACCCATCTTACATTTTTGAAAGTATTCCTTCTAATTTTAACTCAAAAAACCAAACTACAAGAAATGTTTTAAGCTTGCAATGTTTTATTTACCACTAATTTGAGGAACGAGCAAAATGGCGGATATTTCTGCTCCTACTTACAACCTGCGGACGAAATGACCACGATTTTCGACCTTGCGAGGTCGCAGGAATTTCAAAAATATCGACGTCACCTGTAAAATTTCATTGGCGTTTTTCGGAAGTTCAGCCAAATATAAAAAGTATTTATCTAGAAATTATTTGCAGAATCGTTTGGTTTACAAAATAAAAGGTCACCCTGTTGTCTTAATAAAAATTAATAACACCTATTATATTATTTATTTGGAAGGTGAATAATCATATTTTCCATCTCAGTCATTTGATATCAGTAATATTTTATTTTAATTTACACCGTTTTGTTTGTCTAGTTATTCTACCATTAGACGGTTTTACTTTAAATCCTTTATGCTGAACATGCGTCATAAATATGACTATAATATTTTTATGGTATAATAGATAAAATCTCTCAATTTGTCAATGTTCGACAATAGCAATTCTATGAACTGATAAATAAATATCTGATTTTAACCATATAGAAACCTTTTTTATTAGTGGTTTTATGAAAAAAAGTTATTCTTGATAAAAAGTTCTGCATGGTTCAAAAGTTAAAATGCAACTATCAGATATCCGTTTTTTGATGCAGTATACGAGGTTTGTCAAAAAATTTGAATATTATGCAAAAGTAAAAAATCCTTATTTTTCGCAATTCAGAAAAATGTTATAAAGTAGTTTTGAATGAAAAGTTATATTCAAATATGCAATTACAGCCATTTATTATGAATATTCAGGTATTGTGATTATTTACTAATCATCACGTATTAATTATTCTGGCTGGATACAGTTTATCTTTGTACCTGTTAAAAATATGAAAACCTTTCTATTCATCACTGTTTTTGGTAATTATTTAGCTTAGGTTGCATGCGCCCGATTTACTTGAAATTTTAGTATGTTATACAGCTTTTTATGCTGAAAAAGAAGATGTATATATATATATATATATATATATATATATATATATATATACATATATATAGGAGAGGTTCAGGTAAAAGCTTTTATGAGCCCCTTCCCCGCCCCCAATCCTCTCCAACAATAAATATAATTAGTTACGACTAATGTAATGACACAAATCAATTTCTAACAATAATAATTTATTTACACGTACAAATAATCATTAATTTCTATTGGATACATTCGTGACATTCTTTCAATAAATGCTTCAATTCTATTGGAATATGAATAATTTATTTTAAATAGAAATTACCCAAAATTCTGACGATAATGAGATCTAGTTCTCCATAACGAGATAAGTAACCTAACCTAACCTAGCCTAACCAAACCTATCCTAACCTAACCTAACCTAACATAGTCTAACCTAACCTAACTTATCTAAATTTTCAATTTAGAAAAAGTATGTGAATGGATGATTTCCGCGCTCAACATATATACATCTTCATTTTCAGCATCAAAAACTGTATGAAATACTAAAATTTCAAGGAAATCGAGCTTGTGCAACGTAAACTAAATAATTACCCTGTTTTTAAATAGCCTTGCAATTTACATACGTAATGAATGCATGATAATTATTTATTGTAAAACTTGAAAAATTCATACGAATATTTATTAAACATAAACAAATATAATTAAATTTTAATTTAATGTCTTCTTTTTGTAAACATTTAATTTTTCTTTTGTCATATTTGGAATAACTTTTTAGCGTTCTTAGAAATAATCCTCTCCAAATGGTCTACATCATCAAATGGCTTTCGCTGATAAACCTGCTGTTTTAAGTAATCCCATAAAAAATGTTAAGGGGAGTCAAATCAGCAGACCTAGGAGGCCAAAAAATATCTGAATACCTGTGAATCACCTTCCCATTAAACATATTTTCAAGGAATATTCTAACGTTTGATGTACTATGGATGGAAGCACCGTTTTGTTAGAACATTCTTGTGAGATCGTGCAAAAAATCACGTACTTGATTTTCTAATTAGTGTAAGTATTGTGCGGCATTTTAGAAATGTCGAAAAAAAAAGGTCCAAGAAATTTATTTTTGTACACACCACACCATACGTTCGTTTTAAAAGAATATAGAACCGAGTTTATATTACAAAGTTTGGATTACTTTTAGACCACCAGGGATAATTCTGTGATGAGTCAGTTTGAAGAAAATGTGGCCTCTACGGAAAATATTATAGTTCTTGAAAAAAAAAACGTAAAAAACTTTCCTTGTATCAGAGCGCAGAATTTAAAACGATTATCGTAATCCCTTGGTAGTAAAGTGTGTACAAATTTCGGTTTGTATGCAACATATTCAATATCTTTCAAAATATTTGCCAGTGTATCTTTACTGACTGAAGTAGTTTGGATTGCAGAGGCCCTTTTTCTTAATGATATTTTTGGTTCTTCTACGACGAAGCATCACTTTAAATTCAGCGTCTTTAATCGCAACCCGTTTTCGGCGTTTATTCTCAAATTTATTTTCTATACTTACTAACCTTAAATTTATTTAAAATGTTTGTAACCGTTGACTGACCAATGTTCATATACGGATATATATATTGTTAAAAATATTTGTTTGTATTTTGTAATTGTCTCCAACAATTAACACAAATTCTATTTTTTCTTCACTATTTAGTAAATTTGCAATTTTTATTGTAATGTTATAAACAACAACTCAATCTGATTTTCGCTGTCACATACTCTATGTTATAGCCGCCTAGATTGCGTTAAATTTTTTATTATTATTAGTAAATAATCACAAAACCTGAATTTTCTTAATAAATGGCTGTAATTGCATATTTGAATATAACTCTTAATTCAAAACAACATTTTTCTGTATTATAAAAAAAAAGATAATTTACTCTTACACAAAATTCAAATTTTTTGTCAAACCTCGTATACTGCTTCAGAAAATTGATATCTGATGGTTGCATTTCCACTTTTTTTCATAAAATCACTTATAAAAAAGTTTTAGAGATCAGAAAATTGTATTGAAAAGACATCACGCAGCATCACGATGTATACAGAGAGTTTTATATATGAAACGCCTCAATTTTCTCGGAAACGGCTCGTAGGATTTTTAGAAATTTTTGTGTATATGGCCGGTATTATGATGGTTTTTCCATTGCTGTCATATCTTTCCTTTTTCCGGGAAAATAATATACTTTGTTATTTCAAATGGATCGCCCTATATATTTTGTGTCATTAGAAATCCTATATTTTAATTCCTGAATATTGGCAGGTTTTGTTTTATAAACGATGTTTTTTAAGTGACTTCATAGGAAATAGTCTAAAGGATTCATATCGGCTGATCGCGGGGGCCATTCGATAAAATCTTCCAATATATCTTCTGGAAAACACATAATTTAGGTATTGCCTCACCACACACGTATAGTGAGGTGGGACGCCACCTTGAAAATATTGGCTTGGAGCTGGGAATATTCAAGCCAACTCAGGTATAATACTATTTTCAAATAAATCTACATAATCCATTTAAGTCACCCTCAATGAAAAAGGGACCAATTATTTTGTAGCTTATTATTCCAGTCCATACCTTCAGTTTTTTGGGGTATTTGGTGTGGGATTCACACATCCAACGAGGATTGTTACGTGACCAGTATCTACAATTATGCTGATTTACGTTTCCATTAAAACAAAAAGTGGCCCAATCGCAAAACATAACAATACTTGAAAAATTGGATCGTTCTAATTGTCAAATTGTCATCGGACAACTCTTCAACCAACGTTACTTTGTATGGATGGAATTTATCATCACGTGAAATTTTCATTGAGGATGTTTGCGAAATATCAAGTTTCCTGGATATTTGTCTAGTACTGAAGTGTAGATCGTCTTCTAACAGGACAAGATTTGTTTTCAGTTGATGCAGTTTTTCCGCGCTCTGATTTTACAGTTTTGTTAAACTTTTTCACTAATTTACTGACAGTAGTTGTAAATTATTAGTAAATTATTAAATATATTACACTTTTCTTGTTGCTACGTCTATCACCATATCCTAATATCATTAAATCATCAATTCCTTCTTCTTCAGATATTTATTAATACGTCAAATTTGTTATTGTAGCAGTCATAGCCACCTAAATGTATTATTTTTACGCAAATGTAATTATGACATTTAAGTAAAGGGAACATTAGATGAAAAATAATTAGGATTTCGAAAAGCAAAAAATATACAGGGTGATCTATTTAGAACAATAAAGTTCAAAACTCACCCTGTATAACGGGTGCGGCAGCATAACTTCCTTTTTTCAAAAGTTAATAAAACTTATTGTATGAATCAGAAAATTTTTATTCGTTTTTTATAATACAGGCACATACATAAAGTTTTGTTTTACTGAGTTTTGAAGATCAAATCAGTTAGGTGACGTCCCCCATTCTCCATACACTGAGTAAACCGATTTCTGGCGTTTGTCATGACTCTTGCCAGCATAGCAGGCGTTATGTTGGCAATTTCTTCCTGGATGTTCGTCTTCAAATCTTGTAGGGTCCTTGGACGGTTCACATACACACGGGATTTCAAAAAACCCCATAGGAAATAATCACAAGGGGTCAAATCGGGAGAGCGGGCTGGCCACTCCAAATCGCCCCTAATTGAGATAAGGCGCTCTGGGAAGTGTTCCCTTAAAACAGCCATCGATGTTCTTGAAGTGTGTGCCGTTGCTCCGTCTTGTTGGAACCAAGTGTCCCCTAAGTCCAACTCATCTAGCCGTGGGAAAAAAAATTCCTGTAACATGTTTACATACCGGTGCGAATTCACTGTCACTGTGACTTCATTTTCCTCAAAGAACCAGGGACCAATAATTCCACGTGAGTAAATTGCACACCACACTGTGACTTTAGGTGAATGCAAAGGCCGTTGATGCAATTGTCGAGGATTGGTATCAGCCCAGTAGCGCATGTTTTGTTTGTTTACGGATCCACACAAATGAAAATGGGCTTCATCACTAAAAAAAACAATAGCGTCCTCAGGAACGACTTCCAGAAAAACCTCACACGCGTTCCTCCGAGAATTGAAGTCACGTTCAGAAAGTTCCTGCACAATTGCCATCTTGTATGGATGAAAATGAAGATCATCATGAAGTATTCTCCTCACAGAACGATCGGAAAGTCCAAGGGCAGACGCATGTTTGCGCGCAGAACGCCGTGGTGATCGCAACACTGAAGTTCTAACTAACTCAATGTTCTCCGGTGATCTAATGGGCCGAGGGACTCCAGTTCTTCGTCTTGTCACACTTGCAGTTTGTCTGAACGTAGTGACCCACGTAACAATTGATTTCCGGTCCGGGACAGGGGCCAAGGGGGCTAAATTAAAGCGATTCCGAAAGGCGCGCTGGGTTGCGATCACAGAACATCCGCTCGAAAAGTAAACCTCAACGGCAAACGCACGCTCCTCACTGTTCCAACGCATGATGGCGACTGAACTGTGCCGGGACAAAACTTTATAGTCCCCCCTCTCGAACGAGACCACTAGCACTCCGTTACGACATCTACCGACTAAATGGCGAACTTTTTAAAAAAGGAAGTTATGCTGCCGCACCCTGTACATACGTAAGCACATATACAACGCATTGTTATTAGTTTTTTGGTCAAAGTTAATGTGAAATTCGGGAAAATTTTTCGAAAGATATTTTAGCAATTTGGAGTCTTCAAAACCTAATTGTATAAACGGTGTTCTGTTTTCTGAAAATGCTGAAAAGTGGTGGTTAACTTGCCCCAGAGCAAGAATTACCGAGAAGTGAAGTTCAATAAGCAATATTCATCAACGTAACTCGGAATAGAAAAAAGATATCGATTTTAAAAAACCTAGATAAATTTCCATGCATCTATTTAAATTTGCTAAAAAAATTTTGCTTCTCCCGTTTCATATTTTCAAATACGCCCTCTAGTGATGTACTTTGAATTCTGAAAATAGTTTCCACGTGATTCTCGGGCCGCTTTTTTATTTTTCTTTTCCTCGAAGCTGTAATATAATATAACTTTCGCACAACTCTGTATATCATTGTTCTGATGGTAGATTTTCACAAGTAAATGAACTATCTACAAGCAATACGTCGATTTTCAAATTTTGTTTTGTTTTTCTATTAACTTGACTTCTTGACTTCTTGACTTTATAATATCTATTCGAAACGATCCTATTTACGTACACTAAATAAATCTTAAATCTCTATCGCCTTATTTAACCCTCAACTTTTTGGACTATCACTTATTAAAACATAATATTTTTTCACACCAATTGAGTAAATTATATTCACACCTTTATGACCTTTATTGTTTTCTATAACCTTTAACTTAGTTTTACGTGAAAAGGAATTCAATGTCCGGTTATGAATAAATTAAAAATTCTATTTTTCACATAAATATTGATTTTCTTTACCATTGCCAACATTTCGTGTCGAGGTGCGAGAGTTGTTGCTGTTTCTGGAAAAATGGATATCGTACCTTGTGATGTTGTTGTTTCTGGTATTGGTGGGTATTTTCCCAAAGCTATCAATGTAGAAGAATTTAAAGAAAGGTTATTATCCAACGAATCCTTACTATCACAACGCTTCAACCAAAGTAAGTATAAAAAATTAAAACAGCTTGTAAATGAACATTTTTAATATACTCATCTGGAAACATCTCGTTTTCATCTGTTTTTACAAAAACGAAAAGGTGGAATTCTCAAAACAGCGCGAGGAAAACTTTTTCAGAGCTCCGATTATTTTTCGTGTGCTAGACAAAGAATTCAATCGAAATTAATTATAACAATAACAATAATAAATATATCTTTGGTATGAAGAAGTTAATCATGTTTAATTAAGGTGATCCTGCTTCTAGGATAAATAGAAAAGTGTTTACCCAGTAAAAAATTTTTTTCTTCTTTTCTGAAGCCTTGTTATTTGTCACAATAGATATTGTTAATCAAAATGTAATCAAATAACCTTAGAAAAGTGTTTAGGAAATTCCAGTACAGTTGTAACGCGTTACGCAGAAAAGTTAGTTTCCTCAAAGAACCTTACCAAGTAAAAATATATTTAGGACCATTGAACTGGGAGTGTGAGACCTAAAAAATAAATTCTGGTAGGTCGTGAACAACAAGAACCATTGATAAAGAAAATATGATTTTAAATTCAGTCATTCAAAATTAGCCAAGATAAACAGTACTTTTAAGGATATTTAAATAGCAACAGCTACATCCTCATCATTACAGATGAGTCCAAGAGCTCTTACCAGACGATCTATCGGTTAGAACATTACAAAAAAGCCCTCAATCCAATTGATAGATAATAGCCAACGCTTTCTTTCGGCCCATTTCCTCACGCTCCTGATTAGCATTTTATTTTTTCAAGTAAATGGAATAAAAAATCCTTTATTGCTAGGTTAAAGGACTGTCAGTGGCATAAGCAGAAGTATGAATATGAATTAAACTTTTTACAAAGCGAAATTCGGTGATGGGACAGAATTACACTGTTCGTTGTAAGTTACCATTCCTCCAACTGTTTAAATATATGTTAAACTCAAATTCTCATAACAAATTTTTCAAGATTTGGGATAATCTATCCTAAATTACGATTATAGCACATTTATATTACAACTTTTAAACATATGTAGAAAAAAGACATTATGAGAAATTCCAAAAGAAGCAAACAATAGATCTTTATCGGAAGAAGATTCATTTGAATTACCATTTTCTGTTCTCTTATGAAACGATAATTTCGAGAGAATGTCTCCAAACATCGATTTGAAGTTATCCACAAACTGACCAATAAAAGTTTTATCAGTTCTTTCTCATTTTTTTGAAGTCCCCGATGGAATTGAGAGAAATTCGTTGAGAATTCTAGTTACAGTGTAGCGTCCCTGAGAATAAGATTGAATGTTGGTTAACTTATATTTAATCCAACATATCTTAGTCACAATATTAATAAACTCTACAATAGAAAACAAATCAAACAGGAAATATATTTCACGCCTCAACAACTTAAGCAGTTTCTTTACGAATATAAACCACTTGGCAACAGCGCGCGTTTTAACTACATTATGGCAGTTTTGTATCAATTCAGCAGTATTGAATACAGTTAATAATGAAAATACAAGGATATTATTCGTTTTTTCAAAGTAGAGAAGACTCAAAACAAGTATGTAGAATATGCAAAACAACTATCAATAAAAACTAGACACCATGGTGGATGAAGCAGATAAAGGAAGAAATAAGACACATGAAAACGACATCTTTGCAAGAGAATGATAGAAAACTGTCACAAATACAAAGAACAAAGAAAAAAAGTTAAATATGTGTTAGCCGAAGCAAAGAAAGCGAGATAGGCAGACTTCGGTAACAAACTGGGAAGATACAGCAAAAAAAACCAGAAACAGCAAACTAGAATCTTCAAGAAAGGGTAAGAAACATAAGGGATGAAAAAGGTAGAATTTATTAGAAGAAGCAACAATAATAGAAATGTGGATGTCGTAGAAGAAACTGATCAAATAGTTGAAAAAGACGATTACGATGGTTACGAAGAAAATATAACGAATTAAGAAGTTATACAAGCAATCAAATAGCTGAAAAGCTATGGAAAAGAGTGGTGTATAAACCTATTTACAAAAATATGTAACATAATTTCGAATACGACAGATACCAGCAGACAGAAATAGCATTGTTATATATAAGTACGTAAATAACAATTTTAGAAGAATTGTTCGATAAAATCCTAAATAACAAATTGAGACCGAACGTGAAAAATACATTTAATGATGCAAAAAGTGGTTGTTCGCCGAAATACAGATACATTATTTGGTTTTATTGATATGTAGTACCGAGAATAAGAGTATTATAAAGTTTAGAAAGAAGAAAAATAAATATTTAATTGCAATTATGAGCTTATATAATCGAGATGTGAAATGTAAAATGTGAACTATTAACAAAGTAAAAACCTAATTTCTAACCATAGAAAGAATAAAGGGGATTGATTGAGATATTTCTAAATGATATAATAAATATCTGCTTATTCAATCTAGAGAAAATTTTGCATACAAAATTCTGCAAATAGTGAAAATATCTGCAAGAGCATATGTTGGTGATACAGACCTTGTTGCATACAATCAAGATCTACAGAAAAACTTTGACATTTGAAACAATACACTAAAGCAGTTTGATATGAAAATAAATATAGAAAAGTCTGCAGAAAAGGCACTCAAACAACAAACAATAAACGTAGAAATAGACGGACATGGATTAAAACTGTGAAGCACGTTAAAATACCTTGAAACAGAAAAAGAACATACAGGTAATGAAGACGCAGACATTAGAGAGGATTCAAAATACCTTAAATACAAATTACAGCATGAAAAACTGCCTGATAAATAAAAGACAAGTCACAATTAATATTGATTTTCTCGAGTATCTAGTGAGAAATCCAATTTATTGGAATGAGGACACTTAAATTAAGAGGAGATCTCTTAATTCCCACTGCGACTTTTCACTGTTGTAGTTCTGAAAAATATGATCCTTAAAGTGAAGTTTCTCATTGTCTGGAGTCTACATAGTGGTCTGCCAGCTTCCCATTTCTATTAGCTACCACCTTCAAAACATTCAATCTCTTTTGACGTTCCAAGGGTAGATTATTCATTTATATTCTTCAAGCTAATTTGCTGTCCAAGTGAATTTTACTGATGCTAGCATTTTCAGATTATGGCCATGCAGTCTGAGACTAGGTTGGAAGTTCTAATTTTGCAATAGCAGTGGGTTTTAGATGCATAGAAACGGACACCTGTTTGTGAACACCAGTTTTCCAGGTGTGAGAGAAAATTTTGGAGAACATTATTCATTGTTGTCAAATTTCTACCTTCCATAAAAACATCTAAGTCGTCAGGGTGTATTTTTATTTCGAGAGTTGTTATTATATTTTCTAAAATACTATTTGATTCTACAATAAATAATGTTGAGCTTATTACACAGCTTTGCGCTGTCCCATTATCTTGTAATTTATTTTTAGACATGTGTTCCATCCACTCAAATTTCTTTATAAATGATACCTTGTCAAATGCCCGATTAATATCGAAAAACAACAACGTATTGATGATTCAGAGCAGTGTTTGGTCGTGTTTACACGTGATAAATCAGATTTTTTGCCAATGGAAAAAACATGGATCCATCACTTTATTCCGAAATCAAAACGATCATCATTTGAGTGGACTGCAGCTGTTGAATCACGTCCGAATTGTCCTAATTCACAACAGTCAGCTGAGAAAGTTATTGCTTCAGTATTTTGGGAATAAAAAATTAATAGCGAATACTACATAGAGTTGTTGGATCGTTTGAATGAAAAAATCAAGGAAAAATGGCTCATATGTCGAAGAAAAAATCACTGTTCCACCAAAACGATGCACCGATTCACAAGACGATGAAAACGATGGTTACATTGAAAGAATTATACTTCGAATTGCTTCCTCAACCATCGTGTAGTCCAGATCTAGTCCCCAGTGAGTACTGGCTATTCAACGATCTCAAGAAATGCTTGCTAGTAAGAAATTCAGTTCAAATGAAGAAGCAATTGCTGAAACTGAAGCCTGTTTTAAGGCAAAAGTAAAATCCTTCTACAAGCATGGCATCGAGAAATTAAATAAGCATTAGGATGATTTGATTGCTCTTGAAGGAGATTACATGATAAATAAAGTAGATTTTTGGACAAACAATATAATTTTCTTTGTTAGACATATAACTGATGCATACATATATTTTAGATGATCTACAATCGGCGAGTGGTCTTGTTGGTTGTATCGATAGCAATTTATTCGACAACTCCTATTTTGGAATACATAAACAACAATGCTTTTACATGGACCCTATGCATCGTTTAGCTTTAGAAAGAACTTTTGAAGCTCTAGCTGATGCAGGTGAGAGATAAAATAGTTATTCTAAAATGCATATTTCGATTTTGTATACAATTTTAATAAATTTGTTCAGGTGTTAGTGTAGCGGAAGTTAAAGGAAAGAGAATAGGAGTTTTCATGGGATCCACCATTGGTGAGAACGACCATTTATTTATGGAGTCAGTTGTTAGTGGTTTTGGTGTGACTGGACACTCCAGGGCTATGTTGGCCAACAGAATTTCATACTGGCTTAACTTAAAAGGTAATTGATTTTTCCACTATCAAGAGAAAATAAAACTTTTCGTACAAATTTGAAAATTGTATCAGAGTTTATATAACATGTTATTGTAGATATCACGATATTGATTATTTATGTGTTTATAGCATTTTCTATAGCCGAATACTATATAAAAATGAATGTAACAGAAGGCTTCTCATTCCAGCAAGAGTCCCACGAATGCTGGAATGGCCATTGTTAAAAATAAACATCAGGGAAATTACACCGTAACGTAGATAGTCGGTCGGTAGCACTGATTCATGTTTGACAGTTGACTTTTGAAGTAGTATTTGAATTTTAAAGTTTGCTGAGTCAGAAAAACAATTATCATGTAACGAAATGTCGGGTGAAGATTTTACACCCCCAGAATTGCGAGATGTGACTTCTACCATCATTATCACATTACTTCTTTAGAGAGTGACACATAATAATTTCAATATATTAAACCATCCATTCATTTTTATATAAGGTGTTTCCAAGAAATATATTTACTGTAGAGCTGTATTTTTTGTCTATATTTCATGACTACTTTTACTTTGTTTAAAATCTCATTATAATTTATTGTAAATGATATCTAAAAATTGAAATAACCTCACATCACCTTCACACATGACCGAATGCATCGTCCAGTCACCTGTCAGAAATAAACTATTTTCCAGGGACACCAACCCACTACAGAAATTCACTAAAAACAGTTTACGAACGAAGTCCATTTTTACACGAAAATGTGTGCTAGAATAACGTTATTCTAATATCGAAACTTTTCAAAATAAAAGTGCCAATTTAAAATTAAATTTTTTTAATTTCTTATTTCTTGGACCTTTTGATAAATTAATGCTTCTACATGTTCTTGATTTTAGGTCTCCTCTGTTTTAAAATTAGTTTTTTTTTATAATTTTCGAAAGAAAGATGAAATTTAACTTTTTTTAAGCCTTTATTGTAATATTTTGATGAAGACTTAAAGAAAAGTCGAAACGTCAAATTTTATCTTTCAAAAATTATTTAAGAAAACTAATTTTTAACAGAAGAGACCTAAAATCAAGAATATTTAGAATCATTAATTTAAAAATATCGTGACGAAAGTTACTAGTAACGATTTTCTTCACTATAGAAATTATTCATATTAGTTTTGGATACTTTGCATATCTGTATATGCGACTCTAACGCGGCTGAAAACAGCTACTCATCAATTATCGAATATTGAGGAAACTCACTTTCGACGGAATGATTGAAGTAGAGTTCATAAAAGCGTACCGACACGACCTGACGTTCGCAGTTATCAGTGTTTTTACGAGATTGTTGTAGAACTGAGATGATTGTAACGAGTACATGTTCGCTTACCGGGGTAATTAAAGAATTTGTTTGTATTAGAAGACCAAAGGGGGGAAACTTTCTTTATTTGTAGATCTTGACAAAAAGTATATTCTTAATATTTGGGGACACTGCTTACTACCAGTGTTTGTGATGACAAATGGTTTAAAGTTCAAAAATTGAGGATGGATATTATAGAAGAACAAATTACTCGATATACTTTGTCTGAGCTACGTTGCACACTGAATTTACGAGATTTAAGAATAGCCAGAGCTGATGTGGATCCAAAATCGACAAATCATTTGGTCGTTTCAACCATTCGGACATTATTTCACTGATTCTTATTATAGTTTATCAATCTGTAAATAATATGCGTTCTCTTGATGAAAAACGATTTTCTTCTTTTATAAGATCAGTGCGACTCATCAGCTAAGATTAATAATGAGCGTTCATTGTTCTACTAATATGAAAACAGTTCACAAAAACTTCCTGTTGCATTCCAAAAACTTTTTGATCCATTTCTGGACCATAAATAGCTTTGGGGCCAAAAAACTGAATTGAGACAATTCAGTTTTTCCAATTGTTCTAATACGAGATCATGTTGGTTATTTTTTTACATAATCTTCTTGACTATTAAGGCATATGTCAGTCATATCTGTGAACAAACGCCGCGAATGATTGGAAGTGAGTTATGACGAATTCTTTAAGATCCACGTTGATTAGAAGCCACTGCTTCAGTTGAAGGAAAAGATGAAAATCACTCGGTGCTCGGTCGGGATTAGATAATGAGAGTTTGAAAATGTTCCATTGAAATTTCTGAAGGAATTGTTGGGTTACACGAGCGGTATAGAGACGGGTACTGTCGTAGATTAGAACATCGCGAAGTTTCACAATGTTAAACTACATTAATTTTCGTTCCAAGCTGCATAAACTGCACAAGCAGGACACCTTTTTGGTCCCAACAAACAGTTACCATAATCTTACGGCGGCTGAAGGTTCGTTTAAATTTTGAAAATATTATTTTAATTAAAAAAGGCGAGAAAAAAATTTATGCATCACTATCTATGTGAATGGATATTAGTGGGTTCATCCATAATTATTCGGACTGGTAGAACAAAAAGTAGATTTGTTGTTAAAGTAATGGATCTTATTAGCAGTAATCAATACTAAAATATTAGTATTTAGTATATTAGTATTTTGTGTGGGAGCAGTGAGAAGCAGTGAGAAGCAACTGAAGCAGTGGCTTCCAATCAACGTGGATCTCAAAGAATTCGTCATAACTCACGTCCAATCATTCGCGGCGTTTGTTCACAGATATGACATTTGCCTTAATAGTCAAGAAGATTATGTAAAAAAAATAACCAACATGATCTCGTATTAGAACAATTGAAAAAACTGAATTATTTATGGTCCAGAAATGGATCAAAAAGTTTTTGGAAAGCAACAGGAAGTTTTTGAGAACTATTTTCATATTAGTAGATCTGCTTTGTCGATTGTGGTCCACATCAGCTCTTGCTATTCTTAAATCTCATATAAATTCAGTGTGTATCGTAGCTCAGGCAAAGTATATCGAGTAATTTGTTCTTCTATAATATATCAAAAATATAAAAATTACTAGAACTATTTCTAGATGCTGGATCGTTTTAAAAGTATAAATTTATTTAATCATAACAATATCCATCCTCAATCTTTGAACTTTAAACCATTTTTCATCATAAACACTGGTAGTAAGCAGTGTCGCCAAATACTAATAAGATACTTTTTGCTAAGATCTACAAATAACGAAAGTTTCCCCCCTTTGGTCTTCTAATACACACAAATTCTTTAATTACCCCAGTAATCGAACATGTATTCGTTACAATCATCTCAGTTCTACAAGAATCTAGTGAAAAACACTGATAACTGCGAACGTCGGGTCGTGTCGGTACGCTTTTATGAACTCTACTTCAATCATTCCGTCGAAAGTGAGTTTCCTCAATATTCGATAATTGATGAGTAGCTGTTTTCAGCCGCGTTAGAGTCGCATATACAGATATGCAAAGTATCCAAAACTAATATGAATAATTTCTATAGTGAAGAAAATCGTTACTAGTAACTTTCGTCACGATATTTTTAAATTAATGATTCTAAATATTCTTGATTTTAGGAGTCTTTTGTTTCTATATCTCAGTAACTAGGCCCCTTAGAAATAAACATAACTCATCAAATTTCAGGTCCAAGTGTCGCTTATGACTGTAACTGGGTATCCGGCGTGGAATTACTTCGTTTGGCTTATTGTGCTATCAAAACAGGACAATGCGATTCTGTCATAATTGGTACTACAAATTTGGCTATGCATTCACAATATCATGCCATGTATGAAGAGATGGGATTTTTATCCACCGATGGAAGCACTAAAGCGTTCGATGCTGATGGTAAGTAATTTTTCAACATCGCAACCGCTGTCGAATTTTTCAGGTTCATTAATTCGTACATTTTTTCACAAACGCTTCAAGTACCTCCTCGTAAAATTACAAATTTACATAGGTTTCTTTTTTCTGCAATTAAAGAAGAGCAAAATTTTCCAAAAGAAACTTAACGAAGAAGAAACCAAACTATTACCTATTGCGAAAGACAATAGACAAGTTGGGATTTCAGCTAATATCCCAGGATAGTAAGCAGTTGGCTGATGGCGCGCCACGCATGCCTAGTTTGTTTATTCTCCTGGAACATTACCTAAAGATGACAAACTATTGGGTTTACAAAATAAGAAAAAAATATAGGATAAAAGAAGTCTTATATCAATCAATCAATCATTTATTGCAGCACGTGGAGGCTTGTTTAGGTTAGGTTAGGTTTAATGCAACACGTGGAGACTTGGTGACATTGTGATTCACATTTTATTTTAATTTTAAAACAAGAATAACGGTTTGTTACACATTGTTTATTTGCGGGCTTGAATCCACATATTTTTTTAAACCCTTGTCCTCCCGAGACTGACTGCATAGAAGATGCTTCTCGTAATGATATTAATTTTTTTATCAACATCTGAATTTTAGCTCCCAGGAGAATAGACAAACGTTTGGTCATTTTTCGACGAATAATCTATTGTCCGTCTGTATCTTATACTCCAGGAGAATAGGCATACGTGGCGCGCCATCAGACAACTGCCTGTTATCCTGGGATATTAGCTAAAATCCCAACAGATATACCAGAGACACAGTATACAACAACAGGAACATTCTCTCTACTAATGAAAAACCACAAATACCAACAAAGAATGTTCATCTCAACGAATTACAATAGTAGTTTCAAAAAAGAAAGTCCTGCTAGAAATCAAAGTACTTATCCACAAGTGTCTCAACAAACCTATACAGACATTTGGATTTGAGCTATGGGGTTGCGCTTCAAAATCTTATCTAGAGATCCCAATCGAAAATATTTCAAAAATCAGAACCTTGATCAAATGATATACGCTAATAATGTATTAATTTAATTCCTTGTAGCGAAGGGATATGCTCGGAGTGAAGGTGTTGTCATTTTATACATCCAGAGATCAACAGATGCGCGAAGACAATATGCCAGTGTTGTTAATGTAGCTACAAGATTTGATGGAACCACTCCGGACAAATTTATGTCTATAGATGAAGATAATATGGTCAAGTTTTTAGAAGAGTTTTATGAGAAGTGCGAGGTTAAATCCAACGACGTAGAATTTGTAGAAGCTTATGGCTGTGGACTTAAAGTGAGTTCGACATCGACAAAAGCAATTGATTTTTTATTATGTCATTTTTTTTGCAGGAAATCGATAAGAGAGAGCTCAACGCACTAGAAAGAGTATACTGTAAAAATAGACCCAAACCACTTTCAGTTGGCTCTATTAAAACTATAACTGGTCACGCCGAAGCGTCTTCAGCACTTTTTTCAATTGTTAAAACGTTGTTGGCAATGGAAACTGAGACTATTCCAGCAACTTTACAGTATACCACCCCCAATCCGGAGATTAAAGGATTGTTAAATGGAAATCTCGAAGTATTAACGACTAATAAGAAATGGGAGCCAACTTTTGCAGCTGTAAACGCTTTGGGAACAAGTTCATACTTCGGTCATGTTGTTTTTAAAGCTAATCCTAAAAAGAAGGTTTTGAAAAAAATCAATTTTCCGGTATTGCTTAATGTTTCTACTAGAACTGAGGAGGGAATCAATAAAATTATGGAAACGGTAATTATCATTCAAATGTTTATATCTTCTTGGGTACAGATATCGTTTTTATCCTCCTTATTTATCAATTCAATAGAAAAGTCGTATTAAAATGTTATGTGATCCTTAAACTTATAGCTCGTGAAAATTTTTTTACTGTATGAAAAATTTATAATTTCATATCATCTTATGTAACAAGATTGGATTCTATAATATTTACAAATTGAATTCCATCCATTTCCAGTGAATTTTCTACAAGTCAGTGGCTTCTTTTTAGAAGCCACTGACTTCATAGTCATCTTATATTTTCAGTAGGATTCTTGGATTTATCCTGTCTTCATCTTTACAAACCATAATTAAAATTGAAATTTCCACCTACGAATTGTTCTTTTCGAAAGCCATTGACTATATAAATTGATAAAAGAAGAAGAAATGACACTTTTTAGTAGCCTCATGGTATTCTACCTGAGAGGCTCCACATATGGTGAAAGTATGTACTGAGATGATGTAAAAGTTCCTCTTGGCTTATCCTGTACTGAAGAATCCACTATTTTCAGTAGGATTCTTGGATTTGTCCATTCATCATCTTTACAAACCATAACTCAATCAAAATTTCAACAATTATTCTATTTTAGTTACAAAAAAAGCCGCATGATCCGGAGTTCTACAATTTAACTCAACAGTTCTTCTCACGATCAATCCAGGGACATCTCTATCGCGGTTATATTCTTCTTGGTAATGAACAGCCAAAGCAAGAAATAATGGTGAGTGTTATCGTTCATTTTAATTTTCTTTTATTGCAATATTCAAATAACAACACGTTATAGAATTATATGGGAAATAAGAGACAAATTTGGTTCGTTTACTCCGGTATGGGGAGTCAATGGAACAACATGTTGGGAGATTTAATGCAAATAGACGTTTTCGCTGAGTCTATTAATAAATCATGCGAAATATTGAGCAAAAAGGGAGTTGATCTCATGAAGATATTAACCAGCGAAGACAAGACAATATTTGACAATATTCTACATTGCTTCGTAGGAATTGCCGCTATGCAAGTACGTATAGAGTAATTGAGATGTTGGTTCAGCTATAATGAGCGAATATTTTATTCCAGATAGCTTTAACAGATGTTTTAAGAGCTCTTGGGATAGAACCTGATGGTATTATAGGACACTCAGTAGGAGAGTTGGGATGTGCTTATGCTGATGGTTGTATGACTCACGAACAAATGATCCTTTCTTCATATTCAAGAGGAAAGGCATCTCTTGAAGCTACTCTCATTAAAGGAATGATGGCTGCAATTGGTATGTTCCACCTCTAACGTTATATTTTGTTCCATAACTATTTTCTGCTCTAGGTCTTGGTTACAATCAAATCAAAAACAGTATTCCTGAAACAATAGAAGTAGCGTGTCATAACGCGGCCGATAGCTGCACTATTTCAGGTCCAGAGGAAGATATGGAGAAATACGTGAATGCTCTATCCAGTCAAGGAACTTTTGCCAAATTAGTGAATGTAGCTAATATAGCATACCACAGTCGATACATCAAACCAGCAGCACCACTCCTTTTGAAATATCTCAAGGAGGTCTTACCGACTCCAATGCCAAGATCTTCGAAATGGATTTCGACTTCCAATTTGGAATCCAACTGGGGTACTGACTTGGCTAAAAACTCATCAGCTGAATATCATACTAACAATTTGCTGAGTTCCGTGTTATTCGAGGAAGGGATCAAACATATTCCTAAGGACTCCGTTTTGATTGAAATTGCACCACATGGTTTGCTTCAAGCTATTTTGAAGAGGGCTGTTAAGGATAGTATCAACGTTCCACTCACCCGTAGAGGAGCCCCAAGTGGAACTGAGTTCTTACTACAGAGCTTTGGAAAGTAAGTCAATTCCTTTCAGAAAAAATCTCCATCTCTTTCAGAGAATAATTCTGCAATAAGCAACTGTTGTATTAAATTAATTTTTTAGCTGTTGTATTAAATGCTTAAAATCCAACGTACTTCCGGAGTAATGCTATTAACTTCTTCTCAAATTCAGTGTCACAGCTTCCGTAGATTTTGCAGTTTATCTATTTAAATATTTTGAATAACCCTATAAAATATCTAGAGATACAAGATCTGGATAACTTGGGGCTCGTACTTTTGGTCACCGTTTATCAATCCTTCTCTTAGAAAAACTTCTTTGTATAAAATGATAAAAAGAAGGTGTTTTCAGATAAGTATGACATAAATTGATTTTCAGTAATAATTATATTTGAAAATTATTCAAATTCCATTATATTCTGATATTTCTCATTGTAAGAACTTCAATATATCGTGAAAATAACTAGAAGCTTGCTAATAAAGAGTTTTTTGATAGCTAACTAGATTTCAAACTCGAGAGATCGATAAAAACTTCTTCAAGTCGTTAAGAATTTACAGAAAAAACAAGGAAAACAAACTTTGTTTTGTTATTGACTTTGATTTTCAGGTTATACTTGAATGGCGTGGACATGAATCTCTCTAAGATTTATCCAAAGATTGAATATCCAGTTAGTAGAAATACGCCCTCTTGTTCTGATCTAGTTCATTGGAATCACGCAGACAATTGGAGTAGATACGAAGATAGTCAGAAATCGAAAAAGGGAGTTCGAAATGTGGACGTCAATCTCTCATCCAGCGAATTTCTCGAATGTGATGGACACAAAATCTACGGCAAAGCTGTTTTTCCTATTAGTCAATTTTTGGTGAGTCGACAATCATATAATACCTATCAACGAATAGCGAAAATGTTATCAAGATATTTCCACTATATGAAACCATAATCGCCTTACAAATCCATTAAGAACTGTACCAAGTTGTACAGCGAAGAAAATTTCAGTAAAACCAAATTACAAAGTTGAATTGGTTGCTTCAAAGTTTTATTTGTAATACACAATTTCGGGTACTTTACCATTTTTTCATGAGAGTCATTCAGGGGACTAGAAAATATTTGGCAAAAAAGTGAATAATTCATAACAGTGAAATCATATTAGGTAATAACTTTTTAAGTTCATAGCTATGAAAATTTCCTGTAAAAGTTTTTTCTCTGTGGTTTTCATTTATAATACAATTAATCTAAATCACCAATATCGTAGTTGCTTCTTTGTATAAGGCTCATTGAATATGAATCTTGTACAAGTAGAAACTACTGTATATCTGCTTTAGAAGCATTTGTCTTGAATTATACAAGGCGTTATCTAACACAATTAGATTGTTTGCTCATAGTGCTGGTATCAACTTTTATTCGAACTAAACCTCGAAAAGAATCCCTTCAATAAACTGGTTGTAATCTAAAAGCTTGCCTCGACATTCTTCCAACTAAAATAATAATGCATCATTCACCGAAATTTGCTCCCTACCGTAATATAATACGGGGTACTTTCGATTTACATTTCCAATTATCATTCGTACAGGCTTAACGAACAGTATCGTGGTTGTTAAATCATGTAATAGATTTGACTTTCTTTATTACGATACTCCTAATCTATTCGTTTTATCACTTTATCAAACGGCTACTGTTCAAAACTGTTAGTCGTTTCCTTTTCAATTATGTTATTTGGCTTTATGTTTGATGCTGTCTCCGTCAAGTCAAACAGTTATAAAAAATTGGATAGCCCTTAAGTATCTTGTATGCCCCTGAAGACCTTAATACGGGATAAATGTTTAATGATTCATTATTTAGCTACGTCCAAGCGATCTACATTTTCATATATGGAGTCGAAAATCAAACGTTTTGAAGTTCAGGTGTTTATTGTCTTTATTGATAACGTTATGTCTGCTTTAACTGAATGTTTCATCAAATTAATAGTATTTTTGCTATATTTCGACAGCTAAAATCCCTCACACCAAAAGAGATTAGAGATTTTGGAATAGTCTCCAAAAATGGTCAGTACTTACACAGATGATTTGAAGAACAGCCTAGACAACGAATTAGTGCAGCATCCACAGCTGTTGACAACATATGTGGCTACTGTTATTGCCAACAACAAACAAATTTCTGTGGAACTGCAATTTGACTTAATCATCTTACTTTGATGATTTGATCGGGGAATTTGACATTGAAAGTTTTATCTCATAGCTCTGTGACTTTTAATGGTTTTACTTGTTTTATCATCTTCACAAAGTGAATCTAATGAAGTTAATAATAGAAAACTATATAAAGTACGATTGCATTATATAGATATATTAGGAACTCGTGGTGAACAAAAAGGGTAGCCAAAGCTTCTTGCCACGAAAATATATCTGAATTTTATTGTTCTAATGTAACTTTGATGGTACGTAATAAATATTCAGAATTATATACGACTTCTTATTCTTCTTCTTCTTCAACGAATTGTAGGCCTTAAGCCTCTTTCCAACTTGTCATTCTTGAGATGCGTAGAATTGTTTTTTTATCCAGAGCTTAGAAAAAACCATCTAACACATGCTCAGTTTTAATCTCTTATCTGAGTTTAATGTCATAGACCTAAGAACCAGGAGCATTCTATAGATTGTTTCGCCTATCGTAGTTAATCGTGATTTTTGAAAAAAATTCCTATTTCGTCTCAATGCCATATTTTGCTTGACATTTTTGTAGTTTAGTCCAAGAAGTATTTGTCAAAAACATTATTTCGTGGATATCTATCTCTTGAAGTTGAAACAGAGGTTTGAACCGCTTTGTGACAGATGTTGCTGTTCCTTTTCAACTGTTTGGCTCTTGTAAGACGTTAATCGAATCTGTAAATCGACATGTTGATGGTTGATCTTGAAACCATGGTTGCTGTATACTTTGTAGTTCACATAACTTTTATTTAAGAATCATTTGACATACAATACACACCGCGTATTAGCAAAGTTTACAACTAATTACTGCCTCTGAACCAGGAACCCAACTAAAAGTACCATCTGATGATTCACCAACCGGTTTAAAGGAATTTCCAAGGATTAATTTTCTATCTAATGTTGTCGTTTATCGATACTTTCAAATGTTTTACTGAATCTGGAAATTAAATAGTGATGCCCTGACCTGGACAAGTTGTTTATTATCCAATTTTAAAGACAATATTTTCGCTATTTGATGATATCAAACTTCTCTGGTAGATTTCTCCGAATATAAACAAAATAGGTTATGTTTTTTTTTTTTTCGTTTTAGAATATAATACTACAAATATCAGATTCTGACACAACATCAGGAGTCATAATCTTCGAAAATCTGCATTTCAAAAAGTCCTTAATTATACCTTCTGCAGGCTCAATTCCCCTAAACGCTATGATTCAACTAGGCAGTGGAGAATTCGAATTTTTCTCAGACACTGATCAAATTTTGACCGGTAAAATGACTGTCTTAGAAAATGAAGAAGATGTAAGTTTACAAGAAGTTAAAGTTGAATTGAACCAAGAAAATGTAAAATTGAAAGACGATGATGTTTATGGGGAACTGGAGCATCGTGGTTATAAATATAGTGGAGCTTTCAAGAATATTAAAAATTTGACATTGACCCTTGATGGTTAGTATCCAAGAGAAGCTCGCATTACTTAAAATTAGAATTAATTCTTATTTATGAATTTCAGGTTCTGTTGGTAGAGCTCAATGGCATAATAGATGGTTGACATTAGTCGAAACTATGATCCAACAGCAACTTTTCAACGAAGGAGAAAGAAATCAAGAGTCACGTATTCCGAAACGTATTCAAAAAATTATCGTGGTACATAATGCATTACCAAAGAATGAAACAGAAGTTGATGTTAACTTCGAGTACGATACTAGGATATTAAGCGCTCCGGGAATCGAAATCACCGATATCGAAACTGTACCGTTCGATCAAAAATCGCAAGATATTCGGATTTGCAAAATGGACTTTGTTCAATTGGACAATAGCGTTTTGAATGTAAGCATATGAACTGTAAAATAGAGTATTCCAGAACTTGATGCAAAAAATTCGGGAATGAGTGGGTGATGTAAATATAATGCTGTAATATAAGGAACCCTTACGCCTTTGAAGTTACGAGATCAGAACTTATATTTAAGTATATTTTCTAAACTATATATTCGATTTTACTAGATGATTACGTGTGTCCATGTAGTGCGATTGACGGAGTAAATAATTCTACATTACTATTTGAAAGCCTGTAGTAAACATTCGTTACATTTTACGGGGACAACCTGTACAATCTAAAGATAGCTTTTCTTTGCTTAACTCGACCAAATTCATGGTTTAGGAGATATGTAGATTTTTAGATCATTGTTAATGCCAAAGAAACCATTCACCATAAAGAGACATTCTGAAAAAAACTATCATAAATTGTAATTCTTTATTGAAAGTACTTACAGGAGGTATTGAAACGCAATCAAACATTTCTAATTTAACTGCCTACTATCAAACATAGTTAGGAAAGATTACATTAAATGATCAAATTAAAACTTATCAAATAAAACTAAAATGAAATCTATAATAAATGTTCGAAGAGGGCACCTTGCACCTCTACACACTTCCGGAGTTTTTGGAAGATATTTCTTTGAAGTTGGAAGGGCATTCCAAGATTCTTCATGATAGCGTCTCAATGGAAGTTTATTCTATCGATCATTTCGTGTCTACCAGTGTTGCAAATGTTTCCTATTAGGAAAAATATTATCAAGATGATGTTTTACATCATTTAAGAAGTAGGTAAGGGCTCTATCGTGTATAAACCACATATCTACAGCTTCAAAAAATTGAGGAAAACCATATTATTCCAGTGGCTCTCCAGGTAAAAGTAAAAATGTTTAGTTAAATTGACGCAATCAGAGAAGTAAACAACCTCTGAAAGACTGAACTATAGGATGCTCGGAATGTTTCTTATTAATATTCATTCCCCAAGACTGAAAACAGATGAATTGTGTTTTTGACTGAAGGATCCTCATTTTCCAGAGATTCTTCCATCACTTAACATTGGTTGAATAACAATGAGTTAAAAACTATACCACTAATTTATCGCATTCTTGACCAGCACCAGAATAACTAAAACCAGTTCCAGTACTATAGACTATGTCGTACCATCGTATGATGTATTGTCTTTATTTCAGGTCCAAATCCAATACTAAAAATGCTTCTCGCAAATTATGTCAAATTATTCGGAAAGTAGTATTTAAAGTTTAAAGCTTCAAGCACAGTTGTCAAACAACTGACTGGTACATGCTCTTTGGTGATGTGCATTTAATATTTTCTAGATTCATAAAAACTCTAAATAGTCTGACATCCAATTATTTTCCTCTCAAGCGTATAAAAAATGAGCAAAATAAACCCTGGTCTTCAAAAGGTTTCCAGAACACTTAAAGCTGACGTGTATACTCACTGTCACAAACTACTGATCTTACTAGAGTCCTTACCTCTAAAACGTAAACTAATTCCATGTGTGTGCTGGTCAAGAATGTCTTCAGTCTTCAATCTCTGCGAATGTTTAGATGAATATCACATAATATGGATGGGGAATGATTTTGGAGAAATTCTGAATATCACCGATCACTATTCATGCCCGGACATTAACACAAAATCGATGTTGAATCTTCGTTTAAATTGTACCTTGAAGATTTTCATCTGCGCTAAATCTCGTGTGAAACCAGCTTATTAGTGAACAGTACTTTTCAAACAAATGTTTCATCTAATCGTTGTTTATCTAGAAATCATCGAGCGTAAACCAGTCTTACTGGATAATCCTCTATTTCCATGGCATGCATTTTCAGGATTGAAAAGAGATTAAGAAATTCTATGAATCGTTAATGCGTTAAATTGTAGTGACATTTAACGTACGCTAGTTGTGGGATCAGCATCTAATGCCTTTTGCTCTAAAGCTGGTGTTCGTGTAGTTCGGTTTTAACCCTCGCCAACTTATTTTGGTAGGACACTTCCTCTATCATTTTATAATTTCAAATGGTTCTGCGAGCTGAGGACTTTCGACTTTTTCAAATTGGCAACGTTTCGATCTTTTATTTGGTCTTTATCAAGCCTTCAACATTCGAGTTACCTCTGTGTGTTGTCGTGAAGATATCATTTATAAAATTATTTTCCTTCCTAGTATGTCATCTACCTGAATTTCTAGCATTAGATTTCGGAGCACAATATTTAAGAATCTAGTGAATCCATTCAATTATTATTTCAGAATATGGCGGCAGGAATCGAACAGGCACTACTGTTATGTATGGCCAATTTCAATCAACAGAACGTTACGAAAGTATATATCTCCGAATTAATCACTAGTGACTCCTTACAGGATCATATAAAGGAAGTTATCAAGGACTATAGCATGTATTATGTAAGTTGATATGATAAAGCTGGTACTGCAATAGGTACGATCACGAAGGTTGTTTTAAAATATCTTTGTTTCAGATAAACTATACTTCTGTTAAAGAACTTAAACATGTCACCGTAACAGACTCATTCCCTCAACTAATAATTTTAAATGATATAATTAACAAGGATGTAATAAGATTGCTCAATCAATCATCGACTTCCTTTTTGTTAGCAAAGGTAGATCGTACGCAACAGTTGGATCCGAATTTATCTCGCGTAGCATACTTCCGAATAGGTCAGGACCATTACATAATTTGTAGGAAGGTGAGAAAATATTTTTTTTTGTTAAAATACGTACAAGATATATTTATGTATTGTTATTCTTTAGGCTACCACTGTTAAACCGAAGATAATAAATGTGAAAGAATCTATCGTCAGTTTTAGAGACGTGCAGAAAAAATCTACTCCGTGGGTTTCAGAACTTCTTCGAACGTCCGAAGAATGCGCCAAAACAGAACTTCCAATAATGTTAGTTATATCAACAGTACCAGCAGAAGGATTTAATCACTTCTATGAAAAAATCAAAGCTTCACCCAATATGCAGAATATCAGAATTTTCTACAATTTAGATAAGAATTCAGATAAACTAAATGAAGCAATAAGAAGGGATATTTCGTTGGTAGTCCTTAAAGATGGACAATGGTTTTCTCACCTACCTCTATCTGTGAATATTCAAAAGAATAAGATTGCAGAGAGACCTTCCACTACTCCAATATTGGATAACAAAACTATTAGTTATCTTGGAGTGAATTTGGTTGATGAAACATTGAATGTTGGAAGCAAATGTGAAATTGGTAATATTGATTATTGCGGTGTTGCCAAAAACGGCAAACGAGTGATGGGTTTGGGATATTTGGATACAGAAAATTCCAAGTTAATCGTTGATAATAAATTGACGTGGGAAGTACCTTCCAACTGGAATTTAGAATCGGCTGTTACTGTTCCAAACGCATATGTTTGTGTAAGTGAATATTTCTATCAAAAAAATTATTTCTTCTTCCCCTTTCATCCATTCTTTCCTAACTCTCGCTTCCTCGTTCACTTTCTATTCTTAAATCTTTTTGCCTCTGTTCATTTTCTCTCAACATCTATTTGGTTTCGTATTGGACCCTGTTTGAGCTTCTCCTACATTACCCCAGTGTTATCCAACCCATCGTTTTCTTTGTTATTTTCTTTCTCCATATAATAATGTAGATACAGTTATTAAGTGGTATACTTAGCCTCTCCGCAGCTACAGATGTTTTCTGGCATGCCGAGAAGATCCATGGCCATTTTCGATAATGACGATAGATATTTTCAGCTCTTCTACAATCTCCCTACAATCTGAATACACTGTTTTCTCTACCACTATATCAACACTAATAATTACACTGTCTAACGCGTCTAACGTATAACCAAGTTATCGTCTTCACAGACTGAAGGTAAACTAAAACCTAATGACTTGACCTACCTGTTTTATACTATATTTTCCCACCAATAAACCTTTTCCCGTGAAAATTAATTTCCCCTTTGGAGACAAAAGGTCAAATAATCACAGTCCATTCTATAGTTTAGTTATCAAGGAACAATTGCGAAGACTGCCAAGGAAGTTTTCCAATTGGAAGTACCTAGCTTCAAATATTTCTTCAAATTTTTGGAATGCCTTTGATTGGAAAAGATTTCCCCATGAAGAAGAAAAAAATACTTCGACTTCATGATGTATGATTAATTTTGTTATAGTACTTCAGTATTTTATCTCTGTTAACAATATTCTATATGTGATTCTTGTTTTATCACCTGTTGGAGATCTCTCCATCAATCCTCATCTTCTTCTTAGACTTGTATGATGATCATTCTCTGATATTATTGATATTTTCATTATTCTAGTCTTTAGTGTGTTTATTTCTAACTCTTCCTTATCTTGAGTTAAATTAAGTAACACCATTTTCTTTATTCTTAATGAATTGAAAGCTCATCTTCCAGTGAATTGGTACTTTCATTTACAGGCTTACTACATGCTGGTGATAAAAGCAAGAGTCAAACATGGAGAGACTGTTTTAATACATTCTGGGTGTTCGGCTATAGGACTCGCAGCTATTTCTATAGCTTATAGCTATGGATGCCAAGTATTTGTTACAGTCGCATCCGAAAGGCAAAGAGCTTATTTGAAGAAACAGTTCGACTTTGTAAGTTTATCATTCTTATTTATCAAGATTCAATCATCTACTCATAGCGTCACTAGATTATAGGTGTGATCACACGATTCCATTTTATAACAGCAATTACTTTAATGCCTTTCACCTATATGTGTTGAGAAAAGGGTCAACTTTAAGCTCTGCGTTTTCTCAAGAAAAGCTGAGATTGCGCTGGTTAGAAACGAGCGCGATTAAACACTTAAATACTAAGCAGCAAAATAATTACGAGTGGAAGAAGTGACTTGTTACAACTGAGGACCGTCACTCAAAATATGGTGTGTGGCATCCAGAACCTCATATAAGTCTCGTTAAAATGGTAGGAATCAAACTCAAATTCCCAAAATTAACTATTGTATTCACAAAACCGTGAAGGCGTTGCAAATAATGTTGATTCGTGCAGGTATACTGCTGCTGGAAAATATTTCTGAATCAGTTGTAGTGTATAAATGTTTGTAGCCATCTACATCGATGCATGGCATGGTATGTAATTGGAAATTACTAAGTCGAAGATTCTTTGCTCAGATATGGTTTCCGGGTCTTCCCAATGTCCTTGTTTCTGTTAATGTCGAATAAAGAAACATCACAGATGAGTGTTCATAATCCGTTGATACTCTAAGAGGAGGTGTAGAAGATATTCAAAGTAGAATCGTTGCATCGTTCAACTACCTAAAGGGGTATTGAGAGAAAGATCGAAAACGAGAGAAAATATTTCCACTCTCACAGTAGCGCTGGAAAACCTAACGTTGACATTTTGGTTTATTGAACGTGCTCGTCATTGGGGTTTTTGGTAATATTGAAAGATACATTTCTTTGGTAATCCCAAAAATAGCACAGAATAGTTAAGAAATAAAGAGAAAGAATGGTTCTCATAGATTTCCAAAAAACTTTGAAAATACTTTGAACTGAAATTATTTGTACAGCATTATGAACGATCTGAGTATAACTCTCACGAAAATGACACTCTAACATACAAAAACGAAGAAAGAGACAAACCAAACAATATCAAAATTCTTCATTCACTAGGCTGTTCAATATAGTATCAGATTGGATAATACGTAAAATCGGTCTAAAGAGAAAAAAAGGACAACATAAGCAGACGACGTGGTAATCCTTTCAGAATATATATTATAAAATATGAGAAAACGAGTTCAAGGATATTTACAGAGCTTCCATAGAAACGGGAAATAAATTCAAGTACTTGATAATGACAAGGTAAAGAGCAATGAAAAGTTTCTTGATACAACTAAATGAACAAGAAGTAATAAGCCTACAACAAATTCAAAGTTATGTATTTCTTGAGAGATTTACCAAGGAAGACGATAACGAAGGAAGGAATCTAAGGGAAGTAAACAATTGGAAGTACTGAATGCGATAAAAAGTCTAGAAACAAATTTCAAAAACTCTAATCTACATCTGTAAAAAATAATACCAACAACGACTACGGAGGCGGAATGTGTACCAAGGAGGATACTAGTAAGTGAAGAGGAGTAAGAACAAATAACAGAATATGGAATTTATTTGGAGAAGCAGAACTGAGCAAAGTAATAAGATATAAAAGAATGGAATGACTGTGTCACATACAGAGAATGGCAGATTTTAGAGCGATAGCGAGAGCAGATTTTTAGGGGGTAGTCTCTTTCACAAGAAAAGGAAAACATCATATTTTGTTTCACGTTAAGGAGTACTAAAAGATCTGTTTAAATTTATGATGTAGTTAGCTTAGAGAATTGTTCATAAGTGATATTAGTGATTTGAATGTACAGAAAATATATTTGAAGATAGTCTTGCTTATTTAGAACGTTGCAACATCATTGAGAAGGCAATGAGACAGCAGATTGGAGTAATTCCGAAAGAAATGATTCCAATAACGGATGCAACTTTAAGATGAATGCCTTTCCAGCTATATAGGAGATTTTTGATCACACTTCGTATCATGATGAATGTCCGAATTTCTTTTTCCTGAGGTTTCAATACATATTTTGTTTTTTAGTTACAACTCCGAAATATTTTAGACTTCAATACTTCAAAATTCGAGAATGACCTTTTATGTGCGACTGGCGCTAAGGGAGCAGAAGTTGTTTTAAATTGTGTTTCAGGAAGTTTACTTAAGAGTTCTTTTCAATGTATTGCAGCATATGGTAGATTCATCCAGTATGGTAAGTTATTTATCTTATAAAATCTGATAAGTATTTAGGATTGCTTGGATTATGGGTTATCACTTTTCTAATTCTCATTAAGCGCATCGAATCTCAAATTACTTTAATATTCCACAGGAAAATATGATATGGAAGAAGGTACTAGCGTCGGTATGTTCAAATTTTTGTACAATGTCTCTCTTCACTGCGTAGATTTGCAAAATATATTTTTCCTGGATAACGAAATCAAAGAAGAGATTCATCAATTGATAGAAGACGGCATTAAAAAATATTTCGTTAGGACATTAAGAAGAGTTGTACTTAGACCTGATGAAATTAAGGATGTTATTAAGTGAGTTGTATAATTTTTTAGAAATTTTATGTATATAGTCTTTCTTCAACTCTATCCATGTCTTTTCTTAATTTAATCTATATTATTATTAAGAATTGTTTCTTCTGGGTTATCTCCAAGTTAGATTCATGCTACTAAAGGTGATATCAGTCGGTTCAATTTTCGATTCATTCAGATAAATGATCACTCAAGTGAATCACAAGACACCGCCTGATATTATCTTTAGAAACACTTATATTATCACGAATTATTAACTAGCTTGTCCTCGTCATCATAACCCTGTTATTTAAATAAACGCAAGGAAAATAAAACAAATGAGAATAATAGGGGAACAGGATAAACAACAAAAGGAAGGATCAAAACGTATCGAGAATTAAGGTAATTGAAATTTGTCGAACAAGCCTATTTAAATTTGGAGACACAATATTTTCGAAGGAATTTGATTCCACTGTTACGTTCCTTCTATTTTCAGATTTTTCTCACTTTGTAAAACCATAATCGGCCCTCAAACCTACCATTAAGAATTGAATATAACGAGCGAAGTTCTTCTTCTTTTTCCTTCTTGTGTGATAGGTTTGAAACCTGTTTCTTCTTCAGTTACAGCCTCCTGGACGAAGATTGTCACACTATCGGTCACCAATACTTCTTCTGCCTGTTGGCGATTTATCCCTCGCGATACGCATTAGTCTTTCGTTTGTCCATCCTTATATTTTCACTTTTTTATCTGTCTAAAAGTGTTATCGCTACTATTTTCTTGAGTACTTTCATTTCCGTTGTCTCTAGTAGTCTTTTTGTCTTAGTTGTATCAGATCTTGTCTCTGCTGTGTGTCATTATAGGTCTAATTGTTGTTTTATATATTCCGCTTTTTGTCTCTTTTGTGAGATGTTTATTTTTCCAAATAGTGATATTGATGCGTCCTGCTACTTTATTTGTTTTGATGACTAGCTGTCGCACCTCATTCTCGACATCATAGTTCTTTATGTCTAAATTTTAGTACCTGTTGTACTATTTACTTACTGTGTTGAAGATGTGTACTAGTGTCTGGAGATCGTCCTCGGAATCAGCGAACAGTAAGTTATAACTTCGTCCATTATTATATTCAATAAAATGGGGCTCGATGAGTCATCTTGTCTGATTTATTTACAGGTACAGCATTTGTCAACTTGTTATTAATTCTGGCTTGGGAATAGATGTTCTCGATGGTCTGAACAATATTTATCGGGATGTCTCTATTATATAGCAGGTGTATAACATATTCAAGTTGAATGCGATCAAACGCTTTCTATGAAGGTCTACAGATATGCTGGTTTGTTATATTCTATGGATTTTTCAATTACTTGTCTCAATATGAATACAGCGTCCACGCATGACCTTCCGGATCCAAAGCCTTGTTGTTCTTTCAACAAAGATGTAATTGCGTTAATTTTGTTTGTTAATGATATTGTGACTAGTTTCAAAGTTGTGCCTAATAAGTTTATGCCCCTATAGTTATTTGGGCACTTTTTTTTCTTGTTTTTTAAACATTGGAATCATTGTACTAGTTCTCCATCTGTCAGGTATCTTGCAGTGGGTCAGATTGGTAGGTAGCTTGTTTGGTATACCGTCTTGCCCGAGTGGCTTCCTATTTTTCAGACATTCAAGGGCTTTTTGTACTTCTTGTTGACTGATATGTAATTCTTCTAATATTTGTGGTATATTAGTATGTTTATGGTTGTCATTTCCCTTAAATAATTCTGCCAGATATCTTACGAGCGAAGTTAATCTCAGTAAAATTAAAAGCTAGAGTAATTTAGCACTTTTGATGAAAGTTATAGTAACAGAGCTAAGAAATCTTTGGCAAAAATTTTTTCTTGTTTTTGTTGCCATAATATAGATACAAAACAGTAAATATTCTCTAACATTGAAATCATACTGGGACTTTTTAAGTTCATAGCTTTGATAATTTCCCGGAAAATTCTGAAATTGTGACTCATCAAGTGTATATTACTTCAGAGTACTTGTTTTGGAAATGCCGGTCTGTGGTCCAATTTCCAATCTAATAACCAAAAGATCCTCGATTTGTTTCTCGTTTCTTATTTTGATTTGATATTTTCTGAAATATAGAGAAGGGGTTTATTGGAATGATATGTTCTTATGAATTATGTATTTATAAAGAATTTCCATCCATTCAGAGTATAGCTGTAGTTATCAAACCCTAAAGATATCCAAGGAGGAATTTGAGCTCAAATTGGAGTTACATGGCTGGCATAGATTCGAGGGTTCCTACTTAAGTTTTGAGATAGATGAATAAAAATAAATATTTATAATTGGATATGGCTTTATTGTTTTTCGAAATATTCTCCTTTAAGATCAATACTTTTTTGCATGCGTTTGAACCAATTGATTTGAACGCATCAACCGCTTTTCCATGTGTAGAAAAACGTTGACCACGCAAGTTATGTTTGATTTACGAGAATTAGAAGGAATCATTGGGTGACAAAAAGACGGATTACCCATCAATTCGATGTTTTGACTATTATAAAACGTTTTTGTTTGAACTGATGTGTGAGAGATGAAGAATGATGATGATATTCAGAATTGATCCTTTACCATTGCTCTAATGGAACGGTGGTGACATATCTAGTTATTTAGAGAGAACAGGTGACTATTTGGTCCATAGAGCCGATTGGTTTTCAGTTTCGGGTTCATGGTTTCCTCACGGAATTTTTTTTTGAGCGATTGTTAAATTACTAACGTGGACAAATACTCAAAATTTCGGTAGCAACCATTTTAGTTATTGTCTTTAGGATATATTGGTAGATAACGGGTTACCATAAAGCGTTTTTGAGAGAGAAAGAGACAGATATCCTCCCAAGTGAAAAAGTTGACGAATCCTATCAAACAAAGATGTCAAAGTTTTCCTCTACTTTAGTATTAAATCTCGTGATGGTGTATTTTCACTGAGCTTGTAAACATTAAGGATGTAGCATCAAATTTTCCGTATAGTTAACGCTCTTCCACCAATTTAGTAAGTCGTACTCTAAGTTTTTTGTATAATAATATTATGGTTTGATATTTCAAACCAAAAAAAAAAAAAATGATTAACATTCAATAGCTTCCCATTCCAAATTGAATATAGCGCTTCTATTAGCTCTTCGATCCGAGTTCGTGTTGATGAAGATCCGAAAAACCTTCATAATTCATAATCGAATTATCAGAAGATCCTCAAATTTTATATCAAGAAGATGCTGAATATTGTAAACAGATGTGTTTTTATGGAACTATAAATTGGTTACTGTCAATTATTAAATACCTTCAATTATAATTCTACATAAAACGAATACTCCCAATTTGTTTTGACTAATTTTTGAATGGATGATATAATTATATATCATTTAGTGTACTAATCCTCATCAAATTTTGTTTTAGAGTCTTACAAGATCCAGAAACAATAGGAAAAGTTATAATTCAGACCGGAAACACAATGAGCATCAACAAAATAAATTTCAAAGATCCAAGTAGATTTATATGCAATTCGCAAAGTTCATATTTAATCTTAGGTAAGTTTCTTGTCCAATATATAATGAAATATCATCGCATTCAATAGCGACCTCTATGAATTGGTTACGATAAGAAACAAGCAAACTATGACTTCGAATCCCCTCTTTGAGATAGTTCTTTGGCCCAATAAACGGATCAAAAGGCATAACATGTTCGACAACGATGTTGTCTAAGTAATATTAGACATTCATACGTACGTATAGGGACCAATTCCTCCCTAACACATTTTGAAGCCACCCCTAAAAGGCATTTTAGGACACTACAGCTGGCAAACATTTCTCTTTGTCTTTGCCAGACACACTTACGTCAATTTGGAGCTTTAAGGCTCCAACTCTAGCTTCATAGGAGAACTAAATTCTGATGTGGTCTTGCAAAATTTAATCTCTGAACTTTGTGTTCTCTGGTAAGCAAGGATTTTTGGCTGGTCTTCTGTTGCTTAACCTTGCTTCATATAAACGTCTTCTAATGGTTCTGATAATTCATTTTTGAGCAGATTGTTGGTGACTCTCCTGTCTCTGAGAGAACGCTGTTTCAAAAAACGATCATCAATTTAATTAGTGCAACGTTTTAGCTCTTGTCCTGGTCTTCAATTGTACGAACCAGCTTCATTATTCAGGAGGGTCGATGCCCGCACTGTTTCCTTCATTGACAAATGTCTTTTACGGTTTATTTTTTACCTGATACTCTCCCAATCCCACTATTTGAGAAAATAACACAGTTTTAGTCTAAAACGAAGTTCGATACGATACTATAGTTAACTTAAATAACAATTGTCACAGTCAAGTAAAGTCCATGACCTACCTGTCGGACAGTAATCTCCAGTTATTCAGTTATTGTTCTAGCCTTATCCAAAAAATCAATCATGTTTACTCCATGGCAATACCAAAAAATTGAAGCAAGAACTTTTCCAACAGATTTTTGAACACGAAATTTCTTAGGTCTTGGAAAACCAAATTGTTGCTTTGTTTCTGGATCATAGAAATGTACCCAAGTATCATCCATGCATGCTCTTGGCCTACATTCAAACATTTGGGGATCCATTTTGCAGCAATTTTTCGCATGTCCAAATTGACGTGAACTATATGATGAACGCGTTCGTATGAAATATTCAGTGCTTCAGATCAAAACTGTTTTAGCCGAATTCGACGGTCTGATAAAATCATGTTATGAAGTGCATCGGGGACTAATAGAGAAACTGGCCTTCCCTATGGATCATCATCTTCAATGGAAAATTTACTTCTTTTGAAGCTTGTATTCCAATTTTACGAGGTCGCTTACGAAGGACATTGATCACCAAGGGTATTAAGCATATCTTCGTAAATCTGCTTACCTCTTAACCCTTTTAAATACAGATACTTGATGAAGGCTCGATACTCCAATTTTTCGATTTTCTCAATTTCGGTGGACATCTTTTTTCTTTTAATTTATTGCGTAACTCTGGTTTACTTTTTTGACGTCAAACTTTACACTTACACTTCTAATAAGTTATTGTTCGTTGCTATGGTAACGCAATATTTTGTTTATTCATGGAAATGGCCTAGGCTAACTGATTGTTACTGTTTTATAATCTTAGAATGATTTTTGTTGAATCTTCAAACTAACTCTGCACTTGAGAATGAAACCAGCGAAATTTTAACAATTAATATTGTGTCATTCACAATTTTGGGACAGATATATTAACACGTTAAGCCCCGGTGCGGTCCATAGGTCCGCAACTGAACTTTCCCACAGACCGGAGCGATAATATGGACTGTACGACGTATTTTATTTCATCTTCTCCTCGGCCCTAGTGACCGTATTTAAATATGTTTTACAGTTTGGTTAGACCGTCCTGGGTCATAGAAACATTACCCTACACTTGATCTATTCGATTTTTTTACATGATCTTCAACTCCATTATAATATATAAAACTTCATTTCGAAGTTTAACGATTATTCTTCGAATAATCGTTAAACTTTCCCTCGGGTCCACAAAAAAGCATCATTTTTTCGCACTTCTTATTTCAAATAAATTTTTCCTTGGATCCACACTTCATATGGAGCATAAAACCACAAAAAAATTATTTGGAAAGTTTATGTTTGTTTGGCGCTCAACGTGTTAATATCCTGATATCAATTATTTTTAATTCAGTTCATAACTTCATCAAATATTAAGAAAAATATCTTTAGGTTGCATATCCTTATAATATAATGATGAAAATAAAGTTCCAATTAATTTTTTTGATAATTTTTCTAGGTGGATCTGCAACGAATTGGGCTTATGTAACAGAATGGTTGGTTCACAGAGGTGCGAGGAAAATAGTTATAGCTAGTGACCATAAACCTAAAAAGAACCAACTCAATAGAAGACTTCAAATTCTTCAAGAATATTATGGTGCAACATTGATAATCGGATCTAGTAAAATCCAAACCAAACAGCATGCCTCACAACTTTTGGCAGAAGTTGGTAAATTGGGAAAACCACACGTGGTTTTCACATTACCTCAACAATCGAATAGTACTGGACATGATGATTCGGTTGAGATTTTCGAGTCTGTACTGAAAGATGTAGCTCCTGAAGCTATTTTGGTTAATTTTGATGATTCGGCTGCAGGTAAATCAATAAATCAAGATATTAACTTATGTCATCAAATATGAATTATATTCGGTTTTCAGTAGTAATAACCCAAGCAAATTAATAATTGACCGAAAAAAATTTATTAACAGATTTGGAAAGCTTGGAAACAGACCGGTTGGTTTTGGAGTGATTAGTAATCTTTTTTCTTTGGTATTCAACTCAATAGCTTACCCAAACGCTTTTATACAATTCTCCAATTTCCAATGGGCATATTATCATACCAGTGATCGATTTCCAGTGACGATTTGTTCATTGGAATGATCTGTTCATTTTAATATTTGTATCCCATTGTTTTCTATTGACAATTTGCTTTCAGTACACACTCTTCTTGAACCACCTTGGTAAGTCATCATCATCATCATCAAGCTATTCAATCCTTGAATTATCGCTATCACTTTTAGCGCTTTAAAATCCTTTTTTGAGGTGGATTACTTCTCACTTTCTATCTTTGTATCGATTTGAGATAATTCTCAATACCATTTGATTTGTTTTAGGGGTATGTTATAGAAGATCCTCTTCAGATTTTCAAACGTATAATATTATCCCAACAAATGAGGAAAATTTGAGAGATGCAATATTTGGTTTGGATACTATTCTAAATTCAAATCTGAGCAACGTCATATTGAGCCGAGACAATGAGGAAACTTCAGCACAAGAAATGTTCAAGGCTGCAATTAAAGGTAAGTACCACTTTTATTTATCGCTAGGAGTTTTCTTAATACACCACATCCATCTTCTTTCAGATGTTACAAAACTTGTACCTAGCCTTGATGATATCCTGCATCTTCAAAAGAATACTTCTAATGAACCTGAATTGGTCCAAGTACTAACAGAAGGCCCTATCGAAATAAGAGAATTGGCGCCACTATTCCTTATTCCTGGTTTGACTGGTTTCACAGAGACGGAAGAGATGCTGAAAAATTTGCTATATCCCACTTTTTGCGCTGTTTTACCAACAAATCCTTGGCCATGGGAAAAGCTTGCTGAAGCTTATGCTCGGGTAAGATTTGACATTTTCCATATTCATACCATAATCAATTTTCCATTTTATAGAAAATGTTCGAAGTATATCCTAAAGGCGTCTTCAATATAGTCAGCACATCGTCAGGTGGCGCTTTGGCCATAGAAATAGCGAAGCAGTTAACAAAGAGAAACGCCAGGCTGAACTTGTTCTTCGTCGACAGTAGTCCACTTAGAATACAACAAGGATTGCAAGATCTTGGAAATGGTGTTCAGTTCGAGATAAACCTTTTAAGGGTTATCTTCGAAATAAACGATTCCGAGGTAGGGAAAAAAACATAAAATCTTGAGGTAAACATCCATATAAAACCGTTACTTTTTGTAGATCGTCAAAAAATTGAACAATTGTCCCAACTTTGAATCAAGAATGAATTTATTACTTGGTTTACGTGAAGATAAAACTGAGAAGAAAATCAGTGTTCTGCAAAAAGGACTCGTTAATATCAAAGACTATATTGAGAAGATTAAAGCATATGCTCCCGATGGAAATTTGGTACCAGGAATAGTGCATGTTCTAGTACCTGCTGATTGCAGCCCATACGACAGCTACGGCTTATCATCTGTAAGTATATTTGTAATTTGGTATTAATGCGTTAAAATAGTCTTTCTACTACCACTAGAAAATAAAATTAGAACAGTGTAGCGAGTAAATTAACAAATTAACATTCCAAATTCTTATTTTTATAAGTTATTAGGTGGTATAAGATGCATACAAAAATGGAAAGTCAATTGTATGTTTCTTTTATCACAAAGTAGCAAAGTTATAGTAAACAATTGTACTAGATTTTCAATTTTTATTAGTCAATCTATTCCAAGAAAAGTTGTAGATGCAACAGAAAAAAGTAAGGACAAATTTTGAATCGTTTTTTCTGAATTTTCTGTATCTGAGTTTAGAAGCTTTGTGCACTTCCATGTACTCTGCTCGGAGTTTGCGAGTTGAGGGTAAAGTTTCTCAGATAGAAATAAGACAATGAGTGACATAATAGAGTATAGAATATAGGAAAGCACAGTCATTACTTCCTGTACCTTCCGTTGAAGTAGCAATAGCCTCAAGAAGAGCGGGGAGTGCAGTCAACACGGTTTCTTGCATTTCTATCCACCTTGTTTTACACAGTCTCTTTAAACTATATTTAGCTGGCTTGAGCTCATGATTTTTCCCCTATGTCCGAGTAAAGTTTCAAAATTTTTGTTCAGGGTTACGGAAAAAATTGCTAGCGAAGATATGACTCCCAGGGCTTTACGGATATTACGTAGTCCTTCCAAATTTCCCATAATCACACTAAATTGTTGAGTATACTCAGCTTTGGCCTCCTCACTATTTAGAAAAAAACCCAAAGCCTTATTTTCAGTGAGATTCTTGCGCATTACTGAGAATTATACCTAAATCTAAATTCCAATCCGGTTAGGTTAGTTTAAGTTGTGTTTTGGTCATAAAATTCCGACAAGCTATTTTAAATTCATCCGGATCCATGGTAGTTATCCCAATATAAGAGAGGGTGTTATAATTAATAAGTAAGCTTCTGGTAAGAAAATGGTTAATCAGAATTCAATATTTGGATATCAATATTCCTGAGAAGTGTAATTAGTTTAGAGGTGTTTTAGGTTCTATGATATGGCTACGTAGTTTTCAATACGAAGGGATTTTAACCAGTCCAAACCTTTTTCTATTGCTCTGTACATATTATAATTATAAAAAGCTAATAAAAGATCAAAAACTTATATTGAATCATGTAAATTTATGGAAATTTTAGGAAATCTAAATTATTCTGTAAAAATATTTAAAATGACAGTATTAAATTTTGGAGCACACTGTAGAAAATTTTTTTAAAATTATAATTTATGGTTAAATTTACTGATCAGTGTATGTGAATTTAAATTTTATTACGTAATTAAAAAAAATTACGTGTAATTTTACGATTCTTCAAAATAAATATTATTTGGAAAGTAATATACTTAACTGTTTATTATTTTTCAATAACAATGTTTGAAGATCGAAAAAAAATTCTAGATTTTGATTTATGTTTCATTGTAAAATTACAAAAAAATTGTGATGAAAGTATTCAATAGATGGCGCTAGCTACGCCGTTTGCATTTATTCTTGAGGCATCTCAGTTTCTGATTTAATAAATCACAACTATATATAATAGCTTGATAGTTTTGTGATATACTGAATAAAAAACTTTATTTTGTTATTCAAACTGAGTTCAAGTTAATTGAGTGCAACACTGCAAAGTAAATTTACTGAGTATCTCACACATTTTTGGTAAGATTACCAAAGAAATTTTTAACAGTGAGTAACTTTTAACGATTCCTCGTAGGTAAAAATAGGGTATAATGCAATGAAATTAAAAGTTTATAAATATGGTAACATATAAATAATCCATATAATGATTAAGTTTTTTTTGTTTCAGTATTTCAAGGCCTTGCCGCTTATTTCGCAATTTAGTGGTGATCATTTGAGCATCATAAATGATTATGATGCAGGTGAATATATTAATAAGAATCATAATCAGTACTAACAAGTACTAACAAGATCTTGTAAAATTTTAATAATTCCCAGAATTTCTTTCAATTAATAATAAAGGTTTAAATAAGTTGTTTTTTCTGTTTTTCAATTATTTCATCAATATCTTGTATCCTATACACTGTACCAGCATTTAATGTTGGTAGCAACTTCGTTTCTTTAGATAGACGTACTTTTAGTACAAAATTTCAAAATCCTCTTCCGTTCATTCTATCCTATTACGAAGCTTTTATTACAGTTGGTCTTTCAGGAGATGGGGTCGTTAGCCCCAAGCCCAACCTCTAGCCCAAAGAAGGAGATATTGTCTTTCTGGCATCCAATCAATAGAAGAACTACCTTCTCTACGGCTATGGAGCTTGTTCTGTGTCTTTCATACGAATCTGTCATACATAGGAAACCCCATCAGTAGCATAAGCTGCCGTCGGTGGAGCTTGAGAGGTCATTGAGAAACTCAAGCTTCACCACAACGACTAGTCCATGTCTTCCCAAGTTCTACCGTATTAAGGCCAGTTGTTAGGTATGGTTATGAACCTTGGGGAATGACTGCTAGAGACGAACTCGTGAAAGAAGAAAGTATCTCTTCGCATCTATGGCCCAATCCAAGACCAAGGAGAACGGTGCATACGTACTAACGCTTAGGGATGCCGAAATGTCCAAGAGGACCTTTGGATAATGGACCTAAAAGAATTAGGCGTCCCAAACTGCCGGAGAAAAGTATAACATCGAATGGAGAACAGTTGTCCGGAAGGTCAAGGTTCTTCAAAGACCCTAGCGTCAATTGGTAAGGTAAGTTGCTTTGGATGATGGAATTATTTAATAATTGGTAATTGATACGGCGCCTGAGAAAGGTATATTCGGATATGAACTTTGTAATAAAATGCACCACCCTACCTTTTAAATTTGATATCTGCTTCCAATCATCTTGAAAAAACTCGTGCTTTCTGAGTTCTCGGGAAAGAGAGATAGAGAGAGAGAGAGAGAGAGAGAAATATTGTCAAAAAATTGTTACAATTTGTAGACAAAAGCTTGTAAAAACTAAAAAACAAACATAAAAATATCTGAATAAAAATACAAATACAATAAAATTCCAATATATAGAATAAAACCATAACTAAATTAAAGGTAATAGTAATACGTAATAATTAGTAAATAAGTCCATAGCAAAAATTAGAGAAGTATGCAGAATTAGATATTATTAGAATAGAAATCGTTTATAGAGTAGAAGGCACTTTCCATTAAATATGCCCTTAAACTACTGCGAAATGCGGGAAAAGATAATATCGATTTTAATTGGCAAGTGATTGTGCATTTTTTTGAATTGTATTATATTGAGCCCTCAACTAATTCTGAACGTGGTAGTGCTCCACGTTCCCAAGTGGAGAATGGTTTCAAAGATGAATAAGGAAGGAAGAGTCAGAATTTTTAATTTTTCAAAGAAGTACCTGCAGTTAGCCCTACTGTTTAGTCAGAGTAAATATCTAACAGCTCTCTTTTGTAGTTTAAAGAAAAAATGATAAAATGATTTTTGATCAATCTTTCTATGATCTTAGATAACGTGGGAAGGAGTGCAATTGAGCGATAATTCGATGGTTAATCTTTATCTCCTTCTTTGTGCAGAGGTATAATTATGTGATCTTGAGGCAATTGGAAAAAGTGCCATTTTGAAATGAAACGTTAATTAAAGTGGTAAGGTGATTTAATGTGCAATCGGGTAGATTCGAAAACATTTTTGATGTAAGTCCATCAGTTCCAGATGAGTATTTATTTTTGATGTTATTAATTGTACTGCGAAGCTCTGTTTAAACTACGGTCATGAAGAAGAAACTGTAAGTTACCATTAGTATCAGGTAGATATGAAAGCGGATCATGAAAAAGAGTTATAGAATTTGATAAGTTTTTGGTTACATTTACAAATTCATTATTGAGTTTATCAGGTGAAGTAGAGATTATGATAATGAAGAAGCCTTATTTCTTAGATCATCCACAATGGACCATATTTCTTTAGAAACATTACGACAATTGGCGAGTCTCCTATTATAATGAATATCTTTGGCAGCTTTTATTGTCTTATGATAATTTTTTCTGTATAGTTCCATAATTGCGAGAAGCATTTTCAGTATTGGATTTAGACCTAAATTAAAGACAGTACAGTCGGTGGATTCTGGATCGTACGATGACACGACATTATCTATAGTACTGGAACTGGTTATTCTGGTATTGGTCAAGAATGTCTTCATTGTTGACCAGCACACACACTGGAAAAACTAGAAAATTCGAATACTTTCTTAGATATTATATCATTGAACTGTTTATTTCGAAAATCTCGTTGTTTGTAGACATGAAGTACTTTCATGAGATAAATTACTGAATCTGGCTACTGTGGTATAGTTTTTGACTCATTATTATTTAGTTCAGTGATGGCAACAATCTCTAGAAAACGAAGCTCCTCTAGTAAAAGATACAGTTGATCTGTTTTTTGTCTTAGTGATTGAATATTAATAAGGAACAGGCCGAGAATGCTATCGTTCAATCCTTCAGAGGATGCTTGCTTCTCTGATCGCGTCATTTTAACTAAAAAGTTTTGCTTTTACCTGGAAAGCTACTGGAATAATGTTTGCTATGGTTTTCCTTAATGTTTTGGAGCTGTAGACGTTTCTCCTTTGAAGAGAAAGACCTGAAGGTGGAAAGAACTGCGTCAACTTCGGCTGAACCAACACCAAACGCGTTGTGGAAGCGATACAAGCAGCTATTGCCTCCCTGCCAGAACCTATTTCAACAGTTGAATACCTTATATTTATTCTATTTAAGATCAAACTTTTTCTTTTTGTTATAGCCGTATAGTGAAGAATTGAATATGTACAATAACGAGTTATTAAATATAAATAACATCGTTTTATGCTTAATTACCATTTATAATTGTTAATACCACTCTACGTACCAAACAATTAACTAATTATTATTTTCTATTCGAGTGGGAATTAATCCAACTGGTCAATTATGTCATTATTATTCGATCCCATAATTTGCAAATTGTATAAGCAATGAAAATTCCTCAATACGGAATCATCTTTCGAAATGTTTAGTTGTAGTCATTTAAAAATTTTGAAGATACTTATGATATTAGCCGGACAATGGAAATTCGATAATAACACTCTTATAAAAAAAATTTACAATCACTTTTCAGATGTTGTACTCATTTCGTTTACCATATGTACCCATTATCTCCTTCTTACCATCGTATTTTATAACAAATGTTCCAAAGCCGTATTCGAATCAGTGTTTTATTACGTACATTTTATTATAGCGATTATATTAACTATTTTGTTGAAATCTGAAGAAATTAAAAAAAATCTCGACTGGATTTTGGAATACGAACAAAAAATAATTTTGAAGAAGGAAAAGGAAGCTCGTAATATTTATGAGAAGTTTTGTTGGAAAAACAACGCATTAGCTCTATTCTTTATTATGAACGTCAACATTGTTTCTTGGATGTGGTATTTTCTAGGACAAAGGTAATTTTAGTAATTTCCGTATTATATTTAAAAAAAAATACTTTAAATAAGCATAATCACAATAGAATATGAGAGAGTACCTTGAAACATTTTTTTTGTAATTATCGCACAGAAAAAATTTTTGCAAGAACTTGAATGGGTCCTTTCAATTTGGGTCCATTCATGTATTAAATTCGTAAATTAAATTTTTTAAAAAAGTTATGCATTAAGAGTGGGTAACACAAACTTGTTGTTGTTTATATTCCGTTCCAACATGGTTATGTACATGGTCCTGAATTTCATATGGGAAAGTACTGCGACTAATTTTCTGAAAATTTGCTTGCATGGGTTTTCCGAACTGCTCGTTTCAGCTGAAATAATTTAAGTTTTCTGAAACTTCCGGTTATACCGGAAAAGGACACAAACTTCGTTATTTTAAACGGAATTCTATGGTTTTTACTAAATTGTTGGAATGTACGTGAAATTTCAATATAACTTTATATAAGGCATGGTATGCCTAAAGTCCACCATTTCTTAATCATTTCACATTTTTGGACCACTCCACTGAAAAAAAATATATTTTTAAGTTTAAGTAAGTCAGGTCTAATATTTTTGGGATTTGGACGAATGACCCAGCTTTCAAAATCTTTGAAAACTTTGACAAAAATGTTTATATGGTGTTCAGAAAATGGTGTCGACTTTCGCTATTTAAAACTTGGAAAACTTAATTTTTTCAAATGGCAACCCTCATGTTTCTCTTTACGCTTTAAATTAAGGGGATTTCGTTAGTAAATTCATATATCTCAAATTAATGGCTTTTCCAGAAACTTGAAAAAACTGAAATTTTTATAGTTTTTAATTATCACCTGGCGAGGGCCAACAACGAATAACAAAGTTACGGCATCAAAAATTAAAATCAGTCAATTAAAAATATTCAAAAATACTACACTAAGAGAAGAAGAACAAAAGTAAGACTTACAAAAACCGTTAATTTAAGATATATGAATTTACTAACGTAAATCCCTTAATTTAAAACGTAGAATCCAATGGTGAAGAGAAAAATGCTATTTTAAAGAATCAAGTTTTCGAAGTTTTTAGATAGCGACATTCCGCACCATTTTCTGATCACCCTATATAAATTTTTGTCAAGGTTTTCACAGCTATTGAAAGCTGTAAGTGTTATTTGTCGAAATACCAAAAAATATCAGTCCTGACTCACTTAAACATAGAAATATAATTTTTTTAGTGGAGGGCTGCAAGTGTCCAAAAATTTCATAAATGTGAAATAATTAAAAAATGGTGGCCTTTAGGCATACGATGCTTCATATAAAGTTCATATATTCAAATTTTGAGTAGATTTCAAAAATTTGATAAAAACCATATCCGTCCTTTTAAAATAACGAAGTTTAGGTCCACTTCCGGTATAACCGGAAGTTTCAGAAAACTGAAATTATTTTAGTTTAAGCGAGCGAGTTTAAGTTTCGGAAAACCCATGCAAATAAATTTTCAGAACACTAGTCGCAGTACTTTTCCATATACACATCGATTCAGCTTCTCGTGAAGAACCCTGTACCTTGGAACAACCCTATGGTACCTTTAAACGGACAGTAAAAAAATAACAAAATAACAGTTTATTACTTGAACTTGAAAAAAAAATTGAAAAAATTCAGAAACAACACAAAATTTCTTCTTTTATAAAAATTCTGCATTTAAATAATATTCACACTCATAGGTTTTCCACTTTTGGAATGAGCCCAACGACCACACTTAATGCACCGGCTGATTTTATCACCTTTATTTATTCATCTGCACTATCTGATTCATTCATCTGATGACCCATAAGGAACGCTATTTCCACTTTCGGAAGAGGTCTCCACTACTTGATTATTTTTTGTGCAACTTTTGGTTCAATTTCTTTGAACGGCGAAATTTTTGGAGTTCTTTTCCCAAATTTAGTTCTTACCAATTTTATTTCTTTTGCTCTCGTTTCTTCTGATTTCATCCTTCTCTAGGGTGTCAGATGTTATCATTGTTTTTCAAAGTTTTTCTTTGTGTTTTTCCTAGCTAGTTTTGGAAACGGCTAGCTAATTCCTTTTTCGAGGGTTTCTGCATTTAAATTCCAAGGTTTTATTGCCTGACGGCCCAGCTCTTGGTTCATCTGTTGTTTCTTCTTCATTTGAGGTTGAAGACTATTTATCGTTATTAGGAAATTTGGGATGTGGTACGTTATTTTACAATTGTCGATCCATTCAAACCCTTAAAATCTTTAAAGATATTTCGCTGCCTAGTTGATATATTCCTGAAATTAAATATAGGGCGATAACATCCAGGTTTGGTAGAGTCTTTGCCATATTTAATAATGAGAATGTTGCCGGATTTCCAATATTGAAGAAAAAATAATTATTCCAAGCAGGAGTATTTTCCAGCTCGCAAGCCGATTCAACGAACTCGATAATGAAGAGTGCGTGAAGTGATATGATCTGATTTAGGTGGGTAATTCTATGGGGGCTCCAGATTATATGTTAGGTTATGAAATCGGTCTCATTGGCAGAATCCTTAAGACATTTGGGTTGTCTACTGGAATAAAGACATGTTGAAATATGGTTTTAAAGACAGGGTCTTTGAAGAATTATCCCTCCTTTACTATCTGTTTTTTTGGCCAGTAAACCTGTAGAATTGTTGCAGGCTCAAATTGAGTTCTACGCTGTTTTTGATTGAAGAAATATTACAAAATGGAGGCTGTCTAAGGCAAATCGTGTTCATCATTTCCAACAATTGAAGATTGTTTCGTTAGAGACGTGAATAAATAACTGCCGACTAAAAACGAATTTTTCGAAAATAAGTGTCCCGACGGTTCTATATGAATATTGAAATATGACAATAATTAGTACAAGTAGAATGGTTGGAGCGATTTTTAGAGCGAAGACCAAAAAAGTAGAAAGGAGAGCATGTGCCAACAGAGGAAATGTGACGAAAAACCGAAAAAATCAAATACAACCATGAATGCAGCATATTATTCTGACTTACGAAGGCCGTTGGTCAAAAAATTATAGTTAGAGGCGCGGCAAAATCAGCAGAGGTGTCCACTTGCTTCATATCAATGCTCCCGTCCTTACTATTTCGTTTTCCACGGCTTATGTACACGACATCGAACACCCACTGTATAGCCCCGATTTGTCCTGTTCGACTATTTTTTGTTTGCAAAGCTGAAGTTGTGAGATAAAAGAGTTAACAGCGATGATGGAATGAAGCAGTCAGTGTACGATAATTTTAAATTTAAAGATATAGGGACATAGAAGATTTAGTTAGACGCCTGAAGAGTTTGTAGAAATAAAGGGAGAATATATAGAAATGTGATAACAGTTTTTTTTATTTATGGCCTTTCTGCCTATGCTATACTACGAATTTATGTACTGCACTAATTATGGAAATTTTGGAAATACAGTTCTAACAAATTCTCATGTTTTCAGTGACTCTGAGCACGCAGAATTCGAACCTGATTGTCCCTACAATAAAGGTTTTGTTTTTCAAATATGGTATCCATTTTCTCCTGATAACTATCCGTGGATATGTTCTGCTTTTGACAAAATCACTGTATTTTGCGGCATGCTTTTGTTTTCTTACTATAAAACAGTACCGTTGTCTTTAGTCATATTTTTTCTAAGTCAGGTTAGTTTATTGAAGTATTATCTGAAAAATATCAACTTCAATAAAGTTGAAAGGGATGATAGTTATTTCGAAAATAGAAAATCAAGTGATTCACGTCTAAGAGATTGCGTCAAAATGCACCAATACGTGATAAGGTAAGAATCTCAATTTTCCGCATTTATTATAAGATTTCTGGTAGTGCAAATACAGAAGGAAAAAGGAGGAGAACGCTTAATTATTAAAAAATTATTCAAAATTTGTTAATAGAAGCTTGTAAATAACCACAAAACAAACACACAAACAGCTAAATGGATACACAAATGATATAAAATTATACTATTATAGAAGCATAAACATATCAAAAGGGCTGAGAAATAAGAAATTTTTCCAGTCCTGAGTTCCTTTCTCTGTTTGCCTTATTATTGTTTTGTATAGATGTGGTTTCTTCTTTATGGATATAATTTTGAATCCTATTAAATCTTATTAACGCATTCAGCGCTCCCAACTGTTTATTTCTCTTTGTCATTTTCGTCACCGTCGTCCTTGATAACTACCACAAGATGTAGGTAACTTTGAACTTGTTCTAAGATCATCGCCATTTCTTCCTTCAGTTGTATCGACAATTTTATCATTGCTCTTTTCCTTTGTGGTGTTATCATTGCCATGAACTTCGATTTATCTTTGTTGACTCGTAAATTCATTGTTTTTGGCATGAAGGCTCTGCAAGTTTCCTTAAGCTCATTTACCAATTTCGAAATTATTACTACATTGTCTGCGTATGCCAGTAGGTCTTCATTTTCAGTGTACCTGTTCTCCTCAAACCGATTTATAAGTTAATAATATAGCCACGTCGTTCTGCCAGGGCTTTCTCCAGTTTTTCTTCTTCTTCTTCTTCTTTGTTTTATTATCTATAGAGATACCTGCAGGTATAATTGAGATTGCTTTTGAAACTTTCAATATTTACTATGAACATATTCAATTCATAGTAGAAAATGAATCTGACAAATGTGGACCATTGCTAGACACAAAACTGATACGAACCAATGAAAACAAGACAATCCTTGGTTGGTACGTGAAACCTACCAGTTCGGGGAGATATTTCAATTTTAAACCAAATAGCACATACACAATAAAAGTTAATTTAGCGCTTGGAATGAAAACAGAATTGCAACAATTTCACACCCAATCTTGTTCTCAAAATATAACAAAAAACTCATAGATACCCTACATAAAAAAGGGTATCCTATCAAACTATTGAAAAGTTTGATCTATAACAGCGCTACTCGACACACCACTGATGAAGTAGGCACTGATGATAATGAATAAAATATCTCCGATAACCAATGTTTAGTACATACATCAAAACTCTTTCTGAATAAATTAGTGAAGAATATAAAGAGGTATAAAAAATCTTCGACGTCTTTCTTGATTAGTCCAACACACTCTTAAGACCTGGACGCATTTAGGCAGAATCTACCATTTATAAGCAATAGGCTATAAATTAAGGTCTCTCATTGGTTGTTGCTAATCACTGGTACGTTTTCTACAAATATTGCAGTTGAGGCTAATGATAGATACCCGATGACAGTTTTTGCATTAGGAGATAACGCCAAGGAATGGGATTTTTTGCACCGCTTGTTGAAAGTAAGTCCATCAGCTGTTCAAATAATCCAGATTTAAATGAAATAGGTTTAAATTATAGCTGTAAATGAAGATACAAAAACACTGTCAGTCCTAAAAAGCAAAAATGCGAATGATAATCAGTTTGAACATTTCCTACATGCACTTTTGAGCACATGTTCAAAAATTCTGGATTAAGCTAAAACAAAAAATAGTTGGGATAAATTTTTAAGTACGTGGGGTAGTGGCCTATGCAATCGAGCTGGTGCTTCAATAAGAATTCAGCCGACGTCCATCTCCAGAAGGAAACCAGGTGTAACTAGAGGCACTAAGCGTCGACCTGCAGGTCGACCAGCAACTGGTGAAAAAGCACACTCAAAAATGAAAAGAAATTTCAATGTAAATAAAAATGTACCAAATGCGAAGCCGCACGAAATATAAAAATGTTACTGTAATAATTCAAAATGTTTAGATAAAACATACCACTATTAGCAACGTCAAGGCAAACCATTTCTCCCATTGGCAATAGTGCGCATAGTATTCCCAGGGAGACAAAATCTACCCGCGATTAGCAATGTTGGTACAAAACGTACCAGCGATTAGCAACAACCAATGAGGGACCTTAATTTATAGCCTATTGCTAATCAATGGTAGATTCTGCCTAAATGCGACCCGGCCATCTTAGAAACTTATGGAGTAGGTCTTTTTAGGCACTTTTAGTGACAACAAGAACTTTTTCTTTTAAATGAAAATGGACAAACCATACAAATAGAACTTATCTTCTTGAGAATATCCTTAGTAACTTTATTATTAAAAATCTACAAAACCGTTTTTTTTCCTTGAAAATATTAAGAAGTTTGTCATTATGAGATTATCAACCACACGCCATTTGCTATGTAATTGACAAACTGTCAAGCGTTACAAAAACGGACGCTCCGTCGTAGTTGCAGTTTTATGCATGGCTTTTACTGAAATTTAAACTTATATAAATGTGATCTACAAATCTCAAAATTTAAGAAGAAGAGTAGTGAATTGTATAAAATGATTGATCGTTTTACGTATTGTGGATGTAAACATGCCCAGAATCAATAATATATTAAGAGAAACAAAACAATTGTCAACTATATCAAATCTTTCAGATTGATGAACTGGATACAATTTTCTTTGAAAGGAATCATTTTCATACAATATTGTAGTTACGTTTTGGATATTGCTGCTTTTATGATACCAATCTTAACAGTAAGTACATATTATTAATGATGTAGTTTGGGCGTTTATAATTAAGCCGGTACTACACGATGCGTTCAGCATTCACCTTGCTACGAGCGGCTAAACATTGAACGAATACTGAATGGAAATGTGGCAACAGCATACAACAGATATGAATTGAAATAAATTGGATGATACTGACAACTCTGGTGTTTCTTAAGAAAAACGTAGCCTTCACGCGCAAGAAGACAAGAAATATATGTAGTTATACCACAAGTTTTGGTTTCAGCTCCATTGTAATGGTAGGTACTACCTTGACGCGGGTCAAAATAACCCACTTTCCATGGCCTCAATGCCAACGTTGGCCATGGCCAATCGTCGAATGACATGCGCATCACTACCAGACTACCACTTCCAATCATACCTACTTTGGAAGCATTGGACGCATCGTGTAGTACATGTACATGTAGTACAATAACATCGAAACTATTTAGTGGTTAAGTCCCTCACCCAGTCGATTAATATCACGCTCTTCGGAGGAGTTGTAATTCAATATTCGTCGAGACATTAGCCAGGAAAGTAGCTGTTTTCTCCTTTGAAGAACGGCATATGCAATTTCGGAATTATTTAAGAGGTTAATAGTAGAAATCTTTCATTATGATACATACATATAATTACAAACAAAATTAATGTTTAACTTAATAACTTTTCAACAATACCCAACGCTAAGTAAATACGTACATGACTACCCCAAGGGTCCCTTATGAGGATACATAAAAGGAAGGGACAAACAAGTTGAGGAATTTCAAGTTGCACGTATTTCTTTGAAGGTGGCGTTCTTCATATACCATAGTAAGTTCCGAAGAGTTAAACAAAATATATAAAAATGATATGGTTTTCTCAATGATAAATTTATTTCGACTTATAATAATCATCATAATATCTATACTGAAAATATTGCTGGGTTTTCATTATTTATCTATATTTCTTTATTATTGTGTTTCAGGAAGATTCTCTCGAAATAAAAATACGATGCTTTGCTGCATTTTCGATGTCTGTAATACAAATGTATTTCTTCTTCTATTTTGCAAACGAAATTCAAGTTGAGGTACGTACAACTCATCTTACAGAACAAGAGGATTTGGACCAAAGTACATCTTCTATATTCCGATTCTTTCCTTTTGGATCGCTTAAAGAGTACATCTAGTACTTAGGATTCGTGGAAAATTTCTTGAGATCCTATTTACATTCTGCAAAAAAACGTTTTGCCGAAATTTTATGATTCCTTCTATGTTTATAGAAAGATAGTTTATCATCAATTCTATTATAAACAGTTCCATATATTTGATAGCCATAATTTTACCACAAAAACCACTATATTTATATTTACAAAAGTGTCTAATAGATGGTGTGCGGTCTTTCATACAGATCTGGAAACGAGGCTGGTTCATTTCACGAACTTTAAATTATCTCTCTCTGTGGCCACCAGGTCAACGTCGTGATCGGGAGATTGTGTTAAGTCAATAATAATAGTTATTACTATTTCAATAAGCGATAAATTGTGAATTACAGTAGTTAATATGTAACGTAATTACATAATTACTTTCATGATGTAAATACTATGCTGCAATTTTTGCTTCTTATGTCAGCATTTCGTATTTGTATCTAGATATGACCTTTGTCTGGAAACAAACAATAATAGTTGTAAAAATAGGAAATATTCAAGAATTAGAATCTACCGATTACGGAGATTTTATAGAGCTACTATAATTAAAAGCGTTTCCAAAGGCTCCACAAAATTTTAGGAACAAAGAAAATTATTTTCTTATAAGGAATGAGGAAAAATTTTCAACTCAATTCTTCAACGATTTCTCAATGTAGGGTGAGGGAATGTGACGTTCATGTCTCCTACTACCAAGGATTCAGTCAGGTTTCTTGAGGCTACTTCAAAAACTTTATCCATAGTGCCAATAACGTCCTTCATCATTCCTTTTTAAATCTCCTCGACTATTTGCTTAGGTTGATTATTGCCACGTCCCATCTTCTATGCATAACCCAACCATTGGTTGTTGCGATCTTTTTGTAAGGTTCCATTATTACCATAATATCGGTGCCTTATCTAGTTGCTTTATCGAAAGCCATGTCATGTGCTTGTTTTCTCTAGGTATACCTGCAGAATTTAAATCATTTTTGGTACAGTATGGAATAGAATCTGATTCTAATTTTCGGTTTCTGTAGTGATCTGGTCGCAATATCTATAGGCATGGTGAATGTAGCTGACGTTTGGCTTCCTGCTAATGGTCTTATCTCACTGATGGTACCCTTCTATATCCATCCTTCTCTGATTTCTTCTACGATTACGTATTCGACCTCTTTTTTGATGGTTATTGCATCCGATGCTCAAGACTTCTGTGTCTATCTCTTTCCTCATGACTCTGAAATTTAGGTTATTTTTCAGGAGCTTATTTAAATTCACTGCTGCCCGTTCATCATTCAGTTTTTCGGCGCCAGGCGCCGTTTCTGGTAAGGGCTTGTCAATGTGCTTCGATACAACTTCTGCTTGGTGTACAACATCCTGAAAGAAGTGCACTGGTTGATTACGTTGATTCAGCTGATCATCAGATCATCTGTTACTACACCAACACCTTGCACTGTCTGGAGACGATAAGTTGATTTTATCAAAACGCTCATCAGACATACTGTCTTTAGACTAGATGCTAATGCTACACTCGAGATTTTTGAGGTTAATTAAACGATTTACCACAAATTTCTTATACTTTGTACTTCCTGATCTTTTTGAAGTTCTGAAGTTTTTGTAATAGCATTGAAATATTTTTAATCTGCTGCTTCTAATTTATTCATTAAATGCATACGAGGTCTGGCTATTAAATAACGGCACTGGTTACGAAAAATGAGTTCATTATAAAAATTATTCTACATTCGAATGCTTCTCTTCATTATACTCCCCTCACCTCGCCAAACAACTTTCCATACGTTTTTTCCATTGATCAAAGCAGTGCTGGAAGTCTCTTTGATGAGTGCCTTCAAGAGCTCTGCTTTTCCGCTTCCATAGATTCAAATCGGGTCCCTTTCAAAGCAGATCTTTTTGTAACCTTTCAAAGAAATCTGAGCAGACCCGCTGACGCAAGAGCTTTTGGTCATGAATAAGATTTTTTTGGCAGTAACTTCGCACAGCCTTTTGCCATGTGTAATTCCTCGAGTAACATTTTTCTTACCGTTTCTTTATCGGTGATTACAGCCTCGGCAATCGTCAGGATGCTCATTCGACGATCTGCACGCACAGTTTGGTTGATTTTGGTCACTGTTCACGGAGTTGAAACAGTCACAGAACGACCTGGGCTCTGGTCATCTTCAGTGCTCTCTTGGTCCTCACTAAAGCGCTTACACCACCCAAAAACTAGCGCACGAGATAGAGAATTGTCCCCATAGGCCTCTTACAATAATTTATGGCACTCAATTGGAGTTTTTTTTATAATATAACTAGAAATTTGAGTTTAATACGTTGCTCTTCGTGACATCGTTGTCTTTCATTAGAAATCTAATTTGTGGGTCATCAAATATACCAGGTTTCAATTTTCTTTTTGTATTTAGCCTGGAATGTGTTTGAAAATGAAGGCAAGATTTATCATACTACTATTCATACTACTGTATATGTCTCGATATAGAGATAGTATAATTTTATCTTTAGCCAGTTTCTAAAAGATTGTTTTTCAACTGTTTGTTTTCAAAAGGTGATAAGTAGCCCAAATCGATGACACGATAAATTTCAAAAACAAAATCTAGTATTTGATTTCAGAGTACATCCGTTTCTGATGTAATTTATAATGAAACCAATTGGACGGAAGCAACACAAAAAGCTAGAGCAACTCTACTATTAATGATGATTAGATCCCAACAAACATTGTCGTTGAATTCTGTAGCTATTGGAAAAATGTCTCTTGAATCATTTACAAAGGTACTGTATCAATATTTCAATTAAATCTCAATAATGAATCATACCATATGGATTGGGCCATAAATTTATTTTCAAAGTCACTAAGATCGGCCGTCGGCCATATCTAAGAACGAGATTATTTTACAGCTTCAAAGAAATTATTCAAATTATAGCAAAAATGGCACCGAAAAATACCAGAGAATTATTCTCAGATTCTCACGTCCCTCACTAGCGTTTTTGAAAAGATAAAATTAGTTAACGAAAATTTCCATAAACTTTATATACGATAATCGAATTTTTTAGAAATTCATTCATTTTTCATCCCACAACTTTTGATTTATATTATTAAATAAGAGATGGGGGAGAGTGGAAACTCTGTTATGATCAAGTCCGGTTCTGCTTAGCCGATTTTCTTAAGCAAAATTTATATAAATTCTTACCAATTTCATTAGCAACCTGAGTGCGTTATTTCATATATTTTAGATATTGTGATTTCTCTTCTCAAATTTGAATAGAAGCGTAGAACATCACGTAGCTTTTCCAAAAGTAAACTGAATTAATATTGAAACAATGAAAACTTTTATTTTGCCACGAGATATCTCTAGAAATGTGTAAACGGCGAGAATTCTTCATTAAAAGGCTAGTAAGCTGAAGAAGTGAGTTGTGTTGAATTTTCTCCGTTATTTTAAAATATTTTATACAGTTTCTAGTGAATAGAAGCAGAAAATATAGGTAGGAACCTACATATTGTGACGAAGCTACGTTCCATAGTAATGGTAGATTGAATCGTCAAAATATCCACTACTGGTTCAAAAAAAAATCCCCGGCGATTCAACATCGGGGTGGTTAGTATGTAAATCGATGGAATAGCGACACTCTGGTTTTCCAAGGCCTAAGAAATTTCGTGTTCCAAAATCTTCTGAAAAAGTTCTTGCTTCAGTTTTTTGGGAAAAAATTAAAGAGAAAAGACATGGAAAACTGACCAAAAGTGTTCTGATTTTGCAGGATAATGCCCCTGCACACAAATCTCATGTTGTCATACGAAAAATTCGTGATTTAGCGTTTGAATTATTAGAACACTCCATTTATTTACCAGATTTGGCTCCGTCCGACTATCATCTCTTTCTTCAACTGAAAAAAAGTTTAAGAGGTCGTAAGTTTTCTCCCAACGAGGAGGTAATAAAAGCTGTGGAGGTCTGGATTGCAGAGCAAGAAGAAATATTTTTTTTTGAACGTTCTAGAGACGTTGCAGGTTCTATAGTGGGCTAAGAATTTTTCAATATATCCTCGTACATTGATTGGAATTTATAATTGTTCTATTGCTGATCAAAAGCTCTTTCAAACAACATCGTGTTTAATAAAATCAGTTAAGAAGAATTGTACTTCCAAGAATTTGTTCATAATAAGGCTCTTACTCTCCAACAAGGTTTAGTTGAAGAGGTAGACTAAACCTCATAAAACGAGTTTGATTATCGTATATAAAGTGCCACTTAATTAAGTAAATTTTAAAAATGATTTCCACGTGTTTCTCGGAGCCACTCAACAAATCGTGTGACTGACAAACAGATGTCGCTGCTATTATCAAATCGTTTATGAAATAGCAACATTCAAAAGACTATGTGTAAAAAAGTGACAGCCATTTCAGTGAAACTACTTTTGTTATTTTCGAAACAATGAATTTAAAGCAATTTCGTATGTTAATTCATCATTGCTTCAAAAGTGTTTGCTCTAACGAAAAGAGCCATTAGTTATTTATTTGCTGGTTTAAACGTGTTCGTACAGCCACCGATAATGCTGAACGTTTTGTTCGTTGAATTGAGAGAGTTACTCCAGAAAAAATCAAAAAAGTCCACAAATTGGTTGTATCTAATCGTAAATTGAATAGCTGAGACCGTAAAGACATCAAAAGGCAGTGTGTTTACAATTATGCATGAACATTTGACTATCAGAAAACTGTTTTGCTTTTTTAAATAAAACCAATAATCATCTGTATGGACTGCAGGCGGTGAATCACGTCCGGATACCGGATACAGGAAGTCTGTATTCAATTTATGTTCCGTTTAGTACAGTCGTGAGCGTCCTTGCATCTGTTTAGGTTTATTGGGATCAATTTTTTTATGTTTTCGTCTCTTGTGTCAATGTGGCTTTTACTTCTATCTTTTGTTGTTCTTTTTCCCTTATATTGATATATTTCTTTTCAGATCCGGTCTGTTTTGGAGCTGCTTCAAATTATGGGCACTACATGCTTCCCTTTCATATGGTTTTCTTCTGAAAGTTTTTCATGTCGTGTCCTGTCCTACCACAGCGAAAACATGATCCTATTCTGTCGAGGCCATTATTTTAGGATGGTTCATAATCGTATTCTTAGCTTATTGGACATTTATTTATCTTTATCCTTTCCCATACCTTGTTTATGGCTATGCCCTATCTTATGTTAGTCTCTCTGAGTGAGGTTTCGATAACATTAGTTGGTAACATTGCTGTAATGGTTTGTGTTTTAATTCGCATCGACCTAAACACGCTGATTGAATACTGGTCTTTCCATCTCCCAATCTCTTTTTCTAATCCCTCAGTTGATAGGCTTTTATATCTCCTTCTATTGTGCCTATTGCTCTTTTTGCTTCGTCTACATCTTCATTGTTTTTATCTATTATTATTAATAATTCATCTCAGGGCTTAAATCCACCAACAGCAAAGAGGCACAGACTGATCATAGTACACATAGGTAGATCAGAAGGTGTTGTTGAAGGTGGTTTATTTACTTTTGGAACTACTTGTTCCGGTGATGTTGAGGTTTTTAAAGAATCGTTGGATTATATTATGGATCTAGATATGTTCTTCATACACCGTGGAAAAATGATTGCACCTTTTCACCTTGAGCTGTTTATTATAAGCAGGTTAATTAGGTGAAAATATTAGTGCATCCACTATATATTTATTATATTTAGACAAGTAATATTTAATAAGAAAATGCTCGTGATATTTCAAATGTCTCCTATAGAAGTGAAACGCCTATGGATTACGAATGCTTTCTTGTTTTATTACTCTCTTATCTTTGAAAATAGACTATAATTTCATTTGAGAATTATGATCTTCTATTAAGTTTCTTAAGTGTCTTTTATTTTTTTTCAGATAATGAGAATCTGCTACAGCACTTGCACATTTTTCACAACAATATATCGCGATTGAGGATATTTTATTCTACGATTTTATAGTTTTCTTTGTAATTTTAGAATATCAGTTTATATAACTTGCGCACTTGAAACAAATTTGCTGTAAACTACATAGTTTAATGAATTTTTTCACTTTCTGTTGTTATTGATTGAATCGAACACATAAGACCTTTCTTTGAATAAAATAAATAGCATTGAATGTCCAGATTTACTTGAACCAATTCGTATTGATGTTTATATATTTGTTGACAAAACAAATCATGTCAAGTTTTTAACAAAAAAAATCTTTATTAAGTTTTATTTTTTAATCAAAAATTACGCGAAACTATACAGGGTGTTGCACGACGAATAAAAACTATATGTATATGGAAAAACACTTATAGTAAAATCATGAAAATGTCTGCGTTTGGGTTTTTGGATACAATCTTTTTAACTAAAATATTTTCAAAGATGGCTGACTTCCGGTTCTAAAGGAAATTGACTTTGTTATTTTTGATAGAACATCCTATATATTAATACATTCTTAATATTAATTTTTTTGTAAAAAATTTGACCGTTGCAGACCATTATAATTTATTTTCTTAAGAGGATACCCTTAAATATATGAAAATGGTCAGAAGGTCAGAAGTGTTTGAATCTATGTTGAAAAATTTTTCATTTTATACAGGGTGTGTATAAAAAGTGATCAAAATTTACCTTCATAAATATCAAATAGAACCACCCGGTTTTTTCTATTTTATTGCATTCAGGAGTGAAAAATAAGTCAAATTCATATATACTTTCCTATACCTAAACCTTAAATGTTTTCTGTAAATTGTTGGTGTTTTTTACAGTTTAAATTTTATTTATTCGTTATTGAATTTTAATGATTTTCGAAAGTATCAACAATCGACTAATGACAGTTAAATAAACGTCATTTATTACAAAGCCAAAGAATTTGTCTCATTTTTTACCCCTGAATGCATTAAAATAAAAAATACCGGGAGGTTCTATCTAAAGAAATAAAGAAATTTGATATTTGACTTTGAACACTTTTTATACACATCCTGTATAAAATGAAAAATTTTTCATCATAGATTCGAATACGTCGTCTAAAAAATGTTGTGTACGCCGCGGCTGAAATACTACTTTGTAGAGTAGCACTTTCAGTCCTTAGTATACAAATAACTATGACACCCTGTATATATATTCTTCCTCGAATGGCAAACAAAACAAATACGAGCTGTTAAAAAGGTTCATCCACTATTGGAAGTGAAGGATTGGATGCATTACTTTACAAAATAGATTATAATATGAATTAACCCTTTAAGTTCTTACTCTATCCGCCCCTATTAAGTCATTTTCCAACTGACAGCGAAGAAGTAATTTCTAATTATCACAACAAAGAACGACATTGCAGTGGCTGCGCGCTACACCTGGGCCCCACCAACCCGTGCGACTCCCTACATCATGTGAGTATTTGGCGGCAGATTGTATGGATTTCTTGGATCACAATACATAAAAAAATTCACAATAATATCATGTGCGACAAAAATAGCGACCATTATTAGTTCGACTCAGCAAATCGTCGACAACATCGATGAGAAATTTTTTTTCGGTGCGCAGTCACTAGTCGTACGTATACACGCGTTTTCCTACGGTTTTCCTCTAGTTTTCCACTGTGGTTGTGTTAAGTAAGTGTAGCGAGGGGTGTTGTCGGACTAATGCGAGGGTTTTTCTATTTGGATTTAATGCGGTATTACCAGAGGTGACGCAAATGTTGAAGGTAATTCGCTACTATTATTAAATGGTCAACCTCAATTTGTTACATCTTGCGAAATTCTAAGCTAATAATATATTATTTTGAGAAATAGATTTGACGAATTCAACCAAAAGAGAGTGTTTAATATATTTATGGTCTTTCAAACATTATTTTTAGAATGAACAAATCTGATAATGTCAAATATATTAAAATAAAAACTACGACAGTACTTGAAGTGAAAATATACTTAAATTATTATAAAAAAACATCTCATATACAGGATGTTTATAAGAACTAGTGACAACCATTTCAATAGTTTTTCGATAAAGTCAAAAAGAAATCGATTTTGGTAAAAAATATTTTAGAGAAATTACCCTTACAAAAAATGATGTCGAAAAAGTTTGTTCATTCTATAATATTTTCGAATCGAAATAAGGATTTATTTTTCAAATATCTTGAAAAAACTTCAGTGCCATTTCCTAGTCGAAATCAATTGCTTTATATAGTCTCAAATCGTAACTTGAAATATTATAACTTTCCGCTTTCGGTTATTTTTGAGGTTATTGTATGTGTTATACAAAAACTTACGTTGTGGTATTGTTTTGCGTCGACCGTAGTAATCAATAAACTAAAAACCTTGTTATATTTATAAATAAAATCAATGTTCTTATTAAATTTTAACACAGAAAAACTACAATCATTTATTAATGTTGAATCAATCATACAAAAGATTATTCAACAAATAATTCTAATTATTCAGCTGTTACTATAAATGAAGGACGAATTGATATTTGAATCAAAATCCTGTGTTATGCCGATGACGTAATGATATGTAGCGAAAACGAAAATCATCTTCAATCTAAGAAGAAATCAGTATATGATTATCTCGACTCTAAAAGATAAATTTCCAATTAGATCACTGAGTAGAGATATTGAAACTGATTGAGGTCGATTGTCACTTTATGTTGATTGAAAATTTCTGATTTTTATAGACGCCGATTGATGTCGCATCACAACAATTCTTATATATTTGGGTGTATTGGCATTCACTTTTGTCAGATATATTCGATTCACATCCATTAAAGCCGATTGAGGTCGATTTTCACTTTGTGTTGTTTAAAAATTCCTGATTTTGATTTTTGATTCTGATTAAAGTCGCATAACAACAATTCTTATATATTTGAGTGTATTGGCATTCACTTTTGTCAGATATATTCTATTCACATCCATTAAAGCCGATTGAGGTCGATTTTCACTTTGTGTTTTTTAAAAATTTCTGATTTTTGATTCTGATTAAAGTCGGATCACAACAATTCTTATATATTTGGGTGTATTGGCGTTCACTTTTGTCAGATATATTCTATTCACAACCATTAAAGCCGATTAAGGTCGATTTTCACTTTGTGTTGTTTAAAAATTCCTGATTTTGATTTTTGATTCTGATTAAAGTCGGATCACAACAATTCGTATATATTTGGGTGTATTGGCATTCACTTTTGTCAGATATATTCTATTCACATCCATTAAAGCCGATTGAGGTCGATTTTTACTTTGTGTTGTTTAAAAATTCCTGATTTTGATTTTTGATTCTGATTAAAGTCGCATAACAACAATTCTTATATATTTGAGTGTATTGGCATTCACTTTTGTCAGATATATTCTATTCACATCCATAAAAGCCGATTGAGGTCGATTTTCACTTTGTGTTGTTTAAAAATTTCTGATTTTGATTCTGATTAAAGTCGGATCACAACAATTCTTATATATTTGGGTGTATTGGCGTTCACTTTTGTCAGATATATTCTATTCACATCCATTAAAGCCGATTAAGGTCGATTTTCACTTTGTGTTGTTTAAAAATTCCTGATTTTGATTTTTGATTCTGATTAAAGTCGTATAACAACAATTCTTATATATTTGGGTGTATTGGCATTCACTTTTGTCAGATATATTCTATTCACATCCATTAAAGTCGATTGAGGTCTATTTTCACTTTGTGTTGTTTAAAAATTTCTGATTTTGATTTTTGATTCCGATTAAAGTCTCATAACAACAAACAATGGAAAATTTGAAAGAAAACGAAAGACGTGAAATAATTGTCAAGCTTTATAAAAAAAGCAAGATCCGAAGAAATCGTTTACGGTTGATCATAAATAATTTTAACAGCCAGACAAAATATTTACGATCTGTCGGCGTGTTGAAAAAGGTATTTCGATTGAGAGGAGGATCAGACAAAAAAAAACAAAAAAGAAACCAAAAAAGAATAGAGAAGCTTTGGTTGAAGATTCTCAGAGAGATATTTTATGATAATTGGATAGAAATTTCAAAATTAGTGACAAATATATAAACAACATTCTAAATGAACAGAATGTAGTTCAAAAAACAAGAAAATTCTCAGAAGTTACAATTGGAACAAAAATCAAAATTTAACAGACTCAGAGACGAGTTTTCGCACGGTAAAAGTTTGGAAATTATTTTCAACGAGTCATATTTTACTTTTGACAGGAGTGAAATAGCGAATATTGAGACTTGTCACAAATAGACCGGGAGCTGGATGGGGTTGAGTATGCAAAATGTGAAGACAGCATTCGGCTCTGAACTCAGAAAACCATGCTGATTATGAATCTGATTGTTGTATTGGTTCATTTTTGCTTAACACCCCTCTTCCTTAGAAATCTAATAAATGAACTGAACACATATTTTGGTATCATTAGAAGGATTGTTTTATTGAGAATATCCAATTGATTTTTATGATTAAAGATACTTACAGCTAGTCAAGTGATAAAAGAAGACGCAAAATTAAACAAAAAAACTATAATAATTGATAAAAAAAATGGAATTTGAAATATTTTGTTGAATCATCAAATCCTCCACGAATAGGTAACTCGCAGCAGTACGTAGAAATCGAACAAGCTGTAACTTATTTACAGTGCCTGAGAAGAAATTATTTCAATTAGTTGGGATTTGAAATTATAAAATTTTTCATCATTTGACCTATATTTCGTAGAGTAATTAATTGAAATAATGGGCTACGAATTCCTTTTTAAGCGCCAAAATAAATGAAAAAGAGTGTGTTAGATCCTTATTAATGCAATTCATAAAAAAGGTTTCCTGAAGGATTTCTACGTTTTGGCCAGACATTGTGGAAGCTTTAATGTTAATTGAATTTTGAAAGATCTATTTAAACTTCTGTACTTCAATTTGAATATAACATATATGAAGGCCCTCTTGAATTCACGTTACTAACTGAATTTCTTTGAATTTATATATTGATGGATAAAAGCTAAATTTTGGAAAATTTTGGTTTTTCACATGCTTATTATCAAATACGCCCATTTGTCGTAGACCTAAAATTCAGGAAATAGTTTTGACCACTTTTGTACCAATTTCTTTTTCCCTGAAGTCTTCGTTGCCCACCCGGTAAAATCGATAACGAAATAGTGAATTTAATCAAAAATTATTCGATCTATAAATTTGTGTGACCTTTTCTTGACTAGCAAATCTTGCTTCCTCATTTTTAAGGCGTGTTATTGAAAATTTGAGAGTTTGGCACGTTGACAATTTCGTAATTTCGCAAGTCATCTGCTTTTATTTCACGACACATAAAACATCAAAATTTGGTTCCCATAAAGTACAGGTAAACCATCTGTAAAACATGACTTAACCACATAAAATTCGCTTTCAAAATATATAACTTCTTTCATGCAGTTTACTCCAAATATGTTATTATTTGACACATTATTTCTGAAGTATGATTGCATCACGATGTCCTCTCTAGTCGCACTTCCACGTTAAAACCGGATGAGAATGCTGGATAATACGATACATCTGGCATCGTTTAAGTGTGCCTACAGTCGCTAAAACTGGAAACATCAATAAAAAATCCGTTCAGCGAATTTTTATGATTGAAGATGGCAAAATTGTTTGAGGCGTTTCATTGAATACCATTGAAAATGACTCCATTTTATGGCAAAATTATTTATATTGGAATGAAAAAGATGTGTTTGTGGAATCTTTGATAAGGATAGTGGCAGGCGTCCTTAAGAAGATGACAGAAGAAGACCACCAGCATTGTTCCAAATAAGGTTTACATGGAGCATTTTTGATATAGAAGACAAGTATATACTAGTCATTATAAATAAAATTTATTGATTGAAATTGAAATATTTTACGGTGTCTATTATTTTAAAGGTTCTTCAAAAGTTATGGATGATATGTAAAGAATATCGGAGCTCCAAAGATCTTAGTAACTCCAGTGAAAGTTTCTCGTCGAAATCAAGGTAATACGTTTCTTTCCCTTTCCATCTGAACATTCGACATTTTCTTCTAGACATAGTATCATTAAGTGTTTATTGATGCGGAATTTTCCCTTTAGAAGGTTGGTTCTGAAATTTTGAAATATGGCAATACTGATATGATTTTTTTCAATCTGACATTGATATAATGAAGTTTGACACTTCTAAGTTGTTTACTAATAATCGAAACATTCATCTTGGTCAAAAAATGTAATCAAATCACGAAAATTTACGTGCGATAATGTTCTATCACTTTCGACGTAGATTAAACCAATTAACTCACAGACTTTTGGTAATCAAGCATCATGTTTAGCTAGTTTTTCAAATGCAATCACGGACCCACTTAGTTACAGGATGAATTTCCCGAAGGTCGTCCAAAATCAACTTGGATTGAGCCGACCGCCGACCAATCGTGATCGCATTTCGCTACATGATGAATTGACTGCTGTGTCAGAAAACATCGATGCAAGATTGTCATGTGACAAACCGTGAAATTGTTGCATACTTAGGCATTAGTACCACTTGCCTTCATTCAATATTGTATGAACATTTATAACATCGTGATAGGCGACGTATCATGGATCTATGCATATGAACACGAATCGACTCAATGGGTCTTTCAAGACGAGTTAAATCAAACTAAAACTGTTCGCGCACAAAGCACTTCGAAGCAATTGTTTCTCGCCTGTTTCCTGGAATACTTGGATATGTCACCACCGTTTCGTTAGACGTAAAACGGTCGATTATTAATGGCACACTAGCATTTGTTTGCCAGTAGGGAAACCCTTCACTTTTTTAATAAGAGGATCCATAATTCGTTTTCAGATTCTTTACAGTCATAAAACTACTGGTACCTTAGATATTTTGTCACCATTATCAATCGTGGATTGATCTATCTATCACCAGGTGTGATATCTGATAATCTCTAGAGTTTGGTGGTGCCAAAGTTTTCGTAATACATAGAGAGGCTTCATATTTCATTGAGGGTTTTCCTAATCTAACTCATACTTTGTTATTCCAAATTACCGCATCAAATCTTATTATAAATATCTTGATAATAATCTACACCCCGAGCAGTAGTTTAGGTTTATAATCTTAATTTCTATCAGCTAGAAATATGTAGATAATTAATTGTTCACAACGTATTTATTCCAAAGAGGCTTGCTGTCCCGGGTTATATCTAAATATTTGATTCCACCTTTCTACCCTATTTCATATTTAATTAAAGAGATATATTCGAAATTCAAATGTCAGCTACAAGCATCAATATTCAACAATTTTGAAACCTCCCTCACATCACAGCAAATTTGTATCTGTCTCTTTCCATTCAAACAGTCATTGTAAAGAAAATAGATTCATTAATTTTTGGGTAGATTTCATTGAATGGTATTTAAGGCATAATTTGAACCTCAATCACCTCAATTCACATACAATTGAAATTAAAATGTGTAGAAAATCGTATATATGTCTTATGATTTGTCCGTGCATGATTTTGTAGCATTCAGATATTCTTTTACATTCACACGGAAGGCTCTATCAGTCTGACCTAAATACTTTCAAGGACAACTATTGCATGATCATGACTAGACACGAGTTTAATATATAAATTGTGTGTATATAGTTGCCAAATTATGCTTCGGATATTGATTTCCAGAGTGGAATAAAACAGTAGCGGACGTGATGTTCATTTTGTAGATTTTTCATTCATAGGGTTAATCTTTTTATCATTACAGAAAACTTTCTAATTTAAAAAACCGCATTAACAAAAAAATGCGATAAATGCTTATTCGTTGAATAAGAATTTTCACGAGATTTTCATTTTAGGAAGCGAAGTATTTTTGAATTTAACTCAGAACCAAAAAAACTTAATGCCCTGATTAGAAAAAAATTTTCCTTAGATTTGATAACATTAAAATGAAACCTGAAGTAGGTAATACGAAATCTACGTCTAAATACACACGTGTCAGCGAGAGATGGGTATCTATAGACAAAATCGGAAGAAAATCATCGATTTTTTGAAACATGTTTTCCGAAAAGAACAAACAAGGAATGAAAAGGCAATTAAACTCATATTTTCATGAAAATATTAAAGAAACGTTGTAAATTAGCTGATTTTTCTGTTTGTAAGTTAACTGATTTTGCGTAATAGCTGATAGGTAAATATAAGTTTTTATTTCTCTAAAATTCATTGGTAAATAAAATCCTGAAATTAATTTTTTAAGTCGAAATCGAAACCCAGTTATTTTTAATGTGTATTTAGCTATATTACTCAATTAAAAATCTTCTGTAATTTTTTACTCATTATTACACAAAAATAATTAGAAAAAAAACAAGGCTTATGAGCTTCAAAACAAACTTGGTTAAAAAGAAATAAATTTTACATTTTAAGTTGTAATAATAATTAAAAACAATATAGAACAATTGATCAATTAATATTAAAAAGATAAAAATTTCGAAATAAAAATATTGGGTATTAAATTTCCCAAAATTTGTCATCTAGTTCATGCAGAAAAATAAGTTTCGCAGCCATATCCTCTGAGAAGCGATTTCTGGGAAATTTCAAAATCAGACCTGCTTGGGAGAATAGACGCTCAGATAGAAAGGAAGTGGCGATTACAGGCACATATTTGAATACTACTTGAAAAATAGTAGAGTAAGTGTCATTCATCATTTTCCAGAAAGCCAGAAGGTTCTGCTGATTATTCTCGTTTGGGGAATTTGAGTATAATGAAAGTTCTTCGGGTATTGATTCATCTATCGATTGTTTCTTTTTTTGCCATGCGCTCTGAATTCACTCAAAACGTACACCCGTGTTCCACAACATTTTTTATTCATAGGAGGGGATTCAAATAATGAAATAATTAGCCTTGGTTAATTTGAAATTTATTAATTGAAGTAACTTTCAACAACTAGGAATCATTGACATTACCAAAACATCGAAATAAAATCATCGATGATCAATGATCAATGTTTTCGTGAAACCATCGATACCTATCCCTACTTTATTCAGATGCGAGCAACAGCGTTGTTTAATGAGATTCCAAAGAGTCCGGGAGCTCTAGAGGTTAACTTGACGATATCAAAAACTTCGTTAAACGACTTTAAAATGTTTATTGACCGCAGTTATTCACGAATTAGTTAAATCGAATTTTTGAATTGCCCCTCTTTACAATCAAATTGCCCCCCTGTTGTGCGTAAGCCCCACGTTGGGAAATACGTTTAGTAGATACAGATCACTTCTTGATATCACTTGATAGCAGTATTTTCAGGCTTTCTAATTGAAAGCTCTGGGTGTCGTTTAAGGAAGCCACTCCCTACCTACCAGTTTCTTTTTTCCTAGCGTTGAATGAATTAGGCTTATTATTTTCATTTGCTTAGTGGTATAATTTAGATCTTTAACCGTAAATCCATGTCTAATAAATTTCTAATAAATAAGCAAAAAGCAAATTCTCTACAGACAAAGAAAAAATAGTTTAAAACCTAATGGTATGTGTGAGTTTTTATCAGATATTTCGTGCAATACTAGACGAGTAGCCTCAAATTTTCTCTCTAATGTCGTCTGTGGCACATCAAATTGTTTATCTGTTTCAAAATAACCCATTTTTCAATCCAAAATTCCTTGAAGTGCTTCCCGTGGGGATTCTTTGGACCACGACCTTTTGTCAGCGTTCGAAGTCACGAACCATTCTGAAAAAACAAATTATGATAAACACAAAAAACAAACTAACCACAGACACGTGTTAAACCAGAAAAAAATATGATGATCAATTTGCGGTAAAACATTTTTTTAAAATTTTTTTTCGACACTGCAACAACTAAACACCGGGCGACTTATAAATATCAGGGCGGTGCGTCGAACGATGACTGAACGATCGTGATTGGTGGATTTTAGCTGTGAATTTCTTTGGGTACCTTATCTACTCCTCCTTCCCTATCATTCTTTAATCACTTCCCACACACAAAATAACTGCACCAATTGCGACGAAAGTTTGTACTTTACTTCAAGAAACAACGATCGTCGGTGTTGCATGTTTTCTGTGGTTTCCCTGCAACCTGGTGATACGGTTCTCCAGCCAAATGGCCAACGTATAGGAATAATACAGCCGCAGCTGTACCCACCCGCGCCCAAATTAAATTTAAAATAATCAAAAAAAAAACTCAAAATTCCAAAAAAAAAACGAGAAGAGCCGTTTTTACTTACAAGCTTCACCACTTCGTTTCCTTCGGCAAAATTCCCCGTTATAAATAGTTAAGCAAACACATCCTAACGAAACCACCACAACCCCAGCCCTGCAGAGGAGCTATTTCTATATCAGGGCCTACTCAAACAACAAACCACATACCTTACAAAAATTCCTCCTTATCCTACCAAACTTTAACCAACGAATCTGTTTCTCTCTCAAGAAACAACTGCTGAGTGCAGCTGTAGATGCAAGCCCACTCTAGAATAATCTTTAAATAATAAAGCTGCAGAGTGAGAGTCCGTAGTGAGCGACCTCCGAAAAGTTAAAAAATTCCGGTGTATATTATCCACATAAAATTTTCTGTCCGTCCAATGGATATGATGGATTGGAAATAAAACTATTTATTTTTGAATTACAATCAATTCTCATTGTGAACTACGCATATTTAAACTATTTTGATTTTATTTGTCTATACATTAGTTTTATTGTGTTTTTATTTTGGGAATTTCATTTCAGTTCCCATTGGCTCGTACACTAAATATTTAATTCATCGTTTTCGTCAACTACAGACGACTTTAAAATTTGGCATGATATGTGATTTTATCAATTTGTAATATACACGAAGAAAAATAATATAAGAAAGGTTTCAAAAAAATACAATATAAATATTCTTCACTTTCAATACATCGGTTACATTAAATTCGCCTCAAAAAATATTCAAGTTGTATTTCTATCCATAGAAATCAAACATAATAACATATATGTAATATTTCTATATGGAAAGTTTCCATAAGTGGAAGCTGTTCCGACTAAGAGAGACAAAATGACAACGATTTGTCTATCCTCCGAGGTTTCACTTCGGTTCTGCGCATTCTCAAGCATGCGCAGTATAGATAAAGTGTCTCGAACAAGACAGAAAATGGATATTATCGGCACCTTAACGTAGGGATGTTTTTTCCCATACCAACTGTATTATATATATATATATATATATATATATATATATATATATATATATATATATTCATAACAACAAAAAGATCGATTGTCTTCTTCACGAAACTAACTACAAGACGTCATGTTTTCTTCAAATTAACAATAATAATAGTAAAAAAGAGAAAACGATATAATTGACGTAACCTCAAAAACTGGCCATACTAAAAGTTGAAGTATTTTGAGGTTATGTGAGCTTTGTTTACTTTGTTTTTTGGATGGAACGTGTATTAATGTTAAATTCAGTTGTTTTGAGAACTAATTTCACGTCTTATTTACTTTCAGATTAGTTATTACGAATATAATAGATCATTAACTTAACTAAGCTGGAATTTCTGGAATCGTAGGTGATATTGAGACTAAATACGATGTTTACACCCCCTCTACACCAACTCCCATAATGTAAACAGTGTGTTTAATACCTCGGGCTGTCTTTTTTTCAGCCTCCGATACGCTATTAATAGAAGACAAGTTCATATAAAACAATAATTTTATTACCACACATTGGTTACTATTTGACATAATCAACGAAGAGATTGAGACATTTGGCATATCTGTGGACAAGCTTTTCAATACTCCCTTCAAAGAAAGTTACCGCCAATGAACAGACCTGGAAACTTCTGGAAATTCCGTAGACAAAGCAGTAATGGTGATTCTGCGGTTTTCTCCAACCATTCTGTCAACTCGTTGAACCAGGTCATCTAAAACGACAGATTTCCATCTTTGGCACCCTTCATCATACACATCATTACGGCCATCTTTAAGCTTTCGACAGCATTCACGCACAACACCATAGCTCATGAAGTTATCTCCATACACAAGACTCATGTTCCGTGGAATTTCTGCAGTAATATGGCTTTCGCCTGTAGGAAACGCTCCGAAATTCACACTTTAAGTTTCCGCTATCCGTATTCAAGAAACGTTGAAAAAAACATGCACATTTTTTACAATTTTTGTTGCAACTACTAGCAACATTGTATCAAAATTGTATGCGAATATGCTTTGGAAGGTGATACGTACATTGAATGTATTTTTATGTGAGATTCTCATCGAGGGGCTAGTTACACGGTTCGTACCAAGTAGTAACTTTTTCAATATTAGATTTATTAAGCAAAATTTAAAGCGAACTCAAACATTATTCAATTTCTAACCAAAAAGGTACTCCGAGGTTGCTATAATCCAAGATACCATGCTTGGTACTGCTCCTCATCTTCCCAGAGTCTGATGCAGGACGGAGACAGTCGACTCTCCATTTTGGTACGCAAATTGATTTCTATGTAGAAGGATCTTTATAAGCAGTTCCGATCTGATGTTCGATTCAATAATTTATTTCCATCGATTTCAAGAAAGAAAATATACTAATAGATAGGATTAAGCTTTTAATCTAGGTTTTCTTTCTGCTTTGGAGATGAAGTTAACTTAAGTACCAGGACTTAGGGATGTGAGTTCATGAAGGTAGCCCGAAAAAGTATTATAAACCTCCTTATAAAGATTGGTAGTCCTTCTTGTAGTGGAATAGGTTAGATTCAGTCTTTTCCTGGAGATTTGTACAGCTTGGAAGATTATATATCCCAAGTGATACTTTTTGTCGTTAAGATTTGGGAAGCGACCTCACGAGAGCCCCGCTTCGGCTTCTCAGCCTTCGATGGCGGGTGTGCTTCCTTCTATAACAGCAGAGCCTGGAAAATTAGTATTTAAGAGTGGCAACATTGTTTCACCGTGTGTACTACTCCAGGTACTTCCTTTGCAACCTCCTCTGTTCCATCGTTATGGTCCTTTGCTAGGACTTTGGGTATTTGTGTGTTTCTCAGATCACACGCCACGTTTTTCTTTGAGATTTACGCACTATTCCAAGTTGGTTGCCTTATATGCAGTCTTGTCCTCTATTTTCCTGGAGGTAGACTATTTGTTATAAAGGGATCGGGCCCTTTGTGTCAAACGTACATGAGGGCAAGTCTCGATTGTTTCTGAGATATTTCAGTGCATTGCTGTTTTCTTATGCCGAAATTATTAGTTGAGTAGTTTCTGTGGATCAATTTCTCAGTAGTGTCCACTACCAACTCTCTTGGGTATTTCTCATCGACTCGGGATATTGGTGTCAATTTGTGCGCTTCACAATTCTTTTTATTGTTTATTGCTTGACATTTGATTTGAGATTGAAGCGAATGTTAATATGTTGGGAACATGTTGTATTGCAGGACATATAAGTGTGAGATCTAGGACTTTCTCTCTAAATTACAGAAGGATCTTTTTAATTTAAATAGTTATAACGAAGGAAAATGGGTCCAGTAGGATGGAATAATTTTATGAACATCCAATAAATAAGAGAAATGACATAAGTTTGCCTCCACTTAGTCTCAATTTAACACCCATGGGGCGAGGTTTTGTCAAATCTAAAGTTTATGCTAACTTCCGGGGCACAATTAAAAGGAAATATATGCTACAAAATGGCAACCATCACGGAGAATACCTGCCGAGTAGACAATAGACAATTTTAGAGCTGGATTGAATAAATGCCGATGTTACTTTTTTCAATAAACTCATTATTTCTTTCAAAATTATTTCTTTTTAGACACCTTATATCTTCATTTATAGGAAGTATGTTTATAAAGTATACAAACTAATGCAAGACATATTGTGAGGTTATGTTGTTCATCAATTATAAAAATGTTCTCACTAATTTTACTTACCTCTTCAAATGTACTACTTTCTCAAAATTAATAATTCTGTTTCTGTCATCTGTCATCTTTCCTCTACGATCTCATGGTAATTTCTGATTATGGCAGAGAGCCTTTGAAACTGTCATTTAATATTTGACAGTTATGTACAACTTCACACTTCCTATAAATGATATTTTGTAAATTAGGACACACTGTATACGTATTATTTAAAAACCGCGGTTGTAAATACCAACTGTTGAATTCATTCCCAATTCCAGAATTTGTCTGAGATATAATAAAAAACAACTTTCCACATCATATAAATTCATTGCGAGTTTCAAAGTACAAAATTGTACAAAAATGGTGTTGTAAAATTCTATCAATTCACATGCTTTATGTAAATAAGAAAATAAGCTTAAATATTTATACCAAGGAATTTGTCATTAGTTCTAAAAACTAGGTAGGTATGCAGATTGAAATAAAATGTTTTCTAATAGTACACAAGTTTAAGGTCAGTAGCTAGGGATAATTATAGCTTCTTGGCCCACGCCGGCATATTTCGTCGAAGATAAAACCACTGCACTTTTGGCAAAACATACAATTAGTGATTAATAATTTTAACTAAGTGTAGATGAAATATATCATTATATTATTTGATAATATTGATGGAATGATTTTGATACAATGAAATAACATTATTAGAAACTAAACGACATTTTCCAGTATGATAAAACAACTAGAGTCTTGTTGGATACTTTTGTGCACGTTGAAAATAGACCCATGACTTTTGACTGAAAAAAAATAACTGTAGCTGAAAATGATAGTTAACTTATTGACAATCAATACGCGTTTCAATTTTACAAAAGAAAATATTGTAAAATTCTCGCGGTTTTTTCATTTTTTTTTGTAAATTTTCACTTTCTACATTAATTTTTAGTTGGTTAGGTTAGGTTAGGTTCGGCTAAATACCAAGAAATCTCTACAGACAAATAATAATATTTGACAGGTTTGAGTCAAAGAAGTTATTATATTTTAAAAGCTACTTCGATTTCTAAATTGCGAAAAACATAGTATGTTAAGAAACTTCAACTTCAATCTCTCTGGTTCGAATCTGGTCTAAAAAAATTCACTTTTCAAATTTTTAAGTGTACAGAACTGAAGGTGAATCTGGACTGAAAAAATAACAAAGTAGCTGAAAATCATAGTTAACTTATTGCCAATCAACACGCGCTTCAATTTTACAAAAACAATATTGTAAAATCTATTTTTTGAAAATTGGTCTTATCATGGCCAGAGGTTCTAAATAAGGCCAATACAAAAAAACACGTTTGGTGTTTGTTTAGGTTAAAGAATAAAAATAAATTGACTGCAAATGTAAGTTCATTTTATTTCACTTGTATTTTGAAATTCAAATAATATAATTTTGAATCGTGTAAAAAGAGAAACATTCAATTTTGAAATTGAAAACTTTGAATAAATTTAAATGTAAAAGTTTCATTCATGTAAAAAGTACATTTTGGGCAGTTAAATTCGTCCTTGTCCCATTTGGTAAGTTCCACGTATTCTTCGTGAACATACCGTTCACAGGAGTAGCACATCCTCATAACTTTGATCTGGTCCTCGTCACAAATGAAACAGTATTAACTGTCCTTCTAGGAGACACCTTTCTGCGAAGACTTTGTTGATGGCTTGATAATCATACACACACACACTACATGTAGACGGAATTGATGGATTATCTTTGCTTTGTTTTTATCAGAATGAGCGTCAAACAAGTTAACTACCAGCTTTTGGGCTCGTGAATTTAAAAAACATCTCTGTAAAGGACGTATTTAGCTTAGATTTGACGTCTTCAAAGGTTCCATTCGTCGTCTGATAAGCTTATGTTATGAACCGAGTAATCTGAAGAGTCATTGCTTTCAGAGCAAACATCTTGGTCTTTGGAAGAACGTTTTGATCCTCTTAGCTGAAGATTGAGTAATCGGTTCTGCAGAAGAACTTTGTTCACTTTTTCTTCTGATTTGAGGAAGTGGTTGAGCAAAAGCACACTCTGGAATTACTAAGGATATATTCCCGTAGTTTTGAACCCTGACATAATATTTCCAGGTGTCATTGCCTTAGCTCATACTTCAGAAAATATTTTACCAAATACTGTACGTCTTATCGAGCGTTCAGGATTGTTTATATATAATAACGAAGAACCTCGTCGTCCCAAAAAGATTCAAAAGATTTGAAAACCGACTTGTCAATAGGCTGTAGCTTAGGAGTTGTGTTACTTGGCAAACAAAACAAAGTAATATCGTACTTTTTACAATGTTCGCATCCAAATGAAATTTGACACCTTCAAAAATTAATATAGCATTTTTACCTACATGGCACAAAAACATCGTGTGTCATACTTCCTTTGGGTATCATAACGACCTTGGTTCCAGGAGGAAGATTTTTTCCCATTCTGGTTTCAGCCTTTGAAGCTTAAATTATATCATCGGTGGTATGTACTGATCGCTAGCATTGGTACATGACACGTTTTCAGCGTGCTCAGGTACTACTATATGCATTCTCTTGGTTCATTTTTTGGTAAAAACTTCCTGTTGGTGGTGCGTTGTAAAACGGCAGCCTTTTTATCGATATTGTAAATATTCCGAGGCTTACCAGCAACATCCAATTCCCCCATGACTTCAATTTGTTAAAGAAATCAGTGACAATCACTTTATTAAGTTTACTTGCTCTTGACGGATTCAAATTTCGTGTTTTACGTGTAGCCACATCTGGATGGCGACTCAGAAAAAGTCTAAACCACTTACGTTCAGCTTTTTGTTTCTCTGTAAGAAAACACATTTCTTAGAATTATCTTGTAATAAGCATTCCAACATCAGCCAACAGAAAGATTCTTGAGCAAAGTTCAGTTTCTTGATCAGATAATAAAATTTCGTAAGGTCCTCCTTGGTATCCGAAAATTCCTTGAAGCCTGGTTGACGGATATTCCGTTTCCAATAACATTCAAAGCCTGCTCCATTCGCTCAATGCAACATACTAAGGCTTATATTTCTAAATTATTTATATTTATAGAACTACTAAAAAGGTTGAAACATGTATTAAACAACTTCCCTAATAAGGCCAGCTGCTGGCACCCCTGTTTACCAATAGAATTTGATACAGTTTGTTTCAAAAACCAACTTTAAACCACAAGGACATCATCATCACCGATAATCCACTGACAGGTGCTGCGCTCATCTGCCTAGTGTGAGTACTTATATAAATAAAAGCTTTTAGCCTTATTAGTGCCATGGCCTTATTTGGGTCACCTACTTTATTTGAAATAACGGATAATTGTTAGCCAATGGCAATCAGTAAAACAGTAAAAATATGGAGACGAGAACCGAAAATTGGAAATCAGCAAAACCATAGAATTCCTATGATTTCACTAAATTACAATGGCCGAAGAGGAATTGAGAATTCTAGCAACTTCAAGAAGCAAGTTTTTCAATAACTTTCCTTCGAAATTTACATCACTAACTTTACACAAAGATTAATAACAAAAATTGGAGCGTTACTTGATTTATTTCTCGAAGTTCAAATTAAAATGTTAGGGGATGATGAACGGTGCGCAGATTTGGTTGCTCAGAAGACGAAACCTCTATCCATATTCTCTTGAAATGTGAAACACACCAGAGCACTACACCTGGGAAACTCTTTAAAAGGAGTGGGATTAATGGATCAGCTGTGAACCCTGGATTCTCCAATATCGCACCAAGAAAGAGGGACTCAGTAGATTGTTTGGATTGCAGTGTATACGAAACCCCAAATCTATATATACATAGGGGATTATGAAGGTATGGAGGAAACTAGCCAAACAAATTATGAGTAACTTTGATAAATAAATGCCGGATAATGTTGGAAGAGGAAGTACTGACAGTTGTGTTGATTAAAAAAGGAAGTATGTTTCCCTCACAGACCAGCAGGTAACTGTGTTGAATTGTCAACCATTAGTTTGTCGTCTTTCGATGGTGCAATTACAATATGGCGTCAATTCAACTGACCTATCTAAGGGCATCCTTGAAGGGTGAACCAAGAGGTTCAATTAGGGCATTAAAAACAAACAAAAACTGAAACTAAGTATTATATATCTTATGAATCATAGCAAAAAAGATACAGCAACATAGAGGAAGAGCTTATGCTTTATTATTATCATTTGTAGACAAAAGCTTGTAAAAACTGGGAAAGAAACATAAAAATAACTGAATAAAGATTGATTTCAATTGGCAAGTGATTGTGCATTTTTTGCATTGTAAAATATTGAGCCCTTAACCAATTCTAAGCGTGGAGTAGATAGGTATATAGAAAGGTCGTGCTCCACTTTCCTAAGTGGAGAAGCGTGCTTACGAATTAGGCAAGTGGATTTAAAGATTAATAAGGAAGGAAGAGTCAGAATTTTTAATCTCTTAAAGGAGTCCCTGTGGTGAACCCTATTTAGTCCAAGTAAATATCTAACAGGTCTCTTTTGTAGTTTAAAGCTCAAATTGAGTCGCACCAGACGTACCCTAGAAGGGAAGGGCATATCATATCGGAGATGCAACTCAATAAGGGCATAATAAACTATTAAAGAGATGGATAAGTTCAGTTCATATTTCATTAACGGAAATTATTGATGCTACACAAAGTCATTTACAATGGCTTTAAAGCAACCAGTAGACTCATGAGATGTTTTGTTAATACCAATTATCACTAGAAACTGCACGTGATTCGCGAGCTACAGGCTGCCGATTCCTGTTACAGGTGCAAAATACAAGAATGAATACAACGGCTACCTAAGTGACTCAATTAACTAAATAAATTTCATTTTTGTCCAACTTTAAATCATCTTTATTCGAAATATTCATCTATTTATACGGAATGAGGAATTTTTTTTATTGACAAATAACATTATCGAATAATAAGCTGAACCATTCTCTAAATAAGATGGAGGCATCTTCAAAACTCTCCGATGAATCGTCCACTTTTAATTGATACACCAATTTCGAACTTCGCATTAGCATGAACGTTTCTAAACAATTTTCGATGAAATGGAACAAATCCAGAATATGATTGTAATAGCTAATTATTATAATTATCATCTTCTTTTCAGGTTCCATGGTATCGCGTATATTGCTTATGGAAAGGACAAAAAAATATGTTAATATCCTGAAACGAGGCTGTCACATAGACTGACTTCGCCCGTTCTTAGGACAAATCCTTCTACCAAAAAGTGAGTCATTTCTCAAATCAATTTGTATAAATATATATAACTCAGTGATATTGGGAGTGTAATAAATTATTGACCATGATTTCTGGGTAATACGATAACCTGATAGAGATTTATAAGACATCTTAAGTCAATACACTCCAATAAGCGTCTAGACATTAATAAAAGTTGTCAATGTCTGCCTTTAGTATCTTCCTTCCAATCAGATAAGCAACTAGACTTTGAATTAGACGAGTTGATATGTTTATACAAAAAATTATTGCAACAATTGCTACTCCAAGTCACGCGATAATGTCAGCTTATGTCTTGTATTCCTCTCAATCCCTTTACCAGAAACTCTCGTGGTATATTTCTTCAACTTGTTTCTCTTCAGATATTTATATAATAGACGTGATTTGATTTAGACCAGACTTAAACAACCTGATGGATATGTTTCTTGGAAAAACTAAATAATGTCGTGCAATAAATAGGGTTTTAGAATAGGTAAAAAGCAACATGGTAACCGTTTTTTAACCTTATATATAAGGGCTTCATATCAAACTCTATAGAACGCTTGGCTAGTGTCCAGGAATTCCACTTAGAGGTAGGATTTACTTTCCAGAGCTGAAGATATCTTTTTCACTACTTTATATACATGTTCAATAGTGCCATGGGCAGATCTAAAACCGAACTAGTGGTCTAGGATAAGATTTCGAAGATTTTTCGAATAATTTTGAAAGAAATGGTAGCAAGCTGACTGGGCGATACGATTTCAATTCTTTTGGCTTTTCCCCGGGTTTCAGTATGCTGAATCTATGACTTGTGGTGGTATTACTAAGCCAGTATTAATTCATTTTGGTTTGTCTTCGTGATCTTTTATTTTCTTTTTCTGGACCTTTAACTATTTGCCAATCGTTATTAACATTAAATGGGGTGTGGGGTGGTTCTTGAATTGTAGGTTAATAGGTTGGTATGGTAATATAGGACAGGTTTGTGGTTGTTGTTAATTATGACTCTGAAACTGTGGATTGCACGTTACTGGCTGGGAACCGAAAGATCCAGGTTGGACCATAGGTATCGGTGCTAGACTACCAGTCCTTTAACGTGCGGTATTAGTCCATTTCATTATTATAGTTAACCAATTTTTAGACTTTATAAATTACAAATGAACGGAATAATTACGATAGGATTTACGTCACGATGTTCTCTATAAAGTTGATGATGTAGTAATATTATCAACAAGAATAAAAAAATTGCAGGGCTTCCATAGAAATGGTAAAAGTAGTGAAAATAATAACCGGTAAATTATTCGAACATCTACTTAAACCGAGACAACAGGAGGCGACCTTTCCGACCTGCAATTCGGTTTCAGAGCCGATCAACAACCGGAGCCTCCAGAAGGTGATCGACTCCTTTTTGGAACTGGGCACATACTGCCATGCGGTGCGATTGTGGTGCTAGCAATACAAGACATGAAGAATGCCTTCAACTCGGTCAGGTAAGTGGACATCCTAGAGGCACTTAAGACCGCTTCTGGATCCCAGATTACTTGACCCAAGTGGTGGGAGATTGTCTGAGAAACAGGCGAATAATCTACGAGACGACAGGTGATTAGACAAATTACCGCAGAGATCGCTCTATTTTTGGACCTATGGAACAGTCTATATGATAGTCTGCTTAGAGTGGAATTTCCTCTTGGCGTGCTTGTCGTTATTTACGCCGATAATGTCATAGTTGTGATTATCGAACAATAAGCAGAATTAGGGCAACTTAACTTGAACCAGACAATAGGGAGATGAATGACAGATCACGGTCTTCAATTTGCTACGGAAAAAACTGTTTCTCACAAGGAAACGGATACAGACAAGACTTCCTATCGAGATCGGACAAACGAAATAGAGTCTATTTGCGAAATAAAGTATTTGGGAGTGAGCCTAGATAAGAAGATGACTTTCAAGCCCCACATGGGAAAGACAGCTTAAAAAGCGACCGAAAGAACAGCATTTTTGAGCCGCTTAATGGTAAATATTACTGGATTACAGCCGAAGAATCGAAGGCTGCTGATGGCGAGAACTTATTTAATTCTTCTGTATGAGGCGAAGGTCTAGTCAGACGTCATGAGAATGAAGAAATACAGCAAAGCGATGACGATGGTAAACAGACAAGTTGAAATAAGAATCGCCAGCTCCTATCAGATTGTCTCTAAACAAGCTGTCCTCTTGGTGGCGGGTAAGATTCCCGTGGACCTGCTAGCTTTCGAGCGTATGAAGATATAAAGAAGCAGCTCAGATATAACACGACAGGATGCGGAACTATTGAACGCACTAGAACAATACGGACGTGGCAACAACGATGGATAGAAGAGAAATCAGCGGAATGGACGAGACGACTAATAAAAGGAAGTTTGGAAAGGTGAACTTTTACATTACTCAGCTTTTGACGGCTTACGGCTATTTCCAACGGTATCTTACGAAAATGAAGAAGTACCTGAGTGTACGTATTGTGAAAACGATACCGAACACACGTTCTTCGTGTGTAACCACTGGAGTGGTTTAACAGATGAGGTAGAGGAGACTGTCGGCAACATAAATCCTGATAATATCGTCCAGGTGATACTGCAAAAGGTAAAATATTGACAACTGACTACCTATACAGAGAGAATTCTTAGGCGATGGAATGTAGACGGTTGCCTGGTATGACCATATCATAATAGAAATGTAACGAATGGAATCATATAAGGACAGACCCATCATCCAGAAGTAATATTAAAACAATTCCTGGTTAGTTAGGTTAGAAGAAGATGGTGATTTAGTGGGTAGGCTACGAGAGTCTCATATAACCATCAACTCTCCTGGTGGAATCTGTTACTTGGAATCCGCATCTTCTCAGAAAAAAAATATGAATCGCATATCTCGTTTGATCAAATATTAATGAGAATATTTGAAGGTTATATTCTCTTTTATTCATCACAAATCCGGTCAATGAAATCTTGGAAGTTGTAAAAGTTTTTGATTCTTTAGTTTTCTTTTTTCTTTAAACCATCAAAACCTTTCCACGACAACCCTAAATAAATCAAGGCGTGGCTCAACTTGTTCGATAATAGTCAGTGATATATTTTCAAATGGTTACTGACCTAGTTATGCCAGATTATAAAACGTTATTTTCCTTAGTTGACCAGGATCACGAGAGAAATGTATTAAATTAGTCAACGAAATGGGGTGAATTAAATAAAATGCAAATGTATGGTGTGTATGAAGCTCATCAAATTTAGTTTCATAATTTTCATTTATGAGAGGGTTGGATCATTTTAACACCTCTTAGGCCGGATTCACACTATAAGGTTCGTTGGCGGTCCGATGTAAGTCTGGTGAAATCCAATCATATTTAAAAACTATCTAAAATAAAACCTTAGAGTATTTAATATTTTATAATATTCGTAGCCGGAGAATGTCATTGAACTTTTCTATACAAGAATTAGCTGTTATATCTTTTATTCTTGATCAAGAAGATGGTATTATCAACATGAAAAAGAATGTGGGTGCATCCAAATGAATTGGAGTAGGTTTAAAATAATTTCAAGGAAAGTCACTAAGAAAATAGTTAGAAAAACATGAAATTACGTGAAGCGATATTCCCACGAAAAAAAATCATTGTACACTGTGTCCCATTTTGATTGAGACTACTCTATATCTCAGCTATTGTTAGACATGAAATTTACTCTTTCTCAGGTCCTGTATAAGATAGAAAAAAGAATGATACAATACATTTATGTATCACGACCTAATTTATTTGATAGTAGCTTGGATCATACAGGGTGTCCTAATTCTTCAATATCGATATCAACTTTGGAATTTTAAATTGAACACTCTATATTTCAGTGCGTTTTTTGATTTAGTGCCAAAAACAAAGGGAACTTTCAAGAAACTAACCAATTTGATTTCCACACGGCTTAGGAAATATTTAAGGTCATTTGAACTTTTATTGAAAAATTGTAATATTTGGAAAATTCCGTAAAATAAAACTGGAGCTAACTGGCATCATTTGCAAAATAAATTTCCAGACACAAAACTTAGGTTCATTGAATTTTCGTGATTTTCGAGCCTAGAATCATACTGGGTGTCTTTTTTTATTGTACGAATTTTGTAAATAACAAAATCTCCTTTTTTAATGGCACACACTGTATATTATACCTTTAATAAACGATATATGAAAATATATCATACATACATATTCTATACCTATGGAATTATTCCACCTTCTCTTTTTAAAGTATGATTCTAGATTGGAAAATCACGAAAATTCAATAAACCTAAGTTAACTGTTAAAAAATTCATGATACCATTTTTATTTTGCGGAATTTTCCAAATTTAATGATTTGCTTAGGACCTCTAGATGGAAAACATATAATAAATAATGCATCCATTGATGGATCTTTATATTTTAATTACAAGAAAACATTTTCCATGGTACTGTCGGCATTTGTAGATTTTTGGACCAGAGCACACATAATTTACATTTAATAATATTTCATCAGACCGAGTTCGGACCAGGAACGAACAGTAATATATAGTTGGACTAGAAGAAAAAAGCTACTAACTTTTTTATAGAGTCACGTATCCAACTCATTTCTTTTATTTTGTGAGTTTAAATTTATTAACGAATACTTGAAGGAAAACAGATTTCTTAAAGTTTGAAGCATTCCCATATGATAATCGAAATCACATTTCTAGCAAACCAAACTTTTTCAATCTACCTTCAGTCTTAATAGATTTCGAGTATTTCAACTAAAATGATGAACTACATCGAATTATTTGAAAAAATACTTCAATAATTCAAAGTAGATTCCCGAAATTGAACCCAGCAGCTTCTACTTATACTATCAATATTCTTCGTGTAAACTCTATCGTCCTAAATATGATAATCAACGGGATTGAAATCAGGAAATATTGAAGGTCATAGGTCCTATCCGCCTGTTGCAATAAACATTATTTGGATGTTGTTTCACTGCCAATAAAAAGCAAGGGGATGCCTCATCATGGTAAACATAGATCCCTTGGATAACAAAGCTCGCCTTGACAACCTCTAAAGGACGATCATAACCTACTAATTGGTCGATGATTGTTAATCCATATACAAAATTCCAACCTTCGATTTCATCTCCACGATGTAGTTAGTGAACCACGTGAATATGATTTGAGTATTTTTGATTGAGTAGATTTGCGTTCTTGACTCAATTGTTTAGTGCTTATTGTAGAGTTCATAGTAACAGGCTTAATAATGTCATTTTCCTGCGCTCCATCTACATGTAGGTGTGTTTTTCCACCAGGAAAAGTGCCATTTCCTCGCAAATAATTAAAAACTGATCCAAATGTTGGACGACTAGTATTTCGACAATCAGGAAATCTGTGATATTCCACAGCAACAGCTCTACCATTACAATTATAGAACCAAAGAACGAATACTCAACGCTAATCTTAATTTTAACAAAATTCGAGTTGATAACCTCTAAAGGACGATCAAAAAGTGATGACCTACTAATTGGTCGATGATTTCTAATCCATCTACAAAATTTCAACTTTAAACCTTTTTTGAGTTGCTCGTTGTGTCTATTTGGTACAGTTGATGAAATTTTAGGTCAGATAATAATACATTATCTTTATTTCAATTTTTAATCTTTAATTACAATCGGCACACATTTACACATACATGAGGTTGAACTTTTCAATCAATTGAATTTATTATTTATCGAAAATAATGCCCCAATGCGATTTTTCTCTAAAAATTGAAAAACTGAAAAACAATTGATTCGGCCCTTAGAGATAATACAAAGAGACAGTAAAGATACAGTTGAATTGATATACTGGGCTTTTCAGATAAAAGTATCCACCTTTAATAACTTTTGTAATACTGGTATTTAGAAAAAATCCAAAAACACGTCAATTTATGTTGGAAGGGGCAAGCATAAAGGCTTATTTAAACTTACTGGAAAAGCCACCCTCTCACCCCTAGCAGCATCCCCTTTATTTTTTTAAATTACTTTTCATATTTTTTATGTAAAATTTGGATACTCCTCTTTGAGCTGATTTCAAAAATGTATAATACTTGTAGGTTAAAGTGGTTAGTTTATGAGATAAACAATTTTTCTTTTAAGAGCACAAATTTTACTTATTATTTACTTTCACCTTATTTGCCTGTACTAAAATGGGTTGTACAACAGTTCAAACTCTTTAATCTTTTTAACTGTGCTATTTATTATGAAGTTACAATAAGTGTTCAAAATGAGTACCATTCACTTCCATACAATGGTATAATCTATTTTGAAATGCCTCTCTGACATTGCTTAATACGGCTGGATTTAATTGTCGACATTCATTTTCTATCCTCTCTCGTAAATCATCCAGAGATTCTGGTTGGGTAGCATAAACTTTTGTTTTTAAATACCCCCATAAAAAGAAGTCTAGCGGTGTTAAATCCGGTGACCTAGGTGGCCACTCCATCATCTGCCCCCTTCTACCTATCCAACGAGCGGGGAATGTTTCGTTTAAAAATTGTCGGACAGGCATAGCATAGTGTGGGGGAGCTCCGTCTTGTTGAAATACCAGTAAATCTTCGGAAAGGTTTTCATCATTTTCTATTATTGTTGTAATACGTGGGTAACTCAAGATATGATTCACCATTTAAATTTCCGTTGATGAAAAAAGGTCCGACAATGTGGTCACCTAGGATACCACACCAAATGTTTAACTTTTGGGGATGTTGTGTATGGAATTCACGCATAATATGTGGATCACTTTCAGCCCAATATCTACAATTATGCCTACTTACTAATTACCATTTAATGACCATGAGCATTCATCAGAAAAGCAAATATTGTTTAACAATTGTGGATTGTTATTGATAATTTGCGTCATTGATTCGCAAAATTCTAGACGACAATCAAAATCATCTTTATTCAACTCGTGCACCAACTTAACTTTGTATGGGTGGTACTTGAATTTATGTAGAACTCGGAAAACTGTAGAAGATGAAACACCGATCGCTCTACTTATTGTTGACAACGATTGGGGTTGTTGAGCCTCTAAGCTGACTTGCCCTAAAATTGCCACTTGGATTGCTTCGTTATTTACGAGTCCCTCTCGCTTATGCACTTTATTGCAAACAGACCCTGTTGTGGTAAATTTCTCCATCAGTTGAATTACATACTTATGAGTTGCATGTCTTCCGTCATGTAATTCGTTAAATATTCTAGCAACAGCTCTTGCACAATTATTATTTTGGTAGTATAAACCTACAATTTCAATTCTTTCTTGCAAAGAGTAAACCATTTCAGAGAAACAAAATAAATAATGTATCAAATTACACTATCAATAGTGACTACAAATTCTAGTTGACAATGTCAAACTTTAATAAAAAGTAGAGTTTTTTGTTGTTTGGATTTTTTAAGTAGAATAAATAGCACAGTTAAAAAGAGTTTGAACTGTTGTACAACCTCATTTTAGTACAGGCAAATAAGGTGAAAGTAAATAATAAGTAAAATTTGTGCTCTTAAAAAAAAATTGTTTATCTCATAAACTAACCACTTTAACCTACAAGTATTATACATTTTTGAAATCAGCTCAAAGAGGAGTATCCAAATTTTACATAAAAAATATGAAAAGTAATTTAAAAAAATAAAGGGTATGCTGCTAGGGGTGGGGAGGTGGCTTTTCCAGTAAGTTTAAATAAGCCATAATGCTTGCCCCTTCCAACATAAATTGACGTGTTTTTGGATTTTTTCTAAATACCAGTATTACAAAAGTTATTAAAGGTGGATACTTTTATCTGAAAAGCACTGTACTATACATATAAAATTATGTGTAGGTAATTATTTCAATTAATTAAACTTGAAATTTATAAAATTTGCTTAAACTATTAATCAATTAAATATTATTAATCGTTCAATTAAATTTATAAAAAAGTGTGACAACTTTGTCGCATATGAAGTTTGAAAATCACTTATTGAATTAGAAAAAATAATAATATACAAAGTGAAATATTCGATATGTATCTCTAAATCGATTTTTCCAAAGCCGGTCCAGGACTTTCCAGTCGATAGTAATGAAAGTGAAATTTTAATAAATAAAATTTATAACCAATTTCGCAAATCACTCTGTAAATTAAGAAAGAAGAGGAATTGACTCTTTTTAGTATCCAATACTAACAGTAAACTACTAACAGTAAATTAAAAAAATTATTTATTCATACTTGATTATACATCAAATTTTTTAAGATATTACAACCAAAAATCAGTTCACATACGAATACACTGCATGATAAAACTCTTAACTTTTATTATTCTTCTTACTAAGTATAAGTTGAGTTTCCTGATTTCTGCTAGATGAGTTAATGACTCTATCGATATCTGATGAAGCCAACCACTCCGTTCTCTCGTAGGTCTTACTTCGAGGTTTTTCCTTTCCTTCCTCCAAGTGATTTATGGGGATGCCATTAATTTCTAGACTCAATTTAACATCTCTGCTATCAACTGAGACACAAAGTTTAGTTTACTATAAAAACGACATTATCTCTTATTATTACAACAATATCTACTCTCGAATTTCGTTCAACTTTTTTATATCAAGAAATTTTCACATGTTGAAGCGCATCCGTTCATCGATTTTTAAGTTCACAGTTTTCTAGGTCTTTTTATACTCTGTTCTATGTCAAAGATCGTTAAAAAGACATTCTCCACATCTACCACATGGAAGTATTTCAAGGAAAGTGTGTCTTGAAAAGAGAAGTTAATGAGAATTTTCCCTGCAGCTTTAAGAGTTAAGAGGGTTACATCATATCGTCCTTTGAGAAGCGAATCTACTACTACTTAAGATAGAAGAGAAGAAAAAGTTAAAATGTGTGACGAATGATTACTTCGTAGCAGTGCCGGATTAAGGCAGCCCTGAATCTGTAGCAAATTCGGCTAGGCGTCCTAAGCTAGATACTCCTTAGCGAAGGAACTAAAATCCCTTTAAATCAAGGTATCACACGATCCGTTTTTTATTTAATATTTTGGAGGGGGTGCTTATAATTCAGGGAGTGTGCTTGAGGGGGATGATATTTTGATACTGTCAATTACCAAATAAACATCGACCTTTATCAGATTTTTTTACATAGTACATAAAAATGTTAAAATTGAATTCATTCCATATATATAAACCGCATTGTATATTAGTGTTAATAAATGACATCCATGATAGTTAAAAAAGAGCTATTTGAGTTATTGGCTGAAGCTGTGGGGTACAAAAAAGGCTCAGTCCACGTCTGGTACCCTGTTTAAACCAAACTCCATTACAGGCAGATACATTTTACTCGTCTATTCACGTTTTATAATTTAATATTCAATTACGGCAAGTTATCGAGGTATAATAATTTTTTTCCAGGTTGGACTAGAATTAAGTGCATCTGTCCAAATAATGGCGTGTAATGCAGTCCAATTTATAATAATTCGATTCGCTTTTTAACAAATACTATCTCGCATTAGATCTACATATTTTTTAAAGTATTTTTAAAAATAATAAACATATAAAATGAGGTATTTACGCCTAATGTAGATCAAATAAAATTGACGGCAATGGTTTCGAACCAGTTTTTATAATCGGCAATTGATATTAGAAGAACCATATCAATATTTTTAATATAAATTAACCAAACCAAAATTGTAAAATTCAGTATGAGTTCAGTCTTAGTTGTTCTATATTGTTAATTGTGTATAATTTTAAATTTCTTGTAAACATCGTAGTGTTTATGAAAAAGTGAGTTTACAAGAAACGATTCATACTTCACATAAAACTAATAATCACCGTAGAGTACATCGGTCGATAAGGAAGGAGATGATCCTATTTAAGGCCAACAACCTTTCTCACAATATCCAATGACACTGATTTTCGAATCAGTTTGTAAAGGTGGCAGTTTCAGAACAGGACACGGAATATTTTTCCTGCTGTCTGATATTTTTTCAGTGCGCTAAATAAAAAAATTAAATTGGAATTAATTAGAAGCAAAAACACTTATTTATGTTTAAAAATTTTCTAAACAACAAGAAACAACATAATTAGTAGGTATTAATACTTACAATTATTTGTATTTCATTCTTTAGAACTAAAGATGTCGAATAAGGCGGTTCGCAGATTTTTATTTTACTGATGGAATAACGCAGTGCAAGTGAGGAGGGTTAAACAATTTTTTTTTAACAATGCCATCTGAAAGTTGTTCGTTTTGAGTGTTCCATGTAGTGAAAGTGACAGTTCCGTACTGCAAAACAGTTTCGGGACGCTCATCAGCGATGAAAAGTTACTGGAATCCACGCCCCCTGATCTTACCGAAGAAAGCAATGCGGCCGTTCTTAATTCGTTGTCGGATAAATCTCGAAAAACAGTACGAGCTCTTTATCAAGTGGTGTCACAAGAAAAGGGCGAAAAATCCAACGGAAAACGTAGTGCTCGCTTATTTTTCAGAAAAATCTAAAATCTGTTCTACTTCATGGTCTACATTGATTAAAACTTCCCTTGAAATAAAACAAGATGTTCACATCAACAAATGTTCAAAGCCAAATTATACTAGCGAAAGAAAATAAATAATAGAGAATTATAAACATTTAATTTATTGATCAATATAATGTACATAATGATAGCTGCAATGTCAATATCAATTTATTAATTATTTGCAAAAAGTAATGTTGTGTCAACGTAATTGAAAAAGTTTTAGATCTTATGCGTCGTCTAAAAAATGTTGTGTATGCCTCGTCTGTTGCTCGTCTTGCTTGGCTTGTCTCGCAAGCACTTTCATTCCTTGGTATACAAATAATACTGTGATACTCCTATGTTTCTGTTTGATGGATTCTTATATTCTTCATTTGAAGAGCTTCATCTTCGAAGGTTTTTCAGTGTAAGCAAATTAGCGCCGCTTTCCACAAACATAGTTGCCGAAGAACGTTTTAACCCATGTCTGGTCTAATTTTCAGTACTTCATATATTTGGACGTAGATCTGCATATTTAAATTAGAGTGCACAGAGCTCGAATGTACATTCTTCATTGGTTGAACTTTCCTGATGGAAGCCAATTAAGTTCTGTCAACCATAAATTAAGTTATACAATAAGTCTCTCATTTTATTCTCTAACGTATCGTCTCGGATAACCTCAAGATCTGTTGTAGACTAACCGTTCTCAACGTCTTACTTAAGCAGTTCCAAATGTCCCTTGGACACTTGAAGTTCGATTATCCAAATTACGTATCCTTTTATATTAATTATAACTTTTGTATACAATAGAATTAGTATTTAAGAGAACATAAACTAGCATAGATTGTCATATATAGTCTTAGCATCGAACGAAAACAGTAGTCAGATTATTGAAACCGCTTTATTTATTGAAACATCTGCGCTATAGATCCCAAACAGTAAAATCATTTTTGCCAGTAGATATTATGCATCAAAAGCTTCGTATACAAAAGTGGTTACTTGTTCTGTCGTTGTAAGCTCGGACTTTTTTGGTATATAGCCCAGAACATAGTGGTGTTATAGATCTTTTTTGTATTCCCATGAAATACATGCGAAATAATTTCCAATCGGATTTATTATTAAACTCACCTTGACCCACCTTGACTATTGATAAACGATAATGGGAAAAAATTATTTTTACCATAAGAAAGCATCTTGAAATTGAATTGAAGTAATAACGAAATATTCTTCATTCAATCCTAGCCAGGCACCAAAGTCTCCTTAGACGTCCATAAATTACATATTTACATTTTTCCTTGAACTAGCGTGTTTTATAATGATTAAATGGAAATTTATTTCCCTCTCTCTCAATGAAATTAATTCTATTTCATATTAGCCGATTTGTAGGATAGAATCAAAATAATATTCACTAATAAACTGAACTAATTTATTCCTATTTATGAAAAGTCTTTTCCACCAGTATTGATTCTGAAACTAAATTAAACACTGTTACTAACTGCGTCTTGGTGACTTGAAATTACAGTTTTTTTTATCAAAAGAGGTGAAAATTGATAAATAAAGGAAAACACGAAATTTGATTAAAATATGCCCTATAATTTGGGTAATAGTACGTTAGATAATGTGAAGAACATGTATATAATAACTGCTATTCACCAACACATCGCTGTTCCCAGACAAATTTGATTTATAAATCTCACGTTCGCACCCGTACTGACGCTCACGTTCGAGCTAGAGTTCGCGTTAGAAACTATTATCGAGAGTTGCTACCCAAAGTTTGAGATATGGCAACACTGATATGCATATATTAAATCTGACTTTACTATCAAAAAATTTGACATTTTAAATGGTGAACGTACTTAGAATTTTTTACAGATTCTTTAAACATTCGTCTTGGTCAAAAATGGTAAAAATCAAAAACCTTTTGGAACAATCAAAACATTGAATTGGTGGGTTATCAGCCGTACAGTCCTTGTGAAGTCAACGTTTTTCTACATCTGAAAAAGTACGAGTTGATGCATCCAAATCACATGTTTTGGAGGTACCTCAATCAATAGAAAGAAATGCTTCAAAAATTGGTTTAAACGCATGCCAAAGTTTATTGATCTTAACAATAAGAATATTTTGGAAAGCAACTTTTCGATTTTGCCGTTGAAGATCAGCTAACCGTATTTGGGCCAACAAGAACGTTTATTTCTTATAAACAAAAAATATTTTCCATATTCAGATATTTCATTTGCATGGTAGAAGAAAAATCTAGTCTCCGTTCCATTTGTTTCAAATTTAATTTGTTAATATTGTTTCTATTTGTGGTTAAATTGTGTTATTTCTGCTGTGTATGCGTGTTTGGTCATCCTCCAGCGCGAACTCCAGCACAAGCGCGAATTCTCCTTATCAAACAACTGTTCAAGCTGAGGAAAAAGTTGAACATCACTCAGCTAGGGTGACAGGTCGGAAAGTATGGACGTTGTTGAGAAACTGGGAATGTGAGACCTCGAAAAATAAATTTTTGTAGGCCAAGAACCATTAATAGAAGAAGAAAATATGATTTTAAATTTAGTTGATCGAAGCAGTAAGCTTAAGGAATGTGGCAAGACAAACAAAAACGTCTTCTTAAATTACGTGGAGGATACTTAAAGAGCAACAGCTTATCATTAAAGACAAGTCCAAGAGCTCATGGCAGAGGATCTACTGGTTGGAGTGGATTTTTTGTCAAACATTATTAACATTTATTTAATTTTAATGTTTGGGCAGCAGCTTTAGATAACAAATTGATAGGTTATCACATTCTACCTGGAAATTTAAATGATAATATATACCTAGATTTATTAAGCAATCGGTTTAGTAACCATTTTCCGAATTGATGGATTGGTAGAGGTTGCAGAAACTCCGATTCATTGGCCTCCTGCGATTTTAATCCCTTGGATTATATAATTTGGTCGTATCTTAGAGAAAAAGTTTATGGTGAAGAGGTAAATTCACCTCAAGAATCAGAAGACAGAATTCAAAGTCACTTAATGACCTCATAGCTGACTCCAAATCGTTTAGAAGGTTAATGGACTCTTTAGAAGATAGGATAAACTTGTGTATTCTTGAAAACATTCTGAACACCTACTCTAATTGAATTTTTCTTGTAATTTTTAGTTTAATTAATACTTTATACCAGCATCGGTTATTACTTCATAATTTTCAATCAAAATATTCCGAAAACTGTATATAGTATCGAGTTTTATCAAAAGTACCTTTTTTGTTCTAAAATTAGATGATGTTCAAGTTCACTTGAAATTTTGCCTAATAAATCTAGTATTGCAAAAGTTATGTTCAATACTACTTGGTACGAACTGTATAACTAGCGCCCTCTATGAGAGTCAGACATAAAAACAAATTTATTGGATGTATCATCTTCCAAAGCATATTTGTATAAAATTGAGGCTAAATCGTGAAAAATGTGTATTTTTTTACCAAACAAACAACAAATATTTTTCAGGTTTCTATCTATCCTAGAAGTAGATTTTCATTGTACTTTCTAATTTGTTTTCCTATTAACGCGTGTTTTCCTTAGTTTTTTGAACTATTATGTATTGCCTGTTATAACTAAATAAATATTCAAATATTCTACATTGAAAAAGACAGTCGACCCGTTCGATGTCAAGGACAATTATTTAAAGCTACCTCGCGGGGTCGAAAGGACAGGAGGCGTTAGCGCACTATAATATTTATAAAGCAGTGATCGATACACAATAACGAAATTAAATAGACCGAAAAAAAAATTATCTAAAAAAAGGGAAGTTCACATAAACTTATTTTGTCACTAACATTTCCTTCCGTTTCCCGGATACGACCTTATAACAGGAAATATAACTCAACAGTTAAGGAATTCACCAACCTCTTAAATGAAGTATTCAGGCTTCATTACGTACCGATATAGTGAAGAACAGAAAAAGTGATAATGGTACCCAAACTAGGAATAACCAATTATTCAAAACCATACTTGATCATTTTGCTCCACATGAATTATATTTGGAACCATTCGCATAGGTTTTTCAGCCGGGATTTTCTCTTTCCACCTAAACCTGCTATCTTGCCTTCCACGATAAGCTGTAGCAAACCTTATGGCCTAGGTAGCACGCTTTTCTTTTCTTAATTGTTACAAGAAACTCTAAATCTTTAGCCATTCTTCTCGGTACCTCCATATTGGTTACTCAATCCAAGGTATTCTTGAAATGCGTCTATACAGCCACATTTCAAAAGCTTCTAATTTTTGTATTGTTCTACTTTTAGTGTCCACCCTTCCTCCACACCGTGAAGCAGCTCAGGTTGCGGTTGATCAAGAGCTTTCTCATTAATAGTTCTAGAAGTGTGTCGTGATTGATAGTTTCAAATGCTTTCTCGTAATAGATAAAGCAAGCATAAACATCGTTTTGTTGATCTAGACATTGTTGAATCAAGACCTGCATCGCAAAGAGGGGTTCCCGTGTCCCATAGCCGCATCTAAATCCAAACTGTATATGACCAAAAGCTCTTCTAATTTTGTTCTTATTCTGTAATGAAAAATTCTTCAGAATAACTTCAGGGTGTGTCTCATTAAGCTTATCAGGTGATATTCGTTGCACTTTTTTAGGGAGTAGATTTCAACCAATCGGATGGAATTTGACCGGTATCGAGATCTTATTAAGCAGATTAGATATTCAGATTATTCTCATTGATAATTTTCAAAAATTCAACAGGTATTTCTTCGCATCCTGTTGCTTTTCCATGCTTTGTTTGCTCTAGTGCTTTTATTTTCTCGGGTCCATCCAGATCAACAGTATTCATTGCGTGACGATCATCTGTGAACAAATTTTTGATGTAGGCTTTTCATATCTCAAACTGCTCTTCTTTGTCTATAATAATCTTGTTGTTTTCGTCAACCAATTTCCCAACCTGTCTTTTCCTGTTAGTACAGGTAAATATCTCTTGACATTTTTTCTTGACCATTTTTCTTTAGCCTCTTTCATATTTCTGTTGGCTGTTCTATCTATCTCTTTACAACGCTCGGGATTATTCTTATTTTCTCTTCATTCCTCGAATAGATGTAATATTTACTACTTGATCATAATGAACTTTTTACTAAAATTTTTAAAATATCAACCTGCTTATTATGTTCAGATAATAGATTCCTACCTGAAAGACCGTTCATTAAATAAGAATATTCGACTTATTGAAGTAGAGGTTCCTCAAGGCAGTATTTTGCGACTAAAACTGTACCTTTTACATAATTATGACATCCCTGTTACGGAAAATGGCTATATTTGCAGACACCGCAAAACTAGTTGTTGGAGAGGTTGTCAAGAATCTTCATAATTCAAATGACAAATCCAAATGCCTGGACTAATAAAGGGCGTATCAAAATCAATTAGGGAAAACCTGCAGGTATCAACTTCACCTCCCAGTTACACTAAACGATAAGTTTATCCCATATAAGAGAACTAACAAATATATAGAACTATACCTGGAAACAATTAACATTTAAAAAACAATACTGCTAACTGAAAAAAAAAACTCACAACTTACTTTTAAAAATAACGTGCTAGTATACAAGCAAATACTCAAATTGCTATGGACTCATGGTAGACCACTATGGGGCTGTACAAGTAATTATGCTTGACTGCAAAGAGTACAAAAGTGAATACTAAGGAAGATTGTTAACGCTTCGTGGTATATCCACAATCAAGATCTACACCAAGATCTCCATATAAAAACAGTCAGAGACGAGATTAAAAAGATTGCTGAAGGTGATAATCAAGACTCACTCCGCAGGTTCAAACACACGAAGCCTTTTGAACTTGTGTGAAAAGTTATATATCTTGAGTAAATCATTGGGAATACTTAGGATAGTAAAGTTCTTAGAAAATTGAGGTAAATGTGAAATGTCGGTTAATAGTAAGACCAGGAGCATTGTTCTGTCATTAGAAAAAAAATTATTTTGGCTCTATCTTTGGTGCTCTATTTTAATTATTCGATTTAATTATAAATTTTATCATTTATAATCCTTTGTAGATGATTGTTACAAAATTTTTATTTCTATGACGTTCCTTGTTCTTATAATGGATTCATCGTATCAATTTTCGTTTCGTTTGTATTCACGTTTTCCAATTTTGTTAAAAGGTATCTCTGAATGCGATATCCGCTGTCAACCACTAAAGATGTCTTCCAAAGTGTCCTTCCTCAAACTGCCATCTACTATATTCGAAACGGAAGCCGAGAATCGGATATAATTTATACGATTAATAAGAAAAAAACGTTTTTAGACGACGCCATTTGAAAGTTGTTCATTCTGTATTCATTTACATATCGAAAGTTGGGTTTTGAGCGTTCCATGTAGTTAAAGTGACAGTTCCGTACTGCAAAACACTTCCGGGACGTTCTAAAGTAGACAACTTGAACTTCCTTACATGTAACTCAAGACACTTCAGTGTTGACAGTTGACAATTTCACTTCGATGATTTTGCATAACCTTAAATTTTTAATTTTCTGAAATTATTTGTTTTATCCGTTTTGTTTTGTCTAAATTAATGAATAACAATGAATTATGATGGAAAAGAAAATCTGGAAAAGTTCTACTTTATGGTCTACATTCTCGATGATTAAAAGTACTCTCGCAATAAAACATCAACAAATATCCAAAACTCATCAATTTTCTGAAGAAACAAAACAAAGGATACACTACAAAAAAAATCAAAAACTTTAACTAGAGAACATATAATAGAATTCTTATTCATAACATTCTTATGCGTCGTATAAAAAATGTTGTGTACGCCGCGACTGAAATACTACTTTCAATCCTTGTCATACAAATAACTATTTCGACTCCTACAAATTTCTGCGTATTTGCCACGCTGTAATTGCAATAGATTGCACTTATAGCGGGAAATTCAATTACTATTAGGTGAATAGAATTGTTTTGAAAATATACATTCCGTAAGTTTGATGAAATAAATCAATTTGTATTATTTCTGAAGAACGAAAAAATTTGATCTTTTTAAAAGTAGTTGAACGATTTTCATATTTTAAAATTTCCAATTGAATTCGTATTTCAGGAATATATTTATTCTGTTTCAGATGTCCTAATATGGGTCAGCAGTCTTGGATGCTGGTGCGCATGGCTACAATATTTTTTGTGACTAATCAAACTTTAGCTCTATCCGATATGTGAGTACAATTTGCATTAAAATTGAATAAGAAAAAACTTTCCATCGATTCAATCATTGAGCCGAAATCTATGACCTTCAAGACTCAACTATTTAGAGTGTTGAGCCGGTGGCATAAGCCAAAAAATTTGTACAAATGATTATAGACTCAGTATTATACAGAATGGAAGTTTCGGATTATTTCTAGCTCGATCAGCTCCGAAAAACAATGAACGTGATCCGGTGACGCTTCCCAACATAACATAATAATTCAGCAACCGTATGCACGCTCAAATTAAGTACTTGGCTTTAAGTTTAGAAATGATAAGAACAAAAATTAAATAATTAGCAAAGGAAAACTGCATAAAGGACCATTACGAACAAGTAGAACTCTTACAAACGAAGGACGATAGCTTCTGACTACACAAAAACCACCCGCCTAAAAAATGACCAAAATGATTTTATAAATACCCAGGAGGAACTGGTTAAGACATGGAGAGGTTACGCATCCTAGGATAAGCATACCCACTGAAAACTTATCCGGCCCTCCCTTTATTCGATGTGAGGTAGAACACGACATAAAAGTAGCGAAGCTACTTGACCAGATGACATTCCCACCGAGGCTATAAAACTGTTCGAAGACGATAACATTGACATGTTGGTAAACCTTTTCGAAGACGTTCAACGATTGGTTCTACTCTACTTTTATAATGATTCCTAAGACATCGAAAGCGGTAAAATGCAGAGATAATTAACTGATTAGTTTAATGAGTCATATACTCAAGCTATTTCTCCGTATCCTTCACACAAGGATGTTCGGAAAGTTAGAAGAACTAAATGGAGTGACCCATTTTGGTTTCAAAAGCGGTTTGGGTACACGCGAAGCAGTTTTCTGCCTAAATATCGTGCTTTGACCAACGAAAAGACATTTACATCACATTCATCGACTACAAGAAGGCGTTTGATACCGTCAAGCATGACACTATGATAAAAACTCTGCAAAGCGCCAACGTCGACAGCAGAGATATAAGAATTATTCAAAATCTCTACTGGAACTAGAAAGCAAGGACTAGACTGAATCAGATACAGACTTCAAAGTTTTAAAAGGGGTACGTCAGGGGTGTGTTTTGTCTCCTATGCTGTTCAATCTCTATGTAGAGAATGTACTTACTGAGGCTCTTGAGGGCTCTGATTATGGCGTTAAAGTTAATGGATAACCACTGAATAATATTCGCTATGCGGACGATAAATGCAACAAAAACCAAGCGCATGGCAATAAGTAGAAATACAATTTTAAGTGTCCAACTGCATATAGATAACACGCCTATCGAGCAAGTGAAGACGTTCAACTATCTAGGGATAACTATAAATGAGAAATGGGACCCTCAGCAGGAAATTAATGCCGCATTGAACACGCAAGACACGCATCCTTTGACCCTCGGTATAGAATGGTCAAATGTTATGTGTGGTCAATTTTACTGTACGACATGGAAACATGGACATTAAATATATCGTCCATCAATAAACTATAAGCCTTCGAAATGTGAATCCTCCGAAGAATATTGCGTATACCATGGACAGACAGAGCGAGGATGTACTAAGAAGAACGGAGACTGAGAGAGAGCTCTTCAACTTGATCAAGGTGCGGAAGGTTGGTTCTTAGAGGAGAATGATATACAATACCCCAGATGATCATAACAAGGAAAGATCGAAGGAAAGGCATAGGCCGAAAACAAATGTCATGGCTACGCAATATAAAACACTGGACTGGCATAGATAGCACCCGCGAGCTGTGTCATGCCGCCACAAATAGGTGCAAGGAAGTAATCCTCAACTAATTTGATAGATACGTTGCTTCAGGAAATTTCCACCTTTTTGAAAGTATTGTGGAGATTAGTGTATATAATTTTATTTCTAGGAAGCCCTAATTGAAATTTAGTTTGAGGCATAACACGGTAATTCGTTACGCATAAACTAAATAGCTTCCATAGAAATTAATGTGCCGTCGCAAGAATGAAACTTGTGAAGAACTAAATCAATCTGGAACAATCAATGGACAACTTTCGATTTACTTCTTTTTACCTGGTATGGTTTCTCCCAGGCTGATTACAGTTTTGAATACAGTCCCTTCTAGCGCTGTGGCTCAAAAAATAACACCATATCACCCTCATAAATACACAGCTTGCTTTTAGGATGCAGGATTCAGAGTTCGGTGGCTGAGTCTCGATAACCATTTCATTGACCTCTGTTGTTTCGCGTGAACTTAGGCTAAATGGAAGTGTACTTCAGTATGCCTTTGTCTAGGTTAAGTATGAACTCGTGTTTTCTCATGAAATGAATTCCCAGGATTACTTCGTCTATGATATCAGCACTCATGTAGAAACGATGGCAAACCCAAGACTATTTCAACATTCGTTTTCTCTTTTGACCTCTAAGTTCTGGCCCGTTGTTGTGCGAATTTTCACTCCTGGTATGGATTCAACTTCTTTTCCTAATAGATCAGTGGATCCCTCTCAAATATTCGAGACGGTTTTTCAAGTCATCGACTTCTTTTGAGATGTTTTTTCACTTGTTTCGCTATTTGTCTCGTTCTTTCTACAGACTTCTAGAATACTGACTCTATTTTTGCGCATAGTGATAGTTTTTATTTGAATTTTATTATATTCTAGTTCTTGTTAGATACATACAAGTACTAGAATATTGGGGATAGCAGCAAATTTGGAGATGAGAGCGGATTCAGTTTTTTGTGATTTTGCTAATGCCTTCGATTGTGTTGATCATGAAATTCTGATTAACAAACTCAAGGTGTTCTCTTAAAATGGTTTATATCTTACCTTGAATGTCGAAAACAAGAAGCTAATGACAGAGTTTCAAGTAAATTTCCAGCTACCAGTGCAATGCCTCAGTGCTCATTTTTGGGTCCAGTTGTTTTTTCGCAATTCATTGACGATATCACAGACTTACGAATCAATGGTAGGACATATTTTCAAAAACACGAAATTCTATTTTTCCTCGCTCTTTTCATTTTAGAATCTGTTTGATTCATAAACACTTTCACGATTCATTCAGACCTATTCATGCCTTTTAATATTTTATCCATAATTTGAAACGATTCTAAGTAAGTCATTTTCGTACTCAACTGAAACTTCTTGAAATCCATTGTTGAATCCTCGTGTTCTATATTTGTTTTGAAACAAAATAATTGGGTCTTACTCATGATGATGATGATGATGATGAATACTTCCCAAAAGCTTGTAATTATAGTTCAATATAGAGTTCTAATTTCATTTAGCTCTTGGTAGATGATGTTGGAAAAGACTTTTCTTTGAACAATGTGGTTGCTTTGGAATCTCAAACACTGTGGTCATAATCTCTGATGAATTGTTTTGACATTTTGCGTATTCACAAAAAAATTCACTCGAATCACGTTTGAAAATATCATAACAATTGATAGAGTTTTCAATGACAATTTTTATACATAAATCTTCAATTCCGTATAGAATTTCCCTTGCTTCAAATAGCTGAGCACGTGGTTCTTGATCCGTATATATTCAAGAAAAGTCTTTGCCTTTCCACAATAATCATCTTTACAGGGTGATTGATTAGTATGATAGAGCTCAGTGCCTTCTTTGTCTTTTTAGATACCAATGTGAATGTTCCAGAATGTTGATCTATATTAAAGGAACACCCTATATTATATTTGAAAACAGTTCACAATAATATAGGGTTGTGATACATTCTACAAAGTATTTGAAAAGGTATAACCAATTTTCCATAGAAGTTCTATACCCTGCACAATATAAGAGAAATTGAAGAATGAAAATCTGTTGCGATCAAAGCATTCGAGTAGTGGTGAAAATTCTGGAACATTATTTATTTTGTTTATATTCATTGAATCTGATTTAGGGTGAATCAAAATACTAATACATTATTTTATTGGTTTGTACAAATCACCCTGTATTTTTGATGGATAAATGTCGCTACAGTTCTAAGAAAATTGACCAATTCGTCGAAAAAATAAAATGACTAACTACTATATAGGTTTTTGTTGAAAGAGAACTTCGATACGCCGATGTCTATAGGGCAAATGAAAACCTTTGTCGTTGATTGAAATTCAACATGAGTCAATATAATTGAATTTTATTTTGGTACAACTCAGCGAAAGGTCCTTGGGGAATTCGATCGGTTGAAATGATTATACGAGAATCACTAACGAGCAAATGTCATCGATATGTATTATTGATAGATGTTATAAACGGAAAACCAAATTTTGAGTGTCCTGGAGGCTATTCGCCATAAAAACTTCCAATATTATAATATGTTGTACGGGAAAATATGAAGAAAATATAATTAACAACGAGACTCATAGCAATAGTGATTTTGAATTCCGATATGTATAATTTATGAGGAGAAGCTTGATTAAAATTCTTGTTTTCATACAAAATCGAGAAGGGGATGCAAAAAATTCGACATAAAGATAATGTTGTAACAAGAAAAAAATTTTATCATACGAGTTATAGGCCTTTAAGGTTACAAAATCAGAACTAATATCATTAAGTATGTCCATGTAGTGCGTTTAACTGAATAAATACTATCTGAAGGCCAGGGGCGGCTTGTGCCCAACGGTTAACAATCCGTAACTTTTACAGGGACAACCTGTACAATCAACTAAAACGTACTCTTCGTTTAACTCCACAAAATTTATAGTTTAGGAGGTATGTAGATTTTTATATCGGTGCACATGCCAAGGTAACGGTTCGCCATAAAGAGATATTCTGAAGAAAATTATCATAAATTGTAATTATTTATTGAAAATACTTACGTATTGAAGCACAATGAAATATTTTTAATGGAACTGGATACTGTCGATTATGTTATTAATAAGAGGAAAAAACTGAAATTGAGGAAAATTTATCACGCACTATTTCTGCTTATAAATTAACACAAAATGGATGTTGATTCTTTGTTTGAATTGAACCGTGAGGATTTTCATCTGCCAATAAATGTAAATTAATAAAACCGTCTCGTGTGAAGCCAGCTTCATCAGTAAACAGTACTTTTTCATCAAATGTTTTATCGACTCGTTGTTTATCCAGAAACCAACGAGCGTATGTCACTCTTGTAGGAAAATCCTCTACTTCCATGACTTGCACTTTCTGGATGTTAATGGGGCGAAGAAGTTGCTCCTATGGACAGTTGTCGTTGATAGCTTAAATTATAGTGACATTTTGCTTGAGCTAGCTGGTAGGATCAGCATCAATTGCACTAATGCATTTTGCTCTAAAGCTGGTGTTCGTATAGTTCGTTGTTGACCTTCGCCATCTTTTTTTGGACACTCTCTAAAATAACATTTTATAAAAAATAATGGAACTAGGTTACTTAATTTATATGGACGAACCTTCAGAAAAATATCGTCCGTAGACTCTGGAGGTGTGTAGAAGTGAAACATGCCCACTACGAAATCAGTTGAAGGCTAACCTGTACCTCCTTTTAGTATTTCCAATGAATAATTACAATTTATGATAATTTTCTTCAGAATGTCTCTTTATGACGAACGGTTTCCATGAAAAATTAATCTCCTAAACCACGAATTTTATTGAGTTAAACATAGAGTAACATTTTGTTGAGGAATCGATTGAAAAATTTATTTTTGCTATATTAAGATACAAGAAATTATACAAGAAAGGATCATCAAATAGTACAAAACTATAGAAACCCACCCAAATCCACTACTAGAGGAGTTGTTAAGAGTTAACGCCACGAAACGCGAAAAGACTGAAAAAATGTTGGCCAATAGACCTAATATGAGGTGTAAGAGGTTGCATCACTGAGGATGTAAGCCTAACCAAGACATTGTAGATGTTAGATTATCTAGCACTCGCGATCAAATTAACCCATAGAATGTAAAAAAAATTCCGATTGGTTATAATAAAAAAATCTTTAGACTGTACAGGCTGTCCCTGTAGTGAATCGAATAACCTAGTTCCATTATTACTTATAAAATTGTATATTAGGGAGTATCTTACCAAAAAAGGATGGCGAAGCTCAACAACGGACTATACGAACACCAGCACCATTAGATGCTGATCCCACAACTAGCGCACGCAAAATGTCACTACAATTTAACCTATAAACCCAACTGTTTATAGGATATTTCAAGAGCAACTTCTTCACCCCTTTAACATCCATACCAAGGAAGTAGAGGATTTTCCTACAAGAGTGACATACGCTCGTTGGTTTCTGGATAAACAACGAGTCGATAAAACATTTGTTGAAAAAGTACTGTTTACTGATGAAGCTGGCTTCACACGAGACGGTTTTATTAATTTACATTTATTGGCAGATGAAAATCCTCACGGTTCAATTCAAACAAAGAATCAACATCCATTTTGTGTTAATTTATAGGTAGAAATAGTGCGTGATGAATTTTCCTAAACTTCAATTTTTTCCTCTTATAAATAACATAATCGACAGTATCGAGTTCCATTAAAAATGTTTCATTGTGCTTCAATACGTAAGTATTTTCACTAAATAATTACAATTTATGATAATTTTCTTCAGAATTTTTCTTTATAGCAAACCGTTCCCTTGGCATGTGCACCGATATAAAAATCTACATACCTCCTAAACTATAAATTTTGTGGAGTTAAGCAAAGAGTACGTTTTTGTTGATTGTACAGGTTGTCCCTGTAAAAGTTACGGATTGTTAACCGTTGGGCATGAGCCGCCACTGGCCTTCGGATAGTATTTATTCAGTTAAACGCACTACATGGACATACTTAATGATTTTAGTTCTGATTTCGTAACTTCAAAGGCTTATAATTCGTATGATAAATTTTTTTCTATGTTACAGCATTATCTTTATGGCGAATTTTTTGCATCCCCTTCGATTTTGTTTCGACTTTTAATCAAGCTTCTCATAAATTATACATTATGAATCTATTTCCTAGAATGAGTTCAAGTTATTGGAATTAAAATCTCGATTTTGATTCACATGGGCGTTTTTTCCTCAATTGCTATGAGTCTCGTTGTCAATTATATTTTCGTTCAATTTTCCCGTTGCTATCCATTGGGTATGATCCACCCCTGGTATTCAGATAGTAGAGAAAATGTTTCATGTCACAGTATTATTTTTACATCATGTGTTCATATATTTAATGGAAAATACCATTCATGACTATCATATTTCATTAGTTTCTTTCCTGATCAGGCTGATCTTCAGTACTCCTCTATTGCATCCTATTTTTTTATGCTTGTTTCAGATTTGAAGAAGGTAAATCCGACAAAGAAATTTTGGACAACCTTCTTAAAGCAACACGTTACGACAAGAGGCTTTTACCGCCTGTTAGAGGTAAGTTTTAGTAGAAACGGGCACTTGTCAGTGTTGCCTGGTAGATCGTTAGATAGAGATGATTTGACATGAATTGGATATGAATAAGGAATTTTCGACGTTGTTGTTTCTATGTTATTAGGTTAGATCTAAATATATCGCATTCCTTCAATATCAATATGTGCATAACCGAACTATTATACTGTAAATCAGATTGGATTGACGTAATTTATAATTAGTTATAGGTATTTCAAGTTCATTGGCCAAAAGTTTAAATTTCCATTAAATTTTTTTTCTACTTAATAATTGGTATAATCATTGGATTTTGAAAATATACTGAAACATGTAATTTTTTTGTTTAGTGGACACATATGTATAATTATAACGAATATACAGGGTGTCCTACGACGAGTTAAAACTATCAGTATATGGCAAAATATTTATAGCAAAATCATTTCGGTTTCGGATACGATCTTTTTAACTAAAATATTTGTTATTTTAATTACTTCACAGACTGAAGATAAACAGTTTACATTCAGTCTCTGAAGACGATAATTTGCGTATCGAAACGCGCGTCAGATAGTGTAATTGTGTAAATAGTGTATTCAGTATGAATATCGCCAACGGTTTCAGAAATTCCAACTTAACAGCTAAAGGTAGAGATGCGCATTTTTTTTAAAATGTTTCGTTGTTCCATAATATCCAACTTTTCCAAGTTTTCTCTTCTTCTTTAATCTTATGTTTAACTGCTTTTACAGCGTCTAAAAACATTTGTTTAACTTTGTCCTTTTATCTGTGCCCATACCAGTTCAATCGGGTTTAGTTCACAATGATATCGTAAATACGGTTATCAACCGTCCCATATTTCCCGGGACGGTCCCGTGTCCCACCTTGCCCCTCAGGAGAGGAAGCTTGAAAAAATTCGTGAAGGAAAACGATAAACAGTGACAAGAACTTGTCAAACATGTACCAACTACGTGGTTGTCATTAGGCCCAACCCTTGAGAAGATTTTAAAATTTTATCCTGCTCTTGTTTCATATTTTCTCTTTTTGGTAGAAAATTGCCTAAACGCGGGGCTTCGAAGATCAACCAGAAACATTTGATCACAAGAAACCACTGCATCTTTTCATTTTCATATATGTACCACTGAATTCTTTCTACCATGAAACGTTTAAAAGAAACAAATTATTGCCAGGAAAAAAGAACAATTCCTTGGTTCCCATCTAAAGATGGCCAAAGTTTTTATGACAACCTTTGCCACTATTTATATAATCAATTTGACTTCGGCGGTGATAACCTTTTAAAGAGAATATCTTGTCAATCTACAATAGATTATATCTCTGTTGACGGCTTTTTAGAAGCTGCCACTTCACTGGGTATACCGAGAGAAATCACCATAGATTATCTATTCTATGGTCATTCTGGTGTAGACCAGTTTTTTCCTGAAGATAGCAAGCTGGAGAAATGGGATCAAAAACCTTTTTGTCTTGCATACAAAAAAATTACATTGGAAAAAGTAGTGACTGATTAAGAATGTAAAAAATATTGCAGTCGTTAATTTTCTGTATTGTTTTCGTGAATATGGTTCGCTATAAGATTGTGGATAGCATTCGAAAATAGTATTTATGTGTTTCTTCCGATATAATTTCGAAATATAATATTTCGAAAATATATTCTGCCGTTCTTCAAAGGAGAAAACATTTACTGTCTTGGCTCGACGGATATTGAATTACTCCGAAGAGTGTGATGTCAATCGACCCTGTTTGTCGATATTAACATGCCCAATGCGTCGCAGTTGCAAGGGTTTGTATCCACTAACTAGTTTCGACGTTATTACGTCTCATCAGAGTAGGTTAACAACATTCGTTCTAACTTGAGACCCGAACTAAATATAACGTCAAAGAGCATCGCTATTTGGTTCGTGTAGTTAAACATTCCCCAGCGAACGCTAGTTGGCGCCATCCCCAATCCAACTGCGAACCATTGGAAGGGTAGAAATCTACCGTAGTCGCTGATAATATAGATTATGATGGTAAAATACTACTATACACCTCTGAAATAATTTCCAAATTTAATATTTCCAAAATATATTCACAATCCACAAACCACTGTCGAAAATTATTTTGAAATAATACCGGGTTACTTATGTTTTTCTTCAAATATCATCACTGTTCCAAAACTACACCCAAGTATGTTCATGAATTATTTTACAGTCAAATTTTCATGTCATATTTTAAGTATGCTACGAGAACTAATGTCCAAGTATGCATTAATCTGATGATATGCCACACGACGATCCTGCAATATCTGTTAATGCACAGCATCGATTTTTTCTGTCACTACAGCCGATTTTGGGCGAGTGAAATGCGATCACGATTGAATTCGGAAAACCAGCGAAACACGGTGGATCTAGATGGTGCTTCATCACCAAAAGTCGAACCAAGTTGATACTACACAAGAGAATGTTCCCGATTTGAGCTCATTTTTTGACCAAGATGAATGTTTCAAATATCTTTAAACAACTTTAAACAATAGTACTTCTATAACAACACGTTCTGAGTACGTTCAAGATTAAAAATGGCAAATTTTATTATGGTAATGACAGATTTGACGTATCCACACCAGTGTTGCCATATCTCAAACCTTAGGTAGCAACCTTGGTATATGGAAAACCTTAAATTGTATTTTCGGAGCATTTGTCAGGAAGAAATAAGATTAGAACAAAATTTCAACTTTTTTGACAAATTAGTTTAAACATTTTTCTATTGTTCTATACAAATTAAGGTTATGAAAGACCAATAAAAGCCCGGAAACTTGTATTTAAAATTATGAAAATTATAGGAAATATTTAGATTATTCTGTAATAATATATAAATTAACTATACTAAATTTTGGATCAGTAAATACATAAAAACAGATTATATTTAAATGAAATTTCACAAGACAAATTGATAAGAGAATAGAGTATAATAGAGTGGCCTGCCATATCTCCTGATTTATTTTTTTTTTTTTTAAAAAAAGCATTGAGTGCCAAGCAAAACCTAATAATGGGGATGAAGTAAAAAACAACACCCAGTCAAATGACAAATCAGTTGATGCATAATTCCCCATTAGTACTGAATGAGGAATATGCTCTAACAAAATATTAAATCAGATTGTTTATTTATTATTGTCGTTGTTTAACGTGAACCAAAAAGGAATTTACATATCACCAAATTACATTATCTAATAATCACAGTATAAATAATCTGCTTTACTCAAATAATGGCGTGTGGAATGAATTTCCAGATCAAGACGTAACATCCAGACGATAGAGCCACTTTAGCTGGATGAACTTTACCGAGACGGATCGATAACATTGTCAAGTCCTCATACCAATCTCACGAGATTAAATAGCGTCAGTTCGTCCCCAAAACTCATTCAATTTTTATTGTAGCATAGTGTAGATTTATCACAGAAAGCGGAATAATTGAAAAATTAATTTCAATCAAGTTACTCTAAAGAAGTAATCTAGGGCGCGCTTCTGATCGCTCAGTTTAAAACCTGCAGTACTTTACAACTAAGGGTCGAAAATATAATTGGAAGTGGTCAAAACATTCGTATTGATTAGCGTTTTAAGCTATTATGAAGTGAATCTCGGTTTTGTTAAATTTATATATCCTTAAAACACTTATAAACAAATTACGTTGTTTCTTTCATGAAAATTTGTACAATCAAACTTGTATAATTTATTAAAAGATAATATTTAAAAGGTCTACTACACCATTTTGAAGCTTAAGCTTTAACGTTTAATATGAGCTGTTTAAAATCTTCTTTATTCGAAACTTTTTTCATATTTCTTTTTGTGTAAGCTTTATAAACAATTAAATTGTTTATAACAAATTACGCGACCAGATTTCGGCTCGACATCCTCGAAAAATCGATTCGAGCCTTTTCCTATGTTTTTGAATGCGTAGAATCGATTTTTCTAGGATACCGAGCCGAAATCTGGTCACGTTATTTGTAATAAATAATTTATTTGTTTATTACATTTTAAAAGTTATCATCAAAAAAATGCGAAATTATTGCAAAATTCACGTTTTTTCTCAATTTATCGGTCATTACTTGGTTCCTACATGACGTAGAAAGACTTAAAGCGGCTCATTTTAAACTTTAAAGTAATCAAAATATTCGTATTACTAAGCACTTTAGGCTACTATGAAGTGCAATTCGTTTTTTCAAAATTCAAATATCCTTAAAACACTTAAGTTGGTTTGTTTCATGAAAAAGTGTACAGTGAAACTTCTGTAACCTATTAAGGGTCTATCACATCTCATTTTAAAGCTCAAACTTTAATGTTTAAAATGAGTCGTTTAAAATCTTTCTACGTCATGTAGAAACCAAGTAATGACCGATAAAGTGAGAAAAACGTCGATTTTGCAAAAATTTTACATTATATTGACGATAATTTTTTAAAAATTGATTTTTCGCAAAAAACTGTAGAGACATTTTTTGTAGATTTTTTGAAAACAAATCTTCTTTATTTGAAACTTTTTTCCATATATCTCTTCGTTCAAAAGTTATAGCTTTATAAACAATTAAATTGTTTATAACAAATTCTTGACCAGATTTCGGCTCGGAATCCTCGAAAAATCGATTCTACGCATCAAAAAACGCTCTAAAACTGGGTATGAACGGCTACAGGACCCCCGCGTTGCTGCCGTATAGGAAAGAGTTGAAATAAAATATATTTATACCATGTGATTCATAATCACGTTATACGTATCACGTGATTAATGATGTAATTAAATGACGACATATTGATGTCAGTTTTTTGTCATTTGACATGTGACATGTGACGTGTGTCGCATCCAAAAATTCGTATATACGCGTCTTAAATGCAAAATTCTGTATCAACAGATAGGTGAAATTCGCAAATTTTTCGCCTTTCCAGTTCAATAGTTGGGAAACGATCATTTTGTATTGATTTATTTTTGAAAAGAGAAAATAGAATGCTACTTAACAAAATAGTAAAATTCATTCAAGTTAAATAGAGTTGATGTCAAAGTTTGACACTTGGAATGAAACTGGAAGCATTTGTCATGGTTTCCAAAAAATTTTATGAAAATTATAAGAATTTCGTTAAAAAATATTTTTCTATCCTCAATACTAACGGCGATAAATGGAATGTCAAAATATGATGAATCACTCTGTAAATAGTTTCAACATTACAGTGACAAATGCATTATTTTAGCACTAGACTAATTATTTCGTGCTGTAGTGTAATTTCCAAGTCTTATGTAATGTACCAATTTACTTAACTTTAAGCACAAAACCGCTCAAACAAATATTCATAGTTGTTCCAATATCAATTGCAGATTATAAAAACCCTTGCGAACAATTTTGTTTAATATACCATAGGCGTAGACACCTCATTTTATAAATTTATTATTTTTATTAATACTAATAAAAGGCAAACGAATCATTATAAATTGGACGGCGTTCTATCGTTAATATGCTCAAACTGAATAATTAATTATAAAACGTAAATAGACGAGTACCATGTACCTGCTCGTGAGGAAGTTTCATTTAAACAGGCTACCAGACGTGAAATGAACCCTTTTTGTATCCCATTTCCAATTTTTTTTTCCAAAAAAATTTATTTACTATAGTTGATTCAGCAGTCTAAAGAATGCCATATTTCTATTTATTTAAAGAAATTTAAAAATTAAAAGAATCTCACTAAGTAACGCCACTGCTTATCACAGATTGTCAGGAATATTTCGAAGAAACTGTGTACGTACGCCTTCCGACAGCTTGTTTTAGTTGGTAATTAGTGGATATGATGAGTCCACGTGGACTGACTGTTAGATATTTGTGTATGAGTTCCGTGTGTATATATGAAATATTGTGGATAATGTAAAGAAAGTAATGACTGAAAATACAATAATGAGTCCTTATGGCAAACCAATCGCGAGATAAGTGAGCGGGCTTCAAACAGACAAAACAGACTCTAGATATTTTATTTTTTCATAAAACAGCGATTAAATATCATGAATTATTTTGGTTTATTTGAAATATTTTAGCTATAAGTAATAAATCAAAATCTGTTGTAGTATTTACAATATCAATGTATTTTGTAACAGAAATTTTTTAGTGGACGCATTGTGATTATTACCTTTAAGGTATGTGTGTTATAGACATTTTGCATGCATATATTTTGGTTCTTGAATCATTTTTATCACTTTTACCATTACACTGCTAGTATCATTTTATCGATAATATCTGAAGTTCATTAGAATCCGTTCATGGGCCTATTTTAGACGGTTGCAGCACTCAAATGTTGAAAATCATGCGCCCAGCTTCAGAGGTGGTACGCAAGCACGGAATATCCGTCTAGACTTACTAAAATGGGGCAAAGCCGGGAAACCTCACTGGCCCGACTATAGGGGGCCGACGCAGTGAAAAGGTTAATACCGATAAATACTGAATAAAAACTTTTTTTGCGTAAAATAACTCTCTAAGTGTTCCTTTACTTAACTTCTACAAAAATTATTTGAACGTGTATTAGACAACTTGGAGAAATTACAATACAAATCGTAGATATGTGCTCGTAAAAAAACACTCGTATAATTTGAATTTTTTTCAAGATTTTCCAAAAAGAACGATAAAACATGAAATTTTTTTTAAATATCAGGGGTCATCCTTACACGATTTTTTGTCCCTCCTCCCTTCCTTATCACAGTTTCAAGGTTCTTAATTGTCACCTGCCGATGGCGCACAACGAATAACAAAAGTTAACTTATCAAAAATTAAAATACTTTAGTCAATTAGAAAATATTTAAAAACAGTACACTAAGAGGAGAAGAACAAAACTAAAAATTAAACTAAAGTAAATGTTTGCCCCAACTTTCAAACATTTCTGGATTTGAAATTTTTTCCTGTCAGTCTTCTTTTGTAGTTAGCGGCGAAACAAACATGATATCTTTTATACGACTCCAAAGAAAAAAATCTAATGGGGTGATATCCGGTGAACAGGGACGCCATTGATGCGGTCCATCGTGTGCTATCCATCGGTCCTCAAAATGAGTCTGTAAAAAGTTATTTACAAGCGCACTACCGTGTGGTGGGGATCCGTCGTGCTGATACCACAGCTGATTCCAATTCAGATTTAGTGAATGTGAATAATTTTCTAATATTTCTAGATATCTGTTAGCCGAATTAAACAAAAATTTGAAGTAAAATTCACCCTCAAATTCAAATAGTAAGATTACTATTAAACTTTTTGTCATAAAAATATACCACCAGCATACTGTCATTTTTTATCGCAGCAAAAACATTGAAATTCAAGTACACTTGAAGTTGTCTTTCACGCAATTCGACGGTCTCGGACATATCGATTCAGCTCGTCGTGAAGGACTCTGTACATAAAACGAAAGTTTTTTTATTGATTGGCACAGATTTCGAAATTAGCATGATTCTAGTTTTCTTGATAATAGAAAAATCCTCTATCGGTGTATTCCACTAAGTGTTCACGGCGCCTAAAATACTCTTTTGGGCGTTCCACATAGTTATTACGATCGTTGTAGTCGCGACGAGAACGTCACTCATGACTAACGTTCACGAAAACCCTTGTTAAGAGGTGGGTCAAAATTAATGTTGAAAGAATCAACTCAAGCAACACAGATTGAAACTATGAGAACTCATTTCATTATTTGATGCGATATGGGATATTATAAGTACTTCTTGTGACGCACCACCAAATATTTCACTATCGTCGAAGAAGGTATTTTCTGACTCCACTAAAAAATTCAATGACTTACAAATTATAACATAACGTCTTAAAGCTTTCGCTTTATTTTTTTTTTGTTTTATCGTTAGTTGTTATTTAACTTTAGATGCTCAAAATGCCTCGTAAGTCATTCCACTTGGGTTTAAGATTATAACGCTCCGGACTAAGTGGAACGGGAAAGATTGTGAACATGATTGTCATGAGTGCTTAGTGGAATGTACCCTGTGTAAGTATCCGCTGAGTGTGTTTATGTCTTGGATTTGTTGCATCACTAAAACTGTATGCTTGATAAGTTATAACAATTTTTATTACAAACTTTTGAGTGTTCCATGTGGTGAAAGTGTCAGTTCCGTACTGCAAAACACTTTAGAGACACTCTGGAGTAGCCACTTCAATGTTGACAGTTGACAGTTTCACTTCGATGATTTTTCATAACCTTAAATTTTTAATTTTCTGAAATTATTTGTTTTATCTAAATTAATGAATAACAATGAATGATGAAGAAAACATCAGCGATGAAGAGTTAATCGAATCCACGCCACTGGATATTTATAATTCTCTATCATTTACATTTTCTTTCCTCAATGTAATTGAAAAAGTTTTGGATCTTATGCGTTGTTTAAAAAATGTGTATGCCGCGGCTGAAATACTACTTTGTTGTACTCGTCTGTTGCTCGTCTCGCTTCGCTCGTCTCGCAATTTTCAGACTCATCCAACAAAGTAGCACTTTCAGTCCTTGGTATACAAATAACTATTACACAACTAAAATCTATTACAATCAGCATGCGTTTTTTTCTTTACATATTCAATAACTATAATTTATCAAAATTTCAGTATTAATAATCATTAGATGTAGAAATATTGGCTGAACATATTAACAAATAGTAAATTTCATTAGGAGTCTGGAAATAAGGATTTTTTCGTGTGCGCTTGACAAATCCTCGAAAAGTCGTGCTACGTGCTAGCAAGAAAAATCCATTTCTGAACGATACTTTTATTATATTTATCTGAAAACAACGCAAAATAGAATGGGATTGTTTTATTTTTTGTCAGTTTAATTAATGTTAAATATAAAAAAATGTATTCGGAACAAAATCCAGAAATTCCTAACAACATATCAGTGCTAGAGGTAAAGCCAGTGCAGCAAAATCCAGGTCGAGATATGAACATGAGATGACAAAAAAGTTAAGACTGTCTTTTTAGTTAATTCTTTTGGAAATCTCAAGAATATGGAATCTTTCATGTTTCGTCGTTTCTCAATGCCAAAGAGTTGTATAGTTTTTAACAGAAATAATGCCAACACAAACTATGACTTTTCAAGCTCCAGGCTGTGTACTGTGTGGAAAAAAACCTGAAATAGACCGATTTTTATTCTTAAATTGACAATTTACAATATAATAATATTATCCCTATCTAGCACTCCCTCTGAATTATAAGCAGCCACTCGAAATGTTTGAGTACGGAAGGTGGTCGTGTGGTACCTTGCTGGAAAAGGATTTTAATCCTTTGTTCAGCAAATCTATCACAAAACTTTACGTATAATGAAAATAATAATATTTAGAATGCATCTTTCAATCTACTTAATATTTAAGTTGCATGTTCAAATGAACCACCATTTATTCTTGACAATAACCGAGGTGATTTTGGAATTCTCGTACATAATTTTACATGACCTCAAGTGTTATTTTGTTAATTTCTTCCATTATCCTAACTTCTAAATCAGCGATATTGTCCCGTCCATGGCCGGATTAAGATTCATAAGGCCCGGGGTTAAAATAATGACGATTTCCCCGGAAACCCGAAAAAATTTAAAAAATAATATCAATACGTTAGATTTGTGATATCAACACATCACAAAATACAGAATGTTTGGGGCCCTCTTGGACTTGGAGCCCGGGGCTATAGCCCCCCCAAGCCCCTAACTTAATCCGACCCTGGTCCCGTCTATTCAAATATACTCTTCGTTCTACGTAAAGTTTTGTGATAGAGATATTATCAAAATTTTACATCTCAAAAATCAATTTTCTCAATTATGATTGCACAAAATAAAAAAAAAAACTTTATATTGATGAACGAAGGACTAAAATTCCTTTTTAACAAGGTGCCTCACGACTCCCTCTCTTATTTAAAATTTCCGATAGAGCGCTTATAATTCAGAAGGGATGCTGCAGGGCAATAATATTTTTCTACTGTAAATTTAAGAATAAAAATCTACCTGTTTCAGGTTTTTTTCACATAGTACATAACGCTCAAATTGAATTAATTCCATACATATAAACCGCTTTGAATACCGGCAAAAGTGATTTCAATGTTTGTATGTCATAGAGATGATTTAATACGTTCTAGCTTGAACGTTATGGTAGATAATGGGCGCTTTATTGTTTTTACGAGATGGAAAAAATCATGTCAAGGAAAGTGCATTCGAGATCTGTGCACCCCACCGTAAATCCACAGATCTACGGCCTAAAAGTATCAATAATAGAAGATTATCAGTTGCATACCGAAATCGTAGGTGTCGCGCCCAACTTGTTGGATGTCATACCATCAGAGCTGCTCCGAATCTTGTTGCGAATTACCTCAAACTGTAAAATCCCTTAAGAATATACCGGATTCAGGCGTTCTACGTCAACTTATTTGGTAAAAAACAGCGCTGTTTTGATCAATCTGAAAAGACACGGAAGATGGGGTTCTTCTAACGTAGCAAATAGAAAAATCCATATAAAGAAAGAAAGAAACATCACAACTGATTTGTAATACAGACAAATTCCATCAGGAAAATCGAAACATCTGCAAACCAACAGCTTCAACTTCAGTTATCAAGAATGAATGAATTATAAAATAAATGTTATTATTAATACCAATGATTCCTAAATATATTAATGATTTTGTTGTGTTTAGAAAATGTTTTACAAGTAAATTATTTTCCATGCGCTGATATGAAAATGCCACCTCAACATCTTTGTAAAAACAGATGGAATCGTAGTGTTTTCAGATAAGTATAATATACGTCAAATTTTGAAATGAATAGAAATGAGGTTTTAATTTTACTAACAGTTACGTATTATACATCAAACTAAACGATTTTATGGCAACATTGTAAATTCATATGGAAAGTTTCGCTGCTATAATTTCGGAACAAGAAATATAGTCGATTCATGTCAATTTCACAAATGGAAATAAGCAGGATGTATCAAAAACCTTACCTAAAAAAGAAACGAAAAGTACCTAGTAGGTATAAGATACAAGAAAACGTATTGGTGGTTGCTGGGAAGAAAATCAGTTCTGTTTATTTATGATAACTTACTTGTAAATAAACAAATCCTGAAACCGTTGAGTACCTACGAGATTCAACTATGGAGATATATCAGCGAAAACAACATTCAAATAATCCAGAGATTCTAAAATAAATTGCTAGAAGCATTTTGATTGTACGATCTTCATCGGGACCTGGAAATAGAAGGAAATAGAAACCACTAAACAGCGGCTCTCAAAACTTGTGAATATGAAAGTAATCCAGCTCCTCGTCAACACCACACTAAAGAGAAGAGACCCTAAGCTCCAAGACATAGTAATTTAGGATAGAAATGTTCATTGATCGCGGTGATGATCATATCACAATTTTAGGAAAACCTTCAAGGTTTTTTTTAAAAACAAGATGTTAGTAGCAACGATCAACAAGAAGTTTGTGTTTTACATTTTGAAAATTTTCTAGAAAACGTCCTCTTTGAATGTAGTTAGTTCGTGACCGAAAAAATCGGGATAACCAAAAGTTGGTGAAGGAAGCGTTAAATAAAAACCAGAAACTTCCATAAATAACGCGAAGAAATCATTTCTCAAGGTTATTCGTCTATTAGAATCTTCTGTGACGGCTATTTTGAGACGTTTTCGGACATGCATACTACTACTTTCTCATCTTCGGAAGTTATGACGGGCTGTGAAGCATACAGATTAGGATTAGCATGCTAACTTTTCTAAAGAAATGTTGCTCAATGAAGATGGAAATTTTATATCATTTTCAGTGATAAATCGACATTTCATACTGAATACACTGTTTACACCACCACTACACCAACACTCACAATTACACTGTCTGTCGCGCGTCTTCAGCCTCTGAAGACGATAACTTGGTTATCGAAACGCGCATTAGACAGTGTAATTGTAAGTGTTGGTGTAGTTGTGGTGTAAACAGTATATTCAGTATGAATATCGCCAACGGTTCCAGAAATTCCATACAATTTAGAATGGAACACAAATAAAATACCCAGAGACTGTGAAATCGATTGATGCCACAACATAAAAAAGGGTATGACCTAATCTGCGAAAACTATAGAGTGATATATTTTGGAGGAGGAAATACATTCATGGGGAAATGGAATAGAAGCCAAATGTTTTTAGAATGCTGGAAGAAGATAAATTAGAGAACTCAATTTCTAACAATACGGAGCACAACCTCATTGGTATAATAAAGTACCGATTGGCTCAATGACACTGTAGGGGACCTCGGGATTTTAAGGAAGACGCTGATTCATGAGTATTTGATCTTTCAGAATTGAGAAAAAAGAAGAGGATTGATACAAGTAGTAACATTTACAATCATTTTATGGGAAAAATCGCAGGCTTTTATGTAAAACTTTTTGTTTTTTATGTATAATCTATAACTGTAAGTTAAATATAATTAATATTATAAAACGTGTAGCCCCGCTATTCATTTCAAAGTTAGCAGTATTTATCTCAATTGCCCTTTGCTGGAATGCTTTGTATTGTATGTTATTCGTTAGTTGCCTATGCTGTGATTCCATTGCTTAAACTAGTTTGTTTTATGTTTGAATATTTATTTTTGATTTTTATATCACACGGCACAGCACACAGCTAAGTATTGTTATTATTTTTTTGTTCACAGTGAACACACGTACGCTGAGGCTAAGGCACATTATCCAGAGCATGCTTATATACTCCCATTTGCAGAGTACCATTCAACGCCGAACGAGGAACACGAGAAATCCAATAAAGTAACATTCATTTATTGATCACATTGTGAGATTGTTAAAATTGTGATAAAATTAGCGTTTCGTAGTGAAAGTAAGTCCATATTTAGATCATGAATTGTTTGTTTTTCGGGAATTTGATCTTCGCGCTTGTAACTCCAATTGAATTAGAGTTACAGCATCCAGTTTTTGATTTGGAAAAATTGGAAATGTGATACATTGTTTGGAGGATCACTCCTTTCTCTATTCAAAACTTGTCCACGTTTTAAATCCAAAAATTTCACTAAACAATACAATTCCCTGCAATATTCTGACATGTAACTTGTTTAACGTTTTATTTTACGTTACAAATGTTTATAATACGAGGGTGGTTCAAATATAAACCGAAAGACAACAGCGCGGACCGCGTAACCTCGCTTTCAACTGTACTTATAGCCATGAGCGAGAATGATGTACCTGCATGTATTGGGCAACGCATCAATATTCGTTTTTTGAGCAGATCTAATGTAAAATCGAGCAATTCGAGGTTAAGTGCTTCTCCAAGACTCAAATGTATCAAGTTTCTAAAAAGGCCGAGAAGTAATGGCAAATTTTACATGATATTGCTGAAGAATTAGGAATCGGCGTTGGTAATTGGAGCAAATTCACCAAAGGCGAAACTTGTTGCCTTTGATTTTCTCACTAATTAACTAACTGTAGATCTCCTAAAAAACACGGTGAAACCTGTGTACCAATCAAAACAACGCTGAATTGTATACAGTTCTGCTTATGATGGGAACGTAGACCTATTTGGAACATTGAAACACCCTCCTTATAGTCCTGATTTGTCGCCGTGATTATTTATTTGATTCATTGAAAAAGGCATTTGACGGATTGCGATTCGAAATCACTGAAGAGGTAAAATTCTTCATGTGTTAAAGGTTACGTGAATAGCCTGGAGATTTTTCAGGAAAATACTTCAAAAACTTTCCGGAGAAATTATAAAAGTGTGTAGATTATTAAAAATTTCATCCCTGTAACTTAATAATGGTATTTTTATGGCAAAATTCCGATTAATATTTGAACTACTACTAATCTCCAGTGGTTCAAATCGTCACTACAATCGACTAATTTCGAGTCGAAGATGGAATAGATTCTTTCAAAGTTACTATAAAGGCGCCGGAGAAGTTTTAGTAAGAATCCAAGACTTTTATAAACTTCCTTCGAGGGTTGACGATTAATAATACTGACCTCAAATTAGAAAAGTTGAACGGGTGTGAACAAATGAAAACAATTCTTTAATAATACATATTTTATTTCTGTAAACTGAATGTTTGTTTATAGCATTACTTACACATCATCTGATCGCTCCAGAATTTTTTGCATTAAGTCCTGAAGCACCCTGTATAACATTAGAAATCCTTAGTATTCAATCAACTTTTATGACTCATTTTCGAAAACTTGGTTAGAATCTCTAACAACCCCAATATAATCATTTAAATTAACGGATTAATTACTTCAATCCACGTCGAAAACTCAATTTTTTTACTAAGATGGATAATAGCTTAAATATCATTCGTGTGACAACACTTTCTGGGTACATTCACCATTAACACCAAAAACTTTATGAAGGTAAAGTCAGATTTGACATCAGTGTCGACAAAACTTCAGTAGTATTCCCCGTATGTAATAAAAATGAAAAAAAGTTCATAGCCAGAAAATATCATAGTAATTATATAGAATATTGTGAGATCGGGAAAATTTTTATCGATTCTATTTCCAAAATTGAAATCGGGGCTTTCTCTATCTAGGTGCCTTCCAAGAAGTCTATATAAAATCGATCCATACTTTTCTGGAATTTTAACCGATTGTAACTATTTATTTCTATATTTATTTCAGTGGAAAACTTCTATTAATTCTCCCAGAAGTTTTCTTTGGCAAAAGTCCAGGGTAAATTAACCCACAAAGCGTGAAATAAGTTTTAATAAATGGAATAAACTAAAACTGGAACTTCTGGAATCAATGATCCTTCTAATCTTAAACGAGAAAACCAAATAAAATGAATTCGATTCGTGAGAAAACTGAGGAAACTTATTAAATAGGTCATAACTAAGTTAAGTGTATTAGAAATGTTCCCATCTACTTCTACAAGCTTTTATTGACGAAAACCATTAGTTTGATGTTAAAGAATAATATTAGAAGAGTAGACTTCTCTTGAAATTGCTTATCTTTATACTGAGATCACTTTTGATTGGTATTTCGTGCGGTTTAAACGCTAGTTATTTGAAGAAATTAATTTAAGAAATTCAATGACTGAAACAAAAGGAAAATTATAATTTCTTTCTTCCTGAAGCTTCAACGTAATCCGTTCTTGAGATATTGTCAACGGCATTTATTAGTTGCCCATCCGATACGTTAAAATTAGATTCAAATAATCGTGGATCAAAAAGAATAAGAAATCACTGGGAAATATCCAAATCACTGGAAGATAACCGTAGGTTATAAAAAATAAGAAAGAGAAAAAATAATAATTGTAGAAGTGGAGTTAGAAAAACCCTTGGAAAATCAAGCGAATTAAAAATTTAGAACAAAAGAAGAGAAGATAAGAAATAGCTGAATAAAGAGCAGGAATGTACCTGAACATTATCAGCCTGTCAGCAATTGTAATTTTGCATATTTTCTTAACTTACTTCAAGCACACACTCTTCAAACACATACACATATAAAGACCGTCAATCCTTAGATTTGAGGCACCCAGATTTTGATTCCATCTCCATATGCTTTGGTACAAAACACCATACCATGGAAATCTCTACAATTCCAAAACCAAAATCCTCCTAATAAACTATTTCTGGATTTCTGGGACAGTAATAAAATCCAAAGCCTCCACAATAATCTTCTATATTAAATAATCTTAAGCAAACCGATACGACAACCTAGAGAAGTCATTCCAGTGTACCAATTTATAAAATGGGAGCATGAGAAAGAAACACTTTGCTTACCAATGTTATTGGAATTCTCTTATAAAAGACTTAGTGAATCTGCCAGAAGGACCCAATGGATCTCTTCAATATTAGTATAAGAAAGTGATGGCTCTCCTTAATATAATATCAAACTTATAACAACGATTCCAATATAAAACAAGTAAGAATTGATTTTTACAAAACAAAGCATTAACAACTTTGCTATCAGGACCTCGAGAAATCTTGAAACCGACTTTCAGAGTAATGAGAAACATGGAATACCCACCCATCAACCATCAGACATATGAACACTAATCTCCAATATAAATCATCAGCATTTCTTATGTCTTCAGCCTCCAATCTTCAGACCACGATATAAACTTTGAGGCTTTAAACTGTAGTGGTAGTCTCAACCACATGAATTTAGGCTTAGACCACCAGCAGTGGACAGCCAATTCATTTCAGAAGATTTCTAAATCTTTAATACACCCCCGACTCTCATGAGTATTGACGTTTAAGCCACAACTAAAATCAAGCAACAAAATTTTGTAGACTTCAATTACAATTAATATCGATGAAGCAAGTTATATGAGGAAAATCAAAATAAATATAATGAGAAGAAACTATACCAAACCCTCCTCCTAAACTCTTCATAGATACTGACGCTACCAAATATTTCATTAATCTTGTTATCGCCATCGCCTCCAAGTATTCTCATGATTTAATAGTTATACGAACCCCTCATATTACAAAATCATTCCCAAGACTATTACACCGATATTATCGAATTATAGATAAGAGATTTCAAATTCTATAAAACCTTCGATGGGTTAATAGGTCTTGATAATCTCATGTTGCTCCAAACCAAGCTCAATTTCTCATCTGACCTCTTCACAGAAAATTCTATTTTACGCAGAAATCGTTGCCAAGATATTTGGAGTTGCGGTTTGAGCAACCTGCATTGCCAATTATAAAGCTGAGCAAGAAATATTGCTATGGCTGTTGTGCGAGGTTCAGACGAATTCTGAGATCGAACCCGAAGATGATGATGAAAATTCACAAGACGACAATTTGGAAGTTTCACAAAATGAAGGAATTGATGATGCACGATCACCTTGATTAATTTGAAAAGATGGAAAATAGTGGAGAAAGCACGTTAACCAGGTGCGCAAGGAGATAGTCGATATAGAGGAGATAACAAGGAAATTTGGGAATGTTTCTATGCCACAGACATGCTAGAAAATATTGTAAGCCATACAATGCAATCATATGATACACAACAGAAGATCGCATTGCTATGCCAACTGACCTTATCGAAGTAAAAGGATTATTAGGACTTTTTTATCTATTGGTAGATCAATGGATATCTACAAGCTGACATTGTCTTACCAAAAGTCCTTTGAGAAGCCTATCAGGCACTTTGACTTGAACCTTTGGTGGACTCAAGCGTTTCAACCAGTTCTGACACTCACAGATGACGTGGTCTATAGTTTCATCCTTCTCTATGCACCAGCATTACTTTGGATCGTTCGTGAAGTCCATGGTGTGGAGATGTCATCTTAGATGTCCTTGCTTAGTTAAAAATCTGGTCACTAGTCGGGTTGCGCTCATTTAATTAGAGCAGTTGTTTGGTAAGAGAGGCTGAAGGTGAATCTATGTGTTTCAGCTTTTCTTATTATAGATTAGAAATTAGAAGTCTTCCGTGGCAAATGTCCTTTGGAAACCATCTGATGAACCATATAAGCTTAATACGACACGACTCTGTGAGCCAATTTGGGGGACAGGTAGAAACATAACAAATGACGATTTTTCTACAAGCTGTAGAACTTTTTCTGAATACGCATAATGTGTGCAATCTGTTGTAGTGAAAAAAATAGAGGAATCAGGTTTCTTTGTTTACAGGAAATGAACATACTGCTTATCGCAAAAAGCGCTGAAATCCTAGTGCCGAAAATCATATAAAGCTTTTTTCCGTTGACTGGAGACGATGGGTAAATCGCAGAGACTGCGAAAGAAAAACTTCTAATTTGTCTTGTATCGCAGGAAAACTACCACCCAACCTACCTTTGTTAATCGATACTAGGAATAGAACTTTGTACACTAATATTACAAAAGATCTCAAAGTCTTGAACACCAATAAAGCAAGTGACCTAGATGGAATACCTCCAATTGTATTGAGCTGAGCTGAGCTAACAAGTCCGCTATACAAACTCTTTGCGAGGTCTTTTCCCTGAAATATTGGATTCAACCCACACCAAAAAAAAAAAATAGTAAAAGACGTTTCCCAATAACTACCGTCCATTTGCTGCAGTCCCAGCCACTACCAAGATCATGGAGAAGGTCGTTAACGAGAAAATCTGTTTGAAGCAACTTAACCTATTTATTAATTAGATTAAAAAGAAGTTTTCCCTTATACAGAATTTTTACTGAATGATGTTTATTTTTGTATCGTCTTTTTTCATTTTTTATTTTATGGAGCGATAAGCCTAATCGGCCCAGGGAGTCAAATTTTTAAAATACGCCATTGCTAACAACCAGTTAAAAATTCATTTACCAGATTAACTTATCGATCGATTATCTTCACTCAGAAGAAGAAGTGCATATAAAAGAACTGGGTAAAAGTTGATTTCCACCATCCAGACTCAGCCTAGACTTTTACCAATAACATCAAACATAAGATCCTCTACAAAAAGGACGTTATTCATATGAGATTTGATTCAATATTCTTCGTGGATGAGGCAGGAAATTAGTTGTTCTCTTCGAAGAATTGCTGATCTCGCTTTCAAAACATGAAATTCCGGAGTAACTTTCAGAGGTGAATCATAAAAATTATATATTTTGATGTACAAGGTGCTTCTACATTGATGCGACAAAATTCGGGAGGTTATTGCTCGTATGAAATTGAGATGGATCTTTTCTATAAAAAAATTTCGTCAGCCCACGTTATTTTGAGATATATTGGTGACTAAAATTGAGAATTTATTTTTTTTTTTCAAATTTCATTAAAGCTAGAAACTTGAATTTCAGCAATTTTCGTTCACTCGCAAAAGACTAACTACGTTCTTTTATTCAATATTCCTGTTACATTATACGAGGGTGAAATTAACAACCCTTATTTCATTTCATATCAATAAATTTTTTAGTGATGTTTTATATTTTATGAAATAAAATTATGACTTGAAATCCTTGTTTTATTCAAAAATATTTTTATTGTTTTTCCCCGAAACTAATAGCCTCAGAGAAAAAAAATAAACACCATAATTTATAATTTTTTTATTAATTGAGTAGAAAACAGTAAAAATGTGAAATGTAATACGATTCATAATGAATGCTGAAAATAACCACCTCTACGTTGTTTTTAATTGCAAAGTTTCAGCATAATAGACTGTTGTCACATCATTTACCATGTTTATTCAAATTGTAGCAAGCTAATGTCAAGATGATAGTATGGGAAATGTGAATCATAATTCATATTCATAAAATATAGAAACTTTAGGAAATCAGACCAAAAGTGCAGAATGTGATATATTAGCTTTTCAAAAGAAACTGTCGCAAATCTACGAACGAATTTGGTATGGGACAACATCCTCAGCAAGAGCAACACAAAGACCAGGATTTTGACCAGGAAGCAGACCATCTGTGTAATTACTTCGCTAAAGCTGAAGACGATAGTATGAAAAACGTGGATGATTATAGAGAAAACGCCAATGATGTAGAAACTTTGGTAAATGAGACCAAAAGTGCAGAATGTGATATATCAGCTTTTCAAAAGAAACTGTCGCAAATCTACGAACCGAAAAAGAGCTGGAGAAAGTCGTCACGGAATTTGGTATGGGACAACATCCTCAGCAAGAGCAACACAAAGACCAGGATTTTGACCAGGAAGCAGACCATCTGTGTAATTACTTCGCTAAAGCTGAAGACGATAGTATGAAAAACGTGGATGATTATAGAGAAAACGCCAATAATGTAGAAACTTTGGTAAATGAGACCAAAAGTGCAGAATGTGATATATCAGCTTTTCAAAAGAAACTGTCGCAAATCTACGAACCGAAAAAGAGCTGGAGAAAGTCGTCACGGAATTTGGTATGGGACAACATCCTCAGCAAGAGCAACACAAAGACCAGGATTTTGACCAGGAAGCAGACAATCTGTGTAATTACTTTGCTAAAGCTGAAGACGATAGTATGAAAAACGTAGATAATTATAGAGAAAACGCCAATAATGTAGAAACTTTGGTAAATGAGACCAAAATTGCAGTTGAACAGACTAAATGCAAGAATAAATTTGATAAACCAAGCAAAAAAAATGAAATGAAATGTTTTGTTGGAGATACAGTGAGAGTAAAAACCGATGACGATGTTTATAAACTAGCAAACAAGAGAGAAACTATCGAAAAAAATGTTTTCCAGAAACCATTTGTGTTTAATGAGAATGTTAGAGATCTGAAAAGTGCATATCCGGAAACAAAAAGTTCACGATAACTTGCAATCAAACAGTCACTTTTAGGAAGTCTGAGCTGTAAACCATGTATCTATGTAAAACTAACTCCATGATTAAAAAATGTAAATGTGAGGATATTGGGAATCTTTGTAATTCCAAATGTCACAGTTGCTTGACTTGAACAAAGAGATTATATTTTTTATTATATTCTTTATTTTAGCATGATACAAGTTTAGTGGTTCTTCTTTTATTTGTAAAATATGTTTTTCCATTGAATATGGTATATTCCTTTGTCAGATCTCATAATATTTATCTAAGGCGAATGAGTTTTTGATTTCTCTAACCGTTATTCAGAAAAAGTTCTTTATCATATTGTATAATGGTTAACTTACGCTTTTTTTCAACAAAATATCGGTATTCTAAGAAATAACACTTCTCTCGTACTCTTTAAAAAAGATTTTATGAATATCACTAATGAGTACACCCAAGAGTTGGTATGTAAATTTTGCTGCAATGAGATCGATACGAATTTATTATATTTAATTTTCTATTGAACAAAAGCTGTGCAAAAACGCTTGCCGTTGATTACAACAGTAGATAAATCAGCCAACAATACAAAATAGTTCACTTTATCGATTTCTAGAATTTTGTGCCAAGGTTTTCCCTTTGTACAGGGTGCGTGAAAGAACAAATGGAATATTTTTATAGTTCACGTACAGGTATCTAGTAGTATGTAGTAAATCGCTTACTACCTTTGCTAACTTTTACATCTATAGGTTTTGCAGAGACCAAAAACTAATTCAGACTGACATTTGGTATTACCACAAATTTACGTATCAAACTGTCGAAGCATTGAAGCAATTATTGTTAAAATCATAACATCAACATCAACATTTATCCTTTCCCAGCTACATTACGACTGGGTGTGATGCGGAAATAACATTTTCACTTCCAAACACATCATTTTTACACAGAAAATAATTAACGTAGAAAATTCTATTGTTTTTTTTTTGTTCATAATAATTTCTATTAAAAATTAATATGTAGAATGTTCAGAAATGAACATTAATATTAGAACACAAGTCGTTTATAACTTTCTAGTAAATATACCTCCAAATTGGCAAATGATTGTTCATTTTCTCGCATTGTACATTATTGAGCCTTGAAGTAACAATATCGTGCTTCGCGTTCCTAAATGGATATAAAAAAGGGTGTGTGATAAATTGTTATAGAGGTTGGAAATAGTTGGTATGAGCGCAAAACAAATTCAATGATATGAATTACATAAATGGCAATCCTCAAATATGTGAAAATTTCTATCGAAAATAAATATTAACATTAAACCAGTATGTAGAAAGTTTAGAAATAATATTAGAATTATTATACACGTCGTTCATAGCGCAGAAATCACTTTCTAGTAAATATACCTCCAAATTTTCAAATGATTGTGCATTTTTTCGGATTGTACAGTATAGAGCCTTCAAGTAACTCTGAACGCGTAGTAGGTAGATCAAAATCGTACTTCGCTCTCTCAAATTGCGTCGCACAAGAAGTACCCCAAAAGGTACTGCAATTTGATAATTAGAATATTATTTCTTACATAATAGAAAGCCTAAGAAAAATCACAGAAAGTTGCTGCAGTTTAGTGATGGAGTGAAAATTATTTAGGTGATGGTATATATCATCAACTAGTGAGTATTTCATATTTAAACAGAAATGCTAGACGACCAATATTTCAATGATCTCACATACGTGGGAAGGAGTGCAATTGAGCGATAATTCGATGGTTAATCTTTATCTCCTTCTTTATGCAAAAGTATTATTATTGTCCTCTTAAAACAATTTAGAAATTGCCATTTTAAAACGAAATGTTCAATAAAGTGGAGAGGTGTTTTGATGTGCATTCTGGCAGACTATAAAATACGTTTAATGTAAACCCATCGGTACCAGAAAAAAATTTAGTAGAAAAAACTGTGTAAGTCAACATTAACATTAGAAGTATAGGAAAGAGTCATAGAATTGGTAAAAATTTGGCTAAATTCACAAAGTAATTATTAAGGTAATGAGGTAGTGCTCAACGGAGAAGCCTCAATTCTTAAATCATTCACAATACCAGGTTTCTTTTACAATTTTAACAATATAAAAGGAGGTCACGAATGAAGTTATGTGGATTTTTTTAACACCAGGAAATGCTTCCGTCGGTGGGATTTCACTTTGCCTTTAATACACAACATTATGAGGCTCTAAAGACATATTTCTAAATCGATTTTCAAAATCACAAATCTTGAGCTAAGCGTGTTGAGTGCTGAAGACGTGGTCTGCAGTTTCTTCACCCTGATTACACCAAAGGCATTCCGGGGTATCCGTGATTCCCATAGTGTGGAGATGGTATCTTAGATAACAGATAACCCTTCTAGCAAGTGAAGAATATATCGAAAACGTCAAAAGAGGCATTATATAGAACGACCACAACACGTTATCTCTGGTGTTGGCTTAGCTATTCTCATCAAATAGATGCATGAAATTGGAGAGCGGTCAGTTTTTGGAGTTAACGTGTTTAAAGATGATGCCACAACTTTAAGTTGGCCTGTCTGTAATCCCTAACTGCTGGGTAGAAAAAAGATATTTCTGCATAAACAAAATATTGCTTAGAAGCGATTCGCTCGCTCAAGACACGTCTAATATAGGACTATTAGGTTACATCATCCTGTAAGTGAATTTTAATTTTTTACGAGCCAAGTAAAAGAACAAACATCTAAAATTGAATAAGTAATTTGAAACGATAAAAACCCTTCCATCAAAAAAACATAAATAGATTAGAACGATAAATAATTAACCTGTGAGCTAAAAATAGACAATTTTTAGGTCACAAAAAGTCCTTACCTTATATAGAAAATTGATATAACGTAAATTATTACGAAGTACGTGAAAAAACACAGATTTAACAATAAACAAAAGAAATGGAATACGAAATGATGAGGACTTAATTACACCACCAAGAAAATACGGAAAATATAATAAAATGAATATGCTAATACAGATGATGAAAGAGTTAAAGAGTGATCCCTGAAGAGGAATAACAAAACGAGTATGAAGGTAACGAAAAAAAAAACAAGCAGTTAAAGGAAGAGAAGATAGACATCTAGGAATACCTGTACAATTCAAAACATAATTAGAGTGGTTTGAAAGATAAAGGAGGCGTTATCGATTTGGAAAGTGATGAAGATGAAAAGAAGATTATGAAAAACGAAAAAACTCTTAACGAAGAGAAAATTTATATGAATAGTGATGAATGAAAAACTTTGGTAAAAAAGAATCGAATAGATTAAAAAACTTTAAGATGCTTCACTATAGAAAAACGTTTAGGGAACCGGACCAAGAACAAAAACAGTTTGTAATACAAAACACAAAAACCCGGACACACGGACTCAAAGACAAAAAGACAAATACGGGAGAATCGAAGAAAAGACAAATGGATCAAAATAAGATAAAACATTTTGATCGAGGTAGTTTGAAAGGTCAATTTTTTATAAAAAGAGACATTTAGCGAAGTATATGAGATTTTTCCTCCTTATCGTGTAATATAGACTGAGTTTTCCATCAATTTAATTCCATATGAAGCTGACAGCTTAATATCGAAATTTAAGAAAAATGGAAAACATTGATCTACATAATAATAAAATGGATATCTCATTTCACACAGTATACTAAAGCTAGTCGTCTCCTGTAGTACTTGAACAAAAAACTCATTCATGGCTTGTGGAGGTCTTGCAGATTTACAAAGTTCACCCAACTATTATAAGCTTCCTTTTAACAACGATGAAGAGATAGCGAACGAACCTGCATCTTCAAATCAGTCCAAACTATCTCAGTACTGACAAAATACCCATAAGTAAGGGTTCTACCATGCTCAATTATACAAAGTACGGATTCAACATTAAAGCGAACAGAGACACCAACTGTACCATCTTCTTTATATGGACGGTATCAAACAATAAGCTGCGAATAAGCGTCAAATCAATCATTTTCTCGATATAACACATCGATTTTCCACCGATATACATATGGAGTTTGGATTGTCCAAGTGCAAGACTCCAGATATCGAAAAAGGCATTATCATGAACGGAGATGTGCACCTTTTCAACGGAGATATCGTATAGGCGATGGAAAACGGAAAAACCTACAAATACCTAGGTTTTCCACAGGCTAAGCTGCTGAAATACAAGCAGGCAAAAGCTAGAATCCAGGATCAATAAATCTGAATTAAATGCAGGTAATCAACACCTATACCACAAACGTTTTAACGTACTCTTTTGGACTCCTGAAGTAGACGAAAACAGAGCTAGAGGGTATTCAGAGGTTGACACAAACAATGATGACGAAGAACAACAACCACCACCCGAAGTCATCCACTATTAGACTAACGTTACCCCGAAAAGTGTAGGAGAGGCTTGATTGACCTTCTTAACCTGCACTCTCGACAGTTAATGAAACTACGTGAATTATTTCATACTAAATCGGAAATCTCAACACCAGATTATATCCAAAGCGGATAAGGATTATTCACCCTCAACCTCGCATAGCCAGAATCTGACTTGTAGTATTGGACACCGAGAAGCTGGAGCAGTGGTCATGGTAGACACCATCACAACCAACCGCATGTTGACAAAGAAGCTTCAAACAGGTGGCTTCAAACTAGCGGCAACCTATTTCCAGAAACCGAAGGCTTCATGATGGCTATCCAGGATCAAGTTATTAACACATTAACTAAAAGAAAAATGTTATTAAGGATGTCAACACTCAATCTGACACATGCAGAAAGTGCCAACAAACATCCAACCATCCAACATATAACATCTGCTTGTAGTTTTTAGCTAATACCGACTATCTACACTGGCATAACCATGTGTGTGCAACATCATCCACCAGAAACCTGCCAACAAGCTCGGTATTCTCAATTCGTATACTGCCGCAGAAGGTGCTCGAAAATGACAATTTTAGACTCTACTACATGGACAGGTGACGAATAACAGATCTGACAGAGTTCCTTTTTGCTAAAAAATCGATTGAAAAAGTTATTTTTGCTATCTTTAGATTGTACAAGGCTGTCCCTATAAAAGACAATACTGATGTTGCGGACTTAATAATAGCAATATCACTTTCCCATTAAGGCAGCACAATCCTTGCGTTTCGCCGCAAAACATTAATGCTTCGCAATATTCGCAAACAACGTCTTTTGGCTCAATGCGAACGCAGTAAAAGTACTGCAATAGTATGGCAACACTCCTCGAATCAAATCAGTACTTCATAAATTTGTTCTTGTATGTTTGAAATTATCTAGTTGTTGATTTCTGAGTTTTAATCAACGATTTCGCGGGCTGCATCGCTTTGCTCTTATAAAAGGGAAGCATGAAGACAAGCCAACATAACGTAGCGCTCTTCAGGTTCGATTTCTTGGTTTTGTTCAGTCCTTTCATGCGCAATGGTTCGAATCGTCTTGGTCGCGGCATTTTCAATAATAATGTAATGTTTTATTTATTTCCTAACTCAATTAAGCTTTTTTCAAACGGCGGAGAAAATTTATACACACTGTCTTTCTCTTTATTCACATAAACACTTGGACTGGACTTAACTAACTTATATAATTTCGACGGTTACTTTTCGTTCCGTTCAATATGAATTTTAATTATAAACTAAACTCTAGCTGCTAAACAAATTATATATATTTTATACCCAAAACATATTTCTCAAAAATTCTAGAAAATAACCAAACGAACAAACAAGACTTCAACTCTAAAAATTGGTGCCAAGATACACGACTCGCCGATTTGATAAAAAATTGTAATGAAGGTAATATCAAAGACGCCGTCGCTTTCTGCGTATTCGCCAAATCATGGACTTTCATCATAACCGGACAGGACCGGCTTCAAAGTGCATGTCGTAACAATAATATCGGCGTGATAAGCTAATAGAAACTCGAAACAACCACATTGAATTATCAACTTCAAAACTTCTAATTGTCAATATTTCAATCATACTTAATCATAAATTACATTACGTCAGTAGGGTTTTGTAATACCATTTTCAACAAATGAATGGCTAGACTGAAGAATTTTTTCGTCTGACGTCATACGTACCAACCTTGTCCACCTTGACACCTATTCTTTCCTTTTTCACTTTTAGTGCATTCTAAACCTTTATCAAGCGGATTTTTGAAATATTTTTCAATACTTTAATATAAACCATTGTTAGTTTAACGGTGTTGATGAAATGGAAAATTAAAATAACCCAAGGATTGACTTGCAGCCCCTTTGTCAAGGGCAATCGATACCTTCAAAACAGTATCAAAATGCGTTGTTTACAATATAGAGCGAAAAAAATTCTATCATACGTCATTAGGCAATATTTTCATACCTTGAAAAAAGTAGTTTCATTATCTCTTTAAGATCTTGTCAAATAATAACATGTACATTTTTTTCAAATATCATATGGGATTTACTTCGAAAAACATATCGATTGCAATATTAATCAAGTGTCAGCCATGACTAATCCATTTGTCCAGTAAAAATCCACGATTCCATGAACGACAATCACCTGAATAAATAAAGAGAAACGAAAATCTTTAGACTGCTTAAAAATTAAATGAAAAATTTCCCTTGAGATTTTGAGAATCGTGACAATGAAATATATGACTGTATATAATTTATCAAATCAAATTATTAATTATTATTATTGATTAATATAAATACGCAAATTGTCAATATCACATTTTTATAAAGACTCGAAGAAAAGTTGAAACGTCAAATTTCATCACATAACCATAATATTTGACATTTGACAACCAACTAATATGTCGAGCGATACCCCAGACAAAAAGCGCATCATTCAATCTTTGGGAGTGACGATTACTGCTAAGTGCGCGAGAACTTGTTGATAATTGATCAAATTAACAGTTGACCCAACGTATCCCTATCTCACACTATTTTGTTTTGTATAGTTGGTAGCCATTTTTATATAAATTTTTAATTTATTTAAGTTGGCAAGGGACAAGCACTCTTAGATATGTTCAGTGACAGTGACAGTATGACATAAAACATTGTGACAGGCAAACGTGTTCCAATTTGTAATTTTAAGAATTTTTAAGTATTGAGCAACAATCCAACGACTGTTCATAAAAAGTTTAGTTAATCAAAACAAGTATCATTTCTTCATTATTTTTCAACAAAGAACCCAAATAACAACAGAACATTTTTATTAATTACAACTTATGATTCCGAGGAGATCGTCGCATTCAGTGGGCGGGCTACGTCACATGTTAAACGTACTGATGACCAGAGAGAGACAGATCAGAATTGCGAACAATCATGAAAGAAAAATACGTAGGAAATGATTTCTTGATCCCGCGTATACTGATGATTCCAACGGATTCACCATTCGATTTTAAACGTTTACAATTTCAGGTACGTCTGGCATTTGCGTTGACCATAAATAAATCGCAAGGCCAGTCGTTGGAAATTTGATAGGAACTTGCAGTTTCCTTGTTTTGTGCATGGACAATCAAACAAAAAATTTGGTTTATTAAAAACTCTGTTTTGTAAGTAAGCAATCGATAATAATAATAAAACTTCAATCATACCAAGCATTTTTTTTATTTGTTTTAATAAAAAAAGATTCCTATTGTTTGTTTCAAGTTTATTTTATCCAAAAGTCTTGTATATATCGATTGAGGCAGTACGAAGTCTACCGAGTCAGCTAGTTGTAATGTTTTCAATATAATATTTCACAAATAAGTTTTCGTTTTTCCATTTTCTCGGGATAGATAAATGTAAACAAAAGAATAACTGGGAACTTCGAAGCTATTATTTGAATTTTCATGGTCACACAGAAGCTTTGATAAATTTTCAATTAACTGTCACCACTATCTCTTCTGGATATTATAGAATGAGTTCGATATGAACGTATCTCTATGTGGCCATTATGCATGTTTGCTCAGTAATAAGAACGATACGGTTGAGTTCTTATAGTCCGGGAACCAGCTCCATCACGTTTAGATTTTGTTCGGTTTTATAATCTAATTTCATTCGACTAACATATTTTTATTCCACCTACCTTGGTACAGTTTTTCTATTTCTTTTATGTCTTAGTGTAACGGCTCACCATGCTCTTCAATGTAATTCACTGGGTTCTGAGGTAAATAATCAAGGTGGGAATGTAGGCAGTGCTCTTTCACGATCATGTTTCATTCAAGATTTTTATAACGACGTAATTTGGTCCTAGTAGGTTTTTGGGATATTTATTCTTGCCCAGGAAACCCGCGAACATTTTTATAAAGCTAATATAAGCTAGTTTTTCTTTCTGAATAATACTTTTCCAAAATTTGCTTCTTCCATCTGAATTCGGATTTATGGACCTACGAAAATTCCCGTCTTGACTTTTTCTGAAAAATACTTGAAGCAAGCAATCTTCTTATGGTCAATCAAAGGTTCATGCAGGATGGGTAGGTACAAAATTTTATAGTTTAGGGCACAATTTTTGTTTCCAGTGTTTGTCACGATCTCTAGCCCAGCTTTGACCTATCAAAGGGCATATCATTTTGAAATCGTCACACACAAGCCATTGGTGCTCCGCATATTTAATGTTGCCCAATAGGGCCCCTAAATTTCACCATGTTTCCTCCAAGTAAACGGAATGGGCAACTGAAATTGAGGCGTACTTATTTCCATTATTTAGACGAACTCTCCTCAAACTTCTTTGAAAGGAATCAATAAAAAGTGTCCACTCAGATGTTTCTTGAGTGATTTCAAAATATTAAGTTGAAATAGGCAAAATACAGATTCTTCACTGACCCATTGATGATTGAATTTTTAAAATCATCGTGAAAAGCTGCTTAACCTTGATCTTTGCTCATTTTGATTTTGATGCAGGGTGGTATTATCAGTCATTTTATATCCATTGATAATTTGTGGGTTGCTACTCAAACTTTGAGATATGGCAACACTGATGTGAGTATGTCAAATTTGATATTACCATCATAAAATTTGACAATATTAATGGTGAACGTTCTCAAAACGCTATTTGAGTTGTTTACAGATACTTTAAACATTTATCTTAGTCAAAAAATTAAATTAAATTTTACATTTAACCCAATATACTTTACTGTCCCAAGTATTCCCAATAATTCACTTGATTCACCTCATTATTATGGTTACTAACTATTTAACTGGGCTATAACTATCACTTTTCACACAAGTTCAAAAGGCTTGGTGCAAACTGTATCAAGAAGTTCCAACATTTCTTTGTTTATGTATTTATGGAGTCGTTTTTACCTGTTTGTGTATCATATCAAAGCTACATTTTTTCCATAAAAATCGTAACACGATCAACACCCTGTATAATGTAAAAAACAATACAAGAATCAAGATATGATTGTTGCGATCAGAGCATTCGAATAGTAGTGAGAAATCTAAAAAATTATTTATTTCGTTAATATCCATTGAATCCAACCTAACTTTCTGTTTGTTTTCTCAAATCTAAGCTTATCATTATAAAACTAATGAATACAGGGTGAGTTTTATATATGGAACACCTCAATTACCTCGTAAACGGCTTGTACGATTTTTATAAATTTTTGTGCGAAAGGGTCTAATGGTATTTACATTGTTGTCAGATCTTTCCTTTTTCCGGAAAAATAATGAACTTTGTTGTACCAACTAGATCACCCTGTATATTTTTCGTTTTTAGCTATTATAGCTATCGTTAATACGAAAAAGAACGAATTGATATTTTAATGATATTAGGAAAAGGTGATAGGCGTAGGAGTCAAAAAGAAACGTGTAATACATTTAATACATAATCTACTGTCAATATCACAAGATCTCAAATTAGTTGAAGATTAGTTACATTTTTGAAAAAAAAATCATTGAAAATATCAGCATAAACAAATTATTTGGATAACTATCATAAATTGATCTTTATTGTTACAGAGTCTTTGACAGTTAACGTAAGTGTTTTACTTCTGAGTTTGGCATCTCCGGATGAGTCGAGTTTGGTGAGTACTTATTATTATCAGATTCAAATTTTGAACGATGGATACTTTCTAATTACAACAAATACTAGTATGAAGAAATACAGCTGATCTATTGATCACACTGCTCTTAAAAAGTTTAGATGTTGCTATGGCTGTAGATGTCACAGATCTTCGTATTCTATACCATACTTTCCCAGGTAGTACTCCGAATTTCCGTAGTGTCTCATACTTCAAGAGGTTTTGACCTCTGCGCAAGAGAATCTACACGCTGCATTATCTGCAAAGTCTAGCGTCTTCAGCTGTCAATTGAGACGACAGTAGCTGATACCACAGAAGGGTTCAAGTCCTATGAAGGGTGTGTCTGCCTCTATTTTAGTGAGTCTGTTTCCCTCCACTCCGATGGGTCGGAATCCATTGCAGAGTAACTATATTTTACTTGCGTATCTGGTTTAACAGGTCCTGGCATTTCCATATTATTTTGAATTTCATGATATTGAAGCTTAGACCTCTAATGAACAGGATGTTGATCTTTCGTTTGTAATAGTTCCTATCTGGATTGAAATGGATGCATTTTTTGGTTGTGTATATTATTTCTGCTTGAAAAATCTTTAGTGTGACCAAGTATTCGTTTCTAGACCCTTGTACTCTAATTCCAGTTCTTTCTGCTGTTTTAGAGCAATTTGAGAACATTTCTGTTCATGTCTCGTTTGTTGTTTTGATACCACAATTTTGGCAAGTTCCAGGTATGGTAATTATCTTTGAAGACGGTTTTTCTTTGTTATTTCCTTTCTGAGTGACGTTTTTTCCGATACACTTTTCGATACTATATGAAAAGAGAGATTTGGAATCAATTTCTGCTCAAAAATCAGAACTCTTGGTACCCATTTGGATAAAAATTTGCAGTTCCTTAGCCTTATCACGTACAGGAATGAGTCGGTTTCCCAAAATGAGTTTTTCTACAGCGATGACGTTTTTATCGGTAACATTTGTTCAAGGGCAAGTTTACCACCACTTTTCGGCTTATTAGAAAAGCGGAACACCATTCATCCTCTCGAGTCTTGAAGAGGCACTCATTTCTTCAGTAATTTCCGAAAATTTCCTCAGATTTCACATTATCTTTTACCAAAAAACAAATGATGCGTGCGCAACAGATACTGGTATGTCCTTTTCGCCCATGGCTATAAGTACACTAAAAAATGAGATTATGCTATCCTGACTGTTCTCTACGCTCCGTAAAACATCAGTCTAATATCCACTTTCACCAAATGTTTCGCACGTGCTCTCGAAACTACCCTCGTAACAGCAGCTTTCCCTTCTTCACCTTCTTGTTTATATATAAATGAATAAATAATTTTCTAGTTTCTACTTTCTCTCGTTTATTATTGTGCCTCGAATATGTTAGGTTTAATACAGAGTGGATCACATATAACCTTCCACATCTATATTTGGTAGTATTCATCATATTACCAGAAAATATTGATACACATCGATTTTTATTCTAAGCGGAACATACTTCAACTATACAGACACCTGTCATTTGTCAACTACCTCCCTTCCAATCTCACTTTTCCTCTCTTTTAAATAAGGAACACACGATGTGTGAAACGTAGGGAAAATATTAATTTATCACCTTCAAAAATATAGACTGATGTCAACTTTTTATCCATTCTTTGCTTCTGTTATGAATATTATGAACAAAAATCGGCTTGTTCGACCATTTGATAAAAAATTGATGAATACCATTTCCTTTGACGTACTCTGTATATCTACTTCTCATTTGACATTATTTCATTTGTCATTTAGCGAAAATTTTACTTAATTGACTCATAGATTTCTTTGATTTGATACGTTTGATACGCTTACTGACGGTGATACTTTCATATTTCCCTGGTATAACGTTGACTGAATTAAAATATGGTTTATTCACATTTTCCATCAACGTCCAGTCGATAGTAAGAAGCATGATTCACGGTAATTCCTGATCAAATGACCTTTGATAATAATATAACGATATATTTTACACACGAATATTAATAATTAAATTACAGATATCTGCTTTATCGTCGCCACCGAGGCAATTCTGGAAATTCTCTGACTTTTTTCTTTACCTCTAAGTCTCCAGATATCTACTCATGCAATTACGTGACAACTGCATCGTACTAGGTCAATACTTAACAAGGTGCTAGGAAAGGTTACTCTAAAATCAATAAAAAATTATTGCAACTATGATTTTAATCAAGAATTTCTATTATATTATTAATTGTAACTTTTCTTGATGAATATTTATTTATTATACAAGAGAAAAAGCTAAAATCTAGTACTTTTCCGATGTATAATATACAATTTTTTTGTTTGACCAGAAAAACGATGATTTGATATTGAAAAATTGAATTATCAAAATATAAAAAGTCAGGGAATTATCGATGTAAAACTTGAACTTTGAAATTAGTAGACTATGCTGTGTAGATAAGTAGAGGACGATTTCGAATACATTCCGAGGTTTTATTAAATTTTCGAATGAAGTGGGAGGTCAATAACAAAATAATTTCTTTATAAAATCCAATACTAGAATAAATAAATCAGAAGTAACTACTGTGCCACATTACATAAACAAACGAATATTCAGAATGTTTGAAGAAAAGTTTAACAAGAAATTCAAGGAATACCTTTATTTGTGAACTCATCAATCTACGAAAAGAAAAGCCAAAACAACAAGATTGTGGTGATTAACAACGAGAAAGTTTAGTTGGACTCACATATTGAAGAGACTAAATGGAAGACTAAATGGAAGACTAAATGGAAGACTAAATGGAAGACTAAATGGAGGACTAAATGGAAGACTAAATGGAAGACTAAATGGAAGACTAAATGGAAGACTAAATAGAAGACCAAGTGGCAGACTAAATGGAAGACTAAATGGAAGACTGAATGGAAGACTAAATGGAAGTCTAAATGGAAGACTAAATGAAAGACTAAATGGAAGACTAAATGGAAGGCTAAATGGAGGACTAAATGGAAGACTAAATGGAAGACTAAATGGAAGACTAAATGGAAGACTAAATAGAAGACCAAGTGGCAGACTAAATGGAAGACTAAATGGAAGACTGAATGGAAGACCAAGTGGCAGACTAAATGGAAGACTAAATGGAAGACTAAATGGAGGACTAAATGGAAGACTAAATGGAAGACTAAATGGAAGACTAAATAGAAGACCAAGTGGCAGACTAAATGGAAGACTAAATAGAAGACCAAGTGGCAGACTAAATGGAAGACTAAATGGAAGACTGAATGGAAGACTAAATGGAAGTCTAAATGGAAGACTAAATGAAAGACTAAATGGAAGACTAAATGGAAGGCTAAATGGAAGACTAAATAGAAGAATAGTGAAAAAATGAGCAATGAAAAGAAAAAAGCATAGATGTTAACTAGTAACTGCTTTTCTAATTAAAGTAAGTTATCCAATTGGAAAATTGTTGTTTCTACCCCTAACAGAATTTATGTTATTTCATGGCAATGAACCAGGTGCTCATTTAAGCATATCTAAAAATATTTCTTGTTTCTCTGAATTATACTATTGGTCAAAACTCAGGAGCTCTGTGAATGAATGTTCATTTTGTGTTTCTTGTGAAACCCAAAATTCACCTAAAGCTGGTGTTATGGATCATTATAAGGATATTAACTCTCCATGTCAATGGATTACGGCTGATTTGGAAAGTCCTTATCCAAAATCAAAATCTGGTGAGAGATTTGTTTTAATAATTACTGATTGGTTCACTAAATTTTGTCTTGTCTATCCAATGCCTCGCGCAACCGATCAGGGTATTGTGTGTATAGAAAACATAGTTTATCAATGAAACCTCGGAATGTATTCGAAATCGTCCTCTACCTATCTACACTTCGAATTAAAGTAAAGTTTGTATTAAGAAAACTTACCAGCGAATATAAAAGAGAGATTCGTTGGATATAATTTGGTAGGAAAAGGGAAATTTTAATAGGAGGAGGGTTTGTTGGAGTGCGCACTGATATAGGAATTGCTCCTCTTCAGGGCTGGGGTTGCGTGGGGTTGTGTTTGCTAACTTTTCTGGAGGAGGATTTGGATTTCTGACTAGAAGAAAATGAAAAGAGAGTTCATATCAAAAAGACACAATATATCCCTTGGATAGCACTGTTTATGACACCCCACTATCTACATACATCTAACATAACCTAAACGCGTCAGTTTAGGTTATGCTGGATCAGGTTAAATTAAATTTCTTGTATTTAATATACAAGTTATATTTGCATCTAATTTATGACCTCGTCATTTTTTGGTTGGATTCTTTCAACTTCCTACACAATTATTTTGGTTACAATTAAGAGTGATGGAATTATATACAAATAAAATGTTCATAACCCTAAAATTAATAACCTAACTTTGAACTTACCCAGCCTAACCTAACCTAAAACATATATTAACCTAAAACGTATATTTCTTGTTTGTTTGTTGTTTTGTGATGGAATATTTGTTGCGATTAGATAATGGAAATGCATTTTCTCGTTTCAGAAATATGAAGTAGAGTTTTTATTGCAACAGCAATGGTACGATCCAAGATTGAAATATTCTAATCAAAGCCAATACGACTATTTAAATGCCATTCACCACCACAGCGATATCTGGATTCCCGATACCTATTTCATTATGCACGGGGATTTCAAAGACCCAATTATACCGATGCATTTCTCGCTGAGGATATACAGAAATGGAAGTGTAAACTATCTTATGAGGTAATAACTGTTTTCAAACAATCTTCACACAGGTGTAGTCCTTATACTCTTGAATATCGGCGAAAGAAAGTTCTGACCTATTCAGTGACGTCCCTTTGTTAAAATAACTAAATTGTATTGAGATAGGCGGAGATTTGACTTAACTAAGATACAAGTATCTCAAATATAAGATACAAGATATGTATTTGCATTTGTGTCATTATTAGTCCAACATCACATCGATAGATGGCGACTCTTCTTACTAATGTCACACATATACAAGCACCGACCTCACTGACCTGAAGATTTATGTCAGTGCTTGCAAAACAACGAACATCAATGAATTATTGATTTTGATGTGGGTCATTTTTGTATTTCTTTTACCCCGGGGGTTTCATATTCCTTTTTTAACCTAATCTAACACTATTTGGGTTTTCAGGGATCAAGAGATAGAAAACAATTTGGGTACACCACAAATTTCGAAGCATTGCTTTAAAGATATTAAACAAGTCGATGTAAATGTTGTGGATATATTTGCAACATGCAATGTATGTCCAAAAGTTATAAGGGGTAGTATTATTTCTAATACGAATTTCTTGAAGCATTTAAAAGTGGGTCTTTTGTGCAGATTACAACTGGTTCTAGATATGTTAATTTGGACAAGTTGATTGTACAATTTATTGTTGAAATCGTGTCACCAGTATCAGATGCTTTTAGAGCTTTGATTAAAGGTGCACAACAACTAACAAAGTCTCCAAAAGTCATGTGTGGTCATACAGCTAAAAATAAAATTGTGAAGAATACAAGACAAAAATTAAAATCGAGTTGAAAGCTATTGAATTGAATGCTCTGTACAGAATAATCCTCCTAATATTGACAAAAACTTTGTCTGTAGTCGAAAATTCTTTTCTAAGGATGAACTTTTCTTCGAGGTCTTTCTTTTAAATGATTTGTCATTTGGAATTTTGATTTCGTGCTGTTCGAACAATACAAAGCTCGAAAGCTGTTATCAAGAAAAACTATTGAAAATATTTAGAATATTCTGTTATATTTAAAATGATCGTACTATCTCGTGTAAGAAGATAAAACGATGCAAAAGTGAATATTTCAACGCTTATTTTTTTTTGTAGGAGACATTTAATTTTATCCTGTCAAGGAAGTTTAAATATTTTTCCCTTCGACGACCCAACGTGTACATTTTCAATGGAAAGTAGTGAGTATTGTTATTTTTGTGTTTGAAATGTGTGATAAGGATGAATTCATTGAATGGATGCTTATAACAGACTGACAAGGCAAATCGTAATAACTCAAATCATTTAGAACGAGAGGCTTCGATTATATGAAAGTTCCTGCTTGTGTTTTTAGTATCTTATGAGATGACGGCAATCAAGTACGTTTGGAAAAACGACGAAGACGTTTTACGCAAATCCCCAAGCTTGATGACTTTGAATGCTTACCTCATAAATAATTCAACATTAGTGTGCCCAATCAAATCTAGTTGGAGAGGTAAGAGGAAGCGAATTTTCATTTATATTTGTGTTGTATCCTAACATAATTAAAAATCACATTTACCCATTTTCAACTATCTACTGCACTAGGGTGTCAAAAAACTCTCGGCCCGCGGGTATTATGGCGACTGCAATAAACATTTTTGCAATCTGTACGTAGTAAAATACAAAGAAACTCAAGTATGATTACTTTGGATTTGTCATTTAAACGGAAGCAATATAGAAAGAATATGTAATTTCAAATAAATTCAATAGTTTGAACAATACTTTTCGTTTTTTAAACTAGTATTTTATTATCATTTCTAATCACGATTTTTACATGCGATAATAATGTAAACGACATGTCCCAATTTAGCATCATTGGTTTTATTGAATGACAAGAATGTTGAATTGATGTTTATTAGTATAGAATGAGTAAAGTTTCTCTTTCTCATGTACCCAAGTTTTCATTCTATGTGTCTGTCTCCTACTTTTATTCTTATTCCTATTAAGTTTTTTCTTTCTGATCCCATATCTCTTCACATTCTACTCTGCCTACCTTTTCTTCCCTTAATTTTGCAGCCTTCTTTCAACACCTTTCTTGTGACTCTGTTTCCATCATGTGAAGGATTCCATAATAATTCAACTTTTTCTGTTCTCACTTTGACTTTTATTGGTTCTTGTTGTATTATTTGCTTCACCTCTTAACCACAATCTTCTCGGCCTACCTCTTCTTTCCTTAATTTTGCATCCTGCTTCCAACACCTTTCTCTTGAATCTGTTCCCATTCTGTAAAGGTTTCCATACTAATTCAACTTTTTCTGTTCTTAATTTGACTTTTATTGGTTCTTGTTTTATTATTTGCTTCACCTCTTAACCACAATCTTCTCGGCCTACCTCTTCTTTCCTTAATTTTGCATCCTGCTTCCAACACCTTTCTCTTGAATCTGTTCCCATTCTGTAAAGGTTTCCATACTAATTCAACTTTTTCTGTTCTTAATTTGACTTTTATTGGTTCTTGTTTTATTATTTGCTTCACCTCTTAACCACATTCTTCTCGGCCTACCTCTTCTTCCCTTGATTTTGCATCCTGCTTCCAACACCTTTCTTGTGACTCTGTTTCCATCATGTGAAGGTTTCCATACTAATTCAACTTTTTCTGTTCTTAATTTGACTTTTATTGGTTCTTGTTGTATTAATTGCTTCACCTCTTAACCACAATCTTCTCGGCCTACCTCTTCTTCCCTTGATTTTGCATCCTACTTCCAACACCTTTCTCTTGAATCTGTTCCCATTCTGTAAAGGTTTCCATACTAATTCAACTTTTTCTGTTCTTAATTTGACTTTTATTGGTTCTTGTTTTATTATTTGCTTCACCTCTTAACCACATTCTTCTCGGCCTACCTCTTCTTCCCTTGATTTTGCATCCTGCTTCCAACACCTTTCTTGTGACTCTGTTTCCATCATGTGAAGGTTTCCATACTAATTCAACTTTTTCTGTTCTTAATTTGACTTTTATTGGTTCTTGTTGTATTAATTGCTTCACCTCTTAACCACATTCTTCTCGGCCTACCTCTTCTTCCCTTGATTTTGCATCCTGCTTCCAACACCTTTCTTGTGACTCTGTTTCCATCATGTGAAGGTTTCCATACTAATTCAACTTTTTCTGTTCTTAATTTGACTTTTATTGGTTCTTGTTGTATTAATTGCTTCACCTCTTAACCACAATCTTCTCGGCCTACCTCTTCTTCCCTTGATTTTGCATCCTACTTCCAACACCTTTCTTGTAACTCTGTTTACATCATGTGAAGGTTTCCATACTAATTCAACTTTTTCTGTTCTTAATTTGACTTTTATTGGTTCTTGTTGTATTAATTGCTTCACCTCTTAACCACAATCTTCTCGGCCTACCTCTTCTTCCCTTGATTTTGCATCCTACTTCCAACACCTTTCTTGTAACTCTGTTTACATCATGTGAAGGTTTCCATACTAATTCAACTTTTTCTGTTCTTAATTTGACTTTTATTGGTTCTTGTTTTATTATTTGCTTCACCTCTTAACCACATTTTTCTCGGCCTACCTTTTCTTCCCTTAATATTGCATCCAGCTTCCAACACCTTTCTCTTGAATCTGTTCCCATTCTGTAAAGGTTTCTATCCTAATTTAACTTTTTATGTCCTCGCTTTCTCTTTAATTGGTTCTTGTTCTGTTATTTGCTACACCTCTTAACCACATTTTTCTCGGCCTACCTTTTCTTCCCTTAAATTTGCATCCTGCTTTCAATTCCTTTCTCGTGAGTCTGTTTCCATTCTGTAAAGGTTTTCATACAAATTCAACTTTTTCTATTCTCACTTTCTCTTTTATTAATTCCTGTTTTGTTATTTGTCTTACCCCTTGAGTTCCACATTGTCAACATTTTTCTCTGAAGAATCGTTGTTGCCCTTTTATTTTTTCCTGTCATACAGCTTCATCAGTTGCTATTTAAATTGATTTTGCTTTGACCCCACTAGATGAGGTGAATAGGTTGCCTGTAGATCATTCGTTCTCGAAGAGGGTAATTAATCTGTCTGGGCATATCATATAGTGGACAATGGAAGAGCCCAGATTCCGGTTTTTAATCCGAGAAAGGGGAAGGGACAATAAAGAATCGGAAAGAATTTTGCCGGATATGTTGTTTGTTGTATCACAAAAAAGAGTATTCCAGGAGTTGAAGTAACCCATGATAATGGCTGTAGTGAGAGTGGATGCATATTTGAGAAGGTCGATAAAAAGTGCGGATGTTTGTATTAAGAGAAAAAAGTTGTTGTCTCGTTATTTAACGAGATATCGATAGTTTTGCAATCCAGGTTCTGTTGTGACAGAAATTGAGGGAGTTGGTGAGGTGTCAAGTCTCTTGCCGTGTTAAACTAACCTTAATATGGTTTTCTGGCCCTTCTGGGCTACTTGTTAAGAGGCTTTTATCATAGTAATTTACCAAATGATCCAAAATATTCGTTTACATTCTAAAATTAAATCAAATCTTAATAGTTGTCAACCGACTTTTCGTATCCAACAATTCTTTCTTGTTTGCTCCTGTGCTTATTAAGCATACCAATTAATTTGTCATTTTCCTTCATTTGTTTATTTTAAGAAGTCTTGGCCCTTGTTGCAGAATAAAATTCAGAAAAAAAGAATTATATGGAGTTGAAATATTATTCTTACGATTGTGACTAAGAAACATACCAATTATAGAATCAAGGATCTCCAGTATATTCAGGAATAGTAAAATCACTTGAAGCAACGGATTAAAGATCTTGTTTATTATTTCCCGTTGTATAAAAGGTCTGATCTGGTCGAACGAAAGTATTTTAGTTTTTTCCTCAAATTAATTTATTCGTAGAAACTTGAAATTTTGTGATGTTTTTGTATTCGCAGAAGCTTAATAATCCTATGATTCCTCTTTCGAAATTTTGTAAAATGAAAACATTATTTGAAGTTTCCGATTTGTGAAAGTATGAATAGAATTGCAAGTTTTCTTCATCATTGATTAATTCAACTTTGATTAATTTTTGTTATTCTTTAGTATTCGTATTGTCTTATTGTCTACATTTTTTTTGTATATATTTAGCATTATCTTGCTTTTGTCACTTACTCGTTAATTTTTATTACCATTTTCGTTTATCCTATAACATGGATAACATAATTTTCACATAATTTTAACTTGAAATATTCCCCGATGAATTCGCTATCAATTCTTCCATTATTTCTATGACTTCGATCTTTCGATCTTTCTTTCTTTATAATGAAAAATTTCTCTTTATATTCAATCGTAACTTTGTTTTGTATCTTGCATCAATTTTCGATAACCACATCGGCTAAGAGCTAAAAGAAGATCAGCATCGCTTTTCTGATAATCTAAATTTTTGTTCAGAACTGAATTTCTCATATTCGAATTTTGTGTTATGTTTTGATCAATAATTTTTTTTGTTTTCCATTATTTAGAACTTTAAACTTTCTTATACCAATTTATTATTATGAGCATAAAACTTGATCATCAACATCTACATTTTAGGAAATTATTACACAAGTAGTGTTAATGGTAGTGGTAGTTATAAAATTTTCGTTTGTATGTTTTAACTAGTTTTGATTACTTTCAGGGAACTATAGTTGTTTAATGGTAGAATTAATATTTACGAGAGATCGAGCTTTTTACTTCACAACAGTATTTATACCAGGTATAATATTGGTTACGTCTTCGTTTATCACGTTCTGGCTAGAATGGAATGCTGTACCTGCCAGAGTAATGATTGGTACGTTTCAAAAATCAAATTTTATTCACGAGAATATTTTCACAAATATGCAGTTTCAACTCCCCGTATAATAAGTGAATTGAGGCCAAATGTATGTACATATGAATGAGCGATAATTAAATTTCATTGGATATTTCTTATACAAACTACTGTATTTGCATAATAATATCCAGAGAATTTAATTTTGTATGAACAAAAATAATATTCTTCAATTGGAAATTCAAATTTTCCGTAATAGAAATACGTGCATCAACTCAAATTCCATGGTAAAATTTGTTCGCTCTTTTGAATTTACAACAAACAAAGGCGTGCAAATAGGGACTTTTTTCAAGTAATTTACGATAAATAAGTCATAATTTCGATTATACAAGTTGATTGATTAGTATAATAAAGTTTATTCTTTCCTTTGTCCTCTGGAAATTTGAAGGATTACAGCCCATCATTAGTCTTCACATTTCAAAATTATTTACAATCTCAAAAGGAGATTCCAGTTTTTTTATTTATTTTATTGCAGATTTGGAAACCTCCTTATTACAATAACACACCCTGTACTATATAAGAGGAATTCAGAAATGAAAATCTATTACCGCTAAAACATTCGAATAGCAGTAAAAATTCTGGAGAATTATTTATTTCATTAATTGAATCATCATTTTCTCATTTTATTCAAATAAATAACCTTGTACGCTTTGTGATTATCGAAGAAATCTACCCTCTACTTCTTTTTTATCAAGTATTCCCTTAATTTATTTATTAGTTCTTGAGATATATCGATTTTTCTGTACCAAACAACGATTATGTACTTATATCTAATTAGTTGACAATTAATTATGAGTTGGCTACGATTTATCTGTCAAAAACAAATCAAATGTACCTATTGTCAGGTCATGTCATTGTCAATTATCAGTTTTTGACAAATCAATCATAGCCAACTCACAATTAATTGTCAACTAATTAGATATAAGTACATAATCGTTGTATAGATATGGCACATTATTCTGGAACACCCTGTAAGACTGTGAATAATTTTATGATGTGAAAACTAATGACGGCTATAATTCTGCTAATTTTCAAATTGATATGTCAAAGGACAGAGAAGGCAATGAACTTTATAACACTAATCAATCACCCTGTAAAATTTATAATGAAATTAGCGCGATCATAATGGATCAGCGTTAAAGCATGTAGGTAAGCGATTATACGCTGGGAGACGTGCTTTAATCAGTATGTTGAACATTGCAACCACCTCAAATTTCCAAAAGAACTCACAGCACATTTAGCAGAAGAGCAGGCATACAAGAAGGATTAAAGAAACATGATGGACCTGTACAATGATACGGATGCCAAGGATTCCATCACTACCAAAACACGTACAATATGGACGTGCATTACTTGAGATTGTCGTCGTGGGATTTCTAAGAACATCACTTATCCTCACAAAGAAATAAAGCTCAATTTTAGAAGATTTTCGCTCAAGAAGTGAAGTGAAGTCAATCAGAAGTGATTAGGTCGTGTTTTTATACTATTTTGCCGCTCTTGCTTCTCAATCACACCAACGAACGCAACGGAACTAGTCTTTGTCTATAATCGCGAGTTCTGGATAGCTCCTTCTTTGTCAGATTCCTCTACCAGAAATTGAACACTGCTTTGGCCTTCCATGATGTGGTACAGGATATTTCTCTCATTTAAAAAAGTGAAGTGGCTGTTACAACCAAGATCGGGCGATTACCTCTCGTGGTTTTTTTCTAAGGTACCAGGATGTCAAAGGAGACAATCTTCCAGATCTCTTTTGGTTCCTTCCATCAATGCTGGTGACGACTTGATAGTGGGGCGGACCAGAGCTGATTTGATGTATTTCTTGATATCTTGATATCTGGAGTGTTTGTTAGTAGTATAATCGTTTGATGGCTCTGGAGGTTTCTTCCGTTCCAAAAGATGTCGATTCGTGGTTAGGACTCCTTTCTCGTGACCTCCGGGGAAAATTATTTGGCGTTGTGTAGAGGCAGATATCGTTCTAGATGAAGAAGTCCCCTGATAGAGCCTGTTCACTTTTTTTCCAGACTTTCTTGGTCTCCAGGCGTTGTTTCAGACTTCCACAGTGCGTCTTGTGGTATCTGGCGATGTGTAGTTAGTGCTTTCTTCCTGGACTACTTGGGAGTCTTCTAGAAGGTATGAGATGGGGAAATCGTTTGTTTCAACTGATTTTAAAAAAGTTCATACTCGTTTACGAAGTTTTCTGCATCGGAGAGACTGGAGAGATAGTCTAGCAGCTCGTTGGAGTTTCCTGAGACGTGGTAGATGCTGAGGTTGTGTTTTTGTAGAAGAAAAGTGAATCTTAGGAGTTTTGCTTTCTCCAATTTGAATCTGCTTAGCCCAGTCAAAGCTCTGTTGTCAGTATAGAAAGTGATATGTTGATCTTGGAGATATTGCTTGAATCGTTCAATTGACCAGTCGACAGCGAGGCATTCGATTTCGTTTATGTGGTATCTTCGTTTGGCAGGACTTAGCTTGGCATAGCAGATGATTCTTGTGTTTATTGGTTTATTTTCACAACAATCAAGTTTATGCAGACGAGAATCCCCATGAGATTACAGAGCACCATTATCAAAATGTTTTTTCAGTGAACGTAAATCGTAGAGGATAACTAAATCGGGCCACATTGTTTGCCTCATCCATTAAATGACATTTCTTTCACCAGTTTTTGAGGAAATGATCTCCCTGAACAACTTGAGGACATTGCACACAATATCAGACGAAGTATGTGGTTCATGCACGATGGTGTTTCAGTATACAGTCGGATTGCTAGCCAATATTTAGATTAATCATATTTTAACCGTTAGATTGGTCGAGGAGGGCCTCAACATTGGTTTCCTCGATCTCCAGATCTGAATTTTTGTGATTTCTGTTTATGGAGTTAACTCAAATCATTAGTCTGCACGACACACATAGTTGATGTTAACGATTTGAGAAATCGTATAAAAATATCGTGTGATACCATAAAAAATGCATGGCAATCCATGATACGTTCATGTATTTCAGCTAGAGGTGGTTATTTCCAACATTTATTATTAATCTAAAATTATGAATTATGATTAAGAAGTTTTTTTTTTATTTCATAAAACTTCATCTTAAACATAGTTTTGATATGAAATGAGTTGCTAATTTCACCCCCTTATAATATAACAGGAATATTTAAAAAAATACCCGTGATTAGTCCTTTGCGGGTACACGAAAATTACAGAATTTAGCCGCTCACTGTATAATTAGTCTGGTCAAATTAGACCAAAAAAATAAGAATGAAGCTACATAAATTCCCATCAAGCTGAAAAAGTTGCTTAATATACAATTGAGAATAAAATTTGAATGTTCCCCATCATTTCCGTGTATGGAAAAAATTTTATTCAACAACAAAGGTCAAAAAAATGAGTTTTTCGCAATTTTTCTTTAGCAACATCTTCGTGAATTGATAATTTATGTGATGGCGAACATTCAAATTCTATGTTTAATTGTATTTTAAACAATTTTATTGATTTTCGACTTGACGGTAATTTATGTAACTTCGAATGTCTAAATCGACTGGATTAAATATCGATTTCAATGCTTGTATATGTTTTTGTTTTTAGGTGTAACAACAATGCTCAATTTTTTCACAACTTCAAACGGTTTTCGTTCAACATTACCTGTAGTATCGAATTTAACAGCAATGAACGTTTGGGACGGGGTCTGTATGTGTTTCATATACGCTTCCCTTTTAGAATTCGTATGTGTTAATTACGTCGGAAGAAAAAGGCCGTTACATAATATCGTTTATAGACCAGCAGAAAATATTTTAACGCAGGTTAGTAAGCAATATAAATTTTTTTGTTATTTTGGCTGTTTATTCGTGTTAATTTTGGTTCTTGGTGTGCGCGAGTGTTAACAATTCTTACAAAGAGGATAGCACATTACAGAGTTGTGGAAAATCACGGTTCCTACTTTCGAACATAGATATTATTCCATTCCAACAGTTTTGTTGATCAACCATACGCACAAGAAATAAAACAATACATCTTTTTATTATTAATGACAAAAAAATTTATCTAAATCAATAATAGTACAGTCAGTAGGTATTTGTACTTGGAAAGTTCTCCTGCAGTTTTCAAAATTAACAATTTTATAGGTTTTGACCGAATTTCAACTTTACCACCTCGTATCTTCACCGCTCGTGTCACCATATCGGAAAAATTACGCTTAAAATCAGTTTTTTAATAAGTTAGAGAAAGCGAATTCACGTCTGCCTCACTATTTCCAAATTTAGTTCAATCTCCTTCGATTCATTGTTGTAGAGGGACCAGGCGTTGTGCTTTCATCGTCTTCAGTACTGATTGAAATATCAAAAACGGAATTTTCTTCTGCATCATCGGCGATGGGATCATCATTTCATCGCGTTCCTCTTCGTTCTCGATTTCGACGTTTAATTGGTCGAGAATAGTGTCTGTTTCTTCTTCTTCACTGCTATCTTGTAATAGAAACTGCGAATTATCACAAGAACCGTCACATTTTGCTCACACAACCGAGCACTGTTTTTCTGCATCCGCAAACTTCTTGAAAACTTCTCGTGCATTCGCAAGAAATAAGTTTCAGCAAGCTTTCTGGAACAGAGGGCTCGAAATTAATAACAGTAATGAGCTCATTATTGTTTTTTTTTTCATCCACATTGCCCTACATTTTATTCGTTCCCATACCATTAATAAACCTGGTGATAAGTTCGAAACGAATGTTGTTGTGCTGCTGCTTCTGTTGGTGGTAGCAACTGTAACTGTATAATTCGAAACGTTATCCAGCTTTAGCAATGATCTCTGGTTAGCTTAGGCTAGGTATTTGTACTTGGAAAGTTCTCCTGGAGTTGTGAAAATTAACAATTCTATAGGTTTTGACGTGCTCTTACTGAATTTCGGCTTTGCCACCTCGTATCTTCGCCGCTCGCCTCACCATATTGAAAAAACGACGCCTAAAAGCAGTTTTTTGATAATAACACACGTTCCAGCAGAAATACTCAATTCCACACCACCAGGAGTTGAAGAAAGCGGCGAGTTTTTTTGTGGTATCCCGAATAGGCCTAATCCACGTATGACTCACAATTTCCAAATGTAGTTCAATCTCCGACAGTTCATTGTTGTTGAAGGTCCAGGTATTATGCTTTCATCGTCTTCAATACTGATTGAAATATAAAAATCGGAATTTTCTTCTGCATCATCGGCGATGGTTTCATCGTGTTCCTCTTCGTTTTCGATTTCGTTGTTTAATTGCTCGGGAATGGTGTCCGTTTCTTCTTCTCCACTGCTATCTTGTAATGGAAATTGCGAATTATCATATGAACCATCACATTTTGGTCACACAACGGAGCAGTTTAGCGCAGCCTTTCGGCATCCGCAAATCTTTCTTGCATTAGCAAGAAATAAGTTTCGACAAGCTTTCCGGTGCAGGAGGCTCGAATATAGTAACTGGAATGGTTTTTTCCATCTTCATTGCTCTACATTTTGTTTTGTTCATTCCCATACCATTGATGAACCTGGTGATAAGTTCGAAACGATTGTATCGTATTGCAGCTTCTGTTGGTGGTAACGATTTCTCACATCTCTGTAACTGTATCATTCGATGAGGAAACGTTCTCCAGCTTTAGGAATGACTTCTGAATCAGCATTTCGATTTTTAAATACTTCGATAACCTCATTTAAATCAAGGTTTTTGCGACTTTTCCATCTTTCATACTATTTATGGAGTATTTTTGCCGTGAAATTTTTTCTTTTGCTGAATTGAGAATGTATTTGCTTCGTCAAAAGAACGAGATCTTTATCTTCACCGACACCTACTACAAAATCAAATTTTGTCTTCAACATTCCAATGAGGCTGTTCTTGTGCGCATCATTACCAAGGAATTTTGTCTATGGAAGCAATTTTTCGTGATCCTCTGGATTGTTCTACATATTTGGTACTAAGATTGACATTGGAGATTCAATGCAATTCGACGTAGGTAATGTATTCATTGCAAATAGATGAAAAATATTCGCCCTGTTGCCAAACGACTCGGTGAACTAAGCAGTTTAAATTAAATATTAGGCGTGGATGTACGCCGAAACTATTAAAATTAGGCAAAAAAGATTTTGACATAAATTGTAGGAAAATTTTTTTACAATTTTCTTGTTTTTCCTGTAAAATTTCGTCAAGAAATAATTATTATGAAAAAACTGCTTTTAGACGCTTTTTCTCCAATATGGTGGCGCGAGCGGCAAATATACGAGATGACAATTTTTAAATTCGAAAATAACACGTTAAAATCTATGAAATTGTCAATTTTCAAAACTCCAGGAGAACTTTAAAGGTAACCTCTATTTTTTCAACTAAACGACTGTACTATAATTATAAGAATAAAAAAATGATTTCCATCAATAAGTTAAACAGCTTATAAGCTTTAAGCGAAAATACATTGAAGTATAAGTGGATATTAATTGCTCTTCTTGGATCTCTCCAGTTCCGCTGTCGGCTCAAAATACCGCGCGTGTTTTATAGACTTGGAAAACATATAAAAGCTGATTGGAAAATAACAAAAATTGTAAATAAAAACTGATAACTCGTAACCCTTATTCGACTGCTAGGCAACATTCAGATGCACCATATGCCATGCATTGGCCTTCCCGAACTCCAAAGCTAAATCCTTGTGATTTCTGAGCATGGGGATTAATCATTCGTCTACAGGACACCCATAGTTGCTATCAATAAATAGCGTTTAGGGCAAAAATTTCATTAAACTTCATCTTGGAAAAAGGTTTGATATGAAATAAAGGGTTGCCAATTTCACCCCCGTATAATGTAACAGTAATATTAAAAAAATACCCGTATGTATGTACAAAATTTCAAGTTTCTAACTCTAGTAAAATTTTAAAAAACATTTAATTTTAGTTAATTTATCACCTTTCTAAGGGTGATATCTCGGAAATGGTTTGGCTGAACAAATTTTGTAATAGGAAAGTTCCACCTTAATTTCATACGAGTAATTACCAGCAAAATTTTGTAGCATGTGTGGTTATTAAATAAAGACAAATGTTTCAAAATTTATTCTGAATTAATTTCCATTATTGGAAACAGTGTACCTAAGTATGCCGTTTCCTAATCAAAAAGTGAAAAAACACAATTCACATTACAAGTTATCATCCTTTCTATTAAAGTTTGAACCATATTGGTTGAGAAATTTATCACACTTGTTGCATGTTGAATGTGTGATTCAAAATTTAGTCAAAACTTAGCGATCGAAATTATTTTGCTAGTTTCAAAAATCGCGTGTTCAAAGTTGTTGCAGCCCTCAGAGGAGTGAAAGTAGTATTTGTACTTTATAATAAGAGATTAGACCAGTACGCAATATTTGACAGTGCTATCCTCTTTGTTTTTGCTTTTGTAATGAGATAAACATCTATAATTATATAAACAATTAATGATATGAAAAGTACAGTTTTGTATGATGATGACTAGAGGCAAGATCTCCAAAAAATTAGAAAATTTTTTCAAACTAATACCACGTACACGCATAATTGTCATTTTGGGCACTTCAAACCTTAATCTGCGGAAAAATTCCTAGTGAGCTGAAGATGTGGAAAATCGACATCTATATCATGCCGACTAAAAAATTTATAAAGGTCAAAAGGTCACGAAAATAACTCGCGATCTATTGCTTAGAAGTCAATAGCAGTTATAATTTCAAATCATCTTAAGAAGTTTCTTTTTTTGTTATTGTTTTTATTAAACTTTTTGCCACGTTAATCTATTATTTTCAACTATTTTTATTGTTGTTCAAATTATGCCAGACGCTAATTTTTAATTGAAAAAAGGTTTCTTACAATCTAAAATTAATTTGCCAAACAATAATTCGATTATTGAAACTTTAGCCAGAACGATCTAAAAGTGGAAAGTGATTGGATATGTTGGAAAAGTTCAGACAATCACGTGTTAGTTGCGCAAGCGAAGTAGACGGCAGCAGCCGTTTGTAGTCAAAATGGCGTTAGTTTAGTCAAATTATTGTATTCGTTGCTGTTAAATTGCCAGATATTTTTATTGTTGTTCAATCCGTGCCAGACGCTAATTTTGATTAAAAAAAAACTTTCTCACAATCTTAAATTGATTGGCCAAACAATAATTCGATTATTGAAACTTTTGCCCGAACGATCTAAAAGTGGAAAGTGATTGGATATGTTGGAAAAGTTCAGACAATCACGTGTTAGTTGCGCAAGCGAAGTAGACGGCAGCAGCCGTTTGTAGTCAAAATGGCGTTAGTTTAGTCAAATTATTGTATTCGTTGCTGTTAAATTGCCAGATATTTTTATTGTTGTTCAATCCGTGCCAGACGCTAATTTTGATTAAAAAAAAGTTTCTCGCAATCTAAAATTGATTGGCCAAACAATAATTCGATTATTGAAACTTTAGCCAGAACGATCTAAAAGTGGAAAGTGATTGGATATGTTGGAAAAGTTCAGACAATCACGTGTTAGTTGCGCAAGCGAAGTAGACGGCAGCAGCCGTTTGTAGTCAAAATGGCGTTAGTTTAGTCAAATTATTGTATTCGTTGCTGTTAAATTGCCAGATATTTTTATTGTTGTTCAATCCGTGCCAGACGCTAATTTTGATTAAAAAAAAGTTTCTCGCAATCTAAAATTGATTGGCCAAACAATAATTCGATTATTGAAACTTTAGCCCGAACGATCTAACAGTGGAAAGTGATTGGATATATTGGAACAGTACAAAAAATCACGTGTTAGTTGCGCAAGCGAGGTAGACGGCGGCAGCTGTTTGTAGTCAAAATGGCGTTAGTTTAGTCACATTATTGTATTCGTTGCTGTTAAATTGCCAGATATTTTTATTGTTGTTCAAACTGTGCCAGACGCTAATTTTGATTAAAAAAAAGTTTCTCACAATCTAAAATTGATTGGCCAAACAATAATTCGATTATTGAAACTTTAACCCGAACGATCTAAAAGTAGAAAGTGATTGGATAGGTTGGAAAAGTTCAGACAATCACGTGTTAGTTGCGCAAGCGAAGTAGACGGCAGCAGCCGTTTGTAGTCAAAATGGCGTTAGTTTAGTCAAATTATTGTATTCGTTGGTATTAAATTGCCAGATATTTTTATTGTTGTTCAATCCGTGCCAGACGCTAATTTTGATTAAAAAAAAGTTTCTCGCAATCTAAAATTGATTCGCCAAACAATAATTCGATTATTGAAACTTTAGCCCGAACGATCTAAAAGTGGAAAGTGATTGGATATGTTGGAAAAGTTCAGACAATCACGTGTTAGTTGCGCAAGCGAAGTAGACGGCAGCAGCCGTTTGTAGTCAAAATGGCGTTAGTTTAGTCAAATTATTGTATTCGTTGCTGTTAAATTGCCAGATATTTTTATTGTTGTTCAATCCGTGCCAGACGCTAATTTTGATTAAAAAAAAGTTTCTCGCAATCTAAAATTGATTGGCCAAACAATAATTCGATTATTGAAACTTTAGCCAGAACGATCTAAAAGTGGAAAGTGATTGGATATGTTGGAAAAGTTCAGACAATCACGTGTTAGTTGCGCAAGCGAAGTAGACGGCAGCAGCCGTTTGTAGTCAAAATGGCGTTAGTTTAGTCAAATTATTGTATTCGTTGCTGTTAAATTGCCAGATATTTATATTGTTGTTCAATCCGTGCCAGACGCTAATTTTGATTAAAAAAAAGTTTCTCGCAATCTAAAATTGATTGGCCAAACAATAATTCGATTATTGAAACTTTAGCCAGAACGATCTAAAAGTGGAAAGTGATTGGATATGTTGGAAAAGTTCAGACAATCACGTGTTAGTTGCGCAAGCGAAGTAGACGGCAGCAGCCGTTTGTAGTCAAAATGGCGTTAGTTTAGTCAAATTATTGTATTCGTTGCTGTTAAATTGCCAGATATTTTTATTGTTGTTCAATCCGTGCCAGACGCTAATTTTGATTAAAAAAAAGTTTCTCGCAATCTAAAATTGATTGGCCAAACAATAATTCGATTATTGAAACTTTAGCCAGAACGATCTAAAAGTGGAAAGTGATTGGATATGTTGGAAAAGTTCAGACAATCACGTGTTAGTTGCGCAAGCGAGGTAGACGGCGGCAGCTGTTTGTAGTCAAAATGGCGTTAGTTTAGTCACATTATTGTATTCGTTGCTGTTAAATTGCCAGATATTTTTATTGTTGTTCAAACTGTGCCAGACGCTAATTTTGATTAAAAAAAAGTTTCTCACAATCTAAAATTGATTGGCCAAACAATAATTCGATTATTGAAACTTTAACCCGAACGATCTAAAAGTAGAAAGTGATTGGATAGGTTGGAAAAGTTCAGACAATCACGTGTTAGTTGCGCAAGCGAGGTAGCAGCTCTTTGTAGTCAAGTTGGCGTTAGTTTAGTCACGTTGGTGTATTCGTTGTTGTTATTTTTAATGTTTTTGACAAAATTGTGTTACATGATGAACATGTATATGTGAGTCCTCTCGACGTTTTGTCAACAATTATTACTAATACACAAACTGAAGATATCGACAAGGAATAAGAAAAAACGATATACCGAAATAAAACGATTTATTCTTGAATAAGAAAATCTTGCAAAAAATGCAAAAGACATTTTTTGTTTAGTTTACTAGGAAGAATTTTTATAATAACCGCTTTTGATCTTCGAGCGATAGATTGTGAAATATTTGCGAAAAACTGATTTACATGACTTTTTGACCTTATTTAGCCAACACGATCTCGATGTCGCTTTTTCACATCTTCATTACAACACAGTAATTAAGATGTATACAAAAATTTCGTTGACTAGGAATTTTTCCATAGATAAAACTTGAAATGACCGGACTATGTTGGAATGAAGATGAAATAAAAATATTGAAATGATTAATAGCACAACAAACAGTTAAAGATGTTTTTGTAATTGAAATTGGTCTTGGTTCAAAATCTTTTAAGAAATAATAATTCAAAGTAGCATTTTTCAATACGATTATTGTCTGTTACTTATACGTCTAACCGTTCAGTTTTTTAAGCTGTATTACGAGGTCTGACTATTATATAACGAGACTTGTAGACAATTGTCACTTGAAGGGGAGCATTCGAATGTAGAATAATTTTTAAAATAAAACCTTTTTTCGTAACCATTTATTAGCTACTTATCGTATATTATTTTTCCAATCTGTGCGTGCTAAAGCAAGAATCCGGTCAAATTATACTAAAAAATGAAAATTTTGAGGCGCCTTCTTTTAGAAGTAACTTTATTGTATGTATTGGCAAAACGTAAAGTTGTATTTCAAAAGAATAAGAAGAAAGGTCCGCCTGAAGTTATATAGTTATATCAAACTATCAAATATAATTTGTTAAACATGTATATTCTTTTTTATTTCTTCTTTAATCTTCAAAACATTTGAAATCTGACGAAACCAATATTTCTACCAAACATGTATATTTTTATTTATTTCTTCTGAAATCCACAAATTATTCGGAATCTGACGAATCAACCATTTTTACTAAACATGTATATTGTTATTAATTTCTTGTGGAATCCTCAAAACATTCGAAATCTGATGAATCACAAATTTTTGCTAAACATGTATATTTTTATTTATTTCTTCTGAAATCCACAAATTATTCGGAATCTGACGAATCAACCATTTTTACTAAACATGTATATTGTTATTAATTTCTTGTGGAATCCTCAAAACATTCGAAATCTGATGAATCACACATTTTTGCTAAACATGTATATTTTTATTTATTTCTTCTGAAATCCACAAATTATTCGGAATCTGACGAATCAACCATTTTTACTAAACATGTATATTGTTATTAATTTCTTGTGGAATCCTCAAAACATTCGAAATCTGATGAATCACACATTTTTGCTAAACATGTATATTTTTATTTATTTCTTCTGAAATCCACAAATTATTCGGAATCTGACGAATCAACCATTTTTACTAAACATGTATATTGTTATTAATTTCTTGTGGAATCCTCAAAACATTCGAAATCTGATGAATCACACATTTTTGCTAAACATGTATATTTTTATTTATTTCTTCTGAAATCCACAAATTATTCGGAATCTGACGAATCAACCATTTTTACTAAACATGTATATTGTTATTAATTTCTTGTGGAATCCTCAAAACATTCGAAATCTGATGAATCACACATTTTTGCTAAACATGTATATTTTTATTTATTTCTTCTGAAATCCACAAATTATTCGGAATCTGACGAATCAACCATTTTTACTAAACATGTATATTGTTATTAATTTCTTGTGGAATCCTCAAAACATTCGAAATCTGATGAATCACACATTTTTGCTAAACATGTATATTTTTATTTATTTCTTCTGAAATCCACAAATTATTCGGAATCTGACGAATCAACCATTTTTACTAAACATGTATATTGTTATTAATTTCTTGTGGAATCCTCAAAACATTCGAAATCTGATGAATCACACATTTTTGCTAAACATGTATATTTTTATTTATTTCTTCTGAAATCCACAAATTATTCGGAATCTGACGAATCAACCATTTTTACTAAACATGTATATTGTTATTAATTTCTTGTGGAATCCTCAAAACATTCGAAATCTGATGAATCACACATTTTTGCTAAACATGTATATTTTTATTTATTTCTTCTGAAATCCACAAATTATTCGGAATCTGACGAATCAACCATTTTTACTAAACATGTATATTGTTATTAATTTCTTGTGGAATCCTCAAAACATTCGAAATCTGATGAATCACACATTTTTGCTAAACATGTATATTTTTATTTATTTCTTCTGAAATCCACAAATTATTCGGAATCTGACGAATCAACCATTTTTACTAAACATGTATATTGTTATTAATTTCTTGTGGAATCCTCAAAACATTCGAAATCTGATGAATCACACATTTTTGCTAAACATGTATATTTTTATTTATTTCTTCTGAAATCCACAAATTATTCGGAATCTGACGAATCAACCATTTTTACTAAACATGTATATTGTTATTAATTTCTTGTGGAATCCTCAAAACATTCGAAATCTGATGAATCACACATTTTTGCTAAACATGTATATTTTTATTTATTTCTTCTGAAATCCACAAATTATTCGGAATCTGACGAATCAACCATTTTTACTAAACATGTATATTGTTATTAATTTCTTGTGGAATCCTCAAAACATTCGAAATCTGATGAATCACACATTTTTGCTAAACATGTATATTTTTATTTATTTCTTCTGAAATCCACAAATTATTCGGAATCTGACGAATCAACCATTTTTACTAAACATGTATATTGTTATTAATTTCTTGTGGAATCCTCAAAACATTCGAAATCTGATGAATCACACATTTTTGCTAAACATGTATATTTTTATTTATTTCTTCTGAAATCCACAAATTATTCGGAATCTGACGAATCAACCATTTTTACTAAACATGTATATTGTTATTAATTTCTTGTGGAATCCTCAAAACATTCGAAATCTGATGAATCACACATTTTTGCTAAACATGTATATTTTTATTAATTTCTTCTGAAATCCACAAATTATTCGGAATCTGACGAATCAACCATTTTTACTAAACATGTATATTGTTATTAATTTCTTGTGGAATCCTCAAAACATTCGAAATCTGATGAATCACACATTTTTGCTAAACATGTATATTTTTATTTATTTCTTCTGAAATCCACAAATTATTCGGAATCTGACGAATCAACCATTTTTACTAAACATGTATATTGTTATTAATTTCTTGTGGAATCCTCAAAACATTCGAAATCTGATGAATCACACATTTTTGCTAAACATGTATATTTTTATTTATTTCTTCTGAAATCCACAAATTATTCGGAATCTGACGAATCAACCATTTTTACTAAACATGTATATTGTTATTAATTTCTTGTGGAATCCTCAAAACATTCGAAATCTGATGAATCACAAATTTTTGCTAAACATGTATATTTTTATTTATTTCTTCTGAAATCCACAAATTATTCGGAATCTGACGAATCAACCATTTTTACTAAACATGTATATTGTTATTAATTTCTTGTGGAATCCTCAAAACATTCGAAATCTGATGAATCACAAATTTTTGCTAAACATGTATATTTTTATTTATTTCTTCTGAAATCCACAAATTATTCGGAATCTGACGAATCAACCATTTTTACTAAACATGTATATTGTTATTAATTTCTTGTGGAATCCTCAAAACATTCGAAATCTGATGAATCACACATTTTTGCTAAACATGTATATTTTTATTTATTTCTTCTGAAATCCACAAATTATTCGGAATCTGACGAATCAACCATTTTTACTAAACATGTATATTGTTATTAATTTCTTGTGGAATCCTCAAAACATTCGAAATCTGATGAATCACACATTTTTGCTAAACATGTATATTTTTATTTATTTCTTCTGAAATCCACAAATTATTCGGAATCTGACGAATCAACCATTTTTACTAAACATGTATATTGTTATTAATTTCTTGTGAAATCCTCAAAACATTCGAAATCTGATGAATCACACATTTTTGCTAAACATGTATATTTTTATTTATTTCTTCTGAAATCCACAAATTATTCGGAATCTGACGAATCAACCATTTTTACTAAACATGTATATTGTTATTAATTTCTTGTGGAATCCTCAAAACATTCGAAATCTGATGAATCACAAATTTTTGCTAAACATGTATATTTTTATTTATTTCTTCTGAAATCCACAAATTATTCGGAATCTGACGAATCAACCATTTTTACTAAACATGTATATTGTTATTAATTTCTTGTGGAATCCTCAAAACATTCGAAATCTGATGAATCACACATTTTTGCTAAACATGTATATTTTTATTTATTTCTTCTGAAATCCACAAATTATTCGGAATCTGACGAATCAACCATTTTTACTAAACATGTATATTGTTATTAATTTCTTGTGGAATCCTCAAAACATTCGAAATCTGATGAATCACACATTTTTGCTAAACATGTATATTTTTATTTATTTCTTCTGAAATCCACAAATTATTCGGAATCTGACGAATCAACCATTTTTACTAAACATGTATATTGTTATTAATTTCTTGTGGAATCCTCAAAACATTCGAAATCTGATGAATCACAAATTTTTGCTAAACATGTATATTTTTATTTATTTCTTCTGAAATCCACAAATTATTCGGAATCTGACGAATCAACCATTTTTACTAAACATGTATATTGTTATTAATTTCTTGTGGAATCCTCAAAACATTCGAAATCTGATGAATCACACATTTTTGCTAAACATGTATATTTTTATTTATTTCTTCTGAAATCCACAAATTATTCGGAATCTGACGAATCAACCATTTTTACTAAACATGTATATTGTTATTAATTTCTTGTGGAATCCTCAAAACATTCGAAATCTGATGAATCACACATTTTTGCTAAACATGTATATTTTTATTTATTTCTTCTGAAATCCACAAATTATTCGGAATCTGACGAATCAACCATTTTTACTAAACATGTATATTGTTATTAATTTCTTGTGGAATCCTCAAAACATTCGAAATCTGATGAATCACACATTTTTGCTAAACATGTATATTTTTATTTATTTCTTCTGAAATCCACAAATTATTCGGAATCTGACGAATCAACCATTTTTACTAAACATGTATATTGTTATTAATTTCTTGTGGAATCCTCAAACCATTCGAAATCTGATGAATCACAAATTTTTGCTAAACATGTATATTTTTATTTATTTCTTCTGAAATATTCAAACCATTCGGAATCTGATGAATCTTTATTGTTATTGTAGCTGCAAGCTTTGGTGATCAAGCCTCAGGTACTATTGCTAAAATAGTTATTTTACAGCTTTGTAGACTTGAGAATTGAAGTTTTCCAATTCTGTTTTCGTTATATATAATATGTATTAAAAAATTTTTTTTTGAGGCTACAACCATTCCACATCTCAACGGAAAGTTCAATTCTCAGACTGTATAAAATCGCGGAAGCCTACATTGCTTTGTAGATTATTTTGACAATTTTATATCCAATACTGTACAAGCATATTATTCACTGGTTTCGGTTTCTTTGAATTAAAAATAGCAAGCTTACTACATACACGCTTCCTTTTTTAAATCAAAAATTATTATAGTGTAATCATAAACTCGGCGGGATAATAGATCAATCAATTGGCCAAAAAATCCATAAGCGTACTAAATATGAATTCAATCATTCATTTTGATTTATTTTTATTGTTACCTGGTGTGTATACTACTTGCTTTACAACAGAATTACTTAGTTTCAAGTATTCTTTGTACTAATATTCGAAATTAATATGTACATCTTTCATAAAATGTTTTTATTTTGGTGATCTAATTATAAGTTTGAAATTCGGTCCAAATCGTCATTAGCTGACGGTGGAGGTCTTCCATCACGTGACTAATAAGGAGCAAATCAAATATAAGTCAACTAAGTATAAATAATCGTTATGACTAATATTCCAAAAGTCGACCTTTTACGAATTGGTAATTAAAAAACAAATTCATCTTTTTAATCGTATGTATATCGTTAACATCGATATATTCAGCAAACTCTTTTGATAAAAATATCGTTATACTGGGTGAGTAAGTTATAAAATCCAATATTATCTTATTACTGGAAAACTTATTCACCAACATATTTATATAGTTCACAGAAAGGACGTAATATTTAGTCTAATAACTTGGTGTTCCTCTTAACCAAGTTGAAATTTCACTTCATAAACTTATTTGTATTCACAGCGTTAGTAATTTCATTCATACTCCTGTAACTTTGATAGCAGAATATATTACTGAAAATCTTGCTTTAGAGTTTATCCGGTCCGGAATCTGCGCTGTCTTCACTAGTATTTATTATCACGGTATCAATATCAATATTCTAGATTTGTTCGGTATGCCTAACATAATTTCTCCAAACATTTTCACACTTTTTTAAAAGCATGATGATCCTCGACAATATGAAAATCATGCGGTATTTGTTGTTTAATAATCTTCTTACCCTGAACTCAACTCCCAATTCAATTCTACCATTGGTAATTAGTGGAGATGATGAGTCCACGTGGACTGACGGTTTCATAATAAGCAAGTACTACCTTTCCTTAATATTTTTCAAATCGCACTATTTTCCAAATTTTTGGTATTAAACTACCCACTGCAGCATTTACAGACACTCTTACTTCAAATGGAATGCCTGATTTGCTAACTCGAGACATTTCAAGTAATTACTTCTGACTTGTTTCGAAAAATCGTCGTTTGCTTTCATAGTAACAAAACTTCTATCACCATTTGATTCCACATCAATATTTTCAGTGTAATTGAAGATTCTATTAAATATTAAGCGCGAAGTTAGATAAAACTTTGTGCTCGTTTTCGCAAATATTATGTTTGTTGAACAATATCGCTCTTTTCATAATTAATTACGTAAATAACTTTTACAAGTAATAAGACAAAATTCCATCAGCAAACGAGTTCTATTTCTGAGACTGTAACAATAGACAGGGTATTAGCTGCACATGCTGAAGCAGAAAATTGTAACTTAGTTTCAAAAATTATTATAAGTAACTCGATTTAACTCTCTTTCTCGAATGAAAATTCATAATTTCTATAGGCCCGGTGGTCTCGAACACTCTTGTTCAATTCCAATTGACAACAAAGAAGAAGTTGTCATAATGACAAGAAATTTTGAAAATGGGAAGTAAAAAAAATCACCTTAGCAACGATCATACTCGTATTATTCATTAAAATAGGAGGCGGTCCAGTTCAACAATTACAACGATCAAAATGATTTCGGGCGTTTTGTGCTAGAAGAACTGAAGAAGAAAACTTTGAACTTGAGAAAGACAATTCTTCAACATCACCCCTACTTGCATGCGAAGTTCGAACCCTCTAGTTAAACTTTTTCTGGCCAAAAAATAAGAAAATATAACAAAAATGACCATAAAATGGAGAGGGGTGGAGATGGAAAGTTTCGACCTTGGACAGGAAATCATCTCGCAACTAATTGAACCTAAATGTGAAATTTCATTTTTCAGTCGCTTTTAATTTGACCTGCAGAGGCGAGCAAAGGTCAAAAACCACTTTTTTTGCACTGCGACCCCTCGAAATATTCATTTGTTTTCAACCAAACTCTAATAACATCAATCCGGCGTCAAAAAAGCCATGTATGCTAATTTTGAACCAAATCGGATCCATAGCAATTGCTCGAGAGACGAAAATAAGAATTGTAGCTTAAACAGATATATAGATTTATATATATAAACTACAGACATTTGAAAAACCATCATTATCTTGTTCAGGAGGTCTCAACACATGGGGAAAATGATGTGCCCCCCATTTTTCTTCTAGTCATGCCTACTGTAATAGTCTAATTTTTCCTTGAAAAATTCGACTAATAGCAATTCTCACCTGTGGAACGATTCCATTCTATTCTAATTGAACAGTTTAGATGCTTAAAAGAAACTTGTAAAAATTTAACACCTGATCAATTAATTAAACACTCAATATTGGCATATAATAACTCCATTCATTCTGTAACACAATTTACACCATTCGAAATTATTAAATACCACATAAATAACCCTGATCCTTTTGATTTAGAGTATTTAGATCACTCAATAATATCGAATTATATTCAGAATCACAAAATTATTATATGAAAAAATTGAAGATAGAAATGCTGATATTAAAGAAAAAATAATCAATAAAAGAAATTAAAATAGAAATGATCCCCATTCTTACGCAAACCAAGACATAGCTTATATTAAGAGATAAAAAATTACCCAAATTCAAAAAGGCAGAAATCATAAAATACTCTGGTATATTGTTAGAAACAGATAAAGGAATTTATCATAAAAATATAATTAGAAAACACAAAACTAAAACTAAAACCATAAATTTGTTACGGGAAGATGAAACTGGCAACGATATTAATAATACTACTTATTTACAAGAAAACTAAAACAGAAGATATAGAAATTACGAAAGTAAACAATTTATTATTACCCATTAATTTAGGAACCAGTAACCTTATTTATACTAAACACACTTTTTTATATTATATAGATTTAGAATTTATTCATAAACAAATTAATAATTTGAAACAATATTATTATAGTTTAAAAAAATAGCGAACGCCACAAATCCTATTTCGTATCATAATTTAGCCGAACAATCAATGAGTGGAACAGAAATTTTGATTCATATTTTAGATAAAAAATCAGTAAATATTTATCCACATTTAAGATTGAAAAGAGGTTTAATAAATGCAGTAGGAAAATTAGATAAATAGCTTTTTGGAGCTTTAGATTCAGATGATGAAAAAAGATACGATAACGATATAAATGTTTTACAACAATATCAAAAATAAATAATTCACGAAGTTAATTTGCAAATATAGTTACACAAAAAATTAATTGATCATTATAATAAATCGATTACGACTCTATGGAACAATCAACAGAAACTTTCTGATAATTTAGAGAAATTTCACATTTCAATAGAAAATAAAATAATAACTTTGAATAATTTTATAACATTTTATAGTACAATTTCACAGATTAATCTGGATTAATCAGAGTTTAATTACATTAATTGATATTATTGAACACGCAATAACATTTTCTAAATTAAATACAAATCACAGTTCAGTAATATCGAGTCAAAAAATTTTAGAAATGATTAAATATTTAATTACTATTTATAAAGAAGAACAAATCCCAAAATTTAATAATATTTTCCCTTTCTGGGCTCACAAGTAACCTTTTCCAAATCCAAAATTATTTTTGCTACCCATGTTCCAATCCTGAAACCAAAAACTTACGAATTTTTCCATTTATATCCTATAATTCAAAATCACACATTATTTATCCCTCCTCAACCTACTTGGTCAGAAATCAAGAAGTCAATTTTATCAAAGAAGAATGTCCGGCGTTAGAAGAAAAATATTATTGCAAAGAAACATTTAAGTTAAAAGGCAATTATACTGTTGAATTGTTAAATGTTGAAAATTGTGTTGTTAGTAATATAAATCTCCGAGAAACTATATTAGAACAAGTGACAAATAACAAACTTTTAATAATTCCAAATTAAGAAACTGAAGTGATTTCCAAATGTGTTTCGGACCACCGTTACTTGAAAATAAGTTATCCATCAATTATAAAAATTCCAAAGAACTGCAGCATTCAAATAGAAAGTGAAATTTTCTCAACCAACATACAAATTAAAAAAAGGAAAATCGATAATATTACCGAAATTAAACTTCGAATTTTTAAATAATCAAATTTATAAATCTCCAAATTTAACCAGCATAGATTTTGAAAAGTATTTGAAATAAATAAAATTCGAGGAAAAGGAGAAAGAAGAAATCGAATTAAAAGAAAGAATAAAACAAAACGTGTAATATACCTCCGTTGTTCTTCATTCTTAGGGATGGAAGAGTTACATGGAGGAAATTCCAGAAGATTCTTTAAATAAAACGCAATAGGAGCAAATATCATAAACACTTTGTTTATGTTGTATGTTGTAAATAACTTTTTAATGAATTTAGTTCATTCAATGAACGAATATAGTTAATTTGCTTGTGAAATTAATTTTGTTCATTCAACTCTATAAAATTATTGTAATTTTGAGTTTAATAAAGTTTTTAAAAACATTTCGGTAATCGAAAATAAAATTCACGCAAGATTTTTAAGTTACGTTTATAGAACCATATTCATTGGTAAAATATTTCATATTTATTGAAAAAAATAATTTCACGTTTTTTAATTCGTATATATTGACAATATTTATAGTTTCCAGCTAATAAAAATGCCTCACATCTATTAAAAACAAATACTTTAAATATCAATTAGCTCTACTTTTTCCTTTAATGACGGGTTGCACCTTCTCTTTTTAAAAACCAACAGTTATCACCCATTATACCCTAATCCCATCGTCCTTGACACCGAATTTTCATTGTACTAATATCTTGGTGGAACCTTACACCCTGCTCATCACTGGCAACTCCCAAATTTTCAAAAAATATCAGATGGGAATGGAGGAAATGAATTTTCTAGAAGTTCACTAACTGTTGGTAGTTTGGATCAATATTGTTGCCCAAAAATCCCCTCGCTACATTAACAAACGCCTTCCATGCTCTAAGATCCTGCCTGGTGAGTTTTTTTATTATCGTCCAGCAATTTTCTTATTTGTGGTTCAATAAAAAAACCTTCCTTTAATTTGGCATCATTCAAATGGGGAGAGACTTCTCTACGGTATTTGAATCCATCACTCTCTTTATCCATAGCCTTTACAAAGTTGTTCATCAATCCAAGTTGAATGTGAAGGGGGGCAGAAGGACATTTTTGGAATCCACAAGGGGTATAAACTTAACATTTTAAGATCCCGTTTTAAACTCACTTCTTGATTGCCAATTTTTTTTACATAGTGTTGATCTACTGCCCGACTGTCCGATAGCAAAGTTTCGTAAGCCCTCTCTGAAGTCCCATTAAAACTCCAATCAACTCCAGGTCCCCACATATCTGCCACTTATAATTGTTGTAGTTAATTTTGTCTAGAAGTAAGCGAATATTTTTATAAGTTTCTTTCATCTTCGAAGAATGAGCAGTTGGTACAGATGTTTTTAAATTTCCGTACACGTACACAACAAATTTTCCATACTGTAGAATGCAGAAAATATAGAATTTCTTTTTCTAATGGGCGTAATTTTTGTCTCTTTGGCTAACAAGACAGGAAGCAAGAAGTTCAGACTGTTACTTTGAACAATCAAATGTGGAACTGGTACTTGGAGTAAAAATAGGGTCGGTGCATTGTTCTTCGGAATTTCTTGTTGTCTCTAGTATCTTCTAAAACAATACTTTGCGGATTTAAAAGCGTAATTGGTACTGGTAAATCTTCGTTATGGGGAACAGATCGTATAGCAAAGTGCAAATTTGGATACTCGATTTTGTACTTTCCTTTCTTAGAATAACTTTTAGTCTTTGTTAGACAAAAATAGCAGTCGTCAAAATGGTCAATAGGTTCCCGCCATACCATTGGAATTGCAAAATGAAGGTTTTTTTGTTCCCATTCATCCTCTGCACCAGTGACACGCTACAACTAACAAAGCACGCGTTGGGGCCACTCTGCTTGTCTTGGTCTCCAATTAAAGTACCAAAATATTTGAAATAGACTTTTTTCACATTTTCCGAACATGGCCTCGGCTTGCGATTTCACCATAAATTCTCCACAAATATAGCAAAATCGGTCAGGACAAATTTTGCAGCTGCGGCACGTTTGATGCGACATTTTCGTCTTTATAATAACTTTTTGTACCATGAATAGAAAACCATTTAATATGAATACTAATTTTTAATGTTAGTTTTATGTTTATTATTCTGAATAATACGGTACAGGTATTTTTTCGGCCATAAAATTTACCGATATTAACCGCCGCCCCTTTTATAAAATTACATACGTGCTAATGTAAACAGGGATAATCAAGCTATTGAAAAGTGGTACGTGTTAGGGCTTAATAAATATTTTTTCTATTATTCCATTTCAAAAATAAAGGTCTCAACTGTGTTACGAAAATCTTGTCGTCTTGCTTGAGGAACCGTACGAATCCCTACTACCATCATTTAGCAAGGCGCATTTACCGGCGTATTTCTTATTCATTTCTGTATATGCCAAAGTGTACGTCTATGTATTACGAATGCTTCATCATTTTATTACTCTCTTGTTCATAAAAAATAGTCCATAAACTTGTACTATTAGGATTTGAAAATTTATTTTTGTGAAAGTCGCTAGCATTCTTATTATAGTTTTTTCTCAATTTATTGTTAGAAAACATTGAGGTTAGGAAATTACTCTTTCTAATAGTATCACTTCTGGAGTTACTGACTATTTTCTAGCAATATGCTTTCATAATGCTTCTTAGGTTTACTCTTATACGATTTTTTCGTTTACTAATAATTATTGAGAAATTGGAAAAACCTAACCGAATCGTTCATATTAAACATTATTATAACGAATATTTTGTTGGGGTTCTAGGAAATAATGAATATTTTTTATTTTGCCTTTGCAGCAGAACAACAAAAAAAGAGATTCAATGGTTCCTAACGAAATTATCACGTGCACCAATTGCGGACCAAATCCATGTACACACACTGCAAATAACGGATGTCCAGAGGTAAATACAAATCGTTACCATTTTTAGTCCCTACAAAATTGGTGTTTATACAATTCCAGATGGAGAAAAAAGAAATATCAAAAGATTGAATGTATAAACGGATGAATGTATGAAAGGTTAAGTGTGAAAGAAAAAGAAATATTTTAAATACCTTACGAGGAGATGAATATTAACATTCAACGTGTAAATGCTTATAATTGAGGATCATTCTGGTAGTAAAAACTGGCCGTAACATGAAAATAATCATAGGTTTGAGTGATTAGTGACAAGAACCTAACCGCGTACAAAGAACAAAATCAATCAGCCGAACAAGAATTTGTTAAATTTGTACTTCTTCGTGGAATGGAGATTTTAAATCAGGAACCGGTGACCATAAACATGTTCCACATAAAATGGGATTAAGAGGATGATAATGAAACAAAAATTGACGGAAAATTCATCAAGGATCCCCACCACAAGATGAAGGTACAAATTGTTGCATTAGAGACCAAGAAAATCCACGAAAAGTATTTTAAAAATGGCGGAACAATTTATTTCCATAGATGGGCGCTCGAAACAGGCAACTTTGTCCATCCAGTTAACGGCCAGTAGCTAAGAATTATTTTATTTTCAAATAGTAATTAAAATAACAGTAGATAGTTAGTTAACCTCAAAATATTACATTTGTTGATATCATATAACATATTAAAGTAGAAGTTCTTTGTGGTTTATACACTCTTTGTCTTTTGAATAGTAAGATAATTCGTGATTTAAGATTCCAAGGAAATACCACTACAAAAGACCTTGCTAAAATTACTCGAGACCTTATTGATAAAATCGCTTCACGATTATTTCATATTGAAATTAAAACCTCTAACTCAGATTTGAAAGTATAACAGTAAAAACATTTTTAAATTCGAGTCATTTATAATCTCATTTACCTCGGAAATGACTTTTTAGTGAAACAAATATTTGTTTGGTTCATCATATCTATACATAAACAGGACAACAAACTAAAATACAACAGTTATTGTGGGATATCAAGTATAATAAACAGGGTATGTACAAAAATAATAAAGAAACTAATAGATCAGGATCAGGAATTACGGGGATGAAGCACAGGGTGAATTTACAACTGGAAGGTCCTGTACAAACAACATATTCTCTTTAAAGCAAATGATAGAGAATAAAACAGAAAGAAATAGACCAGTAAACCTAATGTTTATAGATTTACAAAAGGTCTTGTATAAAGATATGAAGTCTGCAGTAGAAATTGGAATCCTTCACAGTCAACGAAGGCTTAAGACTACATCTCACTAACACTTCTCAAAATATATGTTTCAGAAGCTATAACAACAAAATGGGGATCCAAATCGAAGATGACACCTGTTTATACACCATCCAACTTGTAGATGATCAGGTAATACGTGCAAAAGACAGAGATTACTTAGAATATATGGTACGCAAACTAGATGAAGAATACGGTGTATCAAGATTGCAGATGAACGAAGAAAAGACACAGTGATTGTGTTTAAGAGAAGATACAACAGACATACAATTAGAAAACAACGAAATTACAACGATATGTGAAGACTATCTAAAAATTATTTTTGTAAAAGATAGGACCTATGATACAGAAAAGAAATGGAGAATAAACATAGCAAGAACAATAACTAAATCACTGGATGGAATGTTCTGGAATATTGAAATAGAAAAACAACAGAGAATCGTTGGTATATGGACCGAAAACTGAATAAAAAAAATAGAAGCCACGGAAATGGACACTCTAAGAAAAGCAAACAGAACATCAAGGTAAGATCTAATCAGAAACGACGCATTAAAATAACAAATGAACCTGAAAGAAACAATTACAGAATAAATTAAGGAAAAACAGTTGATTTAATACGGGAACGTGCAGAGGATGGAGCAAAAATAATAAAGTAGATCCCACTTAAGAACAAATTATCATGGATGCACGGATTAAGAAAAAAATATTAATATTGTTACATTTTTTTTATAAATATTTTTACATTGTACTATGACCATAATTATAGTTCCTGATGATGAATATATAAGTATTCGAAAGCATGGAAACAAATTATATTAATCAGAGTGCACTTTGGTGTTTGATCGCCACATTACAAAACATTTCTTTTGAAAAACATCGAATTTATCAATTTCAAAAATCAATATACAATTTGATTCTTTATGGAAACATCAAGTTAATTGATTTATCTATCAAGCGGCATTTTGAATATTGATTTTTGAAATAAATTAATTATTTCCCAAACGATTAATACATAAGTATTCGAAAGCTCGAAATATATTAAAGTTAGTACATTTTGGTGTATAAAACGCACACAATATAACTGGAAAAGACTATTTCGACCTGTTGTGTCTATATATACGGGGTATTACATTGTTGTTTGATATGCATGTTACCTTAACATTCGCTTTTTAAATTTTAAGTTGCGCTCATTTAAATTAACACGTATATTTACACATTACTTGAACGGATAATCAATACTGCTCTGTAGATCACTTCAACGATATTGAAGCGTTGAAATGTCCCATATAATTTATGCATAAAATCTGTCAAACGCATGAGGATTGATTATAATTTGCAAAACTGATGCTATGATTGATTTTTATATTGAATTCATATATATATGCCTCATTATATGTTCTATTTCTACAAGGCTTCATGCAAATCTTAAATTGTTTGAAATAGTTTCCTATTCAACAACTTCAACTGACTCAAATGTTTCAATGTGCATTTTATCTTAGGAAACAGATAAAAATCACATAGTACAAGATACTGTAATTGAGGATCTAACCTAACCAAGTTTTTCTCGAATCTTCCATAGAACTATGGGAGGAGGAAAGAATTAAGAAGAGTTTCTATTGAACTGACAGGAGGTTGAGCTATTGATATATTTTGAATCCGTTCACCTTGTTTTTTGGAATAGGTTTTCTCTTTAGTATCGATAAATGTTTATGAATAAAGTGTCGATAAAAATCACACGGTACAAGATGCTTTAATTGAGGATCTAACCTAACCAAGTTTTTCTCGAATCTTCCATAGAACTATGGGAGGAGGAAAGAATTAAGAAGAGTTTCTATTGAACTGACAGGAGGTTGAGCTATTGATCTATTGTGAATCCGTTCACCTTGTTTTTTGGAATAGGTTTTCTCTTTAGTATCGATAAATGTTTATGAATAAAGTGTCGATAAAAATCACACGGTACAAGATGCTTTAATTGAGGATCTAACCTAACCAAGTTTTTCTCGAATCTTCCATAGAACTATGGGAGGAGGAAAGAATTAAGAAGAGTTTCTATTATACTGACAGGAGGTTGAGCTATTGATCTATTGTGAATCCGTTCACCTTGTTTTTTGGAATAGGTTTTCTCTTTAGTATCGATAAATGTTTATGAATAAAATGTCGATAAAAATCACACGGTACAAGATGCTTTAATTGAGGATCTAACCTAACCAAGTTTTTCTCGAATCTTCCATAGAACTATGGGAGGAGGAAAAAATTAAGAAGAGTTTCTATTATACTGACAGGAGGTTGAGCTATTGATCTATTGTGAATCCGTTCACCTTGTTTTTTGGAATAGGTTTTCTCTTTAGTATCGATAAATGTTTATGAATAAAATGTCGATAAAAATCACACGGTACAAGATGCTTTAATTGAGGATCTAACCTAACCAAGTTTTTCTCGAATCTTCCATAGAACTATGGGAGGAGGAAAGAATTAAGAAGAGTTTCTATTATACTGACAGGAGGTTGAGCTATTGATCTATTGTGAATCCGTTCACCTTGTTTTTTGGAATAGGTTTTCTCTTTAGTATCGATAAATGTTTATGAATAAAGTGTCGATAAAAATCACACGGTACAAGATGCTTTAATTGAGGATCTAACCTAACCAAGTTTTTCTCGAATCTTCCATAGAACTATGGGAGGAGGAAAGAATTAAGAAGAGTTTCTATTATACTGACAGGAGGTTGAGCTATTGATCTATTGTGAATCCGTTCACCTTGTTTTTTGGAATAGGTTTTCTCTTTAGTATCGTTAAATGTTTATGAATAAAGTGACGAGAAAAATCACACGGTACAAGATGCTTTAATTGAGGATCTAACCTAACCAAGTTTTTCTCGAATCTTCCATAGAACTATGGGAGGAGGAAAGAATTAAGAAGAGTTTCTATTATACTGACAGGAGGTTGAGCTATTGATCTATTGTGAATCCGTTCACCTTGTTTTTTGGAATAGGTTTTCTCTTTAGTATCGATAAATGTTTATGAATAAAGTGTCGATAAAAATCACACGGTACAAGATGCTTTAATTGAGGATCTAACCTAACCAAGTTTTTCTCGAATCTTCCATAGAACTATGGGAGGAGGAAAGAATTAAGAAGAGTTTCTATTATACTGACAGGAGGTTGAGCTATTGATCTATTGTGAATCCGTTCACCTTTGTTTTTTGGAATAGGTTTTCTCTTTAGTATCGATAAATATTTATGAATAAAGTGTCGATAAAAATCACACGGTACAAGATGCTTTAATTGAGGATCTAACCTAACCAAGTTTTTCTCGAATCTTCCATAGAACTATGGGAGGAGGAAAGAATTAAGAAGAGTTTCTATTATACTGACAGGAGGTTGAGCTATTGATCTATTGTGAATCCGTTCACCTTGTTTTTTGGAATAGGTTTTCTCTTTAGTATCGATAAATGTTTATGAATAAAGTGTCGATAAAAATCACACGGTACAAGATGCTTTAATTGAGGATCTAACCTAACCAAGTTTTTCTCGAATCTTCCATAGAAGTATGGGAGGAGGAAAGAATTAAGAAGAGTTTCTATTGAACTGACAGGAGGTTGAGCTATTGATCTATTGTGAATCCGTTCACCTTTGTTTTTTGGAATAGGTTTTCTCTTTAGTATCGATAAATATTTATGAATAAAGTGTCGATAAAAATCACACGGTACAAGATGCTTTAATTGAGGATCTAACCTAACCAAGTTTTTCTCGAATCTTCCATAGAACTATGGGAGGAGGAAAGAATTAAGAAGAGTTTCTATTATACTGACAGGAGGTTGAGCTATTGATCTATTGTGAATCCGTTCACCTTGTTTTTTGGAATAGGTTTTCTCTTTAGTATCGATAAATGTTTATGAATAAAGTGACGAGAAAAATCACACGGTACAAGATGCTGTAATTGAGGACCTAACCTAACCAAGTTTTTCTCGAATCTTCCATAGAACTATGGGAGGAGGAAAGAATTAAGAAGAGTTTCTATTGAACTGACAGGAGGTTGAGCTATTGATATATTTTGAATCCGTTCACCTTGTTTTTTGGAATAGGTTTTCTCTTTAGTATCGATAAATGTTTATGAATAAAGTGTCGATAAAAATCACACGGTACAAGATGCTTTAATTGAGGATCTAACCTAACCAAGTTTTTCTCGAATCTTCCATAGAACTATGGGAGGAGGAAAGAATTAAGAAGAGTTTCTATTATACTGACAGGAGGTTGAGCTATTGATCTATTGTGAATCCGTTCACCTTGTTTTTTGGAATAGATTTTCTCTTTAGTATCGATAAATGTTTATGATTAAAGTGACGAGAAAAATCACACGGTACAAGATGCTATAATTGAGGACCTAACCTAACCAAGTTTTTCTCGAATCTTCCATAGAACTATGGGAGGAGGAAAAAATTAAGAAGAGTTTCTATTGAACTGACAGGAGGTTGAGCTATTGATCTATTGTGAATCCGTTCACCTTGTTTTTTGGAATAGATTTTCTCTTTAGTATCGATAAATGTTTATGATTAAAGTGACGAGAAAAATCACACGGTACAAGATGCTATAATTGAGGACCTAACCTAACCAAGTTTTTCTCGAATCTTCCATAGAACTATGGGAGGAGGAAAAAATTAAGAAGAGTTTCTATTGAACTGACAGGAGGTTGAGCTATTGATCTATTGTGAATCCGTTCACCTTGTTTTTTGGAATAGGTTTTCTCTTTAGTATCGATAAATGTTTATGAATAAAGTGTCGATAAAAATCACACGGTACAAGATGCTGTAATTGAGGACCTAACCTAACCAAGTTTTTCTCGAATCTTCCATAGAACTATGGGAGGAGGAAAGAATTAAGAAGAGTTTCTATTATACTGACAGGAGGTTGAGCTATTGATCTATTGTGAATCCGTTCACCTTGTTTTTTGGAATAGATTTTCTCTTTAGTATCGATAAATGTTTATGAATAAAGTGACGAGAAAAATCACACGGTACAAGATGCTGTAATTGAGGACCTAACCTAACCAAGTTTTTCTCGAATCTTCCATAGAACTATGGGAGGAGGAAAGAATTAAGAAGAGTTTCTATTGAACTGACAGGAGGTTGAGCTATTGATATATTTTGAATCCGTTCACCTTGTTTTTTGGAATAGGTTTTCTCTTTAGTATCGATAAATGTTTATGAATAAAGTGTCGATAAAAATCACACGGTACAAGATGCTTTAATTGAGGATCTAACCTAACCAAGTTTTTCTCGAATCTTCCATAGAACTATGGGAGGAGGAAAGAATTAAGAAGAGTTTCTATTATACTGACAGGAGGTTGAGCTATTGATCTATTGTGAATCCGTTCACCTTGTTTTTTGGAATAGGTTTTCTCTTTAGTATCGATAAATGTTTATGAATAAAGTGTCGATAAAAATCACACGGTACAAGATGCTTTAATTGAGGATCTAACCTAACCAAGTTTTTCTCGAATCTTCCATAGAACTATGGGAGGAGGAAAGAATTAAGAAGAGTTTCTATTATACTGACAGGAGGTTGAGCTATTGATCTATTGTGAATCCGTTCACCTTGTTTTTTGGAATAGGTTTTCTCTTTAGTATCGATAAATGTTTATGAATAAAATGTCGATAAAAATCACACGGTACAAGATGCTTTAATTGAGGATCTAACCTAACCAAGTTTTTCTCGAATCTTCCATAGAACTATGGGAGGAGGAAAAAATTAAGAAGAGTTTCTATTATACTGACAGGAGGTTGAGCTATTGATCTATTGTGAATCCGTTCACCTTGTTTTTTGGAATAGGTTTTCTCTTTAGTATCGATAAATGTTTATGAATAAAATGTCGATAAAAATCACACGGTACAAGATGCTTTAATTGAGGATCTAACCTAACCAAGTTTTTCTCGAATCTTCCATAGAACTATGGGAGGAGGAAAGAATTAAGAAGAGTTTCTATTATACTGACAGGAGGTTGAGCTATTGATCTATTGTGAATCCGTTCACCTTGTTTTTTGGAATAGGTTTTCTCTTTAGTATCGATAAATGTTTATGAATAAAGTGTCGATAAAAATCACACGGTACAAGATGCTTTAATTGAGGATCTAACCTAACCAAGTTTTTCTCGAATCTTCCATAGAACTATGGGAGGAGGAAAGAATTAAGAAGAGTTTCTATTATACTGACAGGAGGTTGAGCTATTGATCTATTGTGAATCCGTTCACCTTGTTTTTTGGAATAGATTTTCTCTTTAGTATCGATAAATGTTTATGATTAAAGTGACGAGAAAAATCACACGGTACAAGATGCTATAATTGAGGACCTAACCTAACCAAGTTTTTCTCGAATCTTCCATAGAACTATGGGAGGAGGAAAAAATTAAGAAGAGTTTCTATTGAACTGACAGGAGGTTGAGCTATTGATCTATTGTGAATCCGTTCACCTTTGTTTTTTGGAATAGGTTTTCTCTTTAGTATCGATAAATATTTATGAATAAAGTGTCGATAAAAATCACACGGTACAAGATGCTTTAATTGAGGATCTAACCTAACCAAGTTTTTCTCGAATCTTCCATAGAACTATGGGAGGAGGAAAGAATTAAGAAGAGTTTCTATTATACTGACAGGAGGTTGAGCTATTGATCTATTGTGAATCCGTTCACCTTGTTTTTTGGAATAGGTTTTCTCTTTAGTATCGATAAATGTTTATGAATAAAGTGACGAGAAAAATCACACGGTACAAGATGCTGTAATTGAGGACCTAACCTAACCAAGTTTTTCTCGAATCTTCCATAGAACTATGGGAGGAGGAAAGAATTAAGAAGAGTTTCTATTGAACTGACAGGAGGTTGAGCTATTGATATATTTTGAATCCGTTCACCTTGTTTTTTGGAATAGGTTTTCTCTTTAGTATCGATAAATATTTATGAATAAAGTGTCGATAAAAATCACACGGTACAAGATGCTTTAATTGAGGATCTAACCTAACCAAGTTTTTCTCGAATCTTCCATAGAACTATGGGAGGAGGAAAGAATTAAGAAGAGTTTCTATTATACTGACAGGAGGTTGAGCTATTGATCTATTGTGAATCCGTTCACCTTGTTTTTTGGAATAGGTTTTCTCTTTAGTATCGATAAATGTTTATGAATAAAGTGTCGATAAAAATCACACGGTACAAGATGCTTTAATTGAGGATCTAACCTAACCAAGTTTTTCTCGAATCTTCCATAGAACTATGGGAGGAGGAAAGAATTAAGAAGAGTTTCTATTATACTGACAGGAGGTTGAGCTATTGATCTATTGTGAATCCGTTCACCTTGTTTTTTGGAATAGATTTTCTCTTTAGTATCGATAAATGTTTATGATTAAAGTGACGAGAAAAATCACACGGTACAAGATGCTATAATTGAGGACCTAACCTAACCAAGTTTTTCTCGAATCTTCCATAGAACTATGGGAGGAGGAAAAAATTAAGAAGAGTTTCTATTGAACTGACAGGAGGTTGAGCTATTGATCTATTGTGAATCCGTTCACCTTGTTTTTTGGAATAGATTTTCTCTTTAGTATCGATAAATGTTTATGATTAAAGTGACGAGAAAAATCACACGGTACAAGATGCTATAATTGAGGACCTAACCTAACCAAGTTTTTCTCGAATCTTCCATAGAACTATGGGAGGAGGAAAAAATTAAGAAGAGTTTCTATTGAACTGACAGGAGGTTGAGCTATTGATCTATTGTGAATCCGTTCACCTTGTTTTTTGGAATAGGTTTTCTCTTTAGTATCGATAAATGTTTATGAATAAAGTGTCGATAAAAATCACACGGTACAAGATGCTGTAATTGAGGACCTAACCTAACCAAGTTTTTCTCGAATCTTCCATAGAACTATGGGAGGAGGAAAGAATTAAGAAGAGTTTCTATTATACTGACAGGAGGTTGAGCTATTGATCTATTGTGAATCCGTTCACCTTGTTTTTTGGAATAGATTTTCTCTTTAGTATCGATAAATGTTTATGAATAAAGTGACGAGAAAAATCACACGGTACAAGATGCTGTAATTGAGGACCTAACCTAACCAAGTTTTTCTCGAATCTTCCATAGAACTATGGGAGGAGGAAAGAATTAAGAAGAGTTTCTATTGAACTGACAGGAGGTTGAGCTATTGATATATTTTGAATCCGTTCACCTTGTTTTTTGGAATAGGTTTTCTCTTTAGTATCGATAAATGTTTATGAATAAAGTGTCGATAAAAATCACACGGTACAAGATGCTTTAATTGAGGATCTAACCTAACCAAGTTTTTCTCGAATCTTCCATAGAACTATGGGAGGAGGAAAAAATTAAGAAGAGTTTCTATTGAACTGACAGGAGGTTGAGCTATTGATCTATTGTGAATCCGTTCACCTTGTTTTTTGGAATAGGTTTTCTCTTTAGTATCGATAAATGTTTATGATTAAAGTGACGAGAAAAATCACACGGTACAAGATGCTATAATTGAGGACCTAACCTAACCAAGTTTTTCTCGAATCTTCCATAGAACTATGGGAGGAGGAAAAAATTAAGAAGAGTTTCTATTGAACTGACAGGAGGTTGAGCTATTGATCTATTGTGAATCCGTTCACCTTGTTTTTTGGAATAGATTTTCTCTTTAGTATCGATAAATGTTTATGAATAAACAGTGACTTAAAATAATATATTTATTCCACAAAATTGATACTGGAAGAGAATTTTTTTTACTTAATCTAGCCGACGTGTTAAAAGTTCCATTGGTTAGTCTTTTACCCAAATTTAATTCATAGAGCATGTCTACAATTTTTTCGCATGATTTAAGAGTGCCATTAAAGTGTTAATTTTGGATTAGTACGAGAATATTCATAGAATAGAACAGGAATGTCAGGAAACGTTTCAGAACTACTTTTCAGTGGCACGTGATTTCGTGATACATAGTAAACTAAGTTCGGATCTGGAACGTCGCCGAAAATTCGATTTTCGTTTATTTAAAGGAAATAGATCGGACCTGTTTTCTTTTCAAAAATAATCTAACCTTTAGTAGGTGTCTTTTTTACAGGTCAGGAAAAAAGAGCCTCCGCATCCTATACGAGTAGCAAAGACCATAGACGTCATAGCGAGAATTACATTTCCAACAGCCTTCGCAATTTTTCTTATATTTTTCTTTTATCACTACAAGAGCTTCACCAACATCACGCATGAGGATTAAATTTTAATTAAGATTAAATGGACATTTTCCATTTATGCTTGTATGTAATAAACTACTGGATTATCAACGCAATTCTTACCGATTACCGATTCTTACGATTCTTAACATCGTATAATAATGAAATAGGAGAATTTAATAATTATTCTTTTTACCAAAAATCCTACAAGTGATTTGAAAGTTGAAGAAACATAATAGAAAATGTCCAGCCAATTACTTTATTAAAATTAAATAGTTATAGTTCATATTGAAACTTTGTTAAGCAATTGTGATAAGCTAAGGCCCGATCGCCTATATTATTTATTGTATAAAGGTAAATTTTAGAAATTTAAACATAAGCATGATTTTTTCTGTACTTTTTGTCAATTTTTAATAATTGATAACACATCATAATCAAGTGGTCCAATAATGTGTTAAATACCTATACCATAAAACCTCTCCATTCCCATACCAATAATATCCGTTCACTAAGTTTTCAAAAAATAATTTCATTCGATGTATACAGGGTGATTGATTAGTGTAAAAGCGCCTCCTTTGTCCTCCGAGATATCAATTTGAACATTTGAGATATTATATCCATAATTAGTCTTCAAATTTGGAAATTTAAAATATGCAATAAAATATAAAATGTTTCATGCAAAAAAATGTAACTTCGATAAGGCACAGCATTCTTAAAAACCCTGTAAGATTGTAAATAATTTGGTAACCGCTATAATCCCTCAAATTTTTAAATTGATATCTCGAAGGAAAAATGAGGCACTCAATTTTATCGTACTAACAAAACACCCTGTGTATATATAAATACAGGGTGTCCCTAAATTTGATTGCCTAGCTTCTAGAGGAAATTCCTTGGGTCAAATTATACTTTAGGAGTCGGGGTTTGTGTGAATGACCCCTGCTGCACGTAAAAAACTAAAAATAATCTATCATTTGAGATTTATCGTCAAAAAATTTATTTTCAAACTTCAACTCCCTGTATCTGGGAAAGGATGCGTTTGCTGGCATAAGTTCCCTATAATTTGACCCAAAGAATTTACCCTAGAGTATTGGCAGTCGAATTTATGAACACCCTGTATATGAGAACTAGGATATTCGGTATAGCAGCAAATTTGGAAATGAGAACTATTTATTGAACTTCCGAGCTTACGGGAAATCATCAGGAATGCCACAAAATAAGCCAGGTGTCGTCTTATATACGTCAATATTTAGTTATTTTTTGACCACAAATTATGTCCTGGAGACGTAAAAATCACGTGTCACATGTCACAATCATCTTTTAACGTCCTAGTTTTTCTTGACTTGACTTACCAGTTTTATACTAAATTTTCCCACCAATAAACAATCTCCTGAGAAAATTAATTGTAATTAATTAATTCTAGAATCTTTGCATTCATTCTTCGACTACTAAACTATAAAGTGGACTGTAAGGAATTGGGTCTTTGTCCCTATTTAAGCTACTCTTACATCTAGCAATTTCCATGCTTTCAAATGCATCCAACGATATATTATTGGATACATTTGTTAACAATTTTACATTATTAATATTTATGTCATGATTGTGACTAGCAGCTTTATCGGCAATAACTGATTTTCCGGTCCGACCATATTCCAAATGAGCTATGTGCTCTTTAAACCGGACAATAACGGATCTCTTAGTCTGCCCGATATGCCGTCATAATCACCACAGTTTATTTCATATATAAGTACCACTTTTTTTCAATGTATTGTTTGATTTATAAACCCACTCTGCTAAATATTCCTTCCAATCCTTTTGTATGTATAAAGAGGATTGAAATGTACCTGAGCAAATTTTCCTCGTTTTTCACTTTGGGTTTGGAAAAAATTGGTCTAGCATAGAGATTTCTTAAACCTATGACGATTTATTAACCTATTTACAATTCTTTTATCATAACCATTGATTACAGCTACATCTTCAATGAAGGACTTTTCCTTATTTTATCTCTCGATGGAAAGTGGAAAATGGATTAAACGATGGATACAATGAAAAGAATCAGTCGGAATATACCTGCACGTAGCGTGTTTTTCCTAAATACATCAAATTCTAAACTATTCTTAATTACTAAAGTATCTAAAAATGGTAACTGTCCATTATTTTCCATTTCATAGGTGAACTTTATAGATGGATATTTTGAGTTTAGTTTGCCTTCTTCTATGGCGAAAATATCCATATACCTATACTATATACCTCGGGAAAATACTGAAACTCTTGACTGATTTGCTTCTCAAAATGACTCATGAACAGTTCAGTCATGAACGGTGATAGGCAGTTTCCAATTGCTGTTTCTTTGTCTTGCTTGTAGACTTTGTTGTTGTATTGGAAATAGTTTTGTTCCATTCATATTTTGGTTAACTGTAGATATTCTTTAATTACATCAGCTCCCAAATTATTAGATCTCAGTAAGTCCTCAAGGTACTCGAAGGTCTGCGGGATCGGCACGCTGAGAAATAAGGAACTTACATCAAAGGAGATTAAAATTTCCCCATCTTTAATTTCTGTAGTCTTCACTTTGTGAATTCTTCACTGAAAAACTCTCAATTTTGATGGGAAGATTTTCAAACTCCTTAGTTAACCACCTGGAAATATTGAAACTAGGTGTACAAATAGGTCTCATTGCCTTCCCAGGTTTGTGAATTTTGGGAAAACAATAGAGCTTTAACAATGTTGGGTTAATTCCTTACAGCCCACTCAATAGTTTAGTAGTCAAGAAATGAATATGAAGATTCCCGCCAAGGAGTTATGCCCGCTAGAATTTTCACGGGAGAAGGTTTATTGGTGGGAAAATTTAGTATAAAACAGGTAAGTCAAGTTAATAGGTTTTATTTTACCTTCAGTCTTTGAAGACGATAACTTGTAGTGGTGATAAATGAAATAGAAGAGATATAAAAATTATTCGTTCACTCCCAACAAAAGGGAATTTTTATTTATAATTTCTATGAACTAGATATGCTAATATGATATTGGAAACAGCGTATGAAGGATCAGTAAGCTTTTGCCTTCTTGGTAGCTAGCTAATATGAGTGCAAACCGGTTATTCTTTTCATTGGTAAACTCAATACCTACAGTAATGGACTAAAAAATATTCAATATACTCCCCTACTCTCTCCACATACCTTTCCATACATTTTTTCCAATGATCGAAGCAATGCTGGAAGTCTTCTTTGGTGAAGGCCTTCAGGAGCTCTGCCGTTGTTTGCTTTACCGCTTCCATCGACTCAAAGCAGATCTTTTTCTAACCTTTCAAGGAAATCTGAGCAAACCCTTTGACGCAAGAGCTTTTGGTCAGGAGTTGGATTTTTTGGCAAGACTTTTGTCATGTGTAAAATTTTTCTACCCGTTTATTTATCGGCGTTAGCAGCCTCGGCAATCATCCGGATGCTCAATCGACGATCTGCACGCACAATTTCGTTGATTTTGGTCACTGTTTTCGGAGTGGAAACAGTCACAGGGCGACCTGGGCGCTGGTCATCTTCAGTTCTCTCTCAGAACTCACTAAAGCGCTTAAAGCACTCAAAAACACGCTCACGGGATAGAGAATTGTCATAGAAGTGCATAGACAAGATATCTAGATACCCAACGCTCTACTCGTTTAGTACTCCACCCGTCTAGGGCACCCTCTAGGCGCGCAGTCTCGTTATTTAACATCCAGAACATCGTATTCCATGTTTCCTCATTCGTACTATTTTTTCTGGTCTTAGTTCTACTCCCAATCTGCATATAGATGAACAAAAGAATTAGATTGAGCCGCGTTGGAATTTCGGCTCCCACTTTGGAGCCAGCCATTATCAAGAGAAGGGTGGTGGTGTTTCGTTCATTCGTATTCCGATTCAGTGGTCTCAATCAAACAAAAAAATTATGAAATGATTAAAATAGAAAATAAAAATTAAATGCTTACCATTAACACTAAACACAATCACTTCTAGTCTCGATGGCAGGTTTTGAGGATTAAATGTGTGGAGTTCGATTTCCCGGGGGTTTTAGAGGAAATGTTGTTGTTGTGTGGATGAAGAAGGTGTTAACGATAATCTTTGGTTATCGCCTCTCGTGTTCAGACAGTTTGGACGTTTCTCTATTTCGATAGCTTCTCGAATAATCCTGAACTTGAAGAAGCGAACTAGAGCTATAATTTTACTTCTATTCAAATCGATTGTGTAACCGGTATGGATACGATGTTCGGCAAGGGTGAAGAAAATATCAGAATTGGTGACAGCAACAAGAGTTTCTTTACTCTGAGGGAAACTCGTTGATTTGTTTGGCCTATATCGTAATACGGGCAATTTGAGCAGGTGAAAGTGAAGATGGCGCCAGATAGCGATCGCTAGGGAATTTGAATAGCAACGTACAAAAATCTGTATAAAATGATCATCGCTACAACGACTAGATTTTTAAAATAAAAAGAGAAAACTAAACAAAACTTGTTCAACGGTAAAATGATCTTATTGGTTAATTCTAATAAATTACGTGAACCAAATAGCAACGCTTCTTGAGGTTTGTTATAGAACACTAGAGAGACGTAATACCGTCGAAAATGGGTAGTAGATATAAAACTTTCCTTGCAATTCCAAACCGTATTCAAGAGAAGATGTAATTCAATATTCGTGGAGGCATTAGCCAGGAAGAAAATATCTAGAAGATGGAGTTGATCATCCTTCATTCCATTCCTCTTTTTCGGTTACTACTTTCAAAATAATTCTTCCCCAATGCTACTATAATAGGTAAATGCTACCGAATGTTGTGAATTTCAACAATTGGTTATCGAATCATTGAAGTTTCCTCCATAAACTTTGAACCAATGATGAAATTGCCTTAAATTTAAGCAATACTCTTGGGAAAGATATTTCTGAGGTAAAAAAATTTGATTACAATAATATTAAAATTGGCACGTGCATCTTAGTCTTTTTTATTAATATATTTACCCATTTCAACTTGTTGTTTATTGCAATGGGTTCTTAGGATAATGATTGTGGATCCTTCACAAATTAACAAAGGTAAAAGATTTAAGATCAAAATTAACAATGTTTATTTACATTCATTATAATATACATCTCTGACAATCCCATCGAAGCATTACTGTTTTTATACTATGAAGCAATTATTTAGACAGCTCAAATTATAGTTTATTTATCTTGTAGGATATTTACTGCAATGAGTTTGGATATTTGCTGTTTTGTATCACTTCAGTAAGTTTTAAGTAAAAGTTAAAGTTACAAGTGTCTTAATCTCTAATAGACCCCAAAAAAGAATTAGAAAAATACATTTTGAACTAACTAATTCTTCTCTAGCATCAACTGTATCTCGTCCAAAGTTTTCCCTTTCGTTTCCGGTATGAAAAAAATAACATACAATGAAGTCATAAAAGAACAAGATGCAAAAAAATAAAAAGGAACATGAATGCCGTAAGTATCTTTCATAATGTTGTACAAATTAATTGAAATCAAAGCCGATCCGACGTATACGGTATCCACCAAAGCCATGCCCAAAGCTTTGATTTTTGACGCGAAAATTTCAGCAGTTATAACTATAGGCACCATCCCTAAACCATATTTATAAACCAGAGCATAAACCATAACTGAAACTAAGGGTAGCCAATTAAAGTCCATAGAATCGTGTTTTAATTCCTTCAGATGAAAATATACGGCTAAACTAAGAAGACTTAAACCTGTTAATATACTGGAAAGACATAACAACATTTTCCTTCCAAATTTATCGACTGTACTAGAGGCTAGTGCAGCTGCCAAAAACATTATACTTGCAAAAATAATAGCCGTCAATGAGGGTTCCAAATACACCGAACCGGCCGCTGCTAATATTTGATGCATATTCATTAATATGACATTGACACTGCTGAATTGTTGGGCTGCGTTCAGAACGGTCATAATTAAAAAAGCTTTTCTATAACTTTTTACTTTGATAATATCTTTAATGCCGCCATTTTCAGATTTTTGTCTCTCTACGGCCAACATAATCTCAGTCAGTTCTTTTTCAACTGAATCGTAGGATCTGTAAAATTTCAACGATTTTTCTGCCGCTTTTCGGTTACCACAAAGAAGTAGGTAGTAGGGAGTTTCCGGTAACAAAGAAAAAATAGCTAATTCAATTATTAGCAAGCATATACCTATAATCGGTGGCGTATTGTAAGGTGCGTAAGGACCTGTTATGTAAATAGTTAAAACTCCTGTAAGCATCATCAAATATATTATGCTAGATAGAAATCCTCTGATTTTTTGATCTGCTATTTCCGCAATATAACAAGGAGCTGCAACAAAAGCCATATCCCCACCCATTCCTGCTATCACACGTGATAAGTAAATAAATTCGAGTCTTGTCACAAATATTAGAATAGTCCAAGCTACGAGTAGTAAGAAAGAAGCAAGAAGTAATGATTTTTTTCTCCCTATTCTATTCACTAAATAAACGGTAAAAGGAAGTCCTATGATAGCTCCCAATAAAACCCACGTTTCCAACCATTCAGCTTCGTGTTGGGTCATGGTTATGTGACCTTTTCCACTGACAAAGTAAGGTATCATTGGCGACGTCCACCCTACAGTCATACCATCCGAAATTGCCATTAAATTAGCTACAAAAAATAAATGTATTTAAAGCATAAATAATAATCTTAAAAATATAGGATCATGGCATCGTCCATTCTCTATAAATCTAAATATTTCTGAAGTTGTTCAAAATATTGGACCCCTGTCATACTATATGAAAGAAATCGATTAACCTAATACTGAAAAAGAAGAAGAAGCATATGACGCAAACCAGTAACATAAGACCAACAATGAATGTACGACTAAATATGTCACTCAATAAGTCATGTGACTGATACACAGATAGCGCTGTCAAGTACAAACTGTCAGAAGACTATGTGTAATATTCCATAGAAGGAAAACCTTCTTGTATGGAAGATTAGTTGTAAAAGTGTCCAGTTGAAAACAGCAAATTATAATACGAAAATTCGCCAAAATAGCGCTAGTGTAGCAATTGAAAATATGAATTAGCTGTTATATATTTTATGTAGAATTTTCGAATAAATTTGTATATTATAAGTTTCTTCGAAATATTTTTGTAATTTAATTTACTATCCTACTCTAATAGTTTGTGGCGCTTTTTTTTTAAATTCTTCCGCTTGCTACTATATGGAGATGGTTCTCATTAACTTTACATTCCATAATTTTCATATTTCAAATAGTCAGAAAAAAGTGACAGCCATTTAAGTGAAACTACTTTAGTTATTTTCAAAATAATTTCGGGTGTTAATTTATCATTGCTTCTTGATAAAAAAATACAGTACAAGCTCTGCAATGGCTTCAAAAGTGTTATCCGGACTCTGTTCCATCAAAAGAACTATTTGTTTTTGGTTTGCCGAATTTAAACGTGGTCGTACAAACACCGATTATGGTGAACGTTTTGGTCGTCCAATTGAGATTGTTACTACAGAAAACATCGTAAATTGAGATAACTGAGGCCCTTAAGATATCAGAAGGCAGTGTGTTTACTACTTTGCATGAATATTTGACCATCAGAAAGCTTTTTTCAAAGTGGGTGCCGCGTTTACTCACAATCTTTCAAAAACAACAACGTGTTGATGATTCAGAGCAGTGGTTAATCATGGTTACACGTAATAAATCAGATTTTTTGCCTCAATATGTGACAATGGATGAAACATGGATCCAGCATTTCACTCCGTAATCAAAACGATCATCATCTGAATGGACTGCAGCCGATGAACCACGTCCGAAGCGTTCAATGGCACAACAGTTAGCTGGGAAGGTTACGGCATCAGTATTATGGGATGCGCATTGAATATTGTTCATCAATTATCTCCAAAAGAGAGAGGCAATCAATAGCAATTACTACATAGAGTTGTTGGATCGTTTGTTCCACCAAGACAATGCACCGATTCACAAGTCTATGGCAACGGAGGTTAAATTGAACGAATTGCTTTCTCATCCACCGTATAGTCCAGATCGGGCCTTCAGTGATCACTGGCTATTCGCTGTTAACACACAACAAAGAAATTCAGCTCAAATGAAGAAGCAATTGCTGAATTTTAAGCCTGTTTTGAGGCAAAAGACAAATCCTTGGGCGATTTATTACATATTGGACTTGTCATTATTATTGTTATTATTATTAAAGTGAATTGAGTCAATTTAGCCCATTATTTCACTATATAATAAAAGATACAGTATTTATATTTGTATATTAGATGAACTCAAACTGCTCATAAACTGACTCATGACCACTTTCACTCTCACCATTCAATTGTCGTCAATATTTGAGCTGTGGCTATTAACAGCAGTACTTGGAGCCATAATGGCGTAATATTGTACTCAGCGACGACCGTAGAAAAGAGAGCGACCGCACTGGGACAGAAAGGTCCTATATCTGGCAATAAATCGAAAAAGTAATTAGCATAAAAAGTTTACTTTTCATAATTTTTGGAGAAACCAATATCTCCTTTATTACAACACAGGTAAATGTTAATGTTAACATTAATCCCAAGCGTTTACTACATGTACTAAAGTCAGTTTTCTATTGATAGTGTACGTGCATTTTTGTAGATTTTTTTGTGTGGATTTAAAGTTATATTTTCAAATTTTTTGCTTGAATTTCAACATGGAACCTTCGACTTCAGGTGTGTAACAACATTTTAATAACATAATCTCCGTAGAAAAGTTTATGTATTTAGTTAATATTATTTAAAACAAAAAACAAAATAAAACAATATTATTTTAACAATTTACAAAATATATTTAAGCTTTTAGTTGGCTTCCAATGTAGTCCAAGTTTTCAATTATTTTTTTTATAAAATTTTTGTCTGTGGAGGATAGAACTCTTTAATATTCTCAGAATTTCAAATAAAAATGAAATTGATGAACAATTTGATTATTTAAAAGATGAAATAATGAAACGAACGAAATGTGAAAGTGAAGAGCTTTTAAAGCGCTTAAATAAAACTTTATCATATTTCAAATTTAAATCGCGCTGGATGAAAGCGTTCAGAATAGAAAAAAGGGGTTTCTCAAAAATAATGCTGAGTGGCTTGATACATCAATTCCATTTAAAATGATATAAGATGTAAAGACTTCTAAAAGGAAAAAAGATCGCCCAGAAAGTTCCGATGCAAACGAAACGACTAAAAACAAAATAGTTGAGATAGTCTACATCAATAAATGTATTAAATTATGCCATTCAAATTAGTTTAAGAGCTACTAGAAAAACGCAATTTTCAAAAGTGTTGATATTACCAGTACATATTTGACACGTGCGAGTCGATAGCATTTAAGAAGTCGCTTGAGAAACAAATTATGTCAGGGGAAGACGCTCTAGCGGTTTTAGTGGACGCGAAGTTATCTTGACACCAGTGTGACATAATCATTATCAGGGCTCCAGAAAAATTTTTCCACCGTCATAACCATTAAAAGAAAATTTCAAAAGAAAAAAAATTGAGTGCCTTCCTAAAGAAGCAAGGGATTTATTAAAATCGAGCTTCTGCAACACTGTGGTTTTGACAAAATTAATGACGCCAAAGATGGTAGAGAAAGCGATGACAAGAACAGCTCTTTTGATTCTGAAGATGATGGAAATAAATTACTAGGAGAAAATAATTATATCTAACGATAATGTCTTTTCAATTAAAATAAAACTCAAAATGTTAACTATGTGTTTTATTTGTATAAGTAATAACATTAATAATAATAAACTTTGGCATATATTTATAGAGTTCCTGATTTATTGCTAGGTATAGGACCTTTTCGTCGCAGTATCGACTTTATATTGGAATTGCTGTTGACAGGTATGTGCACCGGATTACTGAAGTAACAGTTTGAATGATTATTACTTATTGTAGCCGATCACCTATTATGTTTATTGCAGGCAATCTGATAGTTCAACGTTATATTAATGATAATTTACAAATTATTTTGGTGACTTTCCCGTCCACAATCTTTCTTTTTAGAAACACCATCCATATTCACATACATACAGGGTGTCCCACGGCGAGTTAAAACTAGCCGTATATGGCAAAATACTTATAATAGTAGAATTATGAAAATTTCTACGTTACAGACCCTTATAAATTATTTTTTTTCGAGAATACCCTTGAAGATGTGAAAATGGTTTCTATTCGGTTACTCTTAGCAAGGTCAGACGTATTTGAATCTATGCTGAAACATTTTTCATTTTATACAAGGTGTGCATAAAAAGGGTTCAAAGTTTAACTTCATAATTACCAGATTTTTTCATTTTTTCAATTGGAACCACTCGGTTTTTCTATTTTAATGCATTCGGGGGTAAAAAATGAGGCAAATTCATGTATACTTTCGTATAATTAAATCCTCCCGTTATCCAGATATTAAATGTTTTCTGTAAATTTTTAGAAATGCCAATGCAGGTCAATAACTGGTTTAATTCGATTAACTTTTGCTTCAAATGAACCGCATAGCTTCAAATTGTTAAGAATTCTTTTAACAGTATGCGAGTTTGGTCGAGGTCCATCTGGATATCATGCAGCAAATAAACTACATGTTCTTGTAACAACTTTGTCACATTCACCATGTATTAAAAGCAAATTTACATAATCTCAGTTATTAAATTGAGAACGAGCCATTTCGAAAGTCATTTAATACGAAACCTACTAAAACTATACATGAAAAATTAAAACTTGTTAAAAAATACAATAATAATTTAAAACCTCAAATATATCGGAAACGAGTAAAAGTTGGAATGGGATTTGTAAACAAAATTTGATTTTTTTCACACACCTTGACAAAATAAAATTTATACCACACCTGCATCTCTAAAAATTTAGAGAAAACATTTAATATCTAGATAACGGTAAGTTTTTTTAGGTGTAGAAAAGTATACATGAATTTGCCTTATTTTTTACCCCTGAATGTATTAAAAAAGGAAAATCCGGGTGGTTCTATTTAAAAAAATAAAGAAATTTGATATTTATGAAGTTAAACTTTCAACACTTTTTATACACACCTTGTATAAAATGAAAAATTTTACAACATAGGTTCAAATACGTCTAGCCTTGCTAAAAGCAAACGAACAGGAAACATTTTCATATCTTTAAGGATGTAGTCGTAAAAAAATAATTTATAAGGGTCTGCAACGGTCAAATTTTTTACAAGAAAATTAATAACTCAAAAAGTATGCATTTTTCGAAAAAAGTTTCAGACAAAAGTATACTAAAATTTTAGTTCTTATCCGAAAATCCAAATGTAGAAATTTTCATGATTTTACTATAAGTATATATATAAGATAGTTTTAACTCGTCATGGGACACCCTGTATATGGTAATAATGAAAATATAAAGAACAGAAAAACGAACTAGTTACAAATTAGATGTTACTACTTACCTACAAGGGCAGCAGAAATTTGATAAACTGTACCTTTTTCAATTTTGTACATTTTTTCTAAATGTGATTAGAATTTTTATTTAGCTATCTCTAACCGAACTGAGCTTACAGACTGCTAAAATTAAAATTAAAAAATTAAAGCTAGATGTAAATATTAATTTATGAATATGTTAATTGTTGTAATTCGAAGTATTAAATGAAATCCTGTTTATACTTTAATAACGGTTTTATAGATATAATACATTTTCCAACGGATCTAACAGATAAAAACAAAATTTTACTTTTTGACATTATTCACTCCGATGCAATTAGAGAAAACACAGTTGTACTTATATTAGAATAAAAGAAGTTTAATCAGCCCTCATTGTTACAAGAGATACTTGATTAGTGATAGGGAAGCCCAAAAGGGAAAATATAAAACCTTAATATAGGAAAGTGCGTCGAAAGCTAGTAAAGTATAGTACAGACTAATATAGAAATGAATCTTTACAAAAAATCGATCGCATCATATTAACACTAGACAAGATTAATAAACTTTAACTCAAAATACCGTACTGCGATTGTTTTTAACGCATTTTGTACAATAAAAATTCATCCACTTACAAATCCTGTCAAAAACCGTAAGTAAAATTGTGTGCTTTGCAACCACGACGTCGTCGCCCGCGAAAGCTACAAGCCTCCCTCGGCAAAATCAGTTTTAGTAGCCCATGGTACTAGCACTGAATTTTGGGGAACCCCTCCAGTTATTTTGTACTTCTTGGGGCCGCTCACTGTATGTTAGATGAGGATTCTGTAGGTGAAGTAGGAAGCTACCATCCTCTGCAGGTATCCTATCGTTCGAAGGGCCTCCATAATGCGGTCCGATCTAATTGTATTAAAGGCGTTCTAGTTTTTAGTTCCTTCTTTCCATCTGGCACCTGAGATCGATTCTTTTGCGGTGTTGACGACGAAGTTTTGGTTATCTCCTAGTTCTACTACGGCTTCTATCCTTCTGTGTAGTACACGTTCAAGGATTTTACCGGCCGTATTTAGCATACAGAGCGGACGATGGTTCATCCGATGGCCTCTTTTCATTTGACAGAAGCCCTAGTCTCTGCCGCTTCTACGTGGTAGGAAATGTTCCATCATCAAAACACTCGTTATGCTCTGAGCATCAAGGATCAGTACTGGTTCTGAGTTGATGGTTATTTTGAGGGAAATGTTTGGAATACCATCTGGACTAGGGATCGAAAAAATAAGAATAAGATTGCTTCTGGTAGATACCTGCCTTGTACATCCTGCTATAACCGATCTAACCAATACCACAAGTGCTAACACCAGAAGTGTCCATAAACCAATGGACAAAATTGTCATAAAAAGCCTTAAGTCACTACCGAAGATGGATTTTAATGGAATTGGTAAGAACAGATGGAAATTTTAAGGCTATTGTCTTGGACGCAGTACAAAGGATCAGCAGGAATGAGGTACTGAATACACTGTTTACACCACCACTACAACAACACTCACAAGTACACTTGCGCGTTTCGATAACCAAGTTATCGTCTTCAGAGACTAGTAAACTAAAATCTAATGACTTGACTTACCTGTTTTATACTAAATTTTCCCGCCAATAAACCTTCTCCAGCGAAAATTAATTCTATCGGGAAAAAGCTCCTTGGAATAAATGTAAAGATTCCCGCCAAGGAGTTTTTTCCCGCTGGAATTAATTTACGCGGGAAAAAGTTTATCGGTGGGAATTCCACCTGGACGAGACGCTTTTACGTTTTTCACTCTGTCGTAAGCTTCTCACAGTTTTTCTTCTTTAATTGGCGGAATCGTCTTCCCTCTCATACTGTTCTACGTAAAGATAGTTTCGATATTTTTGGAAACGAAACTTCAACACTCTTCTGCATGAGCTGAGGGCATGTTGGCAGTGGCATATATAGGTTTTTCAATCGCGTCATGACCTACCTCCACTTCATCCAGCAGCTCGCACCATCATTGCTTCTTAAGGAATCTGATAGCTTTATTGATTTTCCGTCGAGTCCCTTTGTATTTTGTCCTCAGTTCTTCGAATTGTGGTTTTATCCGCGCCCTTTTCGCAAGACTTCTCCTTCTGGTGTACTCGATTGAGTCGCTCCACCAGTACACCGGTGATGACTTGTTTCCTCCTCACTTCCAAGGCATAGAAGCATCACAGGCATTGGTGATTCCTCGTTTGTTTTTGCCGCCGCACTGTCAGTATCGATCCGGTGATTTTTCAGTGCTATTAAAAACGCCTGGATCGAAAGTGCTAGTTTTCCAGCCATTTGTTTTGGTCTTGCAGATTGCTAATCCCCTAATTCTGTTCGTGGGTATCTTCCAGAGTATCTCGCTATGATCACTGGCGTTGTAAATATCCGAAACCTACCAGGTGTAATTTTCTCTGACAAGGCTGCTGCTCACAAAGGTGACCAAGGTCCAATATTGAGCTCGCCACTGTTCAGCAGAACGACTTTTGTGTGTGTGATAATCATTAACCTTAATAATGAAACAAAACTTCAAGCTTATATTTATATTTCATGTAAAAAATCCCAATGCTAATTTAACAGGTGGTTTGAACATTTTTGTTTTGTTGTAGTGTTACCTGTTGTTTTTGAAACAAGCAAATGATAGGATCATTGAGGATAAATGAAATATTTTTTAATGCGGGGGTCATCGGAAAAGGTATTTATCGTGATTTGGTTCTGTGAGTGCTCGAGAAATAAAATTATAAAAACGAAATCATAAAGAGATCGAGCATCATATACTGAACACACTATTCAATAACACACCAATAATCACAATAATATGGTAAGTACATTGACTGCGTGCGTTTCATCAAAAAAGGTGAATATGTATGTTAATTGTAGTAAACAGTATGACCAACAAATCTAAAAAGTCAAAGCGAAATTTTCGTTTCAAAATATTGAGAGGAAATTACACTTACACTTAAAAGTGTAGCTGGTCAATCAACATGAATACAGTACAGCAGACAGCGCAGTTTACCTTTATATATGATCGGAGATTGATTTTAGGTCTCTTCTGATTTAAAATTAGGTTTTTTTTTCTCTTATTTTTAACGAAAAGGTGAAAATTTCACGTTGAGGTCTTTATCAAAATATGACTTGACACTGACAATTTTCTTTTACGTGTAGTAGATTCCGTTGCAAAAATTTTCGAATCTTTATAATTTTTTTTATATTTTCTCATACAGTTTCAAGAAACTTCTTCATTTCCGTCGGGCAATTAAGTGTCTCCTTGAGGTTGGTTTTCATATCAAACTGCTGGTATGCGGTAGAAGTCGGTGTGCTTAACCGACACAGGAACGTTACAACTTTGGCAGATAGGACGACTTTCTGACCACAAATAGCCGTGAGGTTGACGCGGAGACTTCTTATTGTCACAGCTTCTCTCCTATTCAGAAAGTTTAGTGGATAGATGTTATGTAATGCAGCAGTACTCTAGCTCAATATATAGCGCCAAGATTTTTGAAAGGGTTTTTTGGAGTTAGTCTTCAGATCATTGGCAAGCTGAACTGGGATTTCGGGAGGATTCTTTGTGGTTTCTTTGGCATGGCAATCTGTAGATTCGTTTTCAGCAATTCCAGTGTGCGATTGAAGCCAGATGAGAAAGACTGTTATCAAGAACAATGAGAGTTTGGTAGATGTCGTGAATGTTTTGGACTATTGGATGGTCGGTGAATATGGTTGTATGGAGTGATAAATTTGAAAGCTACTGTATAATTTACCAGTGTAAACACTACACGTGGAGGTTAATCGGAAAGAACTTATGAGTTCGTGGTTTGTAGTGACTACGCAATAGACACCGGATTCAGCTTTAGATGCATCCGTATAGAGAATTACGTCGAAGGATTTTTATACAAAATTTTTGTAATCGAATTTATGTTGTTTTGGTATTTCGTGGTTCGTTAATGCAGTTTTTTTATCGTATTCATGACCTTTTAGTCTATTTTCTAAATACTGAGATGTCTGCCCTATATAGACAGCTCACAATCAGTACAAGGTACTTGATATATAATATTAATACTTTTGTTTTTGGGAGTTTTAGATACAAATCCTTTAAATTTTTAAATTTATGTTATGGAGGCCTAATCGTTGAAGAAGTAAATAGATTTTCTGAACATTAAACTTGGAAGGAAATTTGAGATATTCTCCGCTTAGTTTGATTTAAAAATAAGTATTTTCCTTTTTTGATACTATTTTTATTTCGTTCCAAAATCCCGGATACCTTTTTCAATAACCTTGTATAATAACTAAAAACACTTGCCAATTTCGAAGTCACACATAATATTTTGATATTTTATTAGACATTCAGTTTGTATTCTAAAAGTTTTATCAAAATCTCATAAAACACACAGTCCAACGATATTCTAAAATAATACTGACCCAGATCATTTTTAATTACTGCAAATATTGTAATTAAATAAAACATGACAATGAAATATTTGATGAAAAATCAAGTCATTTATTGTAAAACTATCTAATGAAGATAATAAATTTGAAAATATAGTGCTAAAACCTCAAAAAACAAATTAAGAAATGAAGAATTCTTCAACCCCAAAACAATAAAAAAAAAATGAAAACGACAATAGATCTTTGAAACCAATAATAAAACAAAACACTGTGGTACATAGTTATGCCCAGTGTATTATGGAGTGGTGCTATAAGAAGACGTATTTCAAGATTTATATGGCACAAAAAAGCTAAAAAATGATTTGGTACAAATGTTTTGACATAATACAATTCCTTGGCGGGAATTCCAAGGAGTTCTTTACCGCTGGAATTAATTTTCGCGGGAGAAGTTTTATTGGTGGAAAAATTTAGTATAAAACAGGTAAGTCAAGTTAATAGGTTTCAGTTTACCTTCAGTCTCTGAAGACGATAACTTGGTTATCGAAACATGCGTCAGAGAGTGAGTGTTGGTATGAACAGTGTAATCAGTATGAAAATCACGGTTCCAGCAATTCTAACTTAGATGGAATGAGGTGACAAAGAGAAGATTCATTGAAACATGCAGTAGAAAAGAGAACCAAGCGGTAAGAGAAGACGACGACGATTAGTTGCCTGCGGTTTCAGCTCGATAGTTCCCCAGCTGCAAGATTATGAAACCATCTATGAAGTATTGAAGTGTTTAAAAGCATCACTGACTAGCGTGTCGGCATTTTTAGGCTGACATACGAGTTTTTTGTAATCGATACATACATTGTAATCGATACGATACATTGACCGTTTTTATATCTACTGGTTTAGTTTTTCGTTTATGTGTATGTTTTGCTAACGATCAGAATGACGCTCTGTTCTTGTTTAAAGAGGTCTAAAAAGTGTATCGTATTTTTACTAGAGTCAGTCGGTTATTTGCTTTACTTGTAAACGTTCGAGTTACGAGTTTTAATTAAAGTATTCAGTTTTCACGAGTTTATTATTTACTTCACCTGATCCACAAAAATTCTACAACAGGTTATGGGCCCAGGTGTGTAGTGGAAGTAAATAATTGTTCGGTTTTTTTTCGGTGTAACGGAAAAGTGAAGTGCGGGTGCGACTGAGTAAAAACTAAGTGCATTCGGCTATCGTTCGCCGGTCAAGTTTGCCATAATGGAAATTGACAAACCGAAAATAGATAAACTGCGTGATGCTGACAACTGGTCGCAGTGGCGGTTTGTGATGCAAACGCTATTGGACAGTGACGACTCGTTAGAAATTTGTGAAGGGACAGAACAACGGCCAACTGAAGGATTTACGGACTACCAGAATATACTTAAAAAATGGATCAAAAGAGAGAAACTTGCCCGTAAGTTGATTGTCACAACAATTGAAACAAAACCCTTGCAGTTAATTATGAATTGTACAACGGCTCATGAAATGTGGTCAAAACTGCACAGTGTTTACGATCTTAAATCCGAAGAGAGCCTTGCGTTGGTACAAAAGCAATTTTTTGAATTTAAGTGGAGTCATGATGGTGGTATTGCGCGTCACATATCAAGTCTTGAGCAGCTGGCAAACAAGATGGATAAGTTGGGTGGTAAGATACCGGAATCTATGTTGATAACGAGAATACTCTCCACATTACCACCTAAATTCAACTTCTTTCACAGTGCTTGGAATTCCACAGAACAAAGCAAACGTACTTTAGAAAATTTGACAACAAGACTACTAACTGAAGAACTAAGATTTGGCAGTCAAGAAAATGTTGAAGATGAGTCTAAAGTAGCGTTAGTTTCAGGAAAGTTTGCTGGAAAGAAAAATCGTTTCGGGAAGTCATCTTCAGCTGATTCTGTGACGCGTTGTTCGTTATGCCGCAAAAACAACCACACGTTTAAAGACTGTCGGGGTTGTTTTTCGTGTGGCTCCAAAAAACATCTATTAAAGGACTGTCCAAATAAAAGTGAAGGCTCGTCAAGTAAAAAGAGAGAAGCCTTTGTTGGGAATACTACCGGGAGTGGACAAAATCATTGGCTCATTGATTCTGGAGCTTCGCAGCATATGACAAATCGACGGACCTGGTTTGTAAATTTTAAAGAATTTGCAAAACCAACTATGGTTTATGTAGGTAATGGTGCCGCCGTGGAAGCTTTTGGAAGTGGTGACATTGATATGGAGACATTTGTGAACGGTGAGTGGTGCCCAGGAACAGAAGCAGTTGCTACCATAGCTGGAGTTTCAGATGAAGATAGTGACCAAGAGGAATTTGAGATCCAGAGGTAGAACCAGTTTCAATTTCTCAACAGATGCAGCTAAAATCATCGACTAATTCTTCACTCACCAAGAGAAAGATCCAATGGCTACGGAGAATAGTTCGCGATTCCAATATAAAGATTATTGCTATGGAAGACGAAAAAAGAAGACTTCATGAATCAATATGTAATAAAATTAATTATCACGTTTATAAATTATTACTGTTTGTTATTATTCTACCTTGTTTTATTAGAAAATGTGTATTACTGGGCTGGATAGTATTTTAAAAATCGATTTCGTTAATGCTATCTGTTTATAACGATCTTTCTTCATATCGATGAAATCCTCAAGTTCTTTCAAGTCCTCGTTACAAAGCGAATCTACTATATTTGAGTACTATAACTCTAGAGGGCTGTAATTACCAGTATTCTTGTCATTGAAAAGACCTATTTGTAGGTGTGCTACCTGTAATGATACAAAGAGATACTAAAATTTATACACTATGTAAACTCGGGGTTTATGAGACTTTTGAGAAAACTTTAAAAATGATTATATCTAAAAAACACTTGATATGAGTTACAGATATCCTCTTACAACATAATACTGTGGTAATTGGCAGTAATTGTAAGTTGTAGATAAATATTTCGAATATTCAACAGATATATAAATATATATTTTATATTTTATGCCATATATTATTTAACCTTAAAGTTATTTCACTATACTAAATCCATCCAACAAACAGATCGACCCAAACAACAATCTATGCGTGATCGAAGTATGATAACCACAGGTCTTTGCATCTATTGGTTAAAATAAACATGCCTCCTAACGCTGGCCAATAAGATTTAATCTACAGTCTCGGAAGGTCAGTTTCGTTTTAACTAACTAATAAGAAGACGAAAAAGCTGCGTTTTGATATTAATGAGAAGAATGAAAATTTTGGATATTCACTATAAATGAAGTTGGGGTAATATTCTTGTCCGGCTTCAAAACCATACGAAGGAAAATAATTGATATGACAATTTTGATTTCAACGCTATTAGAGAAATTTTTTTTCCAACCATACGTTCAGTTTTGAAACATGCACTTGATAAAGTTGACCTACCCAAATCAATTTCAAAACGTCGAAACTCCACAAATTACTAAAAAAATTAGTTTTGATTTGAAAATTAAAAAATTTGTTGCATCAGAAACAGTATTGTGGAGACGACAGTATTTGATGAAAATTAGTGTCTACAGAACGTGGGTAAACGCAGGCCACACAACATTTGGGTTGTTAATCCATAAATTCTTCCAAGCAAGTCTTTTTTAGATGACCTGTATTAAACTGTATTAAAGAATCACCTTATATTCTAAACAAACTGTGTGTATGTACACAAGATAAGTTACCAACAGATTAAGGTAAACGGGCGACTATCACTAAATTTAAAAAAGAAGTTATGAGCAAAAATGAGATAATTTTTATTAAAATTCTTTGCTCTATAATTTTTTTTATACATTTTAGAAAAAAATAACTAAGATCAATCTTGTAGATAATCTGTTACAGCTGTTACAGCGCTCCAAAGCACCCCCGATCTTATGAAATTATCTGCAGATGCAAAGAAAACTGTGTACAGAAAATGCTTCGCAGTGTGCCTCCAATGTTCTGGCGAAACATGCAACAACATCATGGAAATGTCAAAGTTAATAGAAGAAAATGAATTCGAAGATAAACTTCCAACACTATGACAACAATTTTAACTCCTGTCGTCCCTCAAACTTTAACATTTGATATTCATTTAGATTCTGAGGCACAGCCACGCGCCTACAGTCTCTACCTCATAGATAGCGGGGAAACCAGTGAGCAATGAATAAGTGAAGCTGTACGATTTTAACAATAATTTTTTTTAAATATATTTACAATAAAAAAAAAACAAATAAGTTTTGACATTTCGTTTTGACCGGATTCTCATGAGCATTGACGAACCCGGTTAACTTTGGAGCGCTGTAACAGCGTTTAAAATGAATGAAATTTAAAAAAAAAACAGAGAAAAATTGTCCTCAAAAGATCATTAACAAGATTTGTCTGGAGTAATTTTTTTGTAAAATGTTATAGAGCAAAAAAGAAATTTTTATAATAATTTTGTGCTTCTAACTTCTTTAAATTTCAAACTTTGGGCAAAAAGTTATATAAGCATATTTGTGGGCACAACAATTTGCAACAAATTATGTCTTTACGAATCTTTTGGAAGACGCATAATTTCCGAGATATCGCGAAAAAGGGGTTTGCACCCCTTGTAACATTTCAGTGGACTTTGTACAAACAGCTTGCTTGAGAATATTTTCGAACACCCTGTTTCTTGGATGGACAGAGATTAGTCAAGCTCCATCTTTAATTTGTCGATTTACACATTAATACGTAATATTATAAACTTTTTTAAAATTAACAATAGACTATTGAAACACTGAAATTTCAAAGTTTAACAGTATGGTACATATACAGTGTCTTTCGGAAAAAAAATTGACTTTGTTGTTAGAATGTTGGAAAAAACGTTTCGTAACTTGCAACATATTTTATTTTTATGTAAATACAACCGTATTTTTGATCACATCTCGTATGAAACTCAACATTTTTATTAGAAGTAAAACTTTTAATTTCGAAACGTTGATATAAAATTTATATTGTTGATAATGCAAAAAATTTTGCCAGCATGTTATACTTAGAACTATCCATCGCACAATATCTTGATAATAAATTTCAATAACAAAAAAAAACGTTTTTTTTTGTAACAATTATCAAATGATGTTTCATTTAACAGTCTTATCAACAAACAATGTTCTCACTGAATATAGGCCAGGTACCAGCCGATTTCCCGTGGAATTTTTATGATCAAGGTCGATTTTCTTGAAATAGGGTATGAAGGTAATATTTATAACCCTATAAACCCACCCTGTGTGGAATGTTGCTACTGCCCTCGGGATGAAAGCCACCCTTCTTGGTGATGAAAATTTATTTCATCAAAATAATCTCGTAGATCGATAGACTGACTAATTCTAAGCAACTTTTATTCTACAAAGTTTTTTTTTAAAGTTGCTACTTTTAGAGTTAATAGACTACTAATTTTTTATTGAAAAAATATTTACCGTTTTTGGTAAATAACCTTGAAAATTTTCATTTTATCGACAAAATCATTGAAAACAATAATGTAGCTAATAAAAAACAAAGAGATTCTGTAAATTCAATAATAACTGTGTCGAAGAATGTCTATTTTTGGAGAACCCCGAAATTGAAAAACTTTAACCTCAAATAACAAGAAATTGATGAAATTTTTGAAAAAAACTCAAGAGTACTCTTTCAAAGCACATAGAAAAACCTTTAAAACGAGCAATGTCAAAAGTCTTTTATATAATAATTGACTGATTTATAACAAAAATAAATTTCCTTCTTTTTATTTGAAAAAAATGATCATACCCTCGCCATTACCACCCTAATTGAAATTAATCCTAATCCACTAGCAATTAAATCTTTATTTATGTATTATTGAAAAGATCCATGCGATTTGACAGGTTTTGAATGCTTATATTAGAAAAAATAAGTGATTAAATTGAACACTGCATTTCCGTAATCTTGAAAAATAAATAATTTTTCTTAAATAACCTAAAAACTATTCATGTTATTGAAAAATGTTTCAAATAGGATTTTTCGAGCCAAAAATTTTGAACTTTTTTAAATCTACGTATCATAAAAATTGAAGGAGATATATTAGTTCAATGTTTGCGTTCGCGTACCAAATGTGATTTATGCAACCCCTTTGAGCTGCACCCTTTTCGAAAACGAAAACAAGTTTTAATTGATATGAAGTTGAAGTACTTGAAATTCCCTACAAAATTCTTTTTTAAAAAAGTTTCTAGCTCGAAAATTAAGCGAGTTATTGTTGAAAAACCAAAAGTTTTTTTTTTCAAAATTTCGGAGCACGAATTTTGGAGTAATGGAAAAAAGAAACGTGGAGCGTACAATCGAGCAACAGCTGGCACGAACGAGAAGAGGGAGAAGATATTAGTGATGATGAAATATACTTATTCAAAATTCTTTTTTATATTATTTTTTAAATAAAAAAAATTATTGATTTCTAGTATTTTTAATTTTTTTATTATTTTTCTGTAAAAAAACTGCAATTTTGAAATTTTGGGTCTATGAAGTTGGGTTTCATAGGGGTGGAAATATTTAAAAAGCAAAAGAAATATACTCAATTCAATATCAATACACTTTTGAATAATTTTTAATTACTAAAACAATCCTCGAAATTATTTTTCATATGATTAGGGGATGATTTGGAGGGGTTTCATGGATCTGATTGATTATAAACGTATTTGAGAATGTGAACAGATTTACGAATAATACATTGAAACTTCATTTTACCCGTAACATGCATAAAATCTGAGATCTTAATTTTTTTTACAATAAAGGGTAGTTTACACTCCCCAAAATATAAAAAGCTCGGTTAAGCACAGGGAAAATTACGTAGAAGAAGGTAAGTAGATCTTGAATTAAAATTTTCATGAAAATCGATATTATATTGAATATTTGTAAAAAAGTTTTCGATATAACTACCCTCGGAGGATGCTATTTGGAGGGGTTGCATAATAGCGATTAATCATAAACTTGTTTAACAATATTGACAGATCTACGAAGCATTCGTTCAAACTGCATTTTATTCAAATACACCCCGAGATCGAAGATTTTCAAATCTTTTACGATAAGGGATAGTTTTCCCCCCTAAAAAATAAAAAGCCCTATTAGGCACAGGGTAGATTTCGTAGAAGAAGGTGAGTAGAGCTTGAATTCAAATTTTCATTAGAATCGAGATTATAATAAATGTCTTTAAAAAAAGCTTTCAATATTACTACCCTCGAAGGATAGTATTTGGAGTGGTTGCATGATAGCGATTAATCATAAACAAATCTAAGAATAATTCATTCAAACAGCATTTTACTCAAATACACGCTTAATTTACGATAAGGGATAGTTTTCACCCCTAAAAAATAAAAAGAACCATTCGGCACAGGGATTATTTTGAATATCGATAAAATTGAATTTATTCCATACATATGGACCGAATTGTATATTCAGAAGAATTGGCGTCTTTAAATTTTATTTTTCTACAATCTTTACTGTCTAGTTTGTTTATGTGAAAAAAAATCGATCAAAGAAATCATTTATTTTGTCCCTAAAAAATACCCTAAAATTTTTTTTGCCCCGAACAAGTTTTTCTCCCTAAATTTAGTGATCGTTTCAAGAATTGTAAGCAAAAATAAATTTCAAATTAAGGACAACAAAAACCCTGTAATTAATAGTTTAAAATTTGAAAATATAATTAGTAAAAATTACGGAAATTTCGTATTAATCATTAAATCTTTCGAACTACTTAGACAGTAAAACAAAAGTTGTATTTTCGATCACTCCAAGGTTGAGAAAGTAGATGAGGTGAAATTATTGAAATGAACATCAAATAGTTTCATTCAAAATTTGAAATGACGTTTTTTTTTGGTTATCGTAACTCAAAAAGAACATTTTTTATCTTAAGGTTAATGGTTTAATCAGGGAAGAACGTCGTGCTTAGATGCGCAAAATTCTTCGAGCATCTCTTGAATAGCACTTGCGCTAATTAACTAAATCTAATGGAATATAAAAAAGTAGAAACTTTCATAGGATAAAATATGAAAAAATTGAACAATTTGCACCATTTGAGGAATGTATTACAACGCTCAATAAGTCGTGTGACTTACACACAGATGGCGCTGTCAAATCCATATGACGTTTATGAAGTACCAACTTTATAACGACATTAATTAATAATTTAGCTTCACAAATCGATAGCAACGATGGTTAAACTGAACGTATTGCTTTCTCATCTACAGTATAGTTCAGATCTGGTCCCCAGTGATTACTGGCTATTCACTGATCTCAAAATAATGCTCGCCGGTAAAAAATTGAGCTCAAATGAAGAAGAAATTGTTGAAGCTGAGGCAAAAGACAAATCGGCATCGAGAAACTAGAAAAGCGTTGGAAAGATTGAATAAAATCGATATTTGGCCAAAAAACAGTTTTTTTCTTAGTTAGTCACACGACTTATTAAGTGATATGTTAAGAAGTCTTAAAATTCCTGTAATTTGAATTATGTAACAAATAATGTTATCATCAATAGTATGGTTATATCAATTAAGAAATATTTTGAACGATGCATTAAATGTGGAAATTTTTCGGCACTATCAAACAAATTGGTTGTAAAAACTTTGCCAACCTTCATCGCCTGGCAGCACTTCTGCACGAGGAGAAAATACAAGGTTGGAGGTGAAGAAATTGCGAGCCTCTAAACTCTTGTATTTCTTCTTTGGTCGTGAAGTTCGTGCGGAAAACTAGTTACTTCAGTCTGTCTAATTCGGTCACGCATGGTCACTGGTCACAACCACACTATCGACGGAAGGTTTCCGGACAAGCTTTTTGTTTACTTTTTTATTCAAGGTCAAAAGTACAAAATTTAGGTTTTCACCATTTTTCTCGAAAACGGTAAATATCGTGAAAATAGGTTAGATAAAAGTTGGAGATCATACAATTCTATACAAAAATGGTCCAGTCACTTTTTCTCTTACGACTCACCATTCGTGAGATATCGCGGTTTTATTCATTAGAAAATTCATGTTTTAGACGGGGAGCTGGCTACAAAAAAAGAGTCGGTAAGGTGCGCGCTATTTCAGCTTGTAATCCAGCGGTCCTAACTTAGTACATCACCAAACGCAGGTCAGCGCAGGTCGGATATGGAAATACCAGACGATTTTCCCAGAAAAATTTGGTGAGAAACCTCATAACGTGCGCGCTCGAAAACTTTTGTAACGTGCGGCTTAAACCTCAAATACAAGCGATGTAATAGCGCAAGAAGTTTTGCGAAAGTGATCGAAAGTGCCAGAAAACTCATCTGAAAAACCTCGAAAAACGTGCGCGCGCGAAACTTTTTCATTAGGTTTTTGGGGTCTCAACTAAGCAGTGTGATAGCGATCCGAAAAAATTGGAGGAAAAACCGGCGTATATTTGAAATGAAAATTATTTGTATTCGACTTAATGGGGAAATATTTTTGATGTCTTCATTCAAAATATCTGTTGATTTTATAGCACTTACTCATTTCCCACATACTCGAGCCGTCGCTAGCAACGCAAAAAACGGGCTCTAATTTTTTTTAAAACTTCTGGGAATGGTTATACTTTTTGATAAAGTTGCTCAGAATGAAGTAACGGCTCGTGGTACCCTAAGATTTGATTTTCAATTACTACAAATCGCGCACGATAAAAAATTATTATATTTCAGCCAGTTTTCATCGTATCCTGACGATTTTTTTTTAATTTGGGGTAGCTAAACAGATATTTCTCCAAAGCTTCTTGTGCTATTCGTATTCGTATTTGAGGTTTAAGCCGCACGTTACAAAAGTTTTCGCGCGCGCACGTTATGAGGTTTTTCAGTTAACTTTTCTGGGAAAACCGTCTGGTATTTCCATATCCGACTTATGCTAACCTTAAGAAGTGGCGTTTGGGGATGTACTAAGTTGGGGCCGCCAGTTTACAACCTGAAATGGCGCGCACCTTATCGACCCTGTTTTTGTAGCCAGCTCCCCGTCTAAAACATGAATTTTCTAATGATTAAAACCGCGATATCTCACGAATTGTGAGTCGTAAGAGAAAAAGCGACTGGACCATTTTTGTAGAGAATTGTATGATCTACAACTTTTAACTAACTTATTTTCACGATAACAATTTTGTACTTTTAACCTTGAATAAAATTTTTTGCAGAAATAATATCGAAGGGGATTTTTGCCTCTGCCAATTTTCAGCTATTTTTACTGGATTATGTAAAAAATTTCAGCTTCAATGGCAAATTCCTCTTCATATTTGAACCACCATCGTACTTGCTGCTACTGCAAACGTTTTATTGTCAAATCAACAATTTCAGAGCGTCAGAATAGTGAAAATTTTCCAAAAAACTGTCGAACATTCATGCAATAACATTTCTTCGATCTTAAATAAATATTCCTGAAAAAACCAGATTTCTCAACATTTTCGAAATAGACATAATCAACGCTTGGGACAAAATCGAAAAATCCAAAAAAAAATTAGCCTGCTCGTTTTTATCAAATACTTTTTCGTGAAAACTGCCATTTCCAACTGGTGGTCTGAATGAAAAGTTGAAAAAATGCATCTTGTTGGACTGGACTGTTCTGATCGGTTTGGAATCTTTGTTTTCACAACCAAGCCAAAGAAAAACGACAATAGTGACAAAAAAAAATAAATAATTGTAAATATTAATCAAAAACTGTCTTGTCGCCAATTTGGTCGGAATATCTTATTTGATATAACCTGACAAGTAATTGATTATTCTAACATCAGCATGAACAATTTTGGGATGACTGTACCGAATCGTGTTCGTTCAAATCTTTTGGTCGACCTCGTCTTCCTGGAAGCATAGCGCGATCTACGGCGGTTTCTATTCTGATCATTACTCGTTCTACCAAAGTTTCAACGGCCCTATTTACATTTTGTCCTGTCGCTGCACTGGTCTCTAAATACGGTAGTCTATAACATAAATATAATACAATAAATACAAATATGATATACAGGGACGATACTTTATAACAAAGCCTATTATCTACTAGGTTAAAAAAGCCACACAAATGTTTGTGTATGATTAATAATTACGATTTCAGAATTTGCTTAAAATGTAAAATTGTGACTTAATGGCTCTGATAAAGGAGAGTCACAAACTCAGAAACTATAATAAGTTTCCGACGCAAACTCTAGCTCGAACTTGACGCGAACGAGAGCGCGAGCGCGAACGTTTGAGTTTATAAATTCAACTTAAGTGCGAGGTAACAACTGTTCAAGCGGGTGCAAGTGACATAAAGAAAGCTTACTTATAAGATGAGGCAAATTCTCGAGCTCGCCATTCAGTAATGACCCTTTTATCTTCCATATCCGCTTTATTACCACACAATACTATGTCGGGTGTTTCGCAATAGGCATGTAACTGAAAAAATTATCATAAATTATTATTAAATTCAAACCAAAATATTATTGGGCGCTTGTCTTGAGGTATATATACATCAACAAAACAATATACAAGAAAATATATACAAAACGTAAAACTAAACCGCGCGTATCGAATTTCTAGGAGCAGCTTAGCTCCGTTGGAATCTAGTCGTTCGAGATCTGCTCGCTTCGCTGTCTCGAAAAAGAATAAACTTACAATTCGATTTAAAACGTCTCGCCCGAGATCGTATAAATAAGGAATACAGGGAAAAGGAATGAGGGTATGTTAGTTGACAAAACAATTGGTATCTTATATTTACACAGATATAATTGTGGCGCAAAAAGAACGCATGAGTAGTGGGAGGAGCCGAGGGGCAGGGGCTGGTTGTTTTGTAGGTTAAGGCGTCCAGTTTTAGTAGCAATTGAGCAGTGGACCGCGGCGCATCGCGTTTACTTCAAAAGTAATGAATCTGTTATTACTGTTCAACGGCTCTTCCGCACAGGGTTTAATGTTCCACGAAATGGAACACAACACTTCGTTGGGTTGTCTCTTTTCGCACAACTGAATCACTTATGAAGGCGAAGTCGTCTGGTCGTCCTCGCACGGCATAAGTCCCACAAAATATCGATAGAGTTAGGGCGTCGGTTCTTCAAAATCCTCGCCGCTCCACTAGGCGACGCACTCCTGGGGCCTATTCCACAATAATAATTTGCAACTTTGCACTTTTCAATTTGCAACTTCTTGTTATTGTGGAACAGGAATTTGAAAATATATTATAAACTGCAAAGTGATAAGTGCAAAGTATTATTGTGGTATAGGCCCCAGCTCTGAACTTGTCGCGACGCTCGTTGCAACACATACTGAACGATGATTGTCAAAAGTAATGGGAAACTTCCAAGAAAGAATTTTGATGTGTATCGACGCGGTAAGACGCCATCTGTCTGAATTAATCTTATAAAAGTGATCAGTTCACTACAAACATTGCATATCGACATTCCAAGGACATGAACAAAGTCATAAATTGGATAATCTAAAGATTTGAAATACATCCGTTCTTTTTGCGCCACCTGTATTAAAATAAATTTTCAAATGTGGCGTCACGAAATTTAGGACCACTCCCACCCCCTTGTCACGCAATGTCACACTTCGTCGACTCCCTCTCGACTCCAAAACGTGTGACGTAATTTATGGATGGCACCTGTTAAATCTGACAACAGTGTTATTAGCATTGTGATAGACAACTTCAAACGTTTAGTTAAAGGAACTAAGAACTACAATTTTGCTGCAACTACCGGCAACACTTTATGTTTTGGTTAGGCTGATGCATCCAATGAATTTGTTTTTATGTGTGACTCTCATAGAGGGCGTTAGTTACATGGTTATTACTAGATTTATCAAGTAATATTTCAAGTCTTAAACATTTAATTTTATATCATACAAGACAAACCGGTCAAGTTCAAGAGATATTCCAACTTTTTTTTGATCATATGAGGCCTTCTGAACAGGTTATTTTCCCAAAATAATCCTTTGGTTTGATGGTATAGTAACGACAAAAAATGTTATATTGTTAAGGATTTTAAGGTCGATTCACACATATACCATGACGTGACGTACCGTACCGGTGCGTGTTCAAACATGACAACGTGACGTATTGTAAAAAACTGGTCGTTTCCGAACCAACTGGATGAGAAACTCGTCGTTCATATTACAAAACTAACGTACACACATAAATTATTGAAAAGTGAATCGATTAAACTCTTTTTCACGATACATCAGCACAATTATGTGTGGATCGATATTTAAAATACATTAAAATGAGTACAAAACGTGTTTTGAGCAAAAAAAATCGTAATCTGTCTGTCTGTTAGTTTTCATGATAACGAAGAATAAAATTCGATTCAAGTACAGTACATTTTAGTGATACATTCGGGGCGGAAGGGGGATGGTTATAAAATGCGAATCATATGAGTCTTGCTCTAAATCTATTCACCCAACAAAAAAAAATCGATGTCTTCGATTTTTTTCAAACTCTGAGATATCATTATATATTCGAATTAAATAAATATGTGCCCTGTGGTGCCATGTGGAAATATAAGTTGAGAATACGCCATTTAATTGGTACAACAGCCGCCATTATGGCCCAAATTGACCTACCGTGACCAATTTTTTTTAAAATATGTCTCTCATTCATTTCAACTGATTTTTTAGGTACATATTTCCTATACTTGTTATTTCTAATATTATCCAACCTTATCAACAAATTTATTACATTTCATTTTTATTATCAAACAAGGAAGTGTGGTGAACACGACATTTTTTGATATTGATTAATTAACTATTTGACTTTGATACAAAAAAGACATAAAACTTACAATCTATTGTAATTATTAATAATCAATGAATAATACGAAAATGTGGATAATAAAATACAATAAAAAGAGCCAAAATTGAAAATAAAACTTATAAAGTGCAACGGCAAAAGCCAAATATGCAAGCTACCAGGCTGTGATCTTACAAGCAGGCAAAATAAAGTCAAATATCAGAATTTATCTACTATAACCATACCCTTAGTTGTTCTATCCAGTTACGTATCTCAATAAAAGACTGTTCATTTGTAAGATCAAACAGTAGTAAAAATCCCATAGCATCTCTATAAAATGCTGTTGTTAAGCTGCGAAATCTAACAACAAAAATTTATTTTTATTTATTAGTAAAAAAGACGTAAAAATCATATGTAATTTTGAAACAATAACCATGATTTTATAGGATCTTGACAATAAGACAATCAAATCTGTTACAATTCAAAAGCACTTTAGAAATTACGTACAGATGATTCTATGGAATGAAAGTTAATTAATTATATATTTCTAGTTTCATCACTTATGACAAAAATTACCTAATTTAATCTAAAGTATAACAAATAAATTTACTTTTTACACCTTTCTATATAAAACAAAATTGAATTTTTGAAAAGCCTGTAATTAAATGTTTGCTTACTTACCTTTCTTGTCCTGCAGTATCCCACAGCTGTAAATGGATTCTGTGATTTCTGCCTTTTGACTGATAAATCTGAAATATTAACTTTGTTGAATTGAATACAAATTAAACTATTAACGTACCATTCTCTTTTCCCTGAAATCAATTCCAACTGTTGATATAAATCTTGAATGAAATACTCCATCCGTGTACTGATATAAAAAACTAGTTTTTCCCACTCCGGAGTCTCCCAGAGCCAGGAATTTTATAAGATAATCATAGTCCATGTTTTTATAGTTTGTAAATATTTTGATATATTCTTAAAAAAATAAATTCTTAGCGTATACCTGTCAAGGTTTATATGTATATTTGATCTTTTTCTTCTTCTCTTTTACAAAATATATTGTACAGAAAAACAATCCAGGACAATTTTTAAGATTCGTATAAGAACTTTTCCAATGTTGTTCATACATGGTTTAAAAAGTCATATTTGGTCTGAAAAATTTGATTAGACCATATTTTACTTAAATTGCGCCAACGACTTTTCAAAAAACGTTTCTTAAGCCAACAATATCCATTCGTTCGAGATTTTATCTATACTGCCGCACAAAAGCACAAAACTAACTGAAGCGATCGGAGAAGAGAGAGAACGATACATTATATATTTTACTTAGTCGCTTTACCTTCCACTTATAGGAACTGTTCGTGTAGAAGTTTTACATATATTATTTTGGGTTAAGTTTTTTTTCGTTATTCGGCAATCTACAACCTATGATCACGTGATACAAATCGTTTACTTCTCGTTCTGTTCCGCGAACAACATCACCGAACGCAGCTTTGATTTCTGATGTTGACAGGTTGGTGTCTACTCCTCGATAGTACGGATGTTTTTATAAACGATCCTACATTTCTTAAATATACAAATAAAGTTTTTATTGACAAAAACTTGAAATAACTTGATGTTTTTTATTAATATGTTTTTATATTATTTATATACAGAGTTGATAAACTTTTTTAGGTGTGTTATTTACAAGTATGAAGTCAAGCAGAACATATATTTATATATTTACAGGTTTATAGTCAAATGTATTTATACTGCTCTGTGATATTTAGCATTCCTATTCACATCAACAAAAATATCTTTTTGTGACAATGTTTATAGGACACTTCACTCGGATATGCCATTGGGGGCCCTTAACTGCTCTAGGTACATAATTTTGAGTACAATAACACTTCCAGAATGCAACTGTTTCATTAATTTCAATTAAGGAATTTTATGCTGTGTGTTATCTAGTTTAACTAAATTATTGTTGTATCTGAATTTTTATTTTACATTTAGGTATAATCAAGGTAATAACAGCAATGACCATTCACTGTTCAAATATGTGGTGGCCAAGGAACACAATAGGAGGAAAAATAAATTTTTTCTGCTTTATAAGTTTTGCTGGACTCACATTATACAACTTTCTCTCATCAGTATACCATGGACCGGGGTATTTACAGTTAAAATGGAAACCAGTAAGTTTTTACATAAATTTTTGTACTTTTTGAAACATATTTAACTAATGGGTTTAAGAATTATTCCAAATAGGTAAATATTTAAATGTGGGGCTTCACACCAAACTTATTCCAAGAATTTTTTGCTACACTTCAGAACCTTTTAGGGGGTAAAATCAGTTATGTTAAGGTTGGTGAAAAATCGTGGATCTCTGTATCCAATGAATACAAGCAATTAGTATGGTTATCATAAAGGCATCTAAAGAAGAATTTCATGATGTAACAAACAATATTCTGGCATCACCCCATACTCTGTCCACATTTTGTATTTATGTATGCACAGGAATCAGGATCCACTAGATTATAAGTATGATTAACTGTTAAGGGTTTGAAGCCTATATCAAATAAAAGAAGTACATACATATTTCACCATAAGCTGTCAATGTAATGAATGTATGAACATTTATATAAGATTTCGTGAGAGTAGAGAAGAGTTATAATCTACACTACTGCCCTCAGATCCCAACTAGGGCTAGGCCTTTTGGAATCCAACTCCTTCCCTTTTAGTGAATAATGATAAATCGCTGATAAATTCTCACCATTCACAATAGAAGAGGTGGAGGGAAAAGGAGGTTTTAGTTAAGAGGGCCTAATTTCAGATGGGGTCTAAGGGCACAGTCACTTGTATATATTGTAACTATTTCTTCCTTCCACGAAACATTACCTAAATATTTACCTATCTATTAGTTTCATAGCATTTTAATAATAAAATTGATAACAACAAAAATAGCTGAAAAAAATTAATAGAAGATGAAAATAATAAAAAAGTAACAATGTAGCACCAGAGTGATGGGGAATAGGTTCCATAAAAGTACATTTGGGACACTAAAAAATAACCCTTATGGGGAAAAAATATTTGGATTAATTTTGGGATGGAGCCTCACTTCTAAATATTCACCTCTAGAAATTTCTATGATGCAATTTTCAGTTTATATATGTAAAAATAATCAATGTACTAGAAACTTTTTATATTTTAAGCAAGATAAAGTAAAAAATTCTCAAGTCTGCACCAATACTTCTCTGAAGCTTATTAATGCCAAAAATATTGTAGGAGAAAGAAGAATATTGTAAATTTTTGCAATTTTGTGTTCAATGCCAAGGATATAAAGCACCTAGATCTCATCATTGCAGAAAATGTAGGTATATTGGATTTTATATTTCTAACCAATAATAATTATTACAATTGGCTTGGAAAATTATTAAAAAAAGTATATTTTTTTAATTATAAAAAATATGGCTTAATTTCACAGGAAGGATGGTGTTTATTTCAAGTTAACTTACAAAGTTTAGAAGTTTGGTTTTATGTCACCCAAGATTGGTTCCAAATAGGCACTACGTCATCAGCGCCGATTATATGGGAGAACGTCCGGCAGTTTGATAAAATGCTACCGGCTAAAGCACTATTTTGACAAGAAAGAATTGATTTGTTGATAAAAGCAGGGGTTTATTTGAGATTCATCAGTTCCAAATGGATTCCTTTGTAATGGCTAGTTATTTCGTCATAAATATCGATTTTATTTATTGAATTCTGCGGCATAAAAGCGAGTGTAGCATACCTGTTATGCTAATTAATTAAATTATTTTAACAGTTTAAAAATTAAGGGAGTAGCTTGCTTTAGATGCTTCAAAAAATCGATTTTTTCGGGGACTTTTTTTGGGAAGGAAAGACATATCCGATTGAAACAAAAATTTCAGGGTTTATTGTTATAAATTTCAACAGTCTTCTCAAATTTTTTCATTAAGATAACATGCCTAATAAGCTTTTTACCAAAGCGCCTCGAGTGTGCATTTATCGTGTGGCGGGGAAACATACAGTCGCAATTTCCATCTGTGAAACAAAGGACCCAAAAAAAATTCATTTTTTAATAGTATAGTTTCTAGTTACACCAACAAAGTGAGAAACTGACAATTTTTTGCAAATTGAAAAAAAGTCATTTTTTGGAATTGTCAAATCTAGTAACTGCATGGATTTCAATACTGCACTGTGGCCTTCATCGAACATTCCTCCAGCGATGTAAGCAGCAATCTCGGGTGCCATGCGCCACACATTGGAATTGAACGACTCGTTCGCATTTTCTATGTTTCCACCCAAACATCTCGCTAGCAGCTCGTCCTTAGACAATTCCTCGTACTCAGGACGAATGTGCTTCCCGATATGTTCGTCAATTAGACGTGGAGAATGTTAAAAAGCAACCAGGGTGTTTGTCAACATTCACACCAGCTTTTACCTTCTGCAGAGTTCAAGTTTCTTCGAATCGCCAGACATTCCTCCAGCGATGTAAGCAGCAATCTCGGGCACCATGTGGAACTCAACGGCTTGTTAACAGCTCGTCCTGTTGGTTTAATCCACGTCAAAAGTCGGCGAATGAAAATGTTTGCGATTTAATTCGATTTTTTGACCAAGTTGAATGTTTCAAGTATTTTTAAACAACTCAAATAGCGTTTTGAGAAGACTCACTCTTTCAAATTTGGAAAAGTGGAAAGATAAATATTTTAATGTCAAGTTTTTTCTATTTCCATGGTCAATTTGTTGTGATCGACGAACCCTCTGAAGTTCTCTAAACGGAAAGTTTTGTTTCATTTGTTTCAGGTGGTCGTTGTGTATTAAAAATGGACCATCACTGCCCATGGATCAACAATTGTGTCGGTTGGGGAAATCACGCTCATTTCGTGTTTTTCCTAACGTTCGCCTCAGTGGGATGCTTTCAAGCTTCAGTAATTTTAAGTTGCTGTTTATACAGATCCATTCATAGGGTAAGATACTATCATTATGGGGATGTTTCTGTTCAATTCGGTCTATACGGAATGATTTGCTGTGTACTAGCGCTCGGATTGTCTATTGGAGTAGTAGCCGCTGTTGGGATGCTGTTATATTTCCAAGTTCAGTATGAGATATCTTGAAAGAAAATAAATTTTGAAGTAGTATTTTTTGATAGATTCGAGCAGTTGTAAAAAATAGAACAGGCATAGAAGATTGGATCTTGGAAAAGGCGGTTGCGCGACGGAGACCTTCCGGGGAATCCTTCAAATTTCCTTACGATCTAGGACCCATCAAAAATATACGTCAAGTGATCAATTTCTCTTGCCAACCTGTTGGTGATGGCATCATGTCTTGGCCAACGGCAGAAGGTTGTAATGAGTTTTCATTAACGGTAAATATATGGATTAGTTACTTCTTATTTTTTGTTTTTGTAATCGTAAAGCACTGAAACAACAAAATTAAACCAAGACTCAACTGTGTACTGTAAATATTTCCTGAGGAAGGACTAAAAAGAAAGGAAGACAAAACCAGATGATTGATAGAAGAATGGTTAAGCAGAAAAAGATAAAACGGAAAATAAAAGCGAAGAAAACCAGGAGGCATTCAAAACCAACCATAATAAACAAAATTAAGAAAAAAATTTAGAAAAACCGAAAAGAAAACGTGTAAACAATTTGGAGAAGAATGAGCGAAAAACTATAAAAACAATCACCAAAAATTTTTTGAACAAAATTAGAGCATTGGGAACAAAAAAAGAAAGGAAATAAGAAGAATAAGATTTAGAAGAAACAATATAAAAGTAAACACGGAAGACATATTATAGACGTGGAAGAAAAATTTAGTGGCAGATGTAAAAACTTGACAAGAGAAGAAGAAAACGAGGAATTGTAACTACAAGAGAGGAAATCACGAAGGAGGAAGTGGATGAGATAAAAGAAATAATCAATATTGAAGGAGACAACTTAGAAGCGGAAGTGATAATATATTTAGGACAAACAGGGATAGTAAATCAATTTAGTATAATGGAACATAAATAATAAAATACCTAGAGACTGTGAAATCAATTGATACCACTACATAAAAAAGGAGATGACCTTATATGCGAAAAATGCAGAGTATTATGATTATCGTTACTTGGATTGAAAACATATGAGACAAATAAGAATCATCGAGACAAAGGAAATAGATTGATAAGGAAATGGAAGAGGAGCTAAAGGCATTTAGAGAAAGGAAAACAAGCGATAAATAACGTAAACATATTAAGGAACTTGATAGAAATGAAAATAGAACAGGGAGAATAATTACGTATGACATTCGTCGATTTGGAAAGTGCACTCGACACAATAGAGAAAAAAATGATATGGGATAGTACGAGGAAAAATAGGAATCCATAGAAAAGATATAATAAAAGGAATTTGTAAGAGGAAAAGTGGTAGAAGATCGTCGGAATCTAGGATGGAGATGGTCAAAATTATTTTTTAAACACAAAACTTAGTTTTATTGAATTTTCGTGATGTTCGAGTCTAGAATCATCTTTTTTTACTGTATGAATTTAGATTTTTTTAAATGGCACATCCTGTATATTATACCTTTAATAGAACGTCATAAAAATGAGAATCCTCTCATACATACATGTCCTATACCTATATATAATAGTTGTGGTATTATTTTGACTTTTTTTCATTTTTCGCCCTAACCTAACTTAACCTAACCTCCATTTTTGAGGTGACTTCGAACAAGTATTGAAAACGCTACAAATGTGGCTTTGGATACTTAAAAAAAGTTCTCAACGCTAAATACATCTATATAGACAGAGAGATACATACTAAATTCAACTGCCAATGCTCTAGGGGAAATTCCTTGAATCAAATTATGCCTATCAGGGTAGGCAAAAGTATCCTTTCCAAGATACGGGGTGTTAAAATTAAAAATAAAACGATTTTTTGACGATAAATTTCAAATAGTGTGATCGATTGTCATTGAAACCATCAGGTTGATAAACTATTCGTTTTAACATGCATAGATAGCAGGGGTCGACTGCCCTTTTTACACCCCTGAACTCTCTGCCACTTGGTAAAATGTTCTACCATCATTTCTTAATAAAAAAGTAGACAGCTAATATTGAATGTATGCGATTGGAAGTAATGCCAAGCAAAATCAATTTACGCATCATGCTTTCTGGAACAACAGCAAATTTTGGACGACCTTCACGAAATTCATCCTGTACAATTAAATTAGGTGTTGCTATATCTCAAAACTTAATTATATTTTCCTGATTAAATTTTTTACATAGGGATTTTGATCCTTTTAGATTGAACAAATAGAACAGAAGCAAGAAAAAAGACTCAAATCTCGACTATATAAAATAGTGAAGGCAGCTTCGGGATATTGGTTTCCGATATCTTTTGGAATTAGAGTATGCCTGAGTTACCCTTTCACGGATGAACCTAGAATACAATTAGACGTAGGAGATTCAGTAATAGTCACCAGATGGAGAAAGTGAGTTTCTTTTTTTGATATAAATTATTTTTAAAACTATGGAATTTTTACAGGCATTGGCTTTTTGGTGAAAAATTGCAAGTAGATGAACATACCGAAAGGATACGCGGTTGGTTTCCCAGAAAATGTGCTGTTGAATTAATTGAAAATAATACGGAACCATCAACTTCTAATCATCATAATAGTAATCATACTTCAACGTCTGGTCATAAGCGCCATAAAATTTTTAGTGATAAAAAAAAGAAATAAAGCCTTTAACTAATTTTAGTTTTTCTAATAATACGTTCGAGGACCAAAAAAGTCCAGTCGAAAGTTAAAAAACATTATTAAGAAAGGAAAATTGCATTTTGTGTTTAACTATTACTCAGGCTCAAAAACTGATATCATTGTCGGAATTTCCATGAAAAAATACATGATACCATACGAATTTTTGACTAAATTCACGGTATGACCGTTTCGAATAGTGTTGTGAGTTGATGACTTAAAATTAAACTGTCTAAGAGTTTTTTTTAAATACCAACGTTTCTATATTTTATTTGAACTTTATCTAAAAATATATGGTACCTTTCAATTCGATTTTTGGGGTAGATAAACAAGTAATTGTATACAGTATATATTTATATAAAATAGTTATTGCCAATAACCACCACGTTTGTACATAATGTAAAAAACTCATATGAATTTGTGGAGTCAACAAAAGATATAACACTGGATAATGGTTATATTCTGATATCTATTAGGGCGAATTTACATGAGGAAATTAGCTTAAACAAGTAACTAAGACTAGTTACCAAATTTACTTACTGGCAAATTACTAAAGCCAGTAACTAAAATTTAGGTTCGGGTTTTTAGCGAGTGTTTACATTTTGACGGCATTGTATCTTGGACATTGGTGTCAGACTTCATTATAGAAGGACTAACCTTATGTAGCATTGTGTCAAATTGTTGCTTGGGCATTCTCATGTAGTTTGTATACTCCTCGAGGTCTTCTACGAGATAACCATTTTCTTATCCATATACGCTTCTTTTTCTTTTGTTCACGTTCTATTACTTTATTAATTTCTGCGCATAATACAACTATACACTATTTTGTGATTGATCTAAAAAGTTTTCTTTCGATGTACGCCATTTTCATTCAGTGACTAAACAGAGCGAGCTAAAATATCGCGTAGACAAATACTAAATGGTAAGTAACTTGGATAAGTGGCTTTAGCTACTATCCCCATGTAAATTCGCTTTTAGACGTAGTATCACTTTTTACTTTCATACTTACAATTGTAATAAATAACATCATTATTCGTAATCCCACCCTAATTAGCACTTTAACTAATGGTTCCTTTAAATTGAAGGGTCCTTTGACTTAGTCTTTACAGTGAAGTGGTCCCGGAATCGATTTGTAACGATCTATTAAGTAAAGGCTCCTTTAAGGCATTAAAAGAAAGTTGACAAGTTTGAAAATTTTTGATAGGTACTACAGAAAAAACGTTAGAAAAAAACAAAATGAAACGTAGAAGTGTGTGTTAAAAAGTGTTTGTTTTGTCACTAACACTTATTTTGGCGTGCTATCGTGTTTTCTTTTTATCAATTTGATTCTTCAATTCAATTCAACAATTATTTTCAATCGTAAGTATCAAATGTTTCATATGATTGATTTATTATTATTTTCAATTGTATTATTTTTTTTGTATTTAGGTATATTCTTGAAATGATTGCAAAGAGACTTCGTAGTACAAATTTTGGGAAAGAAGAATGAATCTATTAATTGAAGAGGTGAAAAAATATCAAGTAACAAACAAATTTTCTTTCAATGAATATGTTACACTGGAAATGGTCATTAATACCAGTGGTACATTGATCTAATTTACTTTTAGAAAGAAGCATAGAAAAATGTTGAAAGTGTCCGTAGGGAGAAGTGTTCAGCAATTCCAAGTTAAATATGAAAACTTGTAGAAAGATGCAAAGACTAAGTTATATGACGTTTTGCATGTGTTGTGTTTTACGTAGTACATCTACTGTAGTTTCAGGCAGCAAAAGAATGAAAAAGATCTCGCTTCAGATAATGTGAGTACTTTGGTGATTACAGTAGTACTAGACGATTCAGTGAATTTTTGATTGCAGTGGTGTAATAAATATACTTCTCATAAACTAAAGAAGTCAGCGAATTAACAACTTAGATCAATAACAAATCTGATAGAAGTAAAAAATAAATATGAAAAAAAAATTATATTATTTGAGAAGGAAACTATGGAATTATGGAGAGAAAGTTAGAAAAGCACAAGAAAAAAATTGATTCTTTTCGATCTTCAAATTAAAAAATTTCAAAAAGATTTAAATTATTTTCTTTAAATTATTTAATATGCATTATTATATTATTTTTCTTCAAATTTTCATTTTTTTACACCGTTTTATGTTTTTCGTGATAATTTTTCTTGATTTTCTGTTACATGTTAAAATTGACAATTCGACCTACTTCCGTCAATTTGCTTCATAGGGTTCTTGCATACTTTTTTATACCTTAACTACGTTTAATAATTCGTTCTTAATCACACACTATTTTTCAATTTTTTTAAACGGTATATTAGTACATAAAAAAATAAATTTAAGTAGCTAAATGACGTGCCAAAACGCATTGTTGTCACGTATCCGAGTTTGACGTAGAAAGTAAGTAAACAGACTTGAGTGAGGTTAGAAGTAAATACAGTTTGAACACTCGCACGGCTGTGAGTATTCCATTTTATAGAATATAAGATGACGTATCGGTGCATTGTACCAGAATGTACAAACACTAGTATAAAAACACCAAATCAAGTTTCCGTGCAAGTCCATCGAGAGGAAAAGCGACGAAAACAATGGTGTCGAGTTTAAGAATGGATTATGCAAGCGCCAAAGCTAGCAGCCCAGTATATGTTTGTGAGGACCATTTCAATGTAAGTTTTTCTATTGATTTTTAAAACATGTTAACTTATTGTTATTTTTTCAGTAGCTTGAAAGAGATTTGGAAAATTATGATGTGGAAACTAAAACACAATGCAAATATTTCTAAAAAACTGCTGTTTCAACCAAATTCGATTGCCAGTAAGACCGGAAAAGGGCAACATCTCGTCCATTGGCATTGAAACGACTAAAAACCTTCAAAGCTATCATCTTTATGACTACATTTTAATAAAGTTCAAGCGAACAAATGTGCTAATAACGTTACTATTAGAAAGTCTAATTAGTATCTGCTTTTACTCCGCGAATGTTAGCCGAAGTAAATAATTGATTATTAGCAAAGAACGTAGCAACCACGAATGTATCTACCTTCTACCATTTCTGTTAGTTATTGAAACCCTTACAAAAACACAAATCACACTAAAGGACCAATTACCTCCACTCACCACAACAGAATGGCGTTTGAAAGGCGACAAGTGGCGACCACTTTTCAATATTTACTTACTTTCTACGTCACAACCGCAGTAACGAATAGAAATATGTTTTCTGTCACGACATAAATTTATATTTTAAGTTTTAATACAATTCAACCTAAATTCATAAATAAGAAATAATGTATAAATTTTTAAATATGTTAAATACCAAAATTATGGACCACTGCAAGGACCCTATTATATTAATCAATAGATCATTTCAAATTATTCGTAGTTGTATTAATATTCATGAAATAGAACTATAAATTCTACTTGGGTTATTTAGGACTTTTTTTCCATTGATAGCTTTCTCCTTTGTATGTGAACCATTAAAAAAATATTTTTTTATTTATAATTAAATGTATGTTTGATCATAGAAAAAAAGAATTTTTAGAAATGATTTACAAACAATGAACAAGAAAGCTATCAATGATAAAAAAGATTATGGATTAGGTAAGGGTGTTCTTGTGAAAATAATTAAAGATGATAGTACTTTGTCTTTTATTTGAACTAGAGTTTTGGAACTTTGTCTTTACAATGTTAGGGATCAGAGAGAACTAACTATATACTTACAATAATTTAATATCCTGGGTCTGTCTGTTTTATTCTATATTTAAAATTATACCTGGTTTTATGACTTTGAAACAATATGTTTACTTTTAGGAAATACTAAAATAAATTCTTTTACAAGACAATGTGTTTACCAACTGTTATTCAAATAAAAAACTTTCGCTTTCAAATTACACTGGTTGCAAAAAAGAAATTATTTTTTCTCCTTTTTGTTTTTATTCGTCATATTTTGTTCTTTAAACGCTAAATTTGATATACAATTAAGCACCACACGTAGATTTACAATATATTTATTTAATTAACAAATATTATTAAATTTTCAATTAAAAAAAAAATATTACGGTCTAAGTTATACAGTGAAAAATCCTAAATTATAGTCACAATAAGAATAAATATTTTATGGTTTTATTACTTTTCATTGTTTCTATTGGAGTTTCTCGACGAATTTTCCAACAAAAATCAGAAAGCTGCTGACCATTTCCCACTGAAGCGTTTTTCAATCTGCATTATATCTTGATGAAACCTTTCATCATGTTCATCTGATACGGTTCCAAGATTTTCAGGAAAGAAATTTAAATGGGAGTCCAAAAAATGAATCTTGAGTGACATATTGCAACCTAAAGCTTTATAAGCAGAAAAAAGCTCCCGAATGATTTGTCGGTAGTCCTCAGCTTTTGTATTCCCAAGAAAACTATAACAAACTTTCACAAAAGCCACCCAAGCTCTTTTTTCTGCTTTGCTCCACTTCGAATCAAAAGCTTCGACTTCCTTCCATCAGTTTTGCGCCATGACATTTTGTTTTTAAATATTGAACACCTACACCGCCTTTATTCATACCTTTCATAAAGTTCTTCATGAGTCTTAACTTTATGTGGGGTGGTAGCAGAAAAATTTACTCACTTGGCACCAAAGATTTCTGAGATACATTTTTAAGCCCGGGAGTTAAACTTATTCTTAGTTGGTAAGTTTTTATTTTGTAATGTTTTTTTCTTGTGCTACTGTCACACTCATAAAGAAAACATTGTGTATCCTCCTTGTAATAGTATATCAAACTTTTTCGAGTATTTCCTCTAGGTTTGCATAATTTTCCTTCATGTTCGTAGCATGTGCAACGGGCGCAGATGGGTATTTATTACCATTATGGAGTAGAACGCATTTTGAGCTTATTTTTGAAGCATCAATAAAGTCTCAATTCACTGGAATCTTCTGGTAAACTCAGTTCTTGAAGAAGCCCTGCGGCATCATTACAATGTACCAAATCATCTTTGGAAAAGTAATTCGTTAAATCGTCTTGCTTCGTACGATAATACGAAACTCTAGTACTTTTATCAACTATTTTAATCTCTATATTTTGAAAGTCTTAAGTCTCTAACATTTAAGTCACCTTGTTAAGTAAATGAGATTCTTTAGATGGACTGGAAGATCTAGACAAGTGTATGAAGATGTATCGTTAGAAAGATTGAGATTGTAGACCAGAAATATTTTTATTTGCCACCTTCTTATTAATTGGTGGTGAAGTGCCTTCACCACGAGGAATTGGTCTCTTTGCAGATGGGACGTTCGGGTGTACAATATTATTTTTTTGTTGAGAATCCTCATGTTGAAATAACAATCATTTTCGAATAACTTTAATAAGTCCGTGGCAATTGGATATTGATGATTAGGTTATTTTGAACATTTCCTTGTTTCTAAAATTCGACCACAGTTTTTTTCCGTAGAGGGTGGCGATTTTGGATCACGAGGTAAGACTTAGAGATACGGACAAAGCTTCATTCAGATACGTTTTTATAAAAATTTTAGTAGCAATTATAATTCATAAATGGGGAGGCCAGAGATAACTATTGATGCCATATATTGAACAATTATCTTGAATAGACTATGAGGGTCAGATAAAATGCCATATTCTTTATTGTTTAAGCATAGAGAAACAATATTATAATGAATTTCAACAAATTACCGCACGACCCCCTTTACTATTGAAAAATACTGAGATGGTAGCTGTCTAGGTAGGGGGTAAAAAGAGGTAACAATTTTTTGTTTTTTTTTTATAAAACCTCTCGATTAAAATGAAAATTGGTTGTAGGTGTTGTTGTAGATGTTTGTTTAAAATAACGAAGATTCTTCCTAGAGGAGTAAGACTTAATATCCGCAACGTATCGTAAAGTTGTAAAAATATTTCAGCTTAATACATTGATTTTATTACCTCATCATGTACATGTGACTTTTGATAGCAACTGTGAAACTAGACTTAGCATTTTTTTATGCACTGGTTCTACTTCTAAAACTATCGGAAGCGATAAAACACAATCAATATAAGATAATAGTATTTTATACTCAAAACTTTCCGAACCATCCCTGTATATCCAAGATAAATTTAATAGTAAAACTTTGTATTTTCTCACTTTTTATACTTATTTTCAATATCTAGTTTATATTTGAATTATTATTATTAAATTATTTATTTCATTTTATTAAATTTCTCCTATTCGTTCGCATCCTTTTTATGTGCATTTTTCAATTGAATCGTAAAATTTTCTTATAGATCGGAATTGTCAATATTTAATTAAATTTGGGACATTTTATGATCAACACCTGGTATAAACCTGCTGTGTATATCCATATATGTACAACAAATAAATAAATAAACCCTTATAATGTAAAACAATAATTTATACATAAAAAAAAAGAAAAAATTAACTTAAAATCTAAAAAAAATTTTCTAAAATGTAGACTATGCTTTTAGCTTCGTGGGTTCTAATGGTCTTGTTTTGATGTAAGGAGGATTAGGCCATGGCCACGTTTGTGGCAAAGATGGTTCGTAGTTATGATTATATTGGTGAGACTCCACATACTTTCTCATGTCTTTCGGTTTTGGATATACTGATGCTATACCTAAAAAGTAAGAATATTATGTATACAGTATCTTTCCTATAATAAAATTTCTTCAGCCCATCCCTTTCAAAGATATCACCCTGAAAAGGCGATGGCTAAAACTGAATGCTTTTTCTAAAATTTCAGTAATAGAAACTTGAAATTCTGTAATTTTCGTGAACACGCAAAGGACTTACTAAGGGTATTTTTTCAATATTCCTAAGCATTTATTAGGAATCTTATTACATTTTACTGTTTTCCACTGAATTTTATGTTTTTACAAGAAACTATACAATTTAAAATCGCCGAATAACAATTATTTCCCAGACGATGAATATATAAGTATTTGAAAGCTCGGAATATATTAAAGTTAGTACACTTTGGTGTTTTATTTTGCCACATTCCCGATAAGAAAACGCTCATAATCTAGCTGGCCAAGATTTCTTTCCAATTCAGTTTTATAGAATTAATTGAAATATTGATACTGGTTACTCAATATTTCAATCAATTAATTCTATCAGGCGTGAATTTGAATATAGAATTTTGAAATCCACGAATTTTATGTTTTTACAAGAAAGTAGACAATTTAAAATCGCCGAATATTAATTATTTCCCAGACGATGAATACATAAGTATTAGAAAGCTCGGAATATATTAAAGTTAGTACACTTTGGTGTTTTATTTCGCCTCATTCCCAATAAGAAAACGCTCATAATCTAGCTGGATAATATTTGATTTCAATTCAGTTTCATAGAATTAATTGTTTGAAATATTGATTGTCATTACTCAATATTTCAATCAATTTAGTCTATCAAGAGTCAATTTGAATATTGATTTTTGAAATCCACGAATTTTATGTTTTTACAAGAAAGTAGACAATTTAAAATCGCCGAATATTAATTATTTCCAGGACAATGAAAACAAGTATTCGAAAGGTCGGAATATATTAAAGTTAGTACAATTTGGTGTTTTATTTTGCCACATTCCCAATACCAAAACGCTTATATTCTTATCCATATAAAATATACATCGAAATCGATGGTGTTCTTTTCGTTTATTGTGTGTCACAATTGACCGGTAGTTTACCTTCAAAAACCAAGATGAAACTTTTCCCAAGTCTATATTAGTCCACGCTCTTCTTCCCAAGTTTGTGTCAATATAAATGTTTGTTAAAAATTAATATGAATATAACACATATTTGTGACTTACGTTCTTTATAAGCGTACTCCAAAATCTGGCAAGCAATTTGCATTGAACACTCTTTAATTGAACTGAGCGGTGGATACAAACTGCCTCTCTTCAGATCCTCATCAGATACATTCGATGCGACAGTTTCAGATGCTATTAAGAAAATCTGTTCATTGATATGGTGGATACCTGCCAACAGTACTCCTAAAGCTACACCGGGGAAAATGTATGCGTTGTTTCCTTGTCCTGGTTGAAATAGTTTATCGCCAAAGTGGACTTTTCCGAAAGGAGAACCGCTGGCAAATATTGCACGTCCCTTGGGAAGAAAAAAAACAGTATACATTGATGTGATCGTTAATTCGAAATCAATGTTTATTTTACCTCTGTATGAGTATATGCTTGTTCAGCTGTACATTCCGCTTTGCTAGTAGGATTACTGAGAGCAAAAATAATTGGTCTTTCGTTAAAAGTCGACAGGTTTTTTAAAATTTCGGGTGTAAATGCTCCAGAAACAGCGGAGGCGCCTAAATGAAAAAAAAATTAATCAAAGATAGAATTTTCAAAAACTTTTTTTTTATTACAAAATTCGGTCTCTGAAGAAGATAAATTGGTTATCGAAACGCGCGTCAGACAGTGTAATTGTAACTAACCTTATACTGGTTATTAGCGATTCATTATTATCAAATTAAATTTATTTTCAAGATCTGTTTAAGGTAAGTGATATTGTATTTAGGTCCTAGATGTGTAGTAGATTTGATGATGAATTAAAAGATGGACATTCTGTGATTATGTGTTTTATAGTCAATTTGCAATTGCAGTTGCTACATTTTGGTTCAGGTTTCGCATTAAATAAGTAGCTGTGGGTCAGTCGCGTATGGCCTAGACGGAGACGCTTTAGAAAACTTCATCTCTGCGATTTTTCGCTTTTTACCATGGTTTTACCAAGTCTTTCACTTCACGAAGTTTGTGCGTAGACATTGACCCATATATCGAGCACTTTACGTTTTACGCACTCCGCACTATCACTATTTACAGATTTCATAGCTTCCAGGTCTGCCTCTTCGTTTCCCTTTATTCCAGTGTAACGGGATCCTTGTATATATTACAGTTGCTGCTTGATATTGAGGCTTGAAGTTCGTTTGATGAAGCAGCGATTTGTGTAGCTCGTTCTATTGCATATAATTCAGCAGTGAAAGTGGATGGGGTTGGAGGAGCTCTTGGCATATATGTGGAGGTTGGTATACCGCCTTGAGATTTCGATGCGTCTTTTTGGTGTGGTGTATGTTGAATGAGGTGAGCTGGGTAATGAATTTTGTGCTTTCTATTGTCCACGGTGGACTCCGAGAAGATTCGATAGGAAGGATCTAATCTAATTCTAGCATAGAAAGGTTCGGGGTTTCTGGGTTTAATTAAAAAAATATGGAATTTGTTGGAGAAGCAATTTTCGAGGGTAGGATTGGATTTTACTTTGGTTGCATATGTAAGGTTTAAACATTTTGTTATTACTGTAAATAGAACAATAGACTAGTCTGATGAAGAAGACGATGTGTCAGTCAAACTAAAATTTGAAACCGTGGTCAAAAGTATTGAGCTTCCTAGAAATGTTGCACATGCACGAGGAATATAGCAGAAATTATTGTTTTAGAATTTGATTGTTGTCTTCTAAAAACATTTAAAAATAAATTTAGGTACAGTTTAGAAGAACTGAACTTAACGGTTTCATAATTAATCACAATAAAAATTTTTTTTAAATATAAATATAAACAGAAAATTAATAATGGGTCGGTCAATATCAGTCGTTACAATCTCTTACTAGTTCTATGCCTAAAAGTTCTTAAATAAACGCGATACAAAGTACTCCACGCTTTTAGAACAGTAACAGGCTCGAACATGTCACTGTTTGTCTTAACACGCGAGGATATGACCTAAAATAAAAGAAGGGACTTTAATGACTTCACTAAAAGCCCTGCAATAGTAATAAAATGACAAAATGGGACGGAATCAAACATGTCAGTGCTTGTCTTGACACGCGAGAATATAAAATGTGGTAGTAGAAAAGTATACAACATAACTAATCGCTGTTATTACAATTCAATCATCGAATTTTTTATCACGCTTTGTATAATATCTAAACAATTACATTATATTCACACTTGTGATTTACAAATTATTGCCATCAAATGATTCAGCCTAGGAATACTCACCTATTAATATTGACGGTTTGATTTCGTTTACAATCGCAGCAAAGTCTTTGATGGGTTCATGTTTTTTAGCATACAACTTTTTGTGTCCATCCAAATTGCCCTCAGGCCTATCCAATGCTAATAGTCCATCGATATCGACCATCCATATTCTGCCTCTAGCTTCTTCGGTACTCAATCCTTCATTTTCCAAAGCTTTCACCGTCAAATCTGCTATACCTGAAGGAACAACAGATAAATCGCCATTTAGTGGCACAACATCTTGTATGTATGCGTACCTATTGCAGCTTCTCCGGCTCCAAGAAACAAAAATTTATTATCGCTGAGTTTCTTGTTAGTTAATCTCTTGGAAGCTAATAATCCGGATACGGCTACGCTGGCGGTTCCTTGTATATCATCGTTAAAAGTGCAATATTGTTCTCGGTAAGCATTAAGGAAACGGAAAGCGTTGTGATTACCGAAATCCTCAAATTGAATAAGGGTATTTTGACCGTAGCGTTGTACAACGGCTTCCATGAATTCGTCCACGAAATCGTCGTACAATTTTCCAGTTGTACGTTTTTGTCTTAGACCAACGTAGAGAGGATCTTCTAGAAGATTCTAATAAAACGAAAATCGTTAATTAGATCCTGAAGAATCTTGGTAAATCATTAATAATAGGAAACGAGTGTAATACTTGACTGGAACCTTCTAGAAGCAATGACATATCTTAAGAAATGTGAAGTCAAAGTTAACAGGTGGCACAAAAGTCATCAACTTATTAAAAGGTGCTATAATTTTTACAAATGGCTGTAAACGTCACTTCTGCTTTAATATTTTTGAAACAAATTTTATTTGTGCATTAAAATTTGAGAGAAGACTGAAATGAAGAAATATATTAACAAAAATTCAAACAATATGTCAAAATTAACCAGCAAACAAAAACATTTAATGACATTCAATTGATCTGTGGAGCATAATTATCTGAATACTACATAAGGACAAGTAACACTGTAAAAACTACCTTCCAACTCTACAAACTCCTGAAAAGGTACATAGAAAGCTTCTATAAGTCTCTTTGCCAAACTACCCACTTAGTGTTGCGGTGTCAAGATGGATAACAAAATAAGTTACCCCTTCTATTGCTAAAAGACAAATTTTTTCTTGATTGTAAACATATTTCATTAGAAACAAACCATTAATTCAGTGCTAGAGTTGTATATCCTCACTGCCTCACCACTTTTCAGATCCTCACTCCTACATACGGGTGTGGAGATTGAAATCACTACCACCAAAGAATTCGAGTTCCATGGAAGATGCAGACAAATGTTCCAGATAGATCCCAAAATATAGAGCTCACGTAGAATCCATCTTTAAGACTTTAAAGCAGCAGACAGAACTGGAACAGGAGTGTACGGATCCAGAAGCAAACACACCAAACATTTTTCAATATCATAAAATCATCCATAGTTTGGAAATACCTGGTCAAGTTGAAGAAACTAGACAAGAAAGTTACTCTGCAATGAACACCAGGACACATCGGAGCGGAAGGAAACAAAACAGCTGAAAGACTAGTTAAACTAGTGACAGACAAACTTGAACCCTTCTGTGGTATCGGCTAGAAAACAATGGAATAAACATTGGTAAAGAAGATAGATAAAGGTAAAACCTGAGACAGGCAAAAACTTTCCTAGGAAACTATAAATGGAAAAGATCCGATGAATGTATCAACCAAACTTATTAATACTAACGGGATTCTTATCAAGACATTGTCGCCTCAATGGAAATCTGAAGACGCTAGACAGTATCTCAGCAAGAAAAAAGGACAAAATGCAAAAACTGTCCCTCACAAAGACAAACAAAGTCAAGAAATGTGGCGATTTTAGACTTATTAGTTCAATGTCGCACATACTAAAGCTGTTTCTAAAAATTATTCACCAACGCATCTACAAGAAACGTGAACAAGACATTAGCGATGAACAGTTTGGTTTCCGTAGTGGATTTGGAAAACGGGAAGCATTGATCAGATTCATTATACTACTACAAAAATGCCGAGACTAGCAAAATGATCTCTTCTTATATTTTATCAATTACGAAAAGACTTTCGACAAAGTAAGACACGATAAGCTGATGGACTGCCTTTACAGGAAGTGTCTAGACGAGAATGACCTCAAAATCATACGGACGCTTTATGCTAACCAAATTGCAAAAGTTAGAAATAAAACCGGCGACATAGAACCATAAACCGATATCAAAAGAGGCGAGCGACTGGGATGCGTGTTGTCTCCTCTAAACTTCAATATATATTCAGAAGAAGTATTTGCCAAAGCGTTGGATGAAGCAAGAGAAGGACTTAATTACAGACAGTGAACAGGATCTCCAAGCGCTCTTAGATCGCATAAAAACTATAGAAGAAGATTATGGCCTTAACACCAACATCAAAAAGACCAAAACATCCAACCATTTCTATCAAAGTAAATGGTGGCATCATCGAAAATGTCGAGAAATTTAAATATCTGGGGTGTTGGGTAACAAGATATAGAAATAAGATCACGCATCGAGCAAGCAAGAAATGTCTATTGTAAAAATGAGACAATTGTTTACATCCCGAGTACTCGACCGTGAAATCCGTTACCGGATGGTGTATACAGCACCTTATTAAACGGAACCGGAGGCTTGGACCTTTTAGGTGAAGTCACTAAGGCGCTTAGAGAGTTTCGAAAGGAGGATCTTTCGGAGGATGCTTAGAATTCCCTGCACTACTCATATCAGTAAGAACAGGCACTCAAAAAACTTCGTATCTGGGACACATATATAGAAATGACAAAAACAGGCTTTTGCAATTTCTGATCAAAGGGAAAATCGAGGGAAAACGTGGTTCTGGCAGACGGCAGGCTACATGCTTGAAGAATATTCGCGAGTGAACCGATTTAGACGCTGATAAGAAGGGCCACAGACTGAAATTACTTTGCTGGGGTTATTGCCAACCTTCGTTAGAAGAGGGCACCCAAAGAAGAAGAATATTATGACGGGAAGTATATTGGGCATACTAAGAGATCCGTTATTGTCCGGTTTAAAGAGCACACAATAAATATTGATAATGTAAAGTTGTTAAATAAGGAAAGGATTTTTCGATGTTTTAAAGAAAAATTTGCACTTAGAATATGGAGAAAAGATGGCAATACGGCTAGACAATTTTTCGTAAATAGTTCTAAATTAGCTGAAATTTTAGGTTTAGATGTTAATTTACTGGATAGTGTAGATATTATAATGCTAGTTCTTTCTTGTGGTTTTCATGTAAATGTGAATCTTTTTCAAAATTATTGCGTAGAAACTGCGAAAATGTTAATCGAAAAGTATCCGTGGTACTACATGCCAACATCGCGTCGATTCATGAAGTACTAAGTCATGGTCCTCTTATTGTTGAATGGGCACCACTACCAATTGGAAGACTTTCGGAGGAAACTCGAGAGTCCCACGAAAAATTAACGAGAACATAATTGCCGAAAAAATCTAAAGTTAATACTATGAGGGATGTAATCAAATGGTTGCTAATGTTTTCAGGGGCTTGGGGTTGTGTATTGGATCCATTTTTCATCACCAGTAACAATCCGATGCAAAATGACTTTTTTTGTGGCGTTCCCGCTGCTTTTCGGATATGCAAAATAGCCTTTCGACGTCTCTCGGCTTGAGTTCATGTGGAACCCAATTTTCTTGCTTTTGAATATATTCAGCTGCTTTTAAACGTTTTGAAATGGCTGCTTGACTGACACCCAAAGATTCTGCGAGCTCTTCTTGTGTTTGGCAACAATCTTCATCGAGTAATGCTTCCAGTTCTTCGTCTTCAATTTTTTTTGGCTGCCCAGTTCATCGTCTTCCAAGCCAAAATCACCACTTTTAAACCGGGCAAACCACTTTTGGCACGTTCGCTCAGCTGGAGCATGTTCACTATAAACATCCACCAAAATACGATGACTTTTTACAGCATTTTTTTTATATTAAAGTATGAAGAAGAACTCCCCACAAAAACACTTTTTCAGGAACAAAGTTCGACATATTTGAGTGAAAAAAAATTATTCTTATAAACGCTTCAAATTAATGACATATACTGAAGAGACGTACAATAACAGGATCTTTCTAACGCAGGTTCGGAATATTGGAACGATGTAATATTGTACAAGTTACGCAATCTCTTATCAATTAAGTAATAGACCCTCCACTATTTAAAAAAAAATTATTATAAATTGTATTTTCAGCGTTGCTGTTCTCAAATTTGTGTCTCGTTACGGACTGAAGTGAGGCGTGGTGGTTGTACGCGACAGTACAAAATGGAGTCCAAGCTGCTATTCGCGGCGAACTCGTTGCGCGATCGTAACGAATTCGCTGCGCGTCGTGATTGTTGTGCGCTCGCTCCGCTTTGAAGACGCTCGCAATCCGCTAGTTTGATGAGGTCCTAAGGGGACGAAACTTTTCATTTATCATAAAAATTACAGTCAAAGACCATCGTATGACAACTTTTGCGCCACTTAGTATAAAGTAATTTTACCTGGTTGTTGGTACCGACATCTAAAACTATTGGTAGACATTCATGAGGTTTAATACCGGCTAATGCAGTATATAAGGCAAGCTTTCCGACGGGAATACCCATCCCGCATGCACCCAAATCACCCAAACCCAAAATTCTTTCACCGTCAGTCACGACAATAGCTTTAACGTTAGGTTCGGGCCTACAACAAACACGTTTTTTGGAAATTTCCCATTCCAAAAAATACATTAAAGTATTAATCTCACAACAAAGATTTCTTTAGAATATATTCCGCGAATTTATAATTTTCCCACAAATTTTATTTACTTACCAATTTTTAAGAACGTCGAACACGTGTCCTATGTCGTTGATAGTAATAAACAATCCTCTTGGTCGTCTATATATCAATCCAAACTTTTGACAAGCCAGACCTACCGTTGGTGTGTAAACTATAGGCATAAGCGACTCTATGTTTTCAGATAAAAGTCTGAAAAACAACTTTTCGTTCCTGTCTTGCAATTCCGTCAAATAGATATATTTGTTCAAATCTTCTTGATAACGTTCAATAGATATCCTACAAAGTTCTAGTTGTTCTTCTTGAGTTTTAAAACGAGCAGGTTGAAGACCATGTATACCTAGTGCTTGACGTTCCTCTAATGTGAATCCCAAACCCTAAAATACATTATATATTCTATGATGTCACACTTGGTTGTAATACATCGGAGCTTATAATTTATCACACTAATTGAACATTAGAAGAAATTTCCAATGTTATTAAAACTCATGAACTGTTTGTTCGATGTTCAAAAACGTTTTCGTTTTAACTGACGTGCTAGTCTATTGTCGATGTTAACGCCTTCCAAATTACCAACATATGATGAGGAAAGGACTCATCGAGTCATCCCTTTCATTTTAAGTCTATCAGAACTAGATCTGGACTGTATGGAGAGTTTCATTGTAAATACTATCCAAAAAAGTGTTAAATTCGATGTCGCGTTGTCATGGCGGAAATTCGTCCGCTTCGTAAACTGTTATTATAAAAGCTCCAGTTAGTTTTTAGCATGGTGCTATCCTCTCCCTGTGGATAACATCATGTATATCGAAGGAAAAACTGATTATGGTCTTCAGAGAGAGTTCGTCATGTCATGGACGATGATGATTAGTCTTCAGCGATTGGTTTCCTGATTCTTAGGAAAACTTCTGGTAAACAAATGCTGATGTTCCACTCAATATTGACCATTCTACGTTGCTCTAATGGAACGCTGACAACATGTCCAGTTATTTCCAAAAAAACAGACGACAATGTGCTTCGTGCGCGAATAACTTCTTTAGGATGATGGATACGTACAGCATCAATGTTTTCTGGCACAACAGCCGATTTTTGACGACCTTCACGAAATTTATCTTAAACCGAAGTGCGACCACGATTGAATCCGAAAAATTGGTTATTATTGGACCAAAAGCACGAGAGGACAAACATCTTCCGTTCCGCCTATTAACGAGTGATTTTTTTGCTGGTATCTTTTTGGCAACACTGTTTTCGACAGATCACGCGTAAATCGTGTCATTGTCAAACTTGTTCAATTTCGTCTATAATTTAATCATGAATCGATTTACGAACGATCATCGCTTACAAATTATTAAATTTTTACTATCAAAATTCATTTTCGGTTGAGAGAATGCATCACGCATTTCTTCCAATTTATGGGCAGTTTGATCGGTCTACTGAGGGAACTATTTGGAAGCTTGTGATTAAATTTCGATCCCAGTTTATATTATTGGACAATAAACCACTAACACGCAAACGTACAGTGAGGATCGAAGAAAATATTGCGGCTGTATCTGCCAGAGTTATTGATGACTGTGAAATGTCATTACTCCACTTCGTGGAAAATTTTGCGTGTAATACCTAATAAGATACGGTTGGTGCAACAGTTGAATCCACACGATCTCCCACAACGTCTAACATTTGGTAGATGGGCGCTGGCAAAGTTAGAGGAAGATCCTGGTTGAATGGATACGTCAACAAGCAAAATTGCCGCATCTGGAGTGAAGACCAGCCGGAAGTATTGCAAAAGCTACCAATGCATCCTGAAAAAGTCACTGTTTGGTGTGGATTATTGCTTACTGTGAATGGACGAGCTCTACCGTTTGATGATTGACAATTTTTTTTGCCCAAAATAGAAAAATTGGATATTGAAGCATTTATTCGTGAAATACCGACCAATATGTTGGAGAGAGTATGCCAAAATTAGACCTTGCGCATGGGCTATCTAAAACGGAGCCGCGGCCAACATTTGCATGAAATCATCTTCTAACATTAAATTATACTGATCGTTCTATCGATCCCAATAAATATGTTATCAATTTTTCCAAATTTTTTGTTGAAACGGAAAGTAATTATTTTGTGGTCAAATATCGTAGAAGATGGGCTATACGTTTGATTTAAGTGATTCCAAAATTTTATTTAGAAAGTTAATTTTACGAACTAGCCCTCGTACCTTGTTTAACCGAGGATCTCGGAGGTGGTCGATTCCCAGTACTTGACCGGGAGATATAATATCTCCAGTGATATTTCTCCTCTGCTGATCATCGGCTATAGTTAAAATTTTCAAAGTCTGAAAAAGTTGATTACGAGCCGCTCGTGCTGATGATCTGCAAAAAATATTGATATTCTGAATACTTTTAATACGTTTCCACCCAGTGAAATAAATAAAAAAAATACGCTCGTGAGTAAAATACCAACTCAAGTCACACGCTCGCGGTCAAGAGTTTCTAGCGAAAAATCTGTAGCTTTCATTATTTTTCTGATTTCAGTATCTCAGAGCCATAAGTACGTTTTAAAGAATCATTTATTAATTACTGTAAAAACTTCTTGTATAATGTTAATTTCATTTGAATTTGTAATATCTACATATATGCCAGTGGTTCAGCTCAAAATGTTTTCTGAAATTTTTCTCTTAGTATCTAATGAACTCTCATCAAAGCCTTCGACTACGCTGTTGGATTTCCACCCTTTGTGTTGCTTTATGCAGAAGAGACGCTGACGAGCTTCTGAAACAATGTCCTGTGTATCCTTCAACATAAGGTAGACCAAGATACTGAGCAATCTGTCGTACTTTTCAGCACGAGGTCCAACATTTCTTTTTGAGCAACCCGGATTTTGCTTCCATTGAAATGCCCGCCCAAACCATCCAGGAACCTACTCTAATAGCCACGTTTTCTTTAATGCAACACTGTACGAATCTTTCTCCTGGTCTTCTGCAGACTCATTATCTTCTATTGTTACCATACAGGCAGGCTCTGTTTTCATCTGGGAAGAGAACGGAGCTTCGTTGGTCGTCAGTCCAATTAACGCGTTGTTCTCTGACAAATCGTAGACGGGTTGCTGCCTGGGCTGAGGTGACTTTGGGGCCAGTAACTTGCCTTCGATGTGGTGTCTTACTGGATATTTTAACAAAATAACGCCGAAATGTAAAAAACAGAAGCCTTTCCCTTGTTCCTTTTTTTTGTATGTAAAAGCAAACCCAAGAGGGTAAACCCTATTACACTCGAGAAGAGTTAGTTTACCGCTTGGAGATGCCTGTGGATATTAATTTTGAACTTCTGTATGTTATAGAATTCGGAAAGACATGCCTTGGTAGCTGGCACATCTCCAAAGAAAGAAGTTTCGATAAATTCACGTTTCTTCTGTGCTCTATAAGTCGAATTGCTCTTTTCTGTATTGAGTCGAGAATCCTCAAGATAAACTTGGGAACGGAGCTCTAAATGTGTGCGAACAATATTTTGAAGATGGACGAACCTGGGCCTGGTGGGCCTTAAAAGCTGTTGCGGAGTATATGATCTTTTGGCCTTAAAGAGGGCTCTAAATTTTTTGAAGCTGTTTTAGCTAATTAAAGATGAATAGAGTTTTGATAAATTTTAAGCCCTCGACCTCTGAGATCAAAAATTCAACACTAACGACGAGGCAAAGGAGTTTGTGTGAACATGACAAAAAAACTAAGAATATTTGCAATTATTTTTTATAATAACTAAATAGTCAGAATGTATATCATATTATTTGAACCCTCATCGTAATTATTTGTTGGTCCTATGTGTGTGGAATTTTGGGTATAACTTGGCTACATGCCAAAACACACCATTTGTTGAATATAATTTGATGAATGCGCTTTATTAGCATCAAATTGTCAGGGTTAAACTCTACATATATTGACGATCACTGGATATTAAATTTATAGCGTTACAATTATTCTATCAAAATTATCTGATTTCAACAACATTCAACTCTTAAATCAATTCACAAAAAATAATATCTACTTCATAAGAATGTAATTACAATTGAAAGTATTAATTAATCTCTAGTGATAATTATATCTTATCTAGTTAACTGAAAAGTAATTGTATTATCAACAACCGATAGACCTAAAAGACATATACGAGGGTTGCTTAAGTTTTGAGATATAGCAACGCAAGCACGTTTGACATTTCTGATAGGTGAATGTACTTAGGTCCAATTTTAGTTTTATTTGAAGTTTAAACCTCAATTTTAAACTAGCGTTTACTGGTAAATTTCGGTTTAAATGTTACCGGCGGTCTGGAGGTAGAATGACTTTACACTCGACGATGATGATGAAGAAATTATCAACATTGTTGACGCGGTGAGAAAACTAAAAGTGATTAGTTCTAGAACGAATCTTTAAATTATTCCATTTGATTTTTAAATTAGTCATAGTTCTATCGAAAATATAATAGGTTTTGTTAGTTTCATCATTAAATTCTCTTGTCAACTTCCCTCAATTTATTTTCTTCCCAAGTTACTGTAACACATTTTTAAATTCGACTTTTCTTTTGTATTTTTTAAGAATGATAACCAATAGCACCATTCCATAGAAATTTTTCAATTCTTTGTACAACTTTCATAAACAATTCAATTTTAAAACAAATACCGAAAAAATTTTGGTTATATTTGTGACAACTAACAGAAAAATGTTTTTTTAACTGTGACCTGTAAAATAGATCATTCCAGAGTTCAAACCATGGTTTAAACTTTAGTTTAATCTCTTGTTTTACCTTAGGTTGTTTTGGTTGATGAAGCGCCATCTCGAGTAACCAGTTTTGTAAAGTACTTCGGCGCATCTATGACCCAATCCAAGACCAAAGGGAATTGCGCATCCGTACTAACGCTAAAATTTAGCCCAGCCTGGTTATAGAGAACAAAAGTGCGAAATTAAGATGACTTGTCACGTCAAACGGATGCCGGAGGGTCGAGGAGTCAAACCTGCATAAACCGGTATAAGCCATACTAAGCATAAGATGTCAGGACGACGTAGAATAGGACCTAAAAGAAATAGGCGTCCGAAAATGGCGGAGAAAAGTACAACAACGTTAAGAATGGAGGACAGTTGTTGTCTGGTAGGCCAAGGTTCTTCAAGGACTGTACCTCCAATTGATAAGTTAAGGTAAGAGATGAATGTTGCGCAGGTTAAAGGTAGGATGTTAGGTTTATGGAAGGGCGATTAGAGACTTGGTAAAAATTTAGGGATTTCGAAGAAAGAAGGATATCAAAAATATTACAAGAAGTAGTTCGTTATGGATAGAGCCTGATCGCCAGAAAATTTATCTTCCAGAATGACAACGAACGTAAACATTCCTCGAAGCGACACCGTCGCTCGATCTCAACCCGATTAACTTGTTGTGGGACAAATTTTTAGAAGGAAATAAGAAAGAAGTGTGTAGATCACGCAAACTATTGGGTGGGCAAAAAATTTTGACCGGCAATGCAAACTGTTGACGTTCAGTCTCTGAAAACGATAATTTGACAGACATGCAGCGCGGAAAGCAATAGTGAAAAGGGGGAATTCAGAACGGTAATAATATGTTATCGTAAATAATATATCAACGTTTTGTTGGGCAAAAAATATTATCGCCGTAGAAATATAATATAAATAAAATAACCAATGACAATTGATTAAATTTAAGAAATTAATAATCCTTTTTTATTAATAAAAAAAAAATATTTTCTGCTGTTCACAACTTTTTAATCCGTCCACGTAAATTCGATATAATGTAAGTACAATTTTATCACAGGTACATTTAAAATCAATTATTATCGGTAGCGCCTATTGTTGGGCAAATACAATTATCGATTTTATGAAACTATTAATAGATGTTTATTCACGAAGTTTTATATTGGAAACAACAATTTGGAACATTACATTTATGCTGATAAAAAGTCATATACATTATATCATTTGTACAGTATGCGCTAAAATATTCGATACTCTTTATTTCCATTTTATTTAAACCACCCTATAGCTCAAGGGTCAAATAAAAAGTGGGAAAGACGTACATAAACAAATAAAGTTGTAAGCTACAAGTAAACAATCGAACATTTCGATAAACTGTGAATGATATACACACAAAAATAACTTGATTTTAGCATACATTATGGTAAAGAAGTGTTGAAGTTTATTTAGGGAGTAAAAAATAATTAAAAACCACTCCTAGCGATTTCTTATTGGGAACGTGGCAACGAAAAACCAAAGTGTACTAACTTTAATATATTCCGAGCTTTCGAATACTTGTTTTCATCGTCTGGGAAATAATTAATTAAGATTTTTGGTGGTTTTGGATAGTATTAACGCTTGTATAAATTTTCAAACTCATAGGATTCGAAATTTAATATTCAAACTGACGTTGATAGAAACCGCTCATAATATAGCTGGCAAAGACTTTTCGAAAGAAGTTTCTCGTAAAGTAAGGTTAGGTTAGATTAGGTTAGGAACACCCCCACGCCCCTACTTACAACTTCCTTTTGCATCAGACATTCGCAAAGTATAAGTAACACACTATTTCGTTTTTGAACTTAAAAAAACTATGTCAAGATGACGTTTCCGCGCCCTACAAAGTTTGCAGGCTTCCGGTTGTACCAGAAGCCGACTGTAACTTTGTTATTTTAAATAGAACACCTTATATATTATTACATTTTTGAAATCTACGTAAAATTTTAGCATACTTATGTCTAAAAACTTTTTTCGAAAAATGCATACTTTTTGAGTTAATTTGTAAAAAATTTGACCGTTGCAGACCCTTACAAATTATTTTTTTACGAGAATACCCTTAAAGATTAAAAAATGGTTTTTATTCGATTGCTTTTAGCAGGGTCAGACGTATTTGATTTTATGTTGAAAAATTTCTCGTTTTATACAGGGTGTGTATAAAAAAGTTCAAACATCATAAATATAAAATCTTCATTTTTTTAAATAGAACCATCCGGTTTTCTCCATTTTAATGCATACAGGGGTGTGGGACAGTTGTAATGTATCTACTGGCCAAAACCTGCTGAACTCTAAGAACGCGTTGTTGCGGTAAAGAATTCACCCTCTATATCTCTGGCCGAACACCTGACACAATCTACACGCACTCCACGCAATTTCTGTAACACGAACAAGTTCATACTTGTACTTCATAGTTACTGTCGATCGCTTCGGCATCGCTGCCAGTACAGAAGAAGAAATTCGCGTTACTTAATTTTCACGTTTCGTATTAACAGTTTTTCACTTTTTTGGGTTACATTGTCCACGTTACTAATAGATAATCTATCTTTCCATTGATGAGATAATTTCTTTCTTTTTGAGTTTATCCATTACAACAGAAATATTACTGATTGAACAGGAAATAATAATAAGACATGTTTAAAGTAAGTCACCGCAGTTTAAATATGTCTATAAAAAAATCTGGGTGTCAGCCAACTCTCACCGAATTGCTTTGGTTTAATAATACGCTGTGATTGATATAACACGACTAGTTGTATATCTAATGGAGGTTGTGATAAAAAATTCAAATTTAATCAAATCAAAGTATTGATAAAAAATTTCAGAAGATTTTTTGAATTTTGTTAAATGATTGGAGAACTGACGCAACTTTGTAGCGCTTTTCTGGTATTCCTAGATCGTCTTCAAAATAGGCGTTTGTTTCTGCAATGCCCTTTTAATTTAAACCGATTATACTGGTCTGCATGAAAAATACCATTCTTGACAACTTCAATGTAAAATGACCTCCTTAATCCAAAGATCTTTTGCCGATTTCAACCGTTAAACATTCGAAAGCGGGTAATGAAATGTATAGCAAAGTGTATGGCAACATTGTATATAAAAGTACAGTAATACCTCGCTTTATGCGAAGGATGAGTTCCGATCAAATTTTTGCTAAGCGAGGGAGGTCAATTAAATGATAAATAAAACACATTACAAATTACTTTTATTTACTACAAGTTTACAAAAAAAAAACGAAATATATATTTTAATTTTTCGAAAAATACTGATGTAATGCTCAAGTAAAAGTTTTCTATGGATTGCCGCAGATATAAAACACAGTTGGCATCACTGTCCAACATCTCTAGATAAGAATATATCGCTGAAAGTGCCTCTTGATTATAACTTTCTTTTTTCTGGCGATTCTTCATCGTTTATTCATTAATAATATTATATGACTTATAGGCTGTAAAATTGAGGTGTTATTTGGCGCCAAAAACATAATTTCTACTTCCAAATCCCGATTTCTATATTAGTGCCCGGTCAAGAAGTAATGAAACTTTTGGAAAGTTGTTTGTATACCAGTATGAAAAAATTTTTCGATTAGATCGCCAACCAAATGGCAAGCAATATCTTTATCAGTGCCGCGCATGGTGCGGGGTGTTTAAGACTGATATACCAGCAAAGGTTTCAATTTGAAGTCTCCAGTGGCATTTTCAAAGAGTCAATAGAACTTAGGCTTCTTTAAAACCATTTGGTTAACATTCTTGTTTGGAAATAAAAGTTCGGAAAGGCATCTTTTTCCAATAAAGACCGGTTCCATCTACATATATATAATTGTATATTTGGGTATGGAATTCGGATGCAGTTGCTATGTCTGCACTTTCTGCCTGGCCAGTTATACGAAATTCAAAAACAAAATATCCCATTAAGTTGATCGGAACAGACGTTAAACAATGTTGCAGCAGAACATAAATCATTCAAACTTTTCCACAAAGCTATTCAAAGAATTACATTTTATATTATATCGATCCAAAAAATTGCTCAATATAGCCGTTACAACGATAAAAAATTGGAGAAGAAATTGAAAAGACATAGACTCACATACAGTGACAATAGATGGTGTAAACGCTCTTGAAAAACATTGCAAAAGCCTGAAATTGGAATGCTTCACAATGCATGTGGTTTTGCCAAAAAAGAAGGAAAGGAACCCCGATATCTGGGCCCATAAAGCCGGAAACTTCTATAAAATTGACGAGACAGGCTTAAACTATAAAATGCTTTCAAAGAAAACTTTAGGACAAAATTCCAAAGAGATCCACCATCCAGACCCTCCATCCGTGCATGGCACACAAGCGTCATGAGCACCAGATCAGTATTGCATAAAAGTGGAGCCGGAGAGCACAAGTCCAGAAAATGTGGAGCGAATACGGCAAACATTCCAGCACAATCCGAAAACTTCAATTCTTCAGGTTGACAACAGTTCGGGCACTCATCAACGAAACTTTTCCCAGCCGATGGATTGGACAGGATGGTCCAATTCCATGGCCACCAAGGTCTCCGGACATAACACCCTTCGACTTCTTCTTGTGGGGTTATTTAAAGGACATTGTTTACCGGACACCGTTTAATGATATTGATGACTTAAAACGCCGAAATACACAAGCTTTTAGTACAATCACAGGCGACATGTTACAGCGTATCTGACTTGAAATTGATTACAGACTGGAAGTACTTAGGGCCACCAATGGTGCGCAAGTTGAAGTTTATGTAGTAATACATACAAAAGACAGAATATAAATAAGTAGATCAAGAATGTGTTGATGAAATGACTAGAAAACATCATGTGAAAATTCGTCGTATACCGTTAAATCAATCTCATAGATCCAAGCCAAAAAGTACTTCGCCAGAAGGAATTATGTTAAAATTCTGATCGATAATATCCTTCACACCAATAATGGAGGCATTCAACATGTTTTGAATGAAAAAGGACGAAAGCGGAAACTTAATCCGGGTATAGAAGTAATAAATTACTGAGCCTCTAAGTCAATTTCAATGGTAATTTAACCTAACCTAACTCTTCAGTCTCAGAGAATACTAATAATAGTAACTAATTCTATTTTATTTTGTCAATTGTTGCTACGGAATTTTTTCTTTAAATTGTTAGTGCATCACTTTCTAATCGATACATTTTAATCATCATATTCAATGAAATTTCAGTGTTAACTCATCATCTGATGACGTCAGTGCATAGTCGTTAACAACACAATTTGCACAACCCTCGTACTCGCGATGACGCACATTTTCAACAGTTTGATAATTTTTTTATTTGTGTATATGAAGTAATTGTTTAATACATTTTATGCTTTTATCTTTGGTTAACAAAAGATATTTTATTGCATCATAAAATGAAACCCGAACCGATTTTGTTCAGTTTTTTTTTTTAAATAATAATATGCGAATGTAATATTTATTTTTAATTCTCTAATATCATACAATGCTATCCAAATATACAAATACGCGTTTGTATCTACCATCATATCACCATTCTAGTTTTCCACTAAATCGTTTTTTTATGGAACAGAAAACAAACAGAGTCAGAACAGGTGAATATGATGGATGAGGTCTAACTTAATTAGGCTAATTGCTGGAAGGGGATGGGGTTTGGTTAGAGGCGAGGACTCAAAAATCAACCATTCATTGCGGAAATAAAAACGGATTTATGAAAAAGTGATTCTAAAGCTGGAACTGGACAAAAAAAAAGTATTGAAACGAGAAAATCGCATATAATTTGAAAATAAATCTTAGATTCGAACCCAGAACTTCAGGTATGTCAATTTTGCTATGTATGTGTTAGATGTTATTGGATTATTAAAGGTTGATCATTATTTTAATTTCGGCTTTCCGGTGCTGAAAACACTTTTCTAAAAAAATGTTCGTATCTACGAGTTTGATAAGCTCAGAGTACATTATAAATACAAATTTCGTCTCTCTAAGCACCCACTCCCAGAAAAATCCACGGACGGATGAGCAGAAGGCCATTCCACCACCCAATGTTAATTCGACAGGTCGCTGTTTCGCAAGTAGACTCCTTCTTCTCCCCTAAGTTCTATGGGAGAATCGGGAGGTTTTATCTTTTTGTTAAAATTAGCCTGTTGGCTGCACAACCTTGTCTTATGGGTTGTCTGGACGTCTTAAAGTGGGGTGGGACATACTAGGGCTTATCACTTATCACCCTACGACTACCACATGTTTGGACCACTGAAAGAAGTCCGCAGGGGTCAAAAACTCCATATCGACAACATTGTAGAGAAGTTTTTGCGTAGTTGGCTGTCTGAGTTGCCCAAGGAATAACTGCAGTAAAAAGATTTCAAAGAGGTAGGTCAAATTTGTAAATTTATAAAAATAAATGAATGTGTCAGGACTTTTGTCTTCATTGTAATCAAACAATCCTCGAATAAAAAAAATAAATGTCACAATTAATCTGTTATAAAAGATTCATTTATTGTAGCGTTGATAATTTTGAAGGTATTTCAAGTGATAGGAAATAAAACAAACAAATAACCTTGACTTGAACTTCCTGAAATAATCTGATAAAATTATTATAGTAATCGCACGTGTGTAATCCCAGTGAATCACTGGTATAGTCACATCAATAACTTTCTTATCCATTTCACATTATACTAAAAAAAAAATTAAAAATACTCAATATACAGGGTGGCGCAATACAACGCGCATTTATTAAGTATAGGCTAAAAAATTAATATATAAGGTATTTATGAAATAAAAGATATGATGAATGACGGTCCTCTCGAAGACGGGACTCATCTAAACGCGGCAGATATTTTCCTTTAGCCGATTGATGTCCCTCGGATTGTCCATGTAGATTTAATGTTTGAGGTGTCTCCACTGGAAAAAATCAAGAGGCGTCAAGTCAAGGCTACATGGGGCCAAGGGATATCACCCCTTTTGGAAATTACTCTTGCAGGAAACTTCTACGTCAAAACCGGACTAGAAACATTTGATGTGTGATAAGTCTTGTTGGAACCAAGTTCTAGTATTCGCTATTATTGATCTCGCAAGTTCTGGAGGCAAACATCGCAGCATAGCAGTCGGTGTTAACGGTGATGTTTCATCCTCGTGAATCTTCAAAGAAGAAAGTGCAAATAATTCCTTTGCTTATTCCTCCTATCAATATTGTTCGTGGTCCTAGAAGTTCTTAGACGACCTTTTGGTGGTGGTGATCTCTTCAAAAGGCTTAACCCAATCGCCTTGTCAAGACGTATGAACGACCGTTCCCGTAAAACGTGCGAACACAAAAAGAGCGACGCTTGCCGTCGAAGTGATTCATAGCTACTAAAACTCCACGAGTGCAACTAACCAACCACGCTAGGCTCCCCTCGCTCACGCACCGTTTACTTGATACAATATGCACGTTCTATTTCGCCATTTGGCTAATTTTGGTCTTGAATTATTTGTGGAAGTCCAGAGAAGGTTTTGAAGGTGAATAAATATGAAAATGCTCGGAATTAAATACAATCCACAATCTTGTTTTTCCTTGATGTTTTGTCACAAATTAAATTTCTGCACCCAACTATAATATTTGGCATCCATCCTCTATGTCGATCGATACTTCAAACAAAGTGTGCCTCCTATCTTTGAGCGAAAACTTTCTTTACTTCGGTGATTTTTTGAGACTGTGACTTTTCAAGTTAATGTGCTCTGTTTTTGTTGATTTTTTGAGATAGGTACTGCAAATGTGTTTGTGAAGCAGTTGTTAGTCATTGGAAATAGTGAAGTCGCAGTGGACACCTCGACCGGATTTATCACATTAACCACAGATCTCTGTCACATCACAGACACAATATAGAAGCTTATTCAGCGTGTTTTCCCAGATATATCGCAACAGGTCCATACCCATAATTGGCGGCGTGAACGAGCAAAGAATTTTCTTCCGGGACATTTAGTTTCCTTCAAATCAATCGTTACGAACCAGGTTAACGTAATCAACTATCCCACGATTTTTTTAAATTCACTGGAATTGTCTGGATTACCACCCCAGAATTTTCAGTTAAAAATAGGATCAGTTGTGCAATGGAACAAGACTGGTTGTGAAAAAGGTGATAAATAACGTCATTGAAGCAACAAACATAAAGGAGAGGATGTCTTGATCCCGCGTATACCGATGATTCCAACGGATTCGCCATTCGATTTTACACGTTAACAATTTCCGGTACGTCTGGCTTTTGCGTTGACCATAAATAAATCGCAAGGCCAGTCGTTGGAAGTTTGCGGAATCAACTTGTGATTTCCCTGTTGCACGCATGGACAATTATACGTCGCGGGTCCGTGCGTCGGAAAACTGTGTATTTACGCACCACAAAACAAAAAATATAGTTATAGTTTAATTGTTTTCTTATTAGGTTATCTTTGTAATAGTTGAAGAATTCTTTTTGGGTCTTCGATTCAGAATCGTCGAATATGTAAGCAAAATTTAAATTTATTTTGTTCAGTTTTTTTGACAGTAGCTTGCGATTGCAGGGTTGTTGCTTAAATCGATTTATTTTTCTCACGATCATATTTGCGACAAAATCATTGGCATTTTCCCTAATTGACCCTATATCCTGTTTATTTTCATTAAATGACAGTTCTGGTACAAAATTACAACCTACAATTAACAGTACAGGACAATTTGATTAATATCAAGCGCATAAATTAATTCTAAAAAGGTTAAATTTATAAATAGAATTTTTTTTTATTGTCATATATGTGATAATTCGAATTGAAGGTCTTCAAGTTACCAAAGAGGAGGAATTTATTACATTTTTACTATAGTCATTATAAATTAAAAAATCTTGGCACACCCTTTAAAAAATATGACCAGTTTTCAATTAAGTACATTTATTACTCACATATTTTCAGTAATTCAATAGTTATTTGTATGCCAAGTTCTCATTTGTTGGACAAGTCTGAAAATTGCTAGACGAGTCGTACACAACATTTTTCAGACGACGCATAAGACCCCAAACTTTTTCAATTACACTGAGGAAAGAAAATTCATAATAGAGAATTCTAAACATTTTATTTGTTGAAGAATATAATGTACTTCATGATATTTGCAATGTCAATTTTAATTATTTCCAGAAAGTAATGTTGATTGTACCTCCAGGACAATTATTAATTTCATTGGATTGGATCCAGATGGAATACGTATATCTCTATTAGATATTGATGGAATCTCTTTAGATGTGTTTGTGTCTTCGATAGAATTTGTTGATTGATTCGTATTTGTGATGGAAGAAAGTATTCTGTTAGCAATTTCAATCTTGTTTGTTATTGAGTCATCTATATAAGCTTTAACGTTATGCAAAATCATCGAAGTGAAACTGTCAACATTGAAGTGGCTACTCCACGGCGTCCCGAAAGTGTTTTGCAGCACGGAACTGTCACTTTCACCACATGGAAAACTCAAAACGCAACTTTCGGTATGTAAATGGTTACAGAACGAACAACTTTCAGATGGCGCGTCGTCTAAAAAATACATTGATGAACGTGTCTAATTCAAGGCAAGGGCGTCGCCAACTTATGGCTAATGGGGGCAATGGGGAAATACTGGTACAGTCGAGAGCATGAAGCGGTATACTTTGGGAGTCTTTGCCTCGATGACGATTGAAATAAGTACGTTCCTAATATCAATGTATAAAACTTCACAAGACCTCGACAGCGCAATAACTAAATCAAACTTTTAAACACAGTAATAATCATTTATTTTAACAAAAATTATATTTAATTAAAACATAACCTGCGGGGATATTTTGCAAAACTTTCAGCCACTTTATCATTAAACTTATTTAGGTTTTTATTCATTATAGCTCTGTGTACAATCATGGCCAGACGATCTTCTGCCATGATGTTTCATATCCATGTTTTTAGTCTTCTAAAAGACTGCTAAAGGATCGCTCTACTGTACAGGTAGTGCTTGGTGAAGCGTTCGAAATTTTTAATGCTTTTTCCGTTTCGGGAAAGAAGAAATTTGTTTCTTTTAGGGCATCAACAACTGTTAGATTTGTTAGATTAAGTCACAATTGCTGCCAAAGTTCGGTTCGGTAAATCATAAAACTGGGCAATAGATTCGCAAATTCGTTTCCGATTTTCAGTTGTCATCTTTTGCAGCTTCGTCGGGTGTAACTTAGATAATGCGAATGATGGCGTGTTTTCTTCAGCAAAACGTACATCAAGGGAGATGATAATTGAATCCATGTATGGTGTTACTAAAGACCTTTTCCAGTATTCTGAAAAGCTTTCTGCTGAATGATTGCTTCTATGACGTTGTTTCCCCGTAATACAATGATGTAATGTCCTCCTCAAGTTCGACTTTCTCTGCAACAACAACAGCTTCCTCCCTAATTTCGTCTGTCACTTTTCCCGGATTTTCACGGTGGTTTTTAATTAAAATTAAAATTCCAGATTCAGTTTGTGTGACGAGCAAGGCTTTGGTGTACTTTTTGCTTGTACTTCTCCGTCTTTTCCTGACATCGTTGAACAACCATCAAAACCAACGCATTTATTTACATTCAGATCTTTTGTCAAAAACTCATCTATACTTTGTGCAATCGATTTGGCATCCAAATCTTTTAGCTCAATGAATGAAGTTTGATTATTATTCTCGATTTTCAAAGAAAACTGCAAGGAAATGCATGCAATTTATTGCAAGGTCAATATATTGCATAGATGAATACTGCACGTCACAAGACTCTTCCCATTGTATCATGGTTGCCATTAATGAAAAAGTAAAAGTAAACAATTTTCTAACGTCACATTAGTTAGTATAGAAAAAAAGGAGTCAGTGCATCACTAGCTATAATTATAACTAATACCTTGCTTCTGGAGGCTGATGAACATAAAAGAGCACCTAGTCGATGGTGGGCCAGGCCCTGGCTGGATAGAACAAGGAGAAACATAAGTTTAGGTATAGATTAAGACGTGAATGTGGATGAAAAAAACAATTAAAAAGCTCCTAAGGAAAATAAAATGTAAGATAACCAAGAAATTCTTGGTTACTATCAGCAGATCAGAAACTCATTTCTCCTTAGAATTGACGATGCACGCAATAAAAAATGCCATAATATTGTGCGAGATCTTGCATGTAGCAATAAACTGAATTTTATCTGCGCATGTTTTTGATCAAAAAATATTGCGTCTTGAATTGCATTGCACATTGTCTTGCACCATGTCAAGCCTCCTTAATAACCCTGCATGATTGATGTGTAAAAAAATGAAAATTTTGAAAGTTTGTGGTATTTATATTGTACAAGTTCAAAACAGATTTTCTAAAAACTTGTTTTAATCCGGATATTGGGACATGATTTTCAGAATACATACTATATATTTTTCGCAAAACAAACTTCCTAGATCAGTTAGGTTTATTTTAAAAACTGCTAGGACAGGAGTTTCAAGATTTCATGAGAATTACCCACATGATGAATACTAAATTTACACAAAACAACAGAGAAAACGTCACCCATGTGCAGTTATCCACAAGATTCTAACACGAATATTTTTTTTCAAAATAAACTGAACTTTTGCGAAAAAATGTCAATAGAAGAAACAGATAAAGACATTATAATAGACTACATAATATTACTACCAAAAATTGGAAATTAAGTGGATAAAAAAATGTTAGACATATTTTAAGATTCTAAGCTGAATAACAAAAAAATAAAGAAAAATTATTCAACTATTACAAATTTCAAGTATTGGGGGATAGTCATTCGGACTAAAATCCATATCTACAATAATATTTTTAATAATAATTTCAGCGTAATATACACTCCACCAATCCAGGCATCTTTTAAAACTAATATTTTGCCTTTTTACTGCAATTAACCAAAGGATCAATAAAATTAACTATATTCTCTTCCTTATTTTCCAATTTTTTGTTAATAGATTATTTATTAAGTATCCTTCACAACACTTACAGGAAATTTGAAAAAATGTTGGGGCTTTGATTTCAAAACGAACGATGCGCGTCAGCGCTCAAAAATAAATTATGATTTTTTTTTTGTTATAAAAATTATCGTTTTGTAAAAAAATATTAGCGGTAACTTCAGACGAGTGTAAAAGTCAATGTAAGTGTAATTTTTTATCTACACTTGGGTGTCATAATCATATCAAGCTTTAAATATTATAAATATTATCAAATAATTTTTTTTATTAAAATTTCTAATTAGATCTTGTTTGTTTTCTTATTTTCACAGTATAACTATCACACAGTTTTGAGAATACATCAAAAAATTAAATGTCAAAATAAATAAGTTGTACAGCTCAACATTAAAATGGTAATTATAAGTATTTAACAGATTTTACAAATTTAAAAAAAATCAATTCATAAAGGTATTGATAATAAGCCCGAATATTGAATGTCTCATGTATTATTTTTTTATATTTCATTTATAAATATTTAAAAATATTCACCGCACTGATAATTGAAATTTTTTTATTTATTCAAGGCATTTCTCAAATATACGATAAATATATTGTAACTTTGAAATAAATATGATCTAATACACTCCAATTATTATAAATTTTTATATTTGAATTCCTATAGAAATATAGTCAAAAATAAAAAAATATATGATGTTACTGAGAAATACTCACGTCAAGGTTTTCGGTATTGTAGATAACATGTTTATAAGTTTAAAATTCCCATAAAACGTTCATGCGAATGTTTCAATTATTTTTTGGTCCGCGAATAACCTCGAAATAAGAAGTACACCAAACACTGGTAATAGGAAACCCACTATTGGCACAGGTATTTCGATCGTTATGATTACATCACCCAGCAGCTGACTGTTTTGAGTTTTGACAAGAAATCCTATATCTTAGGTTTGTTCTTGGTAGCTGCACTGGCAAACCAGTTCAGGTAGTTTATACTAAAGCGTTCTTTGTAGCAGAACCGGCGCTAGTGTCGCTGTTCTTAGTAGCAGTGCAAAAAAACTAGTTCACCCAGTTCACTGTACTGCTTGCACTGGCGCTAGAGTCAGTTTAGTCAGTGTAGTGCAATAAGTGTAATCTGGAAACGGAGGCACTACATCTTAGTCATCGGACGAATGTAAAATATCAAAAAGTACTGAATTGTTTTCCATTATTATCAATACTACAAAGCTTGAATTACATCAAATAACCTCAAATACAACAATCAACAAATATTGCATTGCGCTCTGCACTATATCGTTTTTGAACTGCCCTGCACTAGTTCAGTTCAGTACTGTTCCAGTGCACCTACCAAAAACAAACTTTTTTTGTGTCATTGACGTCGGTTGACCAAAATGACATCTAACAGACGTCAAATCAACGACAACATGCTAGTTGGGACAAATGTTGCAAAAACGAGGAAATTAATTTATCTTTGAGGGTTTCCTTTGCGTAAACTGTTCACGTTACACAAAAAATATGTTTATTATTATTCATCTTTAAAGGAACTGAAAGAATGTCTGCGACGGTATATGTCTATTAAGATTGACTCACTTATAACTTTTCATGGTAATCAACTTTGGTCAAAATTAATGCATTATTACCAATTATTTGCCAAAGAGATTTATCAACATAAAATTAATCCCTGTAGTGATGATGGGCTTATCGTGATTAAAGATAAGATTCATGAGATTTGCGATGAATCATTAAATGATTTTGGGCTTCCTGCATCAAATAGTAATGCACATAATACTTTGGATACGTAAGAAGTGGCGTTGCGAAAGTCGTATAATGTAAATGAAGTAAACGAGTATATTACTGAATATGAACCAAAATTAGTTAATGACCAGGTGACTGCTACAAAAGTGTTAATTTTAATGAAGGAAAAATAGTTTTTCTGGATACTCCAAGTGGACCTGGCCAGACTTTTATTACTGATCTTTTTTATTAGCAGATGGACGCACAGCTCATTCCATCTATCATGATCTATAGAGCTCATGTAGAGGCTCTAGATAGGACTCATGGGTGGGATTACTGTTAGGTTTTCTGGGGATTTTCGACAAACTGTATCAGAAATAGTAACTATCTACGAATACGACAGTACGTTTGGGGGGGAAGTAGTAGAAATTTTTCTTCAAAGTTACTTTTAATAGACGGGAAAGTACCACATTTTGAAAATAAATTTGATCTTGATTACGATGTAGGAGAAAGTGGACTTTCTAGATGACCAAAGTGGCAATATCATAAACAAACTTTGTAATTGTATTAAAGTTTTGTTATATTCTAACAACTTTTAGCACTTTGTTCCAAATCGAATTTTAGAACGGTAATGACATCTTGAAGTTTCTTTATAGTATGGACACTTTTTACATACAGATGGTGCGTTCAAAGCGCCTGAAAGGACGTTCCACATGGCGACAGACAATGAGGGTAGTGAAAAAAATTAATACTTTCGATCACCAAATGGTTAGATTTACAGTTTTTTACTAAAGAAATCATCAATCGTTATCGAGTTTTTCTATCGTGCTATTCAGACTATCTCTCAATACCGGTCTAGGTGGACTGAAAGGCCCCATATTCAATTATCACACACAGTTGGATTCTAATTAGTAACTATTTGATTTAGAGGAATAGGAAACAATGTCTAGATAGAACAGTGCCATTTTACAAAATTTTTATTGTGGTTAATTTATATATTTGACATTTACAAATTGAAATAACATAACAGCATTTACAATGTAATTATTACTTGTTTTATTTGATTTTCGGAATTGAATATACCATTGGAAAAGCGGGTTCATAGTCAGTATTGTACATTTGTGCTTTAATAAATGCTTCCTTATCTTCTGGTTCCGGTTGGACCGTAGCATTACCTACAAAATAACATTGTAAGTTGGTAGTTCGGTTCACTTCAATTTATAATAGTTTCATTATACTTAGAAGAATAAATATACAGGGTTTCCCAAGTAAAATTGCCACCTACAAGAAAACTTTTGAAAGAGAATTTTTAGGATTGATATGTACGCACAGACAGATTGTGCAAAATCAATGACAGGAAAATTTTCTGGTTTTGTAGCAGGGGGTGAAGTACATCAACGTTTCTTTACTACTTCACATAGAAGTTAGATGACTTTCCCGTGGTAAATTTTTGACGCGTTTGTTTGAATTGAAGTCTGAAGTACAAGCAGTTGTCTGCGAAAACTTTAGTTGTAAACTGAATAAATGAAATAATTATGTCTTTACAAGGCGAGGTGTCGCTATTTTGAAACAGATCAATTTTTGGGTTAAATTTGACGAAACCATTAAAAGGAATATATGAATATATGCGAATTCTTCAATGAACTGTTAAATACTATTTTCCCAACAGATGCTATCTCAAAGAATTGTATATGTAACTCATCGAGTTATCTCGTGAGTCTAGAAGCAATTCACAGTCTCCGAGTCTATCACAAGGTCCAATCACGGCTTGGAAAATACTAAAATCTTGAATATTGGGACAGGAAAAAGCATGGAAACATTTGGATGCCAATCCAAACTTCGAAGCCTCCAGCACCCCCGATCTTGTGAAATTAATTTTCTGCAGATGTAAAGGAAATTGGGGAAACATGTGCGGTTGCAATAAAGCAGGCCTCAAATGCCTCGCAGTATGGAAATAACAAAATCAATTAAGGAAAATGATTTGAAGAAGAATTGCCAACTATGACTTCAACTTTAACTCCTGTTATTCTCCAAACCTTCACATTCGGCGTTGTATTAGATTCTGAGCCACAGCCTGGACGAATAAGCGTAGAATAGAAACCAAATAACTGATTGATAATATAATTATGTCGAAGATTACCTCATCAGAAAATTGTCTGTTGAATAGACCTACGGGGGATACCACGTAAAAAAAACCCGCCTACAGACTCTATTTCATAGGTGGCGAGCTTTCAGTAATAAATAAGTGAAATTGTAGGAATTGGAAAAAAAAAATTTCGAAAATAGGTTTACAATAAAAAAAAAATATAAAAGTAAGGTTAACATGTTGTTTTGACCGGGTTGTCATGAGCACTGACGAATCCGGTCAACTTTGGATCGAAATTTGAGAAAATTATAGAGAAAAATCTTCATGAATAGATCTCAAAATTGATCTGACATAATTTTTTGGTAACAATAAAAAAAAGTTATTACGCAATTTTTTGCTCACATATAAATTTGGATATATCACAAAAAGTCACATATACCTAATTGTATATATTCATATGAAAAATAAATACAGAAAAATGTAAAATACAGAACGTGATCTAAGACTGAAATTGTCAGATATTTAACCTAACTTTGAATTGCTTTGTTCTATCAAACAGCCATAAATATCCCATTAGAACATAAGAACCAGTTTGTTAAATTTATCTTGTTTTCAACTTTTATAGTCATCATTTTAGTCTTTTTATTCAAATGTTTCTATATTATATTCTATCAAATTTTATTGCTTCTTTTTAACCTGTCATTCACGTGTAGATAAATAGGGGAGTTTTCAAATTTTATCGAACCTTTCTTTTGGTTCGCGAGGAAAAAGAGGTTAGGAAACGATGATCTAAATCATTGATATACCGACTACTACCATCGCCAAACGATTAACTTTTCAAGTTGTAACTATGTCAACGTGAATTATGACATTACGCCACTTTCGCTTTCTAACTTGTAACTTCAGGTCAATTTAAGTCTATCTCTTCTATAGTAATTGAGACGCCGGATTACATGGGTAATCTTGCAATCTTCAATCATGGAAGCGTTCCAAAATTGGATGATCCTCTGGGCGTCGCTGTTCAGCATGTTAACTCACAGGTTTTCCTTCCTCGTGAGCTTGACATTTTTCTGAGGAAGTGTATTGTAGGTTTTTCTTCATTCCCATAAACCCACTGTCCAGGTGAGCGACCATTTAGGTGTTATTATTATTTTTAGTATTATAAAGTCCTCCTCTACCTCTACTTACCATTAGTAAATAATATAAACTAATAAAAATTTGACAGGGTGTATAAATACCTTTTTTATAGGCGTATTCAACGAGCCTGGTGGCAATTTTTAAGGAACAATTCACAATAGTTGTTAGTGGAGGATATATACTTCCATTCTCCAAGTCACTTTCTGAGACTAAGTCTGATAAAGCCTGAAATAAATAAAATTTAAGTATACCCCTACTTTTTTGTTGATTTATTTCTTGATTAGTAATTTAAATGACATTTATCGGGCTACGTTTTGTGAGGAAGTGACTACACCACCGTCTTGAAACCGAGACCAATTTTAAATGATTGAAATAGCTATGGCGCGGCGCTGCTATCTAGGGATGGATAATTACATCATGAATATCTGTTACTACTTTTATTCATAACAATGGGGTACATGCATATCTATTTTTGGCACCTGCTGATCGAAGGTAAAATTGAAGGAAACAGGGATCGAAAGGAAGAAAATATCTTGGCTGCGAAACATCAGACAGTAGACACGACTACAAGATATGCAATCTATAATACACACACATTGCAAGAAGTAGAGAAGCGATGGAAAATAGTTATCGCGAATATCCATTAGTGGACATGCATTGAAAGAAGAAGAAGGTTTCTGAACTAATAAGAAAAACGGTATTAGACAATGTTATCTAGATTTAGAGGACCACAATCATTTTGAAAAAGTTTCTCGATGGTGCCTCGACTAGCATGAATAATTTTTGTATTTCTGCTTAATTCAGTGTAATCCCTCCAAATACTCTTCTGATCAATTTTCTCCCAAATATCCTCAATCTTTCTTGGTCTTTTTGTGTAATTCAGTGCCATAATTTTCTATTTGTCTTATTAGATTTCTGTATATTTTCAACTTCCTTCTTCGTTAGATTCGCCAGAAGAGGTAAGCCGTGTAGCCTCCAGACAGATAGCTCACTTTGAAAAGTCGTTGCTACCTGACTGGTGAACAATCTGAGGTACAGAATAGGTCAAAGTGGTAAAGGTAGACTCACGGCCTCAGGCTCATATAAGAATGGAGGACAAGCGGATGCCTAAGAGAATTATGAATGTCAAAATATATAGCAGTAGAAAGGGGACAAACCCCCATTCGAAATTATTGTTTGATGTATCTGTTTGAATTCAGTCAGCCTATGTAAAGTAGCCCTTTGTATCCGTTTGTATACAGGTGGTCCAAATGATCGAGGTTACTTGTATCCAAAATGATAAAAAAAATCGAATCGTTGATAATACTTACCTCAGCTGCAATTAAGAAATGTTCTTCCCCAACGTGTTGGATACCAGCTGTAACTATGGCTAAGCCAATACCAGGGAAAATGTAAGAGTTGTTACCTTGTCCGGGCGTGTGAGTTTTTCCGTTAAAAGTAACAGGATCAAAAGGACTCCCGCTGGCAAATATTGCAGTGCCCTAATAGAAAAACAAATCGTATTAGAATATTGAAAAGACACTTGTACAAAAATAGGACTTACGTTTGTTGCCTTATAAGCTTCTTCGGCCGTACATTCGGCTTTATTAGTAGGATTACTTAGAGCGAATATTACGGGATTTTTATTGTTCTTTGCCATTTCTTGTAAAATTTCTGTAGTAAATGCACCGCCGATGGCCGCAGCGCCGATAAGAATCGATGGTTTTATTAATTTTACTACTTCGGTTAAGGTTCTGACGGGTTCGTGACAATGCGCGTAAACTGCTTTTTGTTCAGATATCCCTACAAAATAATATTAAGATGTAAAGGGGAAGCAATATATTTATTGTGCCAAACTTTTTTCTAATATATTACCCTGTATATCTTTCGATTCTCTCATTGTTCCTATTCACATCCAATTCAATTTGTTATAAACAATTCAATTGTTTATAAAGCTATTACTCTCAGAGACTAAAAACGTCAATTTTGCATTATATTGACGATAACTTTTTAAATATTGCTTTTTTGGAAAAAACAGTGAATACCTTTTTTGTAGATATTTTCCAACCAAATCTTTTTTATTTGAAACTTTTGTTCATATCTTTCTTTGTTCAAGAGTTATAGCTTTATAAAAAATTAAATTGTTCATAACAAATTATCGATCAGATTTGGACTCGACACCCTCGAAAAATCGATTCTACGCATTCAAAAAACGCTGGAATTGATTTTTCTAGGATGGCGATACCCAAATCTGGTCGAGTATTTGTTATGAACAATTTAATTGTCTATAAAGCTATAACTCTTAAATAAAGAAAGATATGCAAAAAAGTTTCAAATAAAAAAGATTTGTTTTTAAAAGATCTATTAAAAAGATATTTATAGTTTTATGCGAAAAGTTAATATTTAAAAAGTTATTGTCAATATAATGTATAATTGACGTTTTTTGTCACTTTCTGGGTCATTTCTTGATTCCTACATGACGTAGAAAGATTCAAAGCAGCTCATTTAAAACTTTTGAGCTTCAAAATGTGATGTGGTAAATCTGTTAAGAAGTTTGAATGTACAATGAATGTACCCGATTCGAGCGTTTTCCTATGTTTTTGAATGGGTAGAACGTTTAAAATGAGCCGCTTTAAGCCTTTCTACGTCATATAGGAACCAAGTAACCACCGATAAAGTGGCAAAAAACGTCAATTTTGCAATAATTATCCATTATATTGACGATACCTTGATAAATATCAATTTTTTGTAAAAAACTGAACAAACCTTTTTTGTAGATCTTTTTAAAACAAATATTTTTGATTTGAAACTTTTTTTCATATCTTTCTTTGTTCAAAAATTACTCGGCATCCTCGAAAATTTGATTCTACACATTAAAAAATGCTCTAAAACTGAGGGAAGTATGAAACGGCTACAGGACCCCTTAGCTGCCGTACTTAAGGGCACAATCTAAGATGATTCTTCGAGTAATTGTCGATGCTCCCTGGTATGTTTCAAACCTGATGGTACACGAAGATCTTCTAATTGCAACAGTAAAAGAAACCATACGACAGAGAAGCCAAATGCATTACCAATCCCTTACTGTAATTATTTATGCAAAGAAGAGACGACCAAAGTCTAGAAGGCGAAGAGAAACTGGCCAACAGATCTAAAATGAGGTGTGTAGGAAATCTTCTTACTGGAAAAGTCTCATTATAGCTTCCAAGTCAACAAAATAACCTTTAGAATTGTAAATTGTGATTGTTATTAAATAAACATTAAAATATTATTATCCCCTTGTTATTAATAATGATAATTATCACCTCCTTCCGGTCTCCCCTTAACTATCAGTCCTTTGGAATCCACCATCCAGATTTTTTGTTTTGCATCATATTCCGAAGTTCCTTCATTTTTCATCGCCATCACGCACAATTGAGCTATACCCAAATTAGCTTCACCCGCACCTTGGAATACAATCACGTTATCAGATAATCTATTAAAAAAAATATATATATATATATATAAATATTGTTATGATCGAAATTATGTAATTGATATTTGAATTATTCACCTCGTTTTGGTAATTCTAAGTGAAGCCAAAAGTCCGGCTACAGCAACACTTGCGGTTCCTTGAATGTCGTCGTTAAAAGTACAATAACTATATCTGTACTTTTCCAAAAGCCTAAAGGCGTTCGAATTACCAAAATCTTCGAATTGTATTAAAGTATTTTGTCCCCATCTTCGTACCACCGCCTCCATGAATTCATCTAACAATTCATCGTAATCTTGACCTCGCACTCGCTTTTGTCTTAGACCTAAATGAATATAAAATAAAGAAGTGGGGCTTAAGAGGTAAAAAATCCGTTATTTCTGAATCTACTAAAACTACGTATAAATTTGAGATTTGAAAATTTTTTTCCTCAATTTAAAGTCAAATGGTTGATGCCAAGCTTCCTTATTTAAACAAACGAGATCCTCGCACGCTGAAGTTGAGACTTGAACAAAATGGCTACAAGAATCTGGTATACAGTGGTTCTCAAAAGTCCCTTCCTCTCATTTCGCGGGAAAATTAACTGTTTCTCTAGTACATGAGATCAGGGTTGGTTGTCACATGTTATCAAAGCCCCTGGATTTAACATAATCACTGAGGAAACACTGTAGTGCCGTTTAAAGAAGACCAACGGAGGTGAAGAAACCCAAGACTGGAATTAACCACATCAGGAGGATTCCATTGCTAGACTCATTTCTCCAAAAGTTTCTACTGAAACTATGACAACATAAATCCTAAAAAAACCCTAGATATGACCTGATCTCTGGGAAAATACTGAAGCAACTTCGTACCTACTTTTGGAAAAAAACCTTCCAGACCAAGACTTGGAGGACGGTAACTAAGAGAAAGACCGCGCCTTCGCCGGTTGCAAGATGTTGAAGCGGACCTGATCCAGTTAAAGGTTCGACGTTGAAGGCACCATGCTCAGGACAGAAAGCATCGGCAGTCGATTGTTGAGAAGACCCAGGTTCTCAAAGTACTGCCTTTTAAAGAAGACCAAAGGAATGAAGATACCCAAGACTGGAATTAACCACATCAGTAGGATTCCATTGCTAGATTTACTTCTCCAAAAGAAGTTTCTACTGAAACTATGACAACAAAAATCCTAAAAAAACCCTAGATATGACCTGATCTCTGGGAAAATACTGAAGCAACTTCGTACCTACTTTTGGAAAAAAACGTCCAAAACAAGACTTGGAGAACGGCGACTGAAAGAAAGACCGCGCCTTCGCTGGTTGGAAGACGTTGAGGCGGACCTGATCCAGTTAAAGGTTCGACGTTGAAGGCACCATGCTCAGAAAGCATCGGCAGTCGATTGTGGAGAAGACCCAGGTTTATAAAGTAGTTCCGTTCAAAGGAGAATACCAAAGGCACAACAATTAACTAAGAAGGTTATGGCTTCAGTATTTTGGAACGCAATTGGTATATTGTTCATCAACTATCTCCAAAAGGGATAGACAATCAATAGCGAATACTACATAGAGTTGTTAATTGCGAAAATCAAGTTAAAACGGCCTAATATGTCGAAGAAAAAACCACTATTTCCACAAGACAATGCACCGGTTCATAAGTCGTTGGCAACGAACGAATTACACTCCGAATCCACCGTAAAGTCAAATCTGACCCTCAGTAACTAATATTTGGATGCAAGAGACACATCCTTCTACAAGCACGGCATCAAAGGAGATTATATTGATGTATAAAATCGATTTTTGACAGAAAAAAATGCGTTTTTCTCAGTTAATCATACGACTTATTGAGTGATGTGTTGTTTTTTATTATGGCTGATATTCTGACAATAGCAAGTGAGATACACGAATTTTGCATACCTATATACAAAGGATCGTTCAAGTGCGTTTCATTATTTGTACCAACATCGATAGTGATTGGTAGACATTGATGAGGTTTAATACCAGCTAGAGCGGTATAAAGGGAAAGTTTACCAATTGGTATTCCCATACCGCACGCTCCTTGATCTCCTAGACCTAAAATACGTTCCCCGTCAGTAACTACTATTGCTCGTACGTCTTCCTCTGGCCTAAAAACATTTAAATTTATTAATAACAGTATACAAAACTAAACAAAATTTGTTATATTGCAGGTCATAAAATAGCGATTACAGATGTTTTTACTTTGTAAAACCATCATCGGCTTACAAATGTAGATAAGGAATACATCATTAAAAATTGTACAGAGTTAATACAAGCGAACTTAATTTCAGTAAAATTAAATGCTAAGATGAATTAGTTGCTTTTAAATTTTTAAAACTAGAGTAAAAATGTCTAGACTAGATTGTATATTGTTTTTGATTGCTATAATGATAAAAACGAAGGGTGTAATCATGCGAAAAACATTTTCCAACACTAACAACTGGATAAGCATCTTGCAGGTCAGTTGTTGGCAATGTACTTTCTTGAGGATCAACGCCGGTTTCATCAAGCCTCTCGGTATCATAATTTTCGCGCACAACGAAGAAAATTTTTCTCGATCTGCTTTCTGTTTGAAAATCGCGCGTTTGACGAAAAAATAAATACACGTGATACCTTACTACACCTCCTCCCTCTTTGTGCTGTGATTATTGTCAAACTCCTCCACCCTTTTTTCAGGCCTCACGTGATTAAAGAACAATCCCACACTCCCGAATTTTTGTTGTAAATTTGTTTCGCCATTTTATCAAACGACTACTTTCCATTACTGCTCCCCTTTATATTTACTGTTTTTCAAAAATCCAACCGAACATAGATACTCCAAAGATATGTTTCCTTTTTAGTTCTGCAAGAATATCTTTGAGATTTGGCATTTAAAGTGAATCTACTGTAGATTGCAGATCATATTGAAGTTGACCAATCAGGTTTGATTTTTGAATAATTTCGTCTTATTGTCACACCTTTTATGGCACTTTTGTAGATTGTAGTATGAAAAGCATTCGTCAAAAACATTGTTTCCAGGATAGAATCTCTTCTAGATATTCTTCGACAACGTTGCCGTCGCTTTTGTTTGACATATCTCTATGCAAATGGACTTCCAATGAAATTACTATTTTCACGTTGTGCACAAGAACACATATCTTCATATTTTTTTCCCGGAAAAGATATAAATAACAACCAAGTGAACTTTAGAATGTCCATGTTTTCCTGTTTTAGAAGTGGACATTTTTACAATCTTCCATGGTCTAGATTTTAACATGACAAAACTGATTTGCTGATCATTGCATAGGATCGGAGTCTCCAGTTTCAAAATGTGAATCATTCAAATTATCTGTCACTGTTTATACATTTGTTTCTACCTTGTGAAATGGTGATCAAGATGGAAACTAATCCAAAATAGTATCTAGTCAGCAACAGCTAAAATTTCTTCGGCAAAAGATGTACTGTAAATTAGTGTTATTTTTTGCGGGAGAAGGTTTATTGGTTGGATAATTTTGCATAAAACAGGTAGGATTTAGTTTACCTTCAGTCACTGAAGTGGATAACTTGGTTATCGAAACGTTCTTATCAGTGTAGTGGTAGTGTACGGGATCAGTATGGTGGTCAACGAGGCAAATCGAGTATTGGATAATAAGCAATTTTAATGATTAAAAAAATATACCAAATCACCATGAAACTATTAATTTATTTTATTGTCAAGCAGATGATTTAACCTCAACTTACCAATTTTTCATGATTTCGTAAACGTGTCCCTTATCGTATATAGTGACGTATATACCACGCTCTCTTCTATAAACCAAACCAAAATTTTGACACGCCAATCCTACAACGGGCGTATACACTAACGGCATTATATCGTGCACATATTTTCGAACGAAACTGAAGAATAATTTTTCGTTGCGATTCTAAAAAATATACGAAACAAGACGATCAGAGAGCCATCAATAAAGTTTCTTAGATATTTAAACGTTGTACCAAACAACATGTTGGTATTAATCAGATCGAGATCAGATCAAATCTTAAATTTGGTGGAATTTAAATGCGAATAAGTCCATCATTGCACTTGTATGAATGTTTTTTCACCTGTGAAGACAATTCGTTCCCAAATATTCAGATCACGTTATACATAATTAAGTGTAAACACAATTTTGGATTGCTTGTACTCATTTCCTGCTACTGGATAGTTTATCGCATATGTACCACTAGCTGTGGATTCAAATGGATGTCCTCTTGAAAAATCAATCATTGCAACATCTTGTGCATCATTTGTTCCTCCAGATTCAACCTTACTGCGAAAGGTCCCATCGCTTCCTCACTTTGGGAGCGGTATTCGCTATAAGAACTGGATGAGTTACCAGATTTTTTGACACACCAGCAATTTTCCAATTTGTCACAAATCAACAATTTTGAATACCCCAAAATACTCTTACAACTTTAGGGTTGTCGGAAATAAAATAATTTTTTTCACTGATGTTATTTAAGGAAGAAAACAGCACCGAATATTCAATTTGAATCTGTGACAGTATTTTATAATTATATACACAAAAAGAAAATGTCTGATTCCATTCAAAAACTCAATTTAAGAATATGATATACAATAGTTGCAAAAAATTTTACGCCAACAATTGAATTTTGTTTTTTTTTTGGGGGGGTATTAGGAATATAAGGACCTGAGACCCAGTTTTTATTCTATCTACTATTCTATATATACATTCAACTTTCAATTACATAACCATCGCAATTTTTAAGTAAATATTGATTACTACACTTACTAATAATGCAATCAGATACAAGTATTTGTTCAAATCGTTGTCTAATCTGTCCAAACATTGTTTGCAATGCTCAATTTGCTGTTCTTGAGTTTTTACTACTGGTGGTAACAACCCGTGGATGCCAAGTATCTGTCGTTCTTCGAAAGTAAAAGCCAATCCCTGAAAAATTAAATCAAACAAACCAAAGTTAATCTCATCCCTGATTGTGAGAAATAAATCGATCGTTAATGAAAAATCCTAAAAAACAGGTCGGTTGTTCGTAATAATAAACAGTTACAAAATTCTATTCTTTAGATTTACCTTTCCTGTCAATTTTGGTAGAGGAATTTGTAATGAATACGAAGTGTTTAAACGATCAAGAAAATCGTTATTTGATTGTCAAAATTATCTAGCCACGATTGTTTGCCAAATTTGTCGTTTAATAATTTATTTTTATGCGCGAGAGGATAATAAAAAATACTTTATAATCAAAAATTTAATGGCCTTTTTAAAAATTATTACAGAATAATCTAAGTACAATACAAGTTTTCGGCGTATCTTTAAGGCCGCTTCACATGGTGCAATACAACGTGCAATGCAATGCAAGACACGATATTTCTTGATCAAAAGCATACAGATCAGCTGACTTTCGGAAAAATTAGCTTCGTTGTTTTCATCGTTAAACTATGTACAAAATATTAGTGAAAATTTGAGGTTAGGAATTTGTTTTCTTTCAAAGCTCTTTGACATGATGCAATACAACGTGCAATGCAATGCAATACGCAATATTTCTTGATCAAAAGCATACAGATCAGCTGACTTTCGGAAAAATTAGCTTCGTTGTTTTCATCGTTAAACTATGTACAAAATATTAGTGAAAATTTGAGGTTAGGAATTTGTTTTCTTTCAAAGCTCTTTGACATGATGCAATACAACGTGCAATGCAATGCAATACGCAATATTTCTTGATCAAAAGCATGCAGATCAACTGACTTTCGGAAAAATTAGCTTCGTTATTTTCATTGTTAAACTATGTACAAACTATTAGTGAAAATTTGAGGTTAGGAATTTGTTTTCTTTCAAAGCTGCTTGACATTATGCAATACAACGTGCAATGCAATGCAATACGCAATATTTCTTGATCAAAAGCATGCAAATCAGCCGACTTTCGGAAAAATTAGCTTCGTTATTTTCATTGTTAAACTATGTACAAAATATTAGTGAAAATTTGAGGTTAGGAATTTGTTAGGAATATTATCGATACAATGTTGAGATGAGGCCATTGTTAACCAGGGGTAGTACTTTTCAGGCGATTTGTTCAAATGTTAAGTTATTTCTTTAGCTCGTTTTTAATAAAATAATTTTCATTTTGATATTGTACAATAAGTTGTGATATTTCGAAAGTCAACCTTCACTGTGATTGCAAGTTTTAATCGAAATATGATGAAATAATTATACAACTTCCCTTTTAGTTAATTTAGCGCCACTCTCGTTAAATAATTGTACGAATTTAATTGTTCAAATTAAAGAATCAATTGGAACATTTCACGTCCTTGTATCCATTATTACTTTTTCTACGATTAAAAACGTGATTCGCTAATTTCAACGAGATCCATTTATCTAAAGAAAAAGTAGGTGTATATTTTACCAAGATACAGGGTGTCCCCAAATTCGACTACCAACGCTCTAAGTGAACACGCAAACACAGATACAGATACATTTTTTATTTCGATAAATTTCCAATGGTGTATTCGATTGTCATTGAAATTATTTGACGATTATCAGGTTGACAAACTACTTGTTCTAAACATGAATAGATGAATCATAGTTTTCTCCAGAGGCGTGCAGCGGGGGTCCTACAAAATGATATTTGTTCGTTAAACTTCACGTTTTCTTCTAAAAAAATGTTACCTTCCATTACCCTACGTGGTCTGGCTAGTAAATAACGAAAAAGGGTTTTATTATAAAAATTATTCTTCATTTGAATACTCCCCTTCAATATACTTCCCTCCCCTCGCCACACACCTTTCCATACGTTTTTTCCATTGATCGAAGCAGTGCTGGAAGTCTTATTTGGTAAGCGCTTTTAAGAGCTCTGCATTTTACCGTTTCCATCGATTTCATCTTCAGAAACAAAAAAAGTCACACGGCGCTAAATCTAGTGAGTACGGCGGGTGTTCGAGCACTGGAGTGCGCATACTGGCCAAATACTGCTTCACAGATAGCGCATTATGCGCAGCGGCGTTGTCCTGGTGCAAAATCGGGCCGTTTGTTACGAGCTCGTTCTCGCAATGTTGCCAAAACTGACAAATAAAAAGTCTGGTTGACAGTCTGGAACCCATTCAGTCATCGCGATACCGTTAATGTCGAAAAAAACGATCAAAATTGCCTCGAATTTTGATTTGGTCTCTCGGCCCTCACTGAAGCACTTACACCAGTCAAAAACACGCGCACGAGATAGAGAATTGTCCCCATAGACCTCTTGCAATAACTTCAGCAGAAGTAACCTCGAATTTTCTAGCTGCCTCATTTAAATAAGCCCTGACCTTTCGCGGCATTGATAAGCGTACATTTTGGAAAACATCTTTGACTTTGGAAACAACTGTGTTGTTTATTGAAATATATAAAGAAAATGGATTACAATTTTGGAGAATTAGCCGATATTTATTCATTTAATTTAACTAATTTTTGCCATTATTGATAGAAGATTAACAGAAACAGTTTAAATATTAGAAGGAATAACGCTGGACGACCTCGAACAGTTAATGTTGAAAACACGGTTTTGAATGATATAGAGAATCAACCATCTTCAAGTATGAGATCTCTAAATCAAAGATTGAATACAAATAGGAACTCTGCATAGAAAGTTGCCAATAAACAGTTATTGCATCCTTATAAACTCACCAAGGTACAAGAGGTTTTACCAAGAGATTTTGGTTCTCGGATGGAATTTTCTAAATTAATATTATTTACCGATGATGCAATGTTTACTAGAGAAGGCATGTTCAATTTACGAAACAGTCGTGTATTACCAGAACTTCTCGAAGTTCTTCTTTATATGATATTTCAGCATGATGGAGCTTCTGTACATTTTCCAGTAAAAGTACATTTAAATGCCACTTAAAGAAGGAACTGGATAGGTCGAGGTGGGCCAATTGGTTGGCCAGCTGATCTCTTAAGCTTACTGATTTTTTTCTGTGAGCGCTTATGAAGTCTCTCGTCTATCAGAGTCCGGTAGAAAATGAGGAAGATCTTGTTGGTCGTATAGAATCAGCAATAGAAGAAATTTCTAATACGCCCAATGTTTTCCCCTTATCAACGGTGCGAAAAATCAGGGCTTGTGTAAACAAAGGAGTTAAATAATTCGAGCAGTTGCTTTTGCACCTATTTTGTATTTAAGATGTGTTAATTGAATGTTAAATTTTCATTCTGCATGATTTATTTGTAAAATTATCATCTGAATGGCATTAGTGTAAATTAAGAATTTCTGGCGTAGTTGTCATTTTTTCCGTGCAGTTTAACAAACAAATATCATTTTGTAAGACACCATTAACCTAACGATAAAAGTTGATTCGGAAGAAGCTGTTTTGTATTTTTCTAAATAATCACAAGAACGATCACAAAATGATGTTTTTCCCGAAAACTGTTAATTTTACAATAATAATAGAATTCAAAATTAAAAAAATCCAGTGGCGGAGAATTTCGGAGGTGAAAAAAGGGACCATGACATCTGTTGCACGCCTCTGGAAAAACTAGAAACTAGAAATTCATGTTAGAACGAGTAGTTTATAAACCTGATAATCGTCAATTAGTTTCAATAACAATCGAATACACCATTTGAAAAATATCGACAAAAAAATCATATTATTTTTAAAATGAAATAATAACACCCTGTATCTGCGTTTGCGGGCATAATTTGACCCAAAGGAATTCTCTTAAAGCGTTGACAGCCGAATTTTGGGACACCTTGTATAAACAATTAACGTACTTGAGATGTAGGCAATGTATTGATTCGAACTAGATTAAAATGCCAATGAAGAATGGCAACTATGTAGAAATTCAATAAAATTGTCGGCTGAATATCTTATTTTAAGGTCGACTCGATTTGCAGCTTAACGGCACACACGATTTTTTATCATTTTCAACTTGTTCAATTTGTATATAATGGTGCAGTGTATTTATTTGTTAAACGAGGCCTGTTTTTTTAACCTCCGTGCATGCGCTGTAGGCGACTGCGAAGTTCTCGCACTACATACTCCGCCATTGTTGATATTCAGGCGTCAGTCGGCGTTGTGCTACAGCCACGTAAACATGTCCGCCATTATTGAAGTGTGAATTGCGAAGTGTGAATCGTTTTCTACAGGCCGTAGTGCTGCAGAAATTCATCAGAGAATGAGTCGTGTATATGGGGAAAACTTCATGAGTTATGGTGTTGTGCGTGAATGGTGTTGAAAGTTTAAAGATGGCCTTAATGATGAAGGGGGCCAAGGACGCAAACCTGTCATTTCAGATCACCTGGTTCAACGAATTGGCAGGAAGGGTTAAAGAAAAACCGCAGATTCACCATTACTGCTTTGTCTACGGAAGTTTCAAGGTCTATTCATTGGCGGCAAACCTCTTTGAAAAGTTTAATATGACAAATGTTTCAATCAACCTAACCTAACCTAACCAAAAAATTTCGTTTTCGTTCTGATAACCCTATAGTTAACCGTCATAACTTATCTAGTGAAAAGAAAATTTAATCCACCACTTCATAAAAAAGACAAAATTTCATATTAGAAATAGCAGCTATGTGTCGAAAGAGTTTTTGTTATTTTGAATAAAATTGAAGAAAAAAAAATATTTATATAAACTATCGATTTCGTTGTTGGTAAATACTTTTTTGTTCAATCACCAGGTACGCACATAATCTTGAAAGTGAGGCGGGAAGTTCAAATCGTAAAACTATGAAAAACGAAAAGTGAATTGGTGGAAGGTTCTGGTACACTTGGTTTTTACAAAAACGGTCTACTTGGCAGCCGATATCGGGACCCATTTTGTGTGAAAAAGCATTGAGCTTGATGGTGACCCAACCTTTATCACAAGTTTTCGTTGGTTCAAAAATTTAAAATTACGACATGGGATGCGGTAAACTGAAATTCACGCCGAAAAATTGAGTGCTGACGCTCCAGCAGCAGTTTCTTTTCCGAGAACTTGAAGAAATATGTTAAATGATTTGGGTTTACAATGCAGATGAAACGGGCCTTTATTGGAAAATGGGCGAGTAAATCCAGAAACACACTATATGAAAAATATTCTTCTCAAGGTGAGAAATACGTTCGAGGTAAAGTTTTTGCCTCCTAATGTAACTTCTCTGTTCAACATATGTATCAGTTGTATCTTGGTCGAAGCATAGAATTGAATTAAAAGCTGCACCTCGCATAAACGACTGAAGCCACCAAAGATGAAATCGAAATAAGCGAGCATGATAATGAAGTTTCATCAAAAATTGTCATAACGTGTGGACAGTGATTATCCTGGCTTTGCTGAAAGACGATGAAATTTTTAAAAAATGACTACGTGGTGAAGACCTCACAGAGGAGGATGATGCAAATGAGAAACCAGAAGAAGATTCATGGTGAGGTATTCCAAGCACTGGATTTGGGGCTCCGATGGCTCTAACGTTATTACAACTGAGGAGAATTAGAGATCTAGTTACTATGAAGGGAAAGTCGACTTGAAGTAGACTAGTAGATTGAGACATTCTTTATAACAAAGGATTAATTTTGGTAAAAGTTTGATTAGATACACTTTGATTATATTGTAGCATGCAAATAAATACATATTTTGGTACGTATGCACTATGCTGAAAGCTGTTTTAGATCTTCCTTTTCCTTATTATATAAAAAAATATGAATAAATAAAAAATTTGATAATCCGAAGGATTTGAATTTATAATTTCCAAAAATTATGTACAGAAAAACTCTGATATAGTGGAAGTATTTTGTCATCTCAGAACTCTCTTAAATTAGTTGCTTGGTGAGCAAGTTAGGATGCATTTTGACACGTTCCCCTTATTTTTCATTACACTTCGCGAATCTCTTTTTTTACTTAAATATTTCGAAATTGCGTCGGTTTAGAGCATACCACTGGACCTTCACTATCATTCGAGGAACTTCACTTTGAAATGGCTAGATTTGGGTTGCTTCTGATACAACATAACTGGATACCGTATATCCGGATAGAATTAATCATTACTTTGTTTAATAAAACTAGATAACTGTAATTTTCTGCCAATCATCCATTATAATTTATGTAATTATATACCAAGTGTAGTTAATGGATTCTATGTGGCGTCAGATCGGCGCCTAGTACGATTTTTTGTTTTTGGTCAGCCCTAGTGACCATTATAAAAACATCGTCATTTCAAATAAAAAATAGTGTTGGTTCAATAAAAGATTTAGTATTTTTGTTATTTTTCACGTATAACATCACTCAATGTCACAAATCACTTAATAAGTCGTGTGACTGACACACAGATGGCGCTGCCATTGTCCAATCTGTGTACCAACTTTCAAAAGACTATGTGTAAAATTTCGATTAGTCAAAAAAACTTGACAGTTATTTAAATGAAGCTATTTTTGTTATTTTCGAAACAATGGATTCAAAACACGTTAAATCATCATCGCAAGTCGCAATTTCAAAATTTCATATTATCTTTATTACAAAAGTTATCTATCTATCAATGTAAATGAACATATAAGGTTTGGATACCTTCTCATTAGAAGAAAGCGTTCATTGTTTCTTGAAATAACTTCCATCATACTCAAAACAAACGCGCCCTTTTGGATATGATTTTACAAATGGAAAAACACCAAAATCGCAGGATGCCAAATCAGGGCTATAGAGTAGATGGTCCAATAAGCGGTATTCAGATTCTTGGACCATTTGTAGCTTTTATCTGAACAATATCCCGTTGAGTATAGATATACCACGACCGCATAAGTGTTCTTGAAATTGTTTTTAGTAGAAAATTCGCGATGAAAATTATAGAAAATAAAAGTTCGGTCAACAAAAGTTGATCTCAATTTTTTATGTATTATTGGTTATTGTTTTAATTTGTTCACTTTTTTATCGTTAATTTCATTGTTTTTACACTGTTGCTAAATCGTATGGGTCTTCTTGTCCTTTTTACACTTATAAATTCCATTGTCTTTTCTCTGTTGATATCTTTTTGCTTGTAGTTTCTTCATTTAGTTTTTATTCGTTTTTAATGATGTTTTGAGTCTCCGTAGTTGTTCTTAATCTATTCAACTTCATTTTTATAGTATTTTTATAGTAATTCAGCGGTTTCTTATTATATTTTTGATTTTTGCTTTGGTTTTTTCACTTTTTTCTTGTTATTTTCTACATTAAATGAACGTTCTAGTCTTTTCTGTGCCCCATTTCATCCACCGTCTTCTGCCTTTTGGTATCATCATCAATTTTTTCTATAGTTTTATCTATTTTCGCTTGTAGTTTCTTCATTTAGTTTTTATTCGTTTTTAATGATGTTTTGAGTCTCCGTAGTTGTTCTTAATCTATTCAACTTCATTTTTATAGTATTTTCATAGTAATTCAGCGGTTTCTTATTATATTTTTGATTTTTGCTTTGGTTTTTTCACTTTTTTCTTGTTATTTTCTACATTAAATGAACGTTCTAGTCTTTTCTGTGCCCCATTTCATCCACCGTCTTCTGTCTTTTGGTGTCATCATCAATTTCTTCTACAGTTTTATCTATTTTCGCTTGTAGTTTCTTCATTTAGTTTTTATTAGTTTTTAATGGTGTTTTCAGCCTCCGTCATTGTTGTTAATCTATTCAACTTCATTTTTATAGTATTTTCATAGCAATTCAGCGGTTTCTTATTTTATTTTTGATTTTTTCACTTTTTTTCTTGTTATTTTTTACATTAAATGAACGTTCTAGTCTTTTCTGTGCCCCATTTCATCCACCGTCTTCTGCCTTTTGGTATCATCATCAATTTGTTCTACAGTTTTATCTATTTTCGCTTGTAGTTTCTTCATTTAGTTTTCATTCGTTTTTAATGGTGTTTTGAGTCTCTGTAGTTGTTCTTAATCTATTCAACTTTTTTTGTTGTCGCATCAGGCGATTTTACAAACTGTTCACGCATCAGTTTATCATTAATTTATTGTTTATCTTCATAAAACAACATATTAGCATAATTCATAAACTTACGTAATTATAGATCTATTACATTAACGGAAATTACGTGGTTTGCGTGTTACCTTGACAGGTTTTTTCGAATAATCGAAAAGAATCTGCTATAAAATTACTTATAGACTTGATTTTGTGGATTGCTGACAATTTTTAGATACTCAAACAGTAGAATATTATCGTAAAAAAATTATTGAATCGTTTTAATATACACTGCCGCACAAAAGTTTTTGCCCACACCATAATCCATCATTAAGTTTCAAACTAATACGAAAATTTCTCTTTCATATTGTCAGGCGAAGATCGAAAGTTACAACTGAACACACTGTTTACTCCAACAATCAGGATTACACTGTTTGACGCGCGTTTCTATAACCAAGTTATCGTCTTCAGAGACTGAAGATAAACTGTTTACCTTCAGTCTCTGAAGACGATAATTTGGTTATCGAAACGCGCGTCAGGCAGTGTAATTGTGAGTGTTGGTGTAAATAGTGTATTCAGTATGAATATCAACAACGATTCCAGATATTCCAACTTAGGTGACTTACAAACCAATAAGAATTTGTTATTGCGACAAATTAACCCTTGACAGCATCGGCTGATTTGTTCATTATTCTTTAACTGTGAATTATGTTTTTGGTGTTTATGATAGTAGTTTAGTCCCAGTTATCCCAGTGAGTCTCTAAAACGTGATGTGATTTTTACTTTTTGTCCAGTTCGTATTCGAATTGTTTTTGTTCTTGTAAGTTTGAAAATTGGTTACAACCAAAAAACTATCGGTTGAAACTGGTTCATGGCGACCTCGACAAACAACAAACGATGAAGATAAACGTATTGTATTGATCCGTAAACGTTATTAACGACTCACGGGCCCAGAGATAGCAGCTCAGATCAATGAATCTAGATATTCATCTGCCTTTGAATACTTCTACAGTACAAAGGAGATTGAGAGAAGCTGAACTTTTTGAAAGGGTGGCAAAATAAAATTAAGAGGTTGCAGTGGGTTTAAGAACATAAAAATTGAACGCATCATGAGTGGAAGAGAGTGATTAGTCAAAGTTTGAGTTTTTTGGGTCTAAGATAAGAGTGTTTGTAAAACTATAGTTCAAAAGACTAACCGATGTTAGATTTATGTGTAATCCGGACTCTAAAACACTCCGCAGGTTCGGTGATGATTTGGAGACGTTTTAGAGGAAGGGCAATCGGAGACCTGGTTAAAATTGAAGGAATTTTGAAGAAAGAAGGTTATAAAAAAGTTTTAGGAAAATTTGGTACGTGTGGCAAGCGCTTGATCTACAGAAAATTTGTTTTCCGGCATGACAACGTTTCCAAGCATTCCTCGAAACTGTGTAAAAAGTATTTTAAAGAATAGGAAAAGAAAAATGTACCGAAAGTAATGATTTGGCCGTAACAGTCGTCCGACTTCAACCTTATTGAGTTGTTGTGGGACAAATAGGACGGGAGAAGTCGGAAAGCAGTGTCACATCTTTGGAATAACCCGAAAAACGAATGGCAGCAATAGTTTTTGGTTTGATTTAGTTTATATACTCGATTAGATATTCTTGACTCGGCTCCTTCGTCGCCTCGTCCATAAACATCTATCTCGTACCGTATTAAATAATTTCCCGGACTTATAACGTAAATAACCACATTTCCAGATTACCATTGAAATATACTAATAAAAGCAAGGATTAATTTAAAGTACTCAACCCTTTGAACTATATCATTTAATAACGAAATTAAAATAAATTTGTAAACAATTCACAAATGAAATTTTATACATACGTCGGCTGTTCAAGTAAACATTCATCATAGTGATTTTTTTCAACCGTATAAAATGTCGATGTACTTAACATACTTGATTGTTTTAAAATAAAAGTTTAAATAGTTAGAAAATGCCATTTGATACATGTCTCATTCAATTTAAATTATCTTATCAAGCAAATATACACAAATGACTAGCTTTCAAATCCATACGAGGCATATCAAGGCAGCAATAAAATGTCCATTGGCGTACTTATTAACCTCTTTGAATTGTTTGTGTTAAATTGCAAATGACAATCGTTATTGAATCACACTGTATATTAGTGTGGGAACTAACACGGCTACTGATCTCTACAGCACTAAGCGACGGTCTACATATTTTAAACTGGTCCCGAAAGTGTTTTGCAGTACGGAACTGTCACTTTCACTACATGGAACTCTCAAAACGCAACTTTCGATATGTACATGAATACAGAAGGAACAACTTTTAGATGGCGTCGTCTAAAAAACTATTTGATATCATCATCATCATTTAAATCCTGAATTACTTGGAAAAAATTATTCCTTAAGTGATCAACAAGCAACTTTAGTTGCTTGGGTGTTACTCCATTGATGATTATTATTTATTTATTCAAGACCATATTGGGCATTAATGGTTTCATGATAAGATATGGCTTTTCCTTAAGCTCGGAAATTATAATTTCGTAAACGGCAAATCAAGCGGCAATTATCTACGTGCTTTGTTACACTTATTGTTTAGAGGGAACTAATATTCCAGGGGATGGCTCGTTACATTGATAATTAAGTTAGCTTATCACCTGGAATATTGCTTAGATATTGTATGGATCTTCAAACTGTAATAATAGATAATTATCGCTTCAATTGCTATTCAAGAAAATATGAATCCCGATGTCTGGCATATGGTAAGAAAAGGAGTGATTCCTTTGGGATTATTTTTAAAGCATTGGTCACGCTTATCAACTTGACGTGATGCTTTTCTTCGTGCAGCCATGCATTTTCAATATTCGAATGATTTCCGTTTACGGAAATACCATTGGCTGGTCTGGGAAATGCAGGTAGCACTGGTCTACATACCATGTACATGGGCGAGTTTTCAAATAATAAACACCGAGAGCCCTGAACTCTGTTGATCGGGTTATTAAATATCAAATGAAAATCCAAAAATTTTTCTTACGATCGGTAACAGACGCAAATCAAAAACCCAAGGAGTGGAACTTTGAGAAACAGCCCTTTTAATCCTATGCCCAAATCAACTATTCGTAAATAATATAAAAACAAAACTTTTCACTATCATTTTCATCTCGCTTTTATACCGTTAATAGGGTATCAAGTTAACCTTTTCTTACGACACCGTCTCCCTACGGATCCAAATGGCTCGTACGATAAACCCCAACTCTGAAAATTTCTGTCCGAGCCATTTGCGCAAGTCTTTCGGCCATGAATTTTGTCTACGGCCGACCGAACGTTTATGTATGTTTAACCATTTGCTGTAGCACCTCTATGTTTGTCTTATGTTCCGTCCAAGATATCCGCCTGTAGGCGTACATTTCGAACGCATAAATTTTCTTCTCTGTGGCCGCGTCCATGGTCCAACTTTCGCAACTTGTTTTTTAGAAGACAGTCTTTAATAACAAATGACAGCTTCTTTTTAAGACAGACACTATCTACCGACAATTGATGTTTTTATGAAAGACAGTCTTCTAAGATAAGTTTTATAATTTGGCAAAACGTCATTTTTTAAGGACTGTCTCAAACTATAAATGACAATTAATTTTTATTGTAAAAGACAGTCTTCTAAGGTATAGACAGTTTTCTAAGCCATCCCATGTCTTTATGACAGTCTCTACAGAAAAATGCCATGATGCAAATGATTATTTGGATTTTGTAAAATACAGACTTCTAAGGCAAGTTTTATAATTTGACAAAAACGTCATTTTTTAAGGACTGTCTCAAACTATAAATGACAATTATTTTTTATTGTAAAAGACAGTCTTCTAAGAAATAAACAGTTTTCTAAACCATCCCATGTTTTTATGACAGTCTCTACAGAAAAATGCCATGATGCAAATGATGGTTTGGATTTTGTAAAATACAGACTTCTAAGGCAAGTTTTATAATTTGGCAAACCGTCATTATTTACGACAGTCTGAAACTACAAATGACGATTTTTTATTGTAAAAGACAGTCTTCTAAGAAATAAACAGTTTTCTAAGCCATCCCATGTCTTTATGACAGTCTCTACAGAAAAATGCCATGATACAAATGATTATTTCGATTTTGGAAAATACAGTCTTCTAAGGCAAGTTTTATAATTTGGCAAAACGTCATTTTTTAAGGACTGTCTCAAACTATAAATGACAATTATTTTTTATTGTAAAAGACAGTCTTCTAAGGTATAGACAGTTTTCTAAGCCATCCCATGTCTTTATGACAGTCTCTACAGAAAAATGCCATGATGCAAATGATTATTTGGATTTTGTAAAATACAGACTTCTAAGGCAAGTTTTATAATTTCACAAAAACGTCATTTTTTAAGGACTGTCTCAAACTATAAATGACAATTATTTTTTATTGTAAAAGACAGTCTTCTAAGAAATAAACAGTTTTCTAAACCATCCCATGTTTTTAGGACAGTCTCTACAGAAAAATGCCATGATGCAAATGATGGTTTGGATTTTGTGAAATACAGTCTTCTAAGGCAAGTTTTATAATTTGGCAAAACGTCATTATTTACGACAGTCTGAAACTACAAATGAAGATTTTTTATTGTAAAAGACAGTCTTCTAAGAAATAAACAGTTTTCTAAACCATCACATGTTTTTAGGACAGTCTCTACAGAAAAATGCCACGATGCAAATGATTATTTGGATTTTGTAAAATACAGTCTTCTAAGGCAAGTTTTATAATTTGGCAAAACGTCATTTTTTAAGGACTGTCTCAAACTATAAATGACAATTATTTTTTATTGTAAAAGACAGTCTTCTAAGGTATAGACAGTTTTCTAAGCCATCCCATGTCTTTATGACAGTCTCTACAGAAAAATGCCATGATGCAAATGATTATTTGGATTTTGTAAAATACAGACTTCTAAGGCAAGTTTTATAATTTGGCAAAACATCATTTTTTAAGGACTGTCTCAAACTATAAATGACAATTATTTTTTATTGTAAAAGACAGTCTTCTAAGAAATAAACAGTTTTCTAAACCATCCCATGTTTTTAGGACAGTCTCTACAGAAAAATGCCATGATGCAAATGATGGTTTGGATTTTGTAAAATACACACTTCTAAGGCAAGTTTTATAATTTGGCAAACCGTCATTATTTACGACAGTCTGAAACTACAAATGACGATTTTTTATTGTAAAAGACAGTCTTCTAAGAAATAAACAGTTTTCTAAGCCATCCCATGTCTTTATGACAGTCTCTACAGAAAAATGCCATGATGCAAATGATTATTTGGATTTTGTAAAATACAGACTTCTAAGGCAAGTTTTATAATTTGACAAAAACGTCATTTTTTAAGGACTGTCTCAAACTATAAATGACAATTATTTTTTATTGTAAAAGACAGTCTTCTAAGAAATAAACAGTTTTCTAAACCATCCCATGTTTTTAGGACAGTCTCTACAGAAAAATGCCATGATACAAATGATGGTTTGGTTTTTGTAAAATACAGACTTCTAAGGCAAGTTTTATAATTTGGCAAACCGTCATTATTTACGACAGTCTGAAACTACAAATGACGATTTTTTATTGTAAAAGACAGTCTTCTCAGAAATAAACAGTTTTCTAAACCATCCCATGTTTTTATGACAGTCTCTACAGAAAAATGCCATGATACAAATGATTATTTCGATTTTGGAAAATACAGTCTTCTAAGGCAAGTTTTATAATTTGGCAAAACGTCATTTTTTAAGGACTGTCTCAAACTATAAATGACAATTATTTTTTATTGTAAAAGACAGTCTTCTAAGGTATAGACAGTTTTCTAAGCCATCCCATGTCTTTATGACAGTCTCTACAGAAAAATGCCATGATGCAAATGATTATTTGGATTTTGTAAAATACAGATTTCTAAGGCAAGTTTTATAATTTCACAAAAACGTCATTTTTTAAGGACTGTCTCAAACTATAAATGACAATTATTTTTTATTGTAAAAGACAGTCTTCTAAGAAATAAACAGTTTTCTAAACCATCCCATGTTTTTATGACAGTCTCTACAGAAAAATGCCATGATGCAAATGATGGTTTGGATTTTGTGAAATACAGTCTTCTAAGGCAAGTTTTATAATTTGGCAAAACGTCATTATTTACGACAGTCTGAAACTACAAATGAAGATTTTTTATTGTAAAAGACAGTCTTCTAAGAAATAAACAGTTTTCTAAACCATCACATGTTTTTAGGACAGTCTCTACAGAAAAATGCCACGATGCAAATGATTATTTGGATTTTGTAAAATACAGTCTTATAAGGCAAGTTTTATAATTTAGCAAAACGTTATTATTTACGACAGTCTGAAACTACAAATGACGATTTTTTATTGTAAAAGACAGTCTTCTAAGGTATAGACAGTTTTCTAAGCCATCCCATGTCTTTATGACAGTCTCTACAGAAAATTGCCATGATGCAAATGATGGTTTGGATTTTGTGAAATACAGTCTTCTAAGACAAGTTTTATAATTTGGCAAACCGTCATTATTTACGACAGTCTGAAACTACAAATGACGATTTTTTATTGTAAAAGACAGTCTTCTAAGAAATAAACAGTTTTCTAAACCATCACATGTTTTTAGGACAGTCGCTACAGAAAAATGCCATGATGCAAATGATGGTTTGGATTTTGTAAAATACAGACTTCTAAGGCAAGTTTTATAATTTGGCAAACCGTCATTATTTACGACAGTCTGAAACTACAAATGACGATTTTTTATTGTAAAAGACAGTCTTCTAAGAAATAAACAGTTTTCTAAACCATCACATGTTTTTATGACAGTCTCTACAGAAAAATGCCATGATGCAAATGATTATTTGGATTTTGTAAAATACAGACTTCTAAGGCAAGTTTTATAATTTGACAAAAACGTCATTTTTTAAGGACTGTCTCAAACTATAAATGACAATTATTTTTTATTGTAAAAGACAGTCTTCTAAGAAATAAACAGTTTTCTAAACCATCCCATGTTTTTATGACAGTCTCTACAGAAAAATGCCATGATACAAATGATTATTTCGATTTTGGAAAATACAGTCTTCTAAGGCAAGTTTTATAATTTGGCAAAACGTCATTATTTACGACAGTCTGAAACTACAAATGACGATTTTTTATTGTAAAAGACAGTCTTCTAAGAAATAAACAGTTTTCTAAACCATCCCATGTTTTTATGACAGTCTCTACAGAAAAATGCCATGATACAAATGATTATTTCGATTTTGGAAAATACAGTCTTCTAAGGCAAGTTTTATAATTTGGCAAAACGTCATTATTTACGACAGTCTGAAACTTTTGTTTTTATATATTTTAAAAAAAGAGAAATATATTCTAGGGGGTGGCACGCTATCTTGATACTCAAGATATATTAATTAAATTCCTAGAATTTCATTGCATAACAACGGAAATTTTTGAGGTGGTCAGAATGTATTTTTTTATAAGTTACCCCCCTTAACAGACCTTGACAAATTTCATGAGAATTTCAGTAAAAACTTTCTACAAATTTATCATAATTTTCAAACAGTGTCATGATTTCCGTGGCACGTAAGATTTAAATGTATGATGTTGTTATTTACTAAATTGCGTATAACAGTAAATGCAATTTATAAAATATTTATTTTACGTTGAATTTTGTCTGTTTACTGCTTATTTATTATAAGAATTATTATAAACATGAACGGAATTTATGAGTTATCCATTGATTCGGGAAGTTCTTTTCAACTGTTAGCTACAGACTTAGAACCTATATAAATGATTCACATTGTATATAGCAAAAATAACAGTTATAACAACACAATGATCAAAATTACATCACGCTATATTTAAATTTATAAATAATTTTATCACTATCTCGATTTATTTACTTTTTTTTTAATATAAAACCGAAATTAACGTTAACGATTTTACCTTATTCAGAGCTGGTAGTCTTAACCTTTCCAGACCAGAAACTTTTCCGGGTGCCAAATGATCTCCGTTGCCCCAAGCTCCAATTCGGTCTCTTTCCATCGTACTGATGATCCTTTTATTATTGGCAGACACTAATTGCGAACTGAAACAATTATCAAAGTCAACGATCTACCGCAACAACGATACTGACTATTCTGGTATTAGTTATAGGAATTCACGGTTTTATGTTAGTTCCTAAACAGCGTTGCCATATTTATTTTCACATTTGAATCGATTCCATTCGAGATAATACATGTACGAAATGATATTATTATTGTTATCAGAAAAAATATTTATTTCAGCGTATCAGATTTGATTCAAAACAATTACTATCTATAATCAATTTATTATTACTACAACGAATAATTCACGTATAATAAAAAACTACAATGGGTCTCATTATTTTTATTACATATTTCATATTTTCCCCGGTCTTATACAAGGTGTTTGTATATTCGATCGACAACGCTCTATCACAGAGAGATCTCAATAAATAATTTTAATAAAATTTAAATAAAAAATTTGTCATAAATCTAGAACGCATTTTTTTTTTCAAATTTGGCGACTTTGATATTTTGACATAAACAAACTTTGGAAAAATTTAACCAGTGGCGCGCTGTCAGTGGTAATTGTCACCTTTTCCTCTCTATATTTTCTACGCCACTGGAACAAATTGCCTGATTATTTTTAATTAAAAAACTAATAACTTTTTATAAAATTATAATCTAGTAGACACATGTCCGATTTTTGATAATTCATTACACTCCATGTATTTGAGACGATCTTGCTAGATTAAATCATAGAATTTTGAATTAGTTTTTTCATTAATTTTGCTGTTATAAAATGAATTTTTAATTTGAAGAGTTGACCGATGTGTTAATGATTTCGCAATCGTCGAATTTCACATCATTCTACATTTGCAAATATTGAAAGAAAGCTGAAAGAAGCCGGAAACTTGTTAATGATGCTGGAAAGCAACTTACAACAAGGACTGTGCATCTGGAAGAGAAAATATTAAATAATATTTTTGAAAGACCATCTTTAAATACTCGGATCATTCTACTGTATGGAAAGTTTTAAAAGAACAAGTGTCACATCCATACAAATTGGCCAGTGTTCAAGCATTAGAACCTAGAGATTTTCATGTGCGTACGGAATTTTAAAACTTGTATTTACAAAAATGTCTTGAAAATCGAAATTTTTCAAAATATGTATTGGATATCAACAAGCCTGGGATGAAGGGGATTTCAGCATGAATATTCGGTTGATGTGTGGTTGGGTATGATTGGAGATTGTTTACATTTTACCAAATAAATTAAATGGAGCAATTTATCTGCGCTTTCTGGAACAAATGTTAGATGAATTGTTGGAGAATGTACCCTTGTATATTAGAAAACACATGTGTTCATTTTGCTGCAACGTCAAGAAATTACTTAAGCGGACGTTGTAGGGAATTGGTCGGGGTGGACCCAATTGTTGGCCTCCAAGATCACATGACTTAAATCCTATCGATTTTTTTATATGGGTCTATATGAAGTCCTCAGTGTACGAAATAATCATCGAATTTGAACAAGATCTAATAGCTGGAATTCAAGCAGAAATCATTGAATCTACTTATATACTAATTATTACCTATCACCATTACTTATAATTTTGTTACTTATTGGAATATTGGAATTTTATTTTATTTGTATCTTTATTTAGTTATTTCCATGTTTGTTTTTTAGTTTTTACAAGCTTTTGTCTAAAAATTGTAACAATTTTTTGACAATAAAGCTTTAGAGTTTCTTTTTGTGTAACTCGCACTGGTTCATCAATAGGAGAAAATTTTTTCTCAAAAACTCTGCTTCAACGACTCCTATTGGTGAACCAGTGCGGGTTAAGCAAAAAAATTCTGAGGGCATAAAAGGTCCATCAAACTGATTTGCGTTATTGTAAAAATTAAATATCAGAACTTTGAAAAAAAAATTTGTTACATGCATTTTGATTTGTTGAATTTTATATTTAAATTGTAAGTACTTAAAATTGATATTAAGAGCTCAAACTTGGTGAAATATGTAGGTTAATATTTTGATTAAGCATCCAAAAAAGAAATGAATCAGCCTAATAACTACTTTGGTATTTAATATTTATTTTCGAAGTTGTTCAGCTACTTGAACAGTGTTTTTGTTTACAGTACGAATATGTTCCAGTGGTATACGAGGTTCGGTTATTAAATAACGAAACTGCGAGCCTAGAGGGCGTCCTAGACGGATGGGGTAAAAAACGAATAGTGCGTTGGGTATCAGGGATCAGTTTATTTTCCTGCAGTCTTCATCTTACTGTCCATTGACTAATAATGGTTGTAAATCACCTTCTGCTTGATCCAAGTCGCCTGTAAAAGGATCCAGTCTCGTACTGGTACATTTATCAAATCGTTGCGTGGGTCATATCCGATTATTAAGCCGGACAAGTTTTTATTCGATTAAAGCAATAACTTCAGAGGCTTTTGTGGTGTATGTTATTTTCACCACATAAACACGTTATATTTATTTATCGGTTGCTACATATTTAAATGATAAGCCTTGTCGATAAACTTAAATATATAAAGCTTACAATGGGGCACTCAAGTTTATTACAATTAGGACGATCATAATATATAAATGTACGAAGTATTGGATGTTTTGGTTAGGTTATAAATTTAGGTTAATAAATTTAATTATTGATATTTATAAAAAAATTGTAGTTTACCTCTAAATCCTATTAACGCATGATTTTCGTATTTTTTTCTGAAAAATTCTCCGACACAGACTCTAGTAGTTTCACTAAAGCCCATATCTTATTTTGTTAATTAACATTCATATAATGAAATAAACACCAGCTGAATATTTTTCTATTTCTTCAATTCATAATTACCTTTTTGAACTCTATGTTTCTCTGACCTCAATATATTGAGAATTGGCAAGAAAAATTTTAAATATAATCCAATATAACCTGTAGGTATTGACACTTGTCAATATTTGGCATTGACTATTTACGTAATGAATGAATACCGAATCCATGGAAGGGTAGGAATATGAAGTAAATCGATCTGTCAGTATCTATGTAGATACTTTCAGGGACTTTTGTATACTTTAACAAATTAAATTTGACTTTGGCGTATCCGGTAAACATAGGGAATGCATAAAAATGATATAATATTAATATGAAATCAAATTTTATGCCAAAATTGTAGCGCATAAACAATTCAATCATTTATACACTAATAATAATAATTCGTCGACTGATTTCAGTTTTTCTTTACATGTTTTTCGGGACTACTCGATAAATGGATTTATTTATTTAGTCTAGTTAATTCAGTAATTCGTTTTTAAACATATTTAAAATGTTCACGATTCGATGTTTTCGTTGGTAAACAGTGGAGATGATGAGTCCAAGTGGACTGACGGTTTGTTAGATGTTAATTTGGCATAAGTGCCGTGCGTATTTATGAAATATTGGCTCTAGAAAATCGAAAAAATGGATGGATTTTAATGATATTGGTCTCAAAATGTTCCATTTTACGGCGGATTTATAAAAAAAATTAGTAGAAATAGCTGGAATGAAAAGTTCTCATAGTTTTACTGTTTTAAATCGTAAAAAAAAAACGGTTTTGCAAAATAATCCTTTACAAAAAATTATCTCATTATCAGATAAAGTTCTTATATATTTTTTTTGTATTCTACATAAATTAATAAACAATTTAAAAAAAAATCCAAAAAGAATTAGTTTTTCAGTTTTTATAGCTTAAAATGAAATCGATGAAAAACAATCAATTTTCGTGAATAGTTTCGTACTATATTCTTCAATGTTAATAGTTTTTGGACCATTAAAAATCGAAAAATAGATAAATTTTATAATTTTTGTCTCAAAATGTTCCATTTTACGACGAATTTATGAAAAACACGGGGGGTAGTGGCTGAATTTGCGGTTTTTAATAGTTTTAAAACTTAAATAGTAGAAAAACTTTTTTTTTCTCAAAATATTCATTTTTTTATGTAAATTGCGAAAAAAATATACGAACTTGATTCCATGTTAGAAACAGTTACGAAGTATTATATGTAGAAAGTCAGTTTTTTGCATTTAAAGTCATGAAACTGTAAAAAATATTTATTTTTTTTTTAATTTTCGTATTTTTTTTATAAATCCGCCGTAAAATGGAACATTTTGAGACCAAGATCATTAAAATCCATCCATTTTTCGATTTTCTAGAGCCAACCTAACCTAACCTGACCTAACCAAAAAACCAGGTGACCGCGAAAGTGTATAATTACCATAATTTTTTGCAAAACCGTTTTTTTTACGATTTAAAACAGTAAAACTATGAGAAATTTTCATTCCAGCTATTTCTACTAATTTTTTTTATAAATCCGCCGTAAAATGGGACATTTTGTGACCAAGATCATTAAAATCCATCCATTTTTCGATTTTCTAGAGCCAACCTAACCTAACCTGACCTAACCAAAAAACCAGGTGACCGCGAAAGTGTATAATTACCATAATTTTTTGCAAAACCGTTTTTTTTACGATTTAAAACAGTAAAACTATGAGAAATTTTCATTCCAGCTATTTCTACTAATTTTTTTTATAAATCCGCCGTAAAATGGGACATTTTGTGACCAAGATCATTAAAATCCATCCATTTTTCGATTTTCTAGAGCCAACCTAACCTAACCTGACCTAACCAAAAAACCAGGTGACCGCGAAAGTGTATAATTACCATAATTTTTTGCAAAACCGTTTTTTTTACGATTTAAAACAGTAAAACTATGAGAAATTTTCATTCCAGCTATTTCTACTAATTTTTTTTATAAATCCGCCGTAAAATGGGACATTTTGTGACCAAGATCATTAAAATCCATCCATTTTTCGATTTTCTAGAGCCAACCTAACCTAACCTGACCTAACCAAAAAACCAGGTGACCGCGAAAGTGTATAATTACCATAATTTTTTGCAAAACCGTTTTTTTTACGATTTAAAACAGTAAAACTATGAGAAATTTTCATTCCAGCTATTTCTACTAATTTTTTTTATAAATCCGCCGTAAAATGGGACATTTTGTGACCAAGATCATTAAAATCCATCCATTTTTCGATTTTCTAGAGCCAACCTAACCTAACCTGACCTAACCAAAAAACCAGGTGACCGCGAAAGTGTATAATTACCATAATTTTTTGCAAAACCGTTTTTTTTACGATTTAAAACAGTAAAACTATGAGAAATTTTCATTCCAGCTATTTCTACTAATTTTTTTTATAAATCCGCCGTAAAATGGGACATTTTGTGACCAAGATCATTAAAATCCATCCATTTTTCGATTTTCTAGAGCCAACCTAACCTAACCTAACCTAACCAAAAAACCAGGTGACCGCGAAAGTGTATAATTACCATAATTTTTTGCAAAACCGTTTTTTTTACGATTTAAAACAGTAAAACTATGAGAAATTTTCATTCCAGCTATTTCTACTAATTTTTTTTATAAATCCGCCGTAAAATGGGACATTTTGTGACCAAGATCATTAAAATCCATCCATTTTTCGATTTTCTAGAGCCAACCTAACCTAACCTGACCTAACCAAAAAACCAGGTGACCGCGAAAGTGTATAATTACCATAATTTTTTGCAAAACCGTTTTTTTTACGATTTAAAACAGTAAAACTATGAGAAATTTTCATTCCAGCTATTTCTACTAATTTTTTTTATAAATCCGCCGTAAAATGGGACATTTTGTGACCAAGATCATTAAAATCCATCCATTTTTCGATTTTCTAGAGCCAACCTAACCTAACCTAACCTAACCAAAAAACCAGGTGACCGCGAAAGTGTATAATTACCATAATTTTTTGCAAAACCGTTTTTTTTACGATTTAAAACAGTAAAACTATGAGAAATTTTCATTCCAGCTATTTCTACTAATTTTTTTTATAAATCCGCCGTAAAATGGGACATTTTGTGACCAAGATCATTAAAATCCATCCATTTTTCGATTTTCTAGAGCCAACCTAACCTAACCTGACCTAACCAAAAAACCAGGTGACCGCGAAAGTGTATAATTACCATAATTTTTTGCAAAACCGTTTTTTTTACGATTTAAAACAGTAAAACTATGAGAAATTTTCATTCCAGCTATTTCTACTAATTTTTTTTATAAATCCGCCGTAAAATGGGACATTTTGTGACCAAGATCATTAAAATCCATCCATTTTTCGATTTTCTAGAGCCAACCTAACCTAACCTAACCTAACCAAAAAACCAGGTGACCGCGAAAGTGTATAATTACCATAATTTTTTGCAAAACCGTTTTTTTTACGATTTAAAACAGTAAAACTATGAGAAATTTTCATTCCAGCTATTTCTACTAATTTTTTTTATAAATCCGCCGTAAAATGGGACATTTTGTGACCAAGATCATTAAAATCCATCCATTTTTCGATTTTCTAGAGCCAACCTAACCTAACCTAACCTAACCAAAAAACCAGGTGACCGCGAAAGTGTATAATTACCATAATTTTTTGCAAAACCGTTTTTTTTTACGATTTAAAACAGTAAAACTATGAGAAATTTTCATTCCAGCTATTTCTACTAATTTTTTTTATAAATCCGCCGTAAAATGGGACATTTTGTGACCAAGATCATTAAAATCCATCCATTTTTCGATTTTCTAGAGCCAACCTAACCTAACCTGACCTAACCAAAAAACCAGGTGACCGCGAAAGTGTATAATTACCATAATTTTTTGCAAAACCGTTTTTTTTTACGATTTAAAACAGTAAAACTATGAGAAATTTTCATTCCAGCTATTTCTACTAATTTTTTTTATAAATCCGCCGTAAAATGGGACATTTTGTGACCAAGATCATTAAAATCCATCCATTTTTCGATTTTCTAGAGCCAACCTAACCTAACCTAACCTAACCAAAAAACCAGGTGACCGCGAAAGTGTATAATTACCATAATTTTTTGCAAAACCGTTTTTTTTACGATTTAAAACAGTAAAACTATGAGAAATTTTCATTCCAGCTATTTCTACTAATTTTTTTTATAAATCCGCCGTAAAATGGGACATTTTGTGACCAAGATCATTAAAATCCATCCATTTTTCGATTTTCTAGAGCCAACCTAACCTAACCTGACCTAACCAAAAAACCAGGTGACCGCGAAAGTGTATAATTACCATAATTTTTTGCAAAACCGTTTTTTTTACGATTTAAAACAGTAAAACTATGAGAAATTTTCATTCCAGCTATTTCTACTAATTTTTTTTATAAATCCGCCGTAAAATGGGACATTTTGTGACCAAGATCATTAAAATCCATCCATTTTTCGATTTTCTAGAGCCAACCTAACCTAACCTAACCTAACCAAAAAACCAGGTGACCGCGAAAGTGTATAATTACCATAATTTTTTGCAAAACCGTTTTTTTTACGATTTAAAACAGTAAAACTATGAGAAATTTTCATTCCAGCTATTTCTACTAATTTTTTTTATAAATCCGCCGTAAAATGGGACATTTTGTGACCAAGATCATTAAAATCCATCCATTTTTCGATTTTCTAGAGCCAACCTAACCTAACCTGACCTAACCAAAAAACCAGGTGACCGCGAAAGTGTATAATTACCATAATTTTTTGCAAAACCGTTTTTTTACGATTTAAAACAGTAAAACTATGAGAAATTTTCATTCCAGCTATTTCTACTAATTTTTTTTATAAATCCGCCGTAAAATGGGACATTTTGTGACCAAGATCATTAAAATCCATCCATTTTTCATTTTCTAGAGCCAACCTAACCAAACCAAAAAACCAGGTGACCGCGAAAGTGTATAATTACCATAATTTTTTGCAAAACCGTTTTTTTTACGATTTAAAACAGTAAAACTATGAGAAATTTTGATTCCAGCTATTTCTACTAATTTTTTTTATAAATCCGCCGTAAAATGGGACATTTTGTGACCAAGATCATTAAAATCCATCTATTTTTCGATTTTCTACAGCCAAAAAACCAGGTGACCGCGAAAGTGTATAATTACCATAATTTTTTGCAAAACCGTTTTTTTTTACGATTTAAAACAGTAAAACTATGAGAAATTTTCATTCCAGCTATTTCTACTAATTTTTTTTATAAATCCGCCGTAAAATGGGACATTTTGTGACCAAGATCATTAAAATCCATCCATTTTTCGATTTTCTAGAGCCAACCTAACCTAACCTGACCTAACCAAAAAACCAGGTGACCGCGAAAGTGTATAATTACCATAATTTTTTGCAAAACCGTTTTTTTTACGATTTAAAACAGTAAAACTATGAGAAATTTTCATTCCAGCTATTTCTACTAATTTTTTTTATAAATCCGCCGTAAAATGGGACATTTTGTGACCAAGATCATTAAAATCCATCCATTTTTCGATTTTCTAGAGCCAACCTAACCTAACCTGACCTAACCAAAAAACCAGGTGACCGCGAAAGTGTATAATTACCATAATTTTTTGCAAAACCGTTTTTTTTTACGATTTAAAACAGTAAAACTATGAGAAATTTTCATTCCAGCTATTTCTACTAATTTTTTTTATAAATCCGCCGTAAAATGGGACATTTTGTGACCAAGATCATTAAAATCCATCCATTTTTCGATTTTCTAGAGCCAACCTAACCTAACCTAACCTAACCAAAAAACCAGGTGACCGCGAAAGTGTATAATTACCATAATTTTTTGCAAAACCGTTTTTTTTACGATTTAAAACAGTAAAACTATGAGAAATTTTCATTCCAGCTATTTCTACTAATTTTTTTTATAAATCCGCCGTAAAATGGGACATTTTGTGACCAAGATCATTAAAATCCATCCATTTTTCGATTTTCTAGAGCCAACCTAACCTAACCTGACCTAACCAAAAAACCAGGTGACCGCGAAAGTGTATAATTACCATAATTTTTTGCAAAACCGTTTTTTTTACGATTTAAAACAGTAAAACTATGAGAAATTTTCATTCCAGCTATTTCTACTAATTTTTTTTATAAATCCGCCGTAAAATGGGACATTTTGTGACCAAGATCATTAAAATCCATCCATTTTTCGATTTTCTAGAGCCAACCTAACCTAACCTAACCTAACCAAAAAACCAGGTGACCGCGAAAGTGTATAATTACCATAATTTTTTGCAAAACCGTTTTTTTTTACGATTTAAAACAGTAAAACTATGAGAAATTTTCATTCCAGCTATTTCTACTAATTTTTTTTATAAATCCGCCGTAAAATGGGACATTTTGTGACCAAGATCATTAAAATCCATCCATTTTTCGATTTTCTAGAGCCAACCTAACCTAACCTGACCTAACCAAAAAACCAGGTGACCGCGAAAGTGTATAATTACCATAATTTTTTGCAAAACCGTTTTTTTTACGATTTAAAACAGTAAAACTATGAGAAATTTTCATTCCAGCTATTTCTACTAATTTTTTTTATAAATCCGCCGTAAAATGGGACATTTTGTGACCAAGATCATTAAAATCCATCCATTTTTCGATTTTCTAGAGCCAACCTAACCTAACCTGACCTAACCAAAAAACCAGGTGACCGCGAAAGTGTATAATTACCATAATTTTTTGCAAAACCGTTTTTTTTTACGATTTAAAACAGTAAAACTATGAGAAATTTTCATTCCAGCTATTTCTACTAATTTTTTTTATAAATCCGCCGTAAAATGGGACATTTTGTGACCAAGATCATTAAAATCCATCCATTTTTCGATTTTCTAGAGCCAACCTAACCTAACCTGACCTAACCAAAAAACCAGGTGACCGCGAAAGTGTATAATTACCATAATTTTTTGCAAAACCGTTTTTTTACGATTTAAAACAGTAAAACTATGAGAAATTTTCATTCCAGCTATTTCTACTAATTTTTTTTATAAATCCGCCGTAAAATGGGACATTTTGTGACCAAGATCATTAAAATCCATCCATTTTTCATTTTCTAGAGCCAACCTAACCAAACCAAAAAACCAGGTGACCGCGAAAGTGTATAATTACCATAATTTTTTGCAAAACCGTTTTTTTTACGATTTAAAACAGTAAAACTATGAGAAATTTTGATTCCAGCTATTTCTACTAATTTTTTTTATAAATCCGCCGTAAAATGGGACATTTTGTGACCAAGATCATTAAAATCCATCTATTTTTCGATTTTCTACAGCCAAAAAACCAGGTGACCGCGAAAGTGTATAATTACCATAATTTTTTGCAAAACCGTTTTTTTTACGATTTAAAACAGTAAAACTATGAGAAATTTTCATTCCAGCTATTTCTACTAATTTTTTTTATAAATCCGCCGTAAAATGGGACATTTTGTGACCAAGATCATTAAAATCCATCCATTTTTCGATTTTCTAGAGCCAACCTAACCTAACCTGACCTAACCAAAAAACCAGGTGACCGCGAAAGTGTATAATTACCATAATTTTTTGCAAAACCGTTTTTTTACGATTTAAAACAGTAAAACTATGAGAAATTTTCATTCCAGCTATTTCTACTAATTTTTTTTATAAATCCGCCGTAAAATGGGACATTTTGTGACCAAGATCATTAAAATCCATCCATTTTTCATTTTCTAGAGCCAACCTAACCAAACCAAAAAACCAGGTGACCGCGAAAGTGTATAATTACCATAATTTTTTGCAAAACCGTTTTTTTTACGATTTAAAACAGTAAAACTATGAGAAATTTTGATTCCAGCTATTTCTACTAATTTTTTTTATAAATCCGCCGTAAAATGGAACATTTTGAGACCAAGATCATTAAAATCCATCTATTTTTCGATTTTCTACAGCCAAAAAACCAGGTGACCGCGAAAGTGTATAATTACCATAATTTTTTGCAAAACCGTTTTTTTTACGATTTAAAACAGTAAAACTATGAGAAATTTTGATTCCAGCTATTTCTACTAATTTTTTTTATAAATCCGCCGTAAAATGGAACATTTTGAGACCAAGATCATTAAAATCCATCTATTTTTCGATTTTCTACAGCCAAAAAACCAGGTGACCGCGAAAGTGTATAATTACCATAATTTTTTGCAAAACCGTTTTTTTTACGATTTAAAACAGTAAAACTATGAGAAATTTTGATTCCAGCTATTTCTACTAATTTTTTTTATAAATCCGCCGTAAAATGGGACATTTTGTGACCAAGATCATTAAAATCCATCTATTTTTCGATTTTCTACAGCCAAAAAACCAGGTGACTGTGAAAGTGCATAATTACCGAAATATTGATTGATCCTCGCACAACTGTCTTCTGCAATTGATATTGAAAGAACTGAAACAGTTTTCCTAAAACTATTCTAATCTGTTTGATTTCAGACAGGGGGTCCACCCACTATCTTTTAGCCAGTGGAGAAGGGGAGGTTCACAAATACCTATTCTCTCAAAATATCTACCGAGCCACGAGATTCTCAACGCTGGGTAGAAATCAGGAAAATATACTACATTAGGAAGTAAAACTTCTTTAGTTGCAGCTGAAAGAGATTTGTTTGGAGAGCTCATTTAGAGAATACCTCTTTAGCTGAAACTACTCTCGTATCTTTGAAAATTCTTTTAGTTTTAATTAAAGAATTAAAGCCTTGTAATTGTAAATTAAAGCCAGTTTTTCCTACAACAAATAATAAGTGAAATAATCACGAAAAGTAAATTAATCTACTGTTTGAACTAACTGATAATTTTTCAGTTGAACTACATGCGCTTTTTCATCGTAAATTGCCCTAACCATAACGACGGTTAATTTTTATATACGACAAAGGATTTTTAAGAGAAAAAGGTTTTGTGGTTTCTTGAGTTAATAGACAAGGACCCATTTCTTTATAATTACCCACGCGATTTAGGCCTACTTTAGAAAAAAGCAACAAAATACCTTCACCCAAACTAAAGCCAGTTCAGAGATATACAATGTAACGGTTTAAGGATAGGTCTTGACCTTAAGGTTCATTATCAAGTATTTTAGAAGACCTTATAGTCCAAGAGCTAGGCTACATAAAAACGGCTCGAAACGGTTCCCAAGATAAGAACCTGAAAATTGTAAATAAAAACAAAAAAACCTTGCAGAGGCGATTGAAAAGTATCGGAAAAACCCCCGGAAAATCGATACGGTTCCCGCGCTCAACTTTTTTCCCAACTATCTTTAGCCCTTAACTAAGAACTGTGCGTAATGGCAGAAGTTTTGGTTTACAAGGTAGGCTAGGCAGAGATTATTTAGTCGGAAAATGTCAACAAATTTGTAAAAAGTGTTTTTTGTACGACTAAGCCTCTAACATTGCTTAAGAATGTTTCTTAACGATTTTTACGTGGAAACAGTTTCGAGTTTTCTCGCAAGTTTTACGCAAACGTTTCACACTGGCAGAGTAGCCATTTGATGATGTACTTGAGTTTTATTTACAACTTTCAGGCTCTTATCTTGGGAGTCGTTTCGAGCTGTTTTTATTTAGCTAGCTCTTCAAGCACTATTACATAGTTTAGACCTACACCATTTATGTGGTCTACTTTCACGTAAATTTATTTTACCAAATCGTCCTCGGAATTCTCTATTAGAGTCAAGGGACCACGAACTACACATTGAATAGATGTATCCAATGAGTAATCAATTTAATCCACGTTAAACACAAAAAAAGAGTGTCGGGAAAGAAGAGAAGGCTCGATCACACATGACCACAATTGATTGCCCTAAACATACTCCTACTAGAAGTAAATTTTAGTCCTTTTCACTTCCATACTTATTACTTTAGAGTCATACTACATAGTAGTGCACAACGATAACATTTTACACCTCGTAGGATATTTCCGAAAATTCTTAAGTTAATTACACTAGATTTGAGTATTTAAAGCAACTAAAGTCTCCAACATTCCACCAATGAAGAGTCAAATGAGTGAGTTTTAATCAATCTTCTTTAAGAGCAAAACATCGCTTCTGTAACTTCTCGATGACGTGTTTGTAGAAGAATTTGTCTTTTGTCTCAAAATAGGCTAAGTTTCAGCAATTGCTTCTTCATTTCAGCTGAATTTCTTATCGGTGAGCAGTTTTTTGAGATCATCGAATAGCCAATAGTCACTGGGGGCTAGATCTGGACTATACGGTGGGTGTAATTCGTTCAATTCAACCATCGTTGCCATCGAGTTGTGATTTTGCACATTGTCTTGGTGTAACAGTTGTTTTTTCTTCGATATATGAGGCCGTTTTTCCTTGATTTTCGCATTCAAACTATCCAACAACTCTATGTAGTATTTGCTATTGATTGTCTATCCATTTTGGAGATAGTCGATGAATAATATTCCATGCGCGTCCCAAAACACTCAAGCCATAACCTTCCCAGCTGACTGTTGTGCCTTTGAACGCTTCGAACCTGGTTCACCGGCTGCAGTCTACTCAAATGATGATCGTTTTGATTCCATAAGGAAGTTATGGATCCATTTTTCATCCATTGTCACTTATCGATGCAAAAAATCTGATTTATGACGTGTAAATATGGCCAAACACTGCTCCGAATCATTAACACTTTGAAAAAGGTTGTTCATAGTCAAATATTCATGCGTAATTATAAACACAGTGAAAAAATGAACACTATAATTTATAATGTAACGTTTTTCGTATTTATTTATTTTCTTTTTATTCGTGGGGTGAATTAATAAATACTATATCTATACGTTATTAATTTATTTACACATACACGATACACTTAACACTTATAATAATTTACTTATAAATATCACTTGAATAGTTTCCGCGATTACTTTCGCTAATTCGTTCTTTTCACTACGACTACTTATTTAAAAATTTTATTCAAAGTTATAGAACAAAAAGAAATACTGTAAATGAACCACCTGCTATACTGAAAAGTTCTCAAAAGAAACATCAAAGTGCGCGTTTGCAATTTATAAAAAATTTGAAGAAGGCGCCGCGCGAATTAGCTCAATTTTTAAAATTCCATAGTAGCTAGACGGGGTAAGCCTAGCGAACTTGTATGTAACTATATTTTTTTCAATAAATTGAATGGAAAAGAGAAAACTTTTTAAATTCATTATGAATTGTATTACATTTCACTTCTTTACTGTTTCCCACTCAATTTTTAATGGCAGAATAATAAATTATGGTGTACATTTTTTTCATTTGCAGCTATTAGTTTTGGGAAAAAAATTCAAGAAAAAAAAATATAATACGATCACCCCCGTATAAAGAAACGTAAATATTGGAAAAATACCCTTAGTAAGTCCTGTTCGAGGTTCAAGAAAATTCCAAGTTTCTAGCATAAGTGAAATTTTAGAAAAAAAAAAATAAAAATTCAATTTTAGTCACCACGTTTTAAGGGTGATATCTCTGAAAAGAGTGAACTGAGAAAATTTTGTTTTAGGAAATACTCATATTAATATACAAACAAGAGAAATAATAGAAATAAAATATTTTGATATTTTAAATGTTAGATATACTGTAAAACCGATAGACGTGGCAACGTAGCGAGTCGAATGATTCTATGTAACCTGCGCTATATCGAAAAACCAGCTGACGGCGACGTAAACTACACCAGGGACGCCAGGCGTCGCAACCACGTCACCGTTTACAAAATATTAATGCTTTAATGGTTTTGGAATAGGTGAAAGTATTTTTTATTAGGTCGAATCTTTTTGTCGGTTTGAAGGTCGACGATATAGATCGATCACTATACTAGAACTACTAGAAATTTATTTATGAAACATTTTTTAAATCAATTACAGTTGTATTATGTAACTGAAATAATTACATTTTTTTTTTCGTTCATGATATATCAAATTCATTATCAGCTTTCTTTAAGTTTGCAACTATTGACTATGTTGCTGTTCATTTTTTTTTTCGTATATCCAAGATATTGGAATCTCAGTACATACAGGGTGTGTCATGATAACTGTGTATATCGTAGTGATTATGCGATATTTTTGACAATTTGTTCCGGGTGGGCATATTCCCTAGGAACGGATTATTTTACAGCTTCGGAGAAATAAAAATTATAACAAAAGTGACTGCGAGAAACACGTGGAAATTATTTTCAGAATTTTAGGTCCACCGAGAAAGGGCGTATTTGAAAATAAAGAATTAAGAAGAAAAAAAATTTAAAATTTACCCAATTAAGTGGCACTTAATATACGATAATCGAATCTTTCAATAAATTTTTTACATTGTTCATTTCACAAGGTGAAATAAGGGGTGAGGGTGAGTGGGAACCTTGTTATGAAAAAATACACGTCAGTCCGGTTCTGTTTAGACGATTTTCAAAAACTTGATATTGTTAAGAAAAGCTTTTTCCCAGCTAAATAAAATATATAAATTCTAAGCAATTTAATTAGCAACATAAATGCTAGAGGGCGTTGCTTTATATATTTTATATAATGTGATTTTTCACACATTTAAATACGAGGTCCGTTTTTTTTCAACCTCCGATAGGCTATTAATAAAATACAATTTCATATAAACCAATAATTTTATTACCAAAACATTGATACATGGTTATTTTTCGACATAATCACCAAGGATATTAAGACATTTGTCTTAACACAAAACAGACTTTGTAACTTCTAGAAATTCCGTAGACAAAGCAGTAATGGTATATCTACGTTTTTTTTAACCCTTCCTGTAAACTCGTTGAACCAGGTCATATAAAACTTGGCCCCCTTCATCATTACACACACACACAGTACCCAACTCATGAAATTTTCCCCATATACACGACTCATTTTCCCATGGATTTCTGCAGCACTAAGGCCTGTAGAAAACGAATCATACTGCGCAATTCACACTTGGCGGGGGCATCAATAATGGCGGACATGTTTACATGGCTGTAGCACAACGCCGACTGACGCCTGAGTGGCGAAGAGTGTGTAGTGCCAGAGCTACATTGCATGTCCGCTCCTTCTGTCCGCGTAGCATATACACGGAGCGATCGGAGGTTGAAAAAAACGGCGCTCACAGAAGCTTAAAGTATATTAAAATTAAAAATAAATAAAACCACATGTTGATATCATTTTTTTATCCGGATATATTAGTACAGAACCCTTACTACTTAATGATTGATAAAATTTTACATACAGATTCTATTTGATGAATTCGACAAAATTTTTATCCAGTACTTTTTTCAAAACTACTTCGTTTGAAAGCTGGAAATTTCGAAACATTTTTATGCGTTCGGTAGCTAAGATGACAAGAAATACAAATAAAAATTTGTTCGACAAAATAACGGGATAGGATATCATCATCCTGTCTGATAGTCAAGCAGCTATTAGAGCTCTAAGCCCAAATATATAAAATCAAAACTCATTTGGAATTACCTAGAAAAATTAAACGAGCTTGGTAAGAAAATTACTCTACAATGGATTCAAAGACACACCGGAGAGAAGGGAAATGAAATAGCTGATAAGCTCGCCCCAATCGTTTTGTAATATCAGCTACAGAAAAATGAAAAAAGCACTGGACCACCTACAGGGTTTGAGACAAGCAAATAATCTTCTGGGAAACTATAACCATATAAATCTGCCGAATGTATCAAGGAGTTCTATCTCCCCAACAAACACCTGAAGACGCTAGATTTTGGTGCACACTAAGGAACTCCAGAGCACTACACCTGGTGCGTTTGAAATAGAAGACGAAGATCTCTGGTAATTGAAGCCATACCACATTCTAGACTTTGTAAAAGGAGTGGGATTAATGGGTCAGCTGTAAACTCGAGTTTTTCAAGAATCGCAGTATGAAAGGGGGACACAATAGATCCTTTGGGTCGCATTGTATGTATCCGAGACCCTAAATCCATATATACATATACAATCCATTAATTCGTAAGCACGCTTCTCCAATTTCAGAAATATCGTTGCACGGCTATCCACTTAGAAATGAGGAGCACGACCTTTAACTACCTACTCAACGTTCAGAATTAGTAAACGGGCTTAATATTTTACAATGCAAAAAAATGCACAATCACTTGCCAATTGAAATCAAATCGATAACATCTTTACCCGCATTTCGCAGTAATTTGAGGGCATATTTAATGGAAAGTACTCTGTAAACGATTTCAATTATAATAATGTTCAATTTTGTAAACTAGTTTTATTTTCCTAATATGTAAATGTGCAGTTTTTGTTTAGAGGTAATTTTTACTAAACATATTCGCTGTAGATCAATATCGAATTAACCTTGAATGAATGGATACTGATTGTTTATTATGATAAATGTTCTGACTGTTTTAAACACACAGTTGGGAGACAGAAATAGCGATATAAGTATTCACGCGGATACACAACGGAAACTTTTTATCTTAACAATAATCGTGAGATATAAGAATCATCGTTTTTTTTTTTTCGATTACTATAAGCGTCACTTAAAATTACAATCATGCCACTTTCAAATTATTAATTCGAAATAACTACATTTTAAACAGAAATTATAATTTACTATCAGAAGTTTTGCTCTAGCCGTGAGGTAGGACGAGGCTCTTGAGCACGTTAAATTTCTATATGGAGCCCAACTAATGTACATATACGAGATTTGCTACTTAAGTTTTGAGATATGGCAACACTGATGTGAATATGTCAAATCTGACATTGCTATCGTGAAGTTTGACATTTCAATGATGAACGTAATCAGAACGTACATAAACGATGTGGATTAAACCAAAAACAGTGTACAGATCAACACGCTTTGACTTTTGGTGATTAAGCACTATCTCGAACCACCGTGTTTGGTTGTTTTTCAGAATTCGATCGTGGTCGTAATAAGATAAATTTCATGAAGGTCGTCCATAATCGGCTATGGTGCCAAAAGACGTCGATGCTGTACGTGAACTGATATTGCAAGATAGTCACGTGACATACCATGAGATTGAGGCATATTTTGGGCATTAGTTCCACTCACAAGGGATTTGTTCGCGTTGGATAACTCATAATTAAACAATGGCTCAAAAAAAGTTCGTGTCCATTGGAGCGTCTATAAGATCGTAATAGGCGACGACACATGAACCCGGAAGCAAAAATCGACTGTATGAGTCTTCCAAAACGAACCAAATCTAACTAAAGTTATTCGTGCACTAAGCAGCAAGTGGTCACCTGTTTTTTCGAAATAATTACACATATGGCCATCTTTCCATTAGAGCAACAAAGAATGGTCAATTCTTCTTCAACCAGTCGCTGAAGAATGAACGCGCGTGCCTGCGGTGTATGTGTACCGTGGATATAGCGGGTTTTCCCATAAGAGGTGTTATTTTGATATTCAAAGAAAAATGCCATTTTTTGAGATAAATGATCGGATATTTATTTCGTTATAAAGAAGAAGGTATGCCGTTAATAATGGAACACAACATCAGCCAAATGGCCGCCACTATTGCGCTTACAGGACCATATCCTTTGCATGCAATTTTCCGTAACCAAATTGCAAAGCGGCTGCCCTATGTCCTCGATAGTCTCACGAATTCCATCTTTGAGGTCTTGAATCGATGTTGGACTGTTGTCGTAGACCTTATCTTTCACGTGGTCCCAAAGGAAAAAGTCGCAAGGTGTTAAATCACAAGATCTCGGTGGCCAATTGTGATCACCTCTTCGAGAGATAACATGGTCCGGAAATTTTTCCCGTAAAAGATCGAGATGGTTTCGTTGCTTGTGTGGCACGTAGCGCCGTCTTGTTGAAAGTAAACGTTGTCCAAATCAATACCATCCAATTCCGGCCATAAAAAATCATTAATCATCTCTCGATAGCGCAATCCATTCACCGTAACTGTTGCTCCAGCCTCATTTTCGAAAAAGTAAGGTCCAATGACACCGCCGCCAGACCATAAGCCGCACCAAACAGTCACGCGTTGAGGATGGAGAGGATTTTCAACAATAACTCTTGGATTTTGCGAGCCCCAGATTCGACAATTTTGTTTATTGACGTAACCACCAAGGTGGAAATGGGCCTCATCAGTTAAGATGATTTTTCGATGAAATTCCGGATCATTTTCATGCATTTCCAGGACCTAATCAGCAAAGACACGACGTTGTTGATGATCGGCCGGCTTGAGTTCTTGTGTTAACTGAACTTTATAGGCCTTAAGACCCAAGTCTTTATGCAAAATACGGTGTAATGACGTTTGTGGAATGGCTAATTCCAAAGAACGACGGAATGGACAAACCTGGGTTTTCTTGGGCTACAGCAGCAATATTCTCAGTTGTTCTTGAGCGACGTACACGGGTTTTATTCTTCACATCACTAACTTGTCCCAACAGCTCAAATTTTTCGACCAATTTCTGTATTGTGGTCCGAGAAGGTGCTTCACTTCGACTCAAAAATGTTTTAGTTTTACGAACCGTCTCTGCCAAACTTTCACCATTTTTATAGTGAATTTTAATAATTTCAATGCGTTGTTGAAGCGTGTATCGTTCCATTTTCATTAATGGCGTAGTTTCTACTTGTCAAATGTCAAAAAATGACAGATTCAAAAGTGACATTTACCGAAATAGCGGGCTGTTCAAAATAACACCTCTTATTGGAAAACCCTTTATGTCGAAGGAAACTAATCTAGTTCTTGGCAGGACAATGATGTTAGAAGCATACGTAAAAAAGGATGTTACGATGGTAAACGTTTCATTATTGTCCAAGCTTGTTCATTTAAAGAATTCGTAGTGTTTAATCATCGTTGTCAGATTACCAATAATTCACAAAGTGGATTGCGAGAAAATACTGATAATAAACTGATCGTTGTTTACTTTGTATACTGGTTTTATAAATATTTAGTTTAGATTTAGTACTTAAGGCAGTATGTACACTGACTAGTTTTAATGGGAATCAACCTCATAGTTAATAGATTCCAAGTGTAACTAATTTACTACTAGACATTTGAATCTCCATTAACCTATTGTCTCAAATTAATTAATTTTTATCCTATATTAATGTGATTTTAAAAGATTATAAATGTCCCTTGTCTACTGGTTTTATAATTATTTACAGTTTTTGTTGTATACGATAAGATTTAGTACTTGAGGCAGTTTGTACGCTGACCAATCGTAATGGGAATCCAACTCATAGTTAAGTGATTCCAAGTGTAACCAATTTGTGACTAGACATTCGAATCTCCATTGTCTCAAATTACTTATATCTATTGATTTGACTCTGAACAACCATAAATATACATTTTATAATTATTTATAGTTATTGTAGACGATAAGGTTTAGTATTTAAGGCAGCTTGTACACGGATATTAGGTTTTTAATAATTCAACATTCGTATTGAAACCAAGTTTAATCATTTTTATTTTGTAATAAATGAGTTACTTCATTCAGAAAAGCAACTTTTACTTCGTAGAAACAAATATGACAAAAAGATCTGTACTATTACAAATTGGTAGAATTAACCGAAAACAAAACTCATCAAGGCCCACTGAAAAGGTCTTGAGTATATGGCAAGAGACATTGGAACATTGTAGTGCATGTGTTTGGGTACTTGTGTAGAAATACCGAAAAAAAAAATAGCAAATTGGAAGATTAGTTTTCTTGTGATCGAAATTTGTTAAATATAGACATTGAACAAGTGATAATAAATACTGGTGAAGACAGTTAAGAATCAGATGAACTCTCAAGTAAAATAAAAATAGATTGTAAACAATTTTAATGAATCTAGTTCATTCAATGAATCTTGTTAATTGAAATTAATAGAGTTCATTTATTCGTAATTTGTGTTTTTAAAAATAAATTTTCAAAAGTTAAATATATAATTCCCTCTAGTAATTAGCATGGCTAATATTTATTTTGGAATTTGTAACTATTCACCCAGTACAGCTAAATGATATGATATGATATAACAAAAAATTAAAAAATTCGAATTTCTTTGTTAATTACCTTTGGAATGTTTGTCACATTATTTCTACTGAGTCGAGAGAAATTTTGATTTGACGCATATGAATATTGTTGTTTACGTATTCCAGTTCTGATTATTACATTAATAAATGAATGAATGATTCAAGGTGTTTGCATAGCGTCATCCCATATATTTTTTTTTCGGTTTTCCGATTAAAGTAATTTTGAAAACTTTTATCCTTAAATAAACAATTTCGCGAAAGTTGAATGATGGTAATCAACAATTTTCCGTTGACAATCAATTAATTTAGTGCCATGCAATTATGATGAATGTCACATAAAAGTGAACTATAAAATTCGTTAATACATTATTTTCTACTTAATTGGATACATCGAATCTAATTAAAAACAATGGCCATTACGGCATTCTAATTAGAGTATTACCTTTGGACTTTATTAATTGAATTAACGCTGAAATCAAACATGGTGTTTGTTTTAGATTTAATTTAGGGGAACCTTGGTAGAATCGAATTTAAAAAAAAATTTGATCCAACCTTTTTTGCATTCAACTCGCGATAAGTAAGCGAAAAATCAATTCCATATTTGCAAGAAAACTGACGTATTATTCATTAAAAATTTATCTGGGTCGTGTATTCAGCACTTCCGGACCGTGTGTTCACGGCCTAAAGCACAATTTCATATCTACCGTTTCGCGAATAGAAACCTCAGCAATGTCAATAGCATCTTGTACAACAACATTCAATAAACAACTTTTTCGCCATTTAAATTGATGGTACTAAATTACCATAGTATTTATGGAGATAAGCGTTGGTTTGAGAGATGATTTATTTCAGCAAAATATTCAGTTTTTTCTCCTTATATCACGATGTGGTTATTCACTTTTTGACGGGAAGAGGAAATTGAAAAAATTACACATTTGTGGTTATAGGCGAGCGGCAAAACCCCAAAAAGACGCTTAGAAAAACGGAGAAGTGACCAGATTCGTACTAATGACTAAAAGTAGTCGATTCTGCATGTTTTCGAGGTCGCTGAATTTAATTATTTCCAATTTAATTTCAGGGAACCTTATCAGAATCGAATTTTAAGATCAGTCATAATACCATAAATAACATTTTCCAAAATTTTCCGCTCGGAAATTTCGGACAGCTATTGATACTTTACCAAATAGTTGAAAAATTAAATTTTCATAAAGAAATATTTATTTTTCGCTGACTTGTCGCGAAAAATGATGACTCAACGTTTGAAAATTTTTCTAAAAATTCGATTCTATGGTTTATTTCAGAAAGGTATAGAGTAATAAAACCTCATTAAGTATGCAAAGGAACCACAGAGTAACCCAACGAATATTTAAGCCACTTTCATAGTTTGGCATTGATTCCATTGTAAAATTCGTTCTTTTTATCAAGTACAGATAGTACCACCCTGGGTTGGGATCAATTTATGTGTTTAGCCTATTGTTATCCATTCACAAACACTGAAAATAGTGTGCCAAAGGCGTGCCAGTAGGACACTCTTAAAAAGGAAAGAATTCTATTTTAACAGAAGGCAATAAAAAATACATAATATTCTTCATCATCTTCTCTTGACGTTATAATTAACACACACCTATGACCGACACCGAAATTGAGCCGAACTGGATGGAATTCCCCATTTTATTAGTCTACACCTTTATGAAATAGACTATAACAAGGTTCCCTCAAATTTAAGTTGAAACAAACTTCATATTCGGATTCAGCAACCACGAAAGCATATAGATATACTACGAGTCATTAGTACGAATCTGATCACTTCTTCATGTTTTTAAGCAGCTTTTTGGGGGTTTGCATTTTTTAATTTCCTCTTCCGTTCCTGTCAAAAAGTGAATCTTGTAAGAACTTGAATAGGTTGCGTCATTCAGTTTGTGTTCAACGGCTAACATTGACCACCACCTCGCGATTTGAGAAGAAAAAACTAAATCATCTCTCAAACCAACGCTTATCTCCATAAATACTATGGTAATTTAGTACCATCAATTTAAATGGTTTACTGAATAATTTTAAAGTACTACAAGCACGGAAGATCCCTTTGATATTACAGAGGTTTCTACTCCCGAAACGATGGATATAACGTTATCCAATAGGGCATTGAAAGTGCAAAAAATTGTGCTTTAGGCCGTGAACGCACGGTCCGTCCGGAAGAAAGTTTTCCATCAAACAACTGGTTATTTTTTAGGCGCTTCGCTACCGAAAAAAGTAAAAACGCTTCAGAATTATTTGGTTAGGTTAGGTTAGAGAGGAGAGAACTTTATGACGCATTCTGTTTCCAACTATTGTGCAAGGTCTGTGTGATCATTTAACGAACTTATATAGCAGATATTCCTGTTTTTATTATTTTCCTTGTATAATTTTTTGTCCCAAAGTTCAGGCATTTCTTGTACCGGATGGGCAGCTAAGAACAGCCTTCAGTCATATCTCAGGAATGGATTATAACCACTGACTCCGAGAAGCGCTTGGAGATTATTTTCAGAATTTTAAGTCCACCACTAGAGGACGTGTTTGAAAACATGAACTTGAAAAAAAAAACAAAATTTTTAAAATTGTACACGATTGAGTATCCTTCTACGGTAAAAAGGAGATTGAGAGAAGTTGGCCTTTTTAGAAGAAAATGTATGAGTATTACGTTCTGGCTAGCGCCTTATCGGTCCAGAATAACAACGATCCTAAAAATTCCTCGAAGCAATGCGAAGAGTTCGGTGTCTGGCTATTGAATAACGAGACTACGTGCCTAGAGTGCGCCCTAGACGGGTGCACGTCCCAAAACACGTTTCCGTCATTATTATAGTATTTGTGCAGTAGCGGATTGAAATGAACGTGTTTTTACCTCGTGGAGCAACGTATCAATCTCAAATTTCTCGTTAAATTGAAAAAAAAAACTGCGACTGAGTGCTATAAATTGTTGCTAAAGGCCTATGGGGACAATTATCTATCTCGTGTGCGTGTTTTTGAGTGGTATAAGCGCTTTAGTGAGTGCCGACAGAGAACTGAAGATGACCAGCGCCCAGGTCGCCCGGTGACTGTTTCAACTCCGGAAACAGTGAGCAAAATCAAACAACTTGGGCGTGCAGATCGTCGAATGAGCATCCGGATGATTGCCGAGGCTGTAAAAGCCGATACAGAAAAGGTTAGAACAATTTTACACGAGGGAATTACATATGACAAAAGTCTGCGTGAAATTGGTGCCAAAAAATCTGATTCCCGACCAAAACCTCTTGCGTTAACAGTTCTGCTCAGATTTCCTTGAAACGTTAGAAAAAGATCTGCTTTGAAAGGGACCCGATTTGAGTCGATGAAAGTGGTAAAGCAAAAAACGGCAGAGCTCCTAAAGGCGCTCACCAAAGAAGACCTCCAGCACTGTTTTGATCAATGGAACGTATGGAAATCCAGACCTCGTATTTGAAAGAAATGAAAAAGAAGTAATGGTTTGGCCGCCACAGTAGCCCGACTAATTAAAGATTTAAGGAACAAAAGGTTGTAGAAAAGACGGTTATAACATGTATAGAAAGGAAGCAACTGGTATGTTCACAGAATGACAAAAGCAAGACTACCAAAGCAAGTAATGAGATGGATACCACCAGAAAACTGAATAAAAAAATAGACCAAGGAAAACATGGACGGAAGGAATAAAACGATCAATAAGCGAGCGAAAACTAAGACAGACAAGACAGTAGAAATAATGGCAAATGGGCATTGGACAACATCGGTCAGGATTATGAACAAAAGAACCGATCATTTGAATTCTTCACCGATTATTTGGTTCACCTTGTTTAAAAAATAAAACTATCAATCAATTGCGATTATTTGCAACAAACCTAAGCTTTGGATTCATAATAATTGACTATCAACTGTGGATTATTATACAGTGGAAAGATTTCGTTCAGATTTTTACAAAAACTTGCACATATCATTGAAAGTACCCCGTACAACTGGGTGAAACCAAGGTCATTTAGTGTTATAATATAATTACACGAAATTCAATATAAACAAAGTTGACCTAGTCGAATTTGATAAACAGTAAACGTTTGATGATATAGCTACATCATTCGATGTTTCTCAACGTGATTCTAAACTTAATTAAAATTAATTAGCCCACGTGATTAGTAAATGTGTAGTTTTGAAAGCAAGTTTTTTATATAAAAATATAATTCGACTTCTCAGTAAACTATCTCACAGTCCACAAATCAATGGCAACAAAATATACAGAGTTATTCAATAATACAAGTGTATGTATAACTGCGTAAATCTTCAATTTAGAAAAACTTTATATTGCTGAACAAAGGTCTAAAATCGCTTTACAATAAGATCTCACACGACCCCCTTTCTTATTTAAAAATTTCGAGGGAGCTGTTTTAATTCGTCGGGGGTATTTTCATACAGTAAATTGTCAAATTAAGAATGAAAATGGTTTTTTATTCACGCTAAAATTGAATTTATTGCATTGTATGAAAACAATGATGGAATTTTCCAATGTTACTCACCTTGAATTATAATCTTTTTCAATATTATCTAAATTACCACAACAAATTCTTTGAACAACACTTGCAGTATGTCCCATTATACAACGGACGCATTACTTATTGTTCTAATAAAATCTCAACACACACAAAAGGGAAATAAATTAAGTTTATATTTAACGGAATCTAGAATCAACGGACGATGAAAGTTAACTGAAGGTTTTCGAGTCGATTTCACATTTAATAAATAATAAATTGAATTTATTGATTACCCAATAGAGAAGAATATAGTACAGACAGGGGTGAAGTCATTGAAAAAATCGCGGTTTATTTATACAGAGCGATGTCGAAAAAAAATCCTCACGTCATAATGTATCAGAATTGTTCGATTATAAACCTTAAATCTTGGTATAAAAAATTTCATTATCAAGTTATAGAGAAGAAATCTTTCACAGTGTTTCTACACTCTCCATATTTTTGCCACCCCTCAGGAAGCTTTTAGATGCCCTCTCGGCTTGTCACGTAACCATCCGCGCACCAATAATTTTATCTCCCATTGCTTTCGAACTGCCTCTTTCAATCGATCGAATAAGTAATAGTCGCATAAAATTGGCTAGCACAAATAAGGGGCTATTTATGGGACCTCCATAAAATTGGCTGGTCCAAATATTGGGCTATTTATGGGACCTCCATAAAATTTAATTATCAGACATTCTTGATTGCCCACCCGATAAAAAGGCGGGGATTTCATGATATGAAATATGCTCGAAAACAATTAATGAGAATACGAGGGTTATTACTTGTTTAGAGATATAACAACACTAATGTGTATATGTCAAATCTGACATTTTTAATGGTGCATGTCATACGAGTGCGATTTGAGTTGTTTGCTGATAATTGAAACATTCATCTTGGTCAAAAAATATGACTTTCGACGTGGATTAAATCAACAGCAATGTGCCGATCAACTCGCTTCGACTGTTGGTGATGAAGCAACGTGTTCAATATTGCATGAGCATTTACCTGGATACCGCATAATTTGACAATCGTTCAAAAAAAGCTCGTGTGGAATGGTTTAAAGAAATGATAAAAATATTCAATCGCGAGGCTTCAAAAGATCCTGAACAGGCGACGAAACTAAACGAAAATCGACTGTAACTAAAGTTATTTGCGCACGAAGCACTTCGAAGCAACCGTTCCATTGGAGTAACGTACAACGGTCAATTCTGAATGGTGTATTAGCATTTGTTTACCAGAAGCGTTCGAAAAAATCAGGGAAACCCTTCGCAAAGCACGAATCATTCTCCACCACGACTTTGCGAGCTCCTATACGTCAGTTCAAACAAAAACGTTTTTTTTACAGTTAAAACATCGAATTGATGCTTCATCCACCATATAGTCCTTGTTTGGTACACGATGATTTCTTCTTAGTCCCACAGATCAAAAATAAATTTCGAGGTCAAAACCTGAAGAATCGTTCGAATCAAATGTTTTGGAGGTACCTCAATCGAAAACGATAAAGACATATCCAATTATAAATATTTGTTTTTATTTGTCTATCCTAAAAACGTGAGTAGCAACCCTCGTAGTTGAACACAAAGAAATGTGGAATAATTTAGAAAAAGCCTATTCGCGGAAACTATGAAGCGGGCGACATCTGTTGATTTTCTTTCAAACTTCAATAGAGGTGAACAATTAAGCCAGAATACGAACTAGTTTTGTTGTTTTTTTTAAATATTAAAATCCTACCGAAATCTTAAAGCGCATAAAAAAAACTAAACATCATCAAACACCCTTGCAGATTGAATTGTTGTTCGCCAAAATGAAAGAAATAAGATTGAAAAAAAAAAGAAGAAGATATCAATATGCAAATAGAGGTCGTGTAATTTTTCGGTTATACTCACCTTCCGAGGTCTTCCAAAATAATGTTCAATTCTTTTGTGGTATTATCTGGCTTCTTTTCCATTGAACTATCGTCTTTCTTGGTTTTAAAGGGGGTAATTAGCACTGAATATCCGCTAGATTTCTTCGTTATTTCATCATTATCAAAAGAATTGCTTTCATCGTCTGTGACGGAACTTAAAACAATAATATTCGATTCGACATTTTGATTTAAACTTGGCACACTTATTTGTTCATCTTCATATTTGTTTTTCTTCGATTTTATCAAATTTTCATCTTCATTTTTTAATGAAAATCTACCTGGACTACTGGATGTACTGGATGATGAATAAGTATCCGAAAAGATTCTCTTTCTTTCACGTAGTTTATTTCTAATAGTTCCATTTACATTCGCAACTGAATTGTTTTTAGACGACTTCGCTTTTTCTTCAATTACATATTTATCTTCTCCCGTAGAAATATTAGATATGTTGCTGTCTCTTTTGATTCTTCTACGAACTGATTGCCTTATTTTAATTCTCTTAAATCTTCGCTTTACTTCATATTCATAGTCTGTAGAGCTATCATCAGCATGAGAATGGTCTCGACTTCTTTTATTAGTTACGAAACGTTTTCTTAATGTTCCAACGTCAGCAGTATCTTCTTCTATATCTTCTTCATCAGTTTTCTCATCATCCCTATAGTTAGTGATCCAATTTTTTTGAAACAACTTCTTGTGATCGAGTCTTTCAAGGGCAACTTTTAATAGGGCTGTTGATTTTTTATGTATATCTTCATTTAATGTAGATGTAAATTCGATTTTATTTTCATCGTGATCACTAATTATTTCCACGTTTGTTTTTGTAAAAACTTCATTCTTATCACTTTCTTTGAAACAACCTTCATTATGAATATCTTCGTAATTATAATAATCATTACTATTGGAATGATCTGAATTTTCTATAATCTTATTTTCTGACCTATCTAGAATAGTATCATTTTTTTTTCTTGCAACGTTACTATTTTTCATGGGTTTTTTCAAGTTTGTAGATGTATCTGATCCATTCAAATTAACAAGTGTACGTGTTTCAGGTGTATTTTTCAATATTAAATTTGTTTTAGTAATTTTTCCAATACATTTACTCTTTATTTCTTTAACTGCATTTTTTTGTTTTTCCTCATCTGTAGAACTACCAGAATCATTTCTACTTATTCTACAAAATGATTTACTTTTATTATGTTTCTGTATTTTTTCATTGTTATTGGTAGAACAATTCTCTGTATATGAATTCATATGTTTATTTGATCTGACCATATTTCCAACTTCAACGGGATCTTCATATTTATCAATATCATCTTCATTACTATCATTTACATTCCTGTTTTTGGAATCACGTTCAAGTATTAACCTTTCAAGAACAATTTTAAGAACAGCTGTTGATTTTTTAGGTATACATTTTGATGTACCTGTAAATTTACGTTTTCTATTTTCTCTAATTGTAGAAGATTTATGAAGTTCATCTTTATATTTATCCAATAGAAATGAGTGGTTTGCGTCAACAATATCTTCCTGTGATTCTGTTTGAACATATTTCCTTATAATTTCATCACAAGAGTTTTCCTCATCTTCTTTATCTGTATTAGTTTCATGTGCATCATCACTATTTCCATCTAAATTTGATCCTGCTGGAACCACCTTATCAATACTTCCTTCTATACTTCTTTTAACCAAAATGTCCTCAAATTCAGAATCACTTTTATTTTCTAAGTCAACTTTTTCTTTATAAATATATTTTTTCTCATTAATTTTCTTTATATTTGTACCATCATTGTCTACATTTCGATTTTCTTCACACAAATTTGATCCAGAGGAAAGTTTTGTTTTACAACTTATATTGGGAACCTCTTCATTGTTTATATCTTTGTTCCCATTATTATCTTCTAAACATTCTGTATTTTTAGTACAATCATCATTATCATCAATACAAATCAAAGAAAGTTCTTCACTTTCATCATCTGTTGTATCAGCCGCATGAGAATTTACTCCAGTCACATTAACAATCATAGAAACCTCAGTATTAACACTTTCTTCTGAAGAGCTCATAATATCTTCATTAGTTTCATCCATACAATTAACAGAATTATGTTCATTTTCTTTGTCTGTAATATAATCAAATGTTTTTGTAGAAATACAATCAAATTCTTCATTTTTGTTCACATTCTTATCATCTGTATTTACTTCATTTAAATTTGATTCTTTTGACTTGTCTTTTTGAACACTTTCATTATCAGCACGATCTTCACTTTCTAAACTCCCAATATTAAATACATCTCTAGAAATATTTATATTTTTATCAATTTTCTTAAAATTTGATCCTTTGTCTATGCAGGAAGCAGAATTCTGTTCATTTTGTATTAGATCCTTATCTATTACATCATTGGTTCCAGTTTGGTTTAAGTTTGAAGTATCATTATGATTTAATACATTTAATTCTGGGGAAAGGTCATCATCAACCCTTTCTTCTAAACAAAGTGAAGTACCATCATCTTTATTATAAACATTGGAAAGATCTTCAAGTTCTACAGTCTTCTTATCAGTTATTGAATTATTGTTAACACTTTCTTTTAAATTTGTTTCCTCAGTTCCATCTTTCTTCTTTTCTGAAGTAGTATAACAAATTTTTGGACTTGTTGGAATGTTTTCATTGCTATTTTCAAACCAATCTGCACATTCAATCGCTAGTTCTGATAATTTTTTGCTATCTTTTTCTGAGGAGACGGATCTTAGATTTTCTTTATCATTTGTAACTAATTTTTTCGATTTTTTAGAATTTGGATCAATTGTTTTGGCAATTACTGTTTTTTCAGTGTTAATGTCTTCACTTTCAACAAGTGAAAAATTATCAATATCATCAGTTGCTGGTATATTTTTATTTTTTTGATTAAAATTATTTACTAATAACCAATTATTTTTTCCTGGTTCATATTTCCCTTCAATATCCTTCAAAACCAATCCTTGGGCATGTAGTTTGAGAGCTTTTTGCATCATTCTATCCAAATCATCTTGCGTATAAATTTCTTGAATTTCCAATATATATATGCAGTCTGGAATTTCTATTACATTATTTTTTAGTATCTCCCTTCGTTTATTTAGAGTATATTGCATCAAATTTTTTTTAAAATATAAACAATCAAAAGTGTAGAGACAAAGAGTAGCATCTTTGAATTTCAACTTTTCATGATTGTTAAATCTAAAAAACGGTAAAAGTCTCTTAGTTTTGTTTTCCAGTAACACCAATTCCCCATCAACAATAATATTATCACTATTCACAAAAGATTTTTTTATATTATCCTCAAAACCAGTAATCTTATTCAAAGGAAAAGGATCAAGGTTTAGTGAAAAGTACCTAAATTCGTTTCCAAACTTGTGAACTTGAACACGTTCTCCAGTGAGTTTAATTTCTGCATACATCCCATTAGGATATGTTTTGAAAACGTCTTCAACAGCACATATTTTTGCAGTCATTGGTTCAATAGGTGATACTAGTACTTCATTTGAAATTATTTCTAGTGTATTTTTTTCTATACGTTTTAAATATTTATCAAAAACAACTTCCAAATCCATACATTTTTTGTAAAAATCATAAGCTTCTTCATTAATAATACTATTTACAATAATCTTAGATTTAACTTCCATGTGTAAATTGCCGCTAATCAAATATATCAAAGTAATCAGATCATTCACTGTACATTTCGGTATGAACAACTTGAAATATTCCTTGATATCTTCTTCCTTAACTTTTGCTAACCCATTCAAAAATATATTTACATCATTTACAGTCAAAATACTTTTTCTACTTGGTTTTATTTTGATACTTTCCTCAAAAACCTTTCCAATTGCCTCTCCAAAATCTTTCTCGGATTGAAAATTTTGCAACATTTGATTTTCATCAACAGCAAATATATTACTCAAGTGCTTTAATAATTGTTCAATTGATAAATGAACATCATGACTTATATCAGGTAACAACAATTTACACCATAAAATTTTGTCTTCAACTGAGGATAAATTAGAAAATGTGTTTTTTAAGTATTTTATTTTTTCAGTTTTCTTATCGGTGTTGACAATATTAGCAACTAATTTTCGAAATTCTTTAAATGATTGTTGTTTCTTCATTTTCATAATCTCATTACTTTTAAGTTCATCTTCACTGGCACAGTCAGATTTTGGATTTAATTTACTATTCATTCACTTACATCCCCGGGGAGTTTATATTTTTTTACTGTATACCCGGATTTTTTTCTTCATTTAATTAAAACAAAATAATTTTTGTCAAAATCAATAATCTACTCTTACATTGCAAAACATTTACGATTAAACAAGTTTTTTAAACAATAAAGAAATACTGCGTTCGATTATGTAAATATGATGACTCTGTTCGGTACCGTTTGGTAATCCACTCTCATTGCTCGGTTCGCGTTCGATTATATAAATTTTCTAAGATCTCCTTGCCCCGAATCACGAAGTATAGAATCCGCGAACAACGTTATCGAAAGCAACTTATAAATTTTGACGTTTTCTGACAAATGACAGACACGTGTTTTTTCTATCTTTTGGGAAAATATTACATTATTTTTATATATCATGTTTTTTACGTATTGCAAAATACAAACACACACTTTTATTTATAATGTTTGGAAATAGTTCATATTGAAGTTACCATCATTGTTATGGAGTATTCATATTTTTAAACCGGTCTCAGTATGTCTGATACGGAAGAAAACATAGACGAAAAACCGTTTGTAATTGAAAGAGCAAAGCAAGGACGTGCAGTATGTAAAAAATGTAAGCAAAAATGTTTACAAGGAGAATGGCGTTTGGCTAAATTAGTAAGCAATCCTTTTGGAGCTGGGAAAATGAAAGCATGGCATCACATAAACTGTTTATTTGAAATATTCTTAAAACAACGAAAAACAACTAAGAGAATTGAAGGTCCAGAAGATATAGATGGTTGGGATATTTTGGATAAAGATATACAAAAAGATATTTGTAGATTAATTGAAGAATGTGACAAATTTCATGGCAAGCCATCAAATTCACCTAAAAAACAGCAAAAGTACCGAAATATTCCCAAACAAGAAGAAGTTGTAGATTGTGGAAAAGATTCAGTGAGTGTTAGTCCAAGTAAGCATAGTAAAAATAAAACACAGTCATTCAAAGAATTCAGAAAATTGATAGCTGAGATTAGTAACACTGATAGTTATCTTGATAAAACAAATTGTGTTAAATTAACATTTGATAAAAATTTCCAAAAGGAAGATATAATTCTTTGGTGTAGATTATTGCTACCGGGAGTAGTTAAGAGGGTTTATAATTTACAAAGTAAACAGTTGGTTAAATTATTTAGCAGATTATTCATAGCCGATCAAACTGAAATGTTGGAACACTTAGAACAAGGCGACATAGGAGAAACAATTCAAACTTTTTTTGAAAAAAGTATTAAATTACAACCAGCAAAGAAGAGTTTGTTAACTGTAACTGAGGTAGATGTTTTTCTGAATAAACTATCTGTTCTCACTCGCGAAGAAGATCAAATTGATTTGTTCAAATGTTTTATACCAAAATGTACATCTAATGACTTGAAAATTGTAATCAGACTGATTAAAGGGGATTTGAGGATGGGGGCTGGTGCAAAACACATTTTGGATGCCATAGATAGTGATGCTTATGAATCTTATCAGACTTCCAGGGATTTAGCCTTGGTAATCAATAAATGTTTAATAAAAAATACCAATAGTAAGAAGGGGAACACAGCAGATGTGTTGATTATGACTCCTGTTTTACCAATGCTAGCAGAAGCTTGCAAATCTGTAGGTTATGCCATTAAAAAGTGTCCACATGGTATGTATTCGGAAATTAAATATGATGGAGAAAGAGTGCAGGTACATAAACGTGGATCTGAATATAAATATTTCTCTCGCGCTCTAAAACCAGTATTACCTCATAAAATAGCACATTTTAAGGATTATATACCGAAAGCATTTCCTAATGCAAATGATTTAATTTTGGACAGTGAGATTCTAATGATGGATACAGTGAATGGAAAGCCTCTACCATTCGGTACTTTGGGAGTTCATAAAAAAACTGAATTCAAAGATGCTACTGTATGTCTATTTGTTTTTGACTGCATATATTTCAATGGAGAAAGTTTGATTAACAAACCTCTTAGTGTAAGGAAAAAAATTTTGCATGAAAATATGTTGGAGATACCTAACCATATAATGTTTTCGGAAATGCAAGAAATTCACAAGAAAAATGATTTAGCCAAAATGATAGCAAAAGTATTGAAATTAGGCTTGGAAGGTTTAGTACTGAAAGATACTGAAAGTATATATGAACCAGGAAAGCGTCATTGGTTAAAAGTTAAAAAGGACTATTTATTTGATGGCAAGATGGCAGATAGTGCAGATCTGATAGTCCTAGGTGCTTGGTATGGTACTGGTAAAAAGGGAGGCATGATGTCAGTTTTTCTTATGGGTTGCTACCACCCAGAAAAAAAAAATTTTTGTACAGTCACAAAAGTTCATACGGGACATGATGACAAAACTTTAGAACAACTTCAAACTGAATTAGATATGATTAAAATTAGTCAAGATCCTAATAAAGTTCCAAGATGGTTGAAATGCACAAAAACTATGATTCCGGACTTTGTAGCCAAGGATCCTAAAAAACAACCAGTTTGGGAAATAACGGGAGCAGAATTCACCCAGCACGACGTACACACAGCTAATGGTATATCTATTCGTTTTCCCAGAGTTACTAGAATACGTAATGATAAAAATTGGGAGACTGCTACCAACATTCACGAGTTACAAACATTGTATACAACTTCAAAGGAAAATCTGGATATCAGTTTACTTGTTAATGATATGGATAACTCCCAGAGTCAAAGTGACAAGCAGAATTTAATTAATAAACCAAAGAAGAGAAAAAACTTGGATGATTCTATCAATAATTCTAGCAGTTCATCATCACCTAAAAAGAAACGGAAGATTTTACAAAGTGAAAATGAAGAGACAAGTAGCAGCTTAGCTACAAGTACCTCGAATAGTTTCACTAATGAAATCAAAAGCATATTTTCAGGTGTAAAAGCTCTTTTGGAAGATGAACTCAAAAAGGACAATCATGCAAATGTTATAAAGTAAGTATTATTTTAAAATATTTGTTGAGTTGAGGTAAAATTTGTTCGATATACTGGGGGGTATCTGCGAACAGTTGAAGGCCATCTCTTAGGAATGGATTATATTACAGCTTCAGAGAAAAATAAATTGGGACAGAATTTTAGATTCACCACTAAAAGGGCGTACTTGAAAATATGAAATTAAAATAGCAATATTTTTCAAAATTAAAGAATTTTCGTTTATAAAAACCAACTATAGCTTCGTTTCTAGAATTCTTTACGAATTTCAGTCTCTTAGCCAAATGGCTAATATTTTAAAGAGAATTTACTAAATCCATTAATTTGTTGTTGTGGAAACAACTTTTTCTATTTATAAATTTTTACATTCGGACAGGACAGGGGTAGTTTGAAACCTGTAAAAAAATTAAAATGTCTTTATTTCAAAGTGAATCAATAAATTTACCTACGAGAATTTTTTTGCATATTTCCATATTGCATATTTTGGGTTTCCCAGTTGCATATTTCACTTTCAAATTTATGAACGTGAATTTTAGTGCGTATTTTAATCATTTTTGTGCATATTTTGACCAAATGATTTGCATATTTTTATTTTTCCAGTTGCATATTGGAATTCACTAATTGACAACACTTTTTGGAGCAATAGAATCAATAAATGTATATAGAAGAATTTTTGTGCATATTTTCATCATTTTTGTGCATATTAAGACCAAACGGTTTGCATATTCTGAATTTTTCAGTCGCATATTTGAATTTCCTTTTGAGAGCATTTTTTGGAGCGACAGAATTAATTTTCCGTAAACTAATGGGATAACTAGATAAACATTTTTCAATCTCGCATTTCGAATTTAGTTTTAAAAAAAAGTACAAAACATTATTCCAATAATAGAAATTATCCTTATTTTTTATTTTTTTATTCAACACATATACGAGTTTGTGAAATAATTGAAAATATTTACCAAAGTTTCTTCACTAGTTACATAGGTTAATCTTATGGGAATTTTCCTTGTGATAAGAATCATAATTCCGCTAATACCATACTCAAAATGACATCGTTTTGTAAAGGGTGTTATGTGAAAATAATATTATCAAGTAATTAGTCAAAAGTATCTTCATAATTGTCATAGAATATTCTCGAAATTTCCAGTCGTAGATAAACTAAAGTATTTTACTCGCATTTAATGATTTTATTCACTCACAAGATTTAAAACTTCATATTTGTGAATGATAGTTGAATAATATACTACGGGGATAGTTCAAATATAAACCAATTTTTCAAGGTAGTCTACGTCACTCTCCACACTTTTGCCACCTCTCCGAAAGCTTTCTTTTGCCTTTTTCGTAAAAATTTCATCCTAGTACCTACCTCTTTCAATGGATCGGATAAATAATAGTCACTTGATGACAAATCGGGACTAGAATGAGGGCGTTCCAGCGTTTTCCTCCCCAATTCGCGAAGACGCATGCAGTGTGTGAATTTCTGCTTAAAATTCAGAAGTCTTTATACTTATCTGGCTGAAATTTAGCGGTTAACCTACCGTTCGTGAATTATTTACTTAATACCACCTCGTGCCCAATTCTTTAGCCGACGTTCACTTGTTCTGGAGTGCCTCTCGACCTTTTCGGAAAGCGCAACACCATTCTTACATTTGAGTCTTGGAATTGTTCGGGTTTTACCAAAAAAACGTTGCGCAACAGACACGCTCATGGTTATAACGTTCCATAACAGACCAGTCTAACATCAAGTGCGGCCAATTTACGATGTTAAAATGTTCGCGCGTTTATTCAAAATTTTTTTCGTGTCGTCCAAGAATAACAAAACTTTTCATTGATTGAACAACGTAGCATTTAATTGTGGAAGCATTCTACTTGAATTATTTATCGATTTTGCACGTGTAACTTGCATTGCTCTGCTACCTTTTTGGTAAAGTTAGCAAAATAGTCAATTTCTCAAAAACTTGCACGGCGGAAAATTCCGTAATATGACAATTAGCACTAAATTTTCTGCTTATTGTTTTTCTGTCTGCTCATATTGCCCCGCCAACTTTACTGATATAAAAATTTCGGTTTATGCTTGAACCATGTCAGAATTTACCATGAAGGTATTTCTTACAGAAATTTTATTGACTATGGAGGCGAACTTCTGCTAGACGAAGAACAAGAAGAAGCAACACACGTTTTTCATTACTACAATATAATTCGTGAGCCTATTATCAAATGTCCCGTTATTGCTAGACACGTTTCTTACGAATGGATCACGGACTCTATAGAAGAAGGAGCGTTAAAAAATCATATAAATTATACGGTACAATGGAATCCAGATGACTGAATTTTAATTCTTTGTTTTAAAAAAACTTTATTTATATTTTTTAAAGTTGGGCAAATAATTGCCATTTTCGACAAACCATAATAAACTTTTGTATTTTATAAAATTGCCATAGTGCAGAAACCCGTCAACCGGCATCACTTGGCGTGATCAATATCCACAGACAGACACTACTCGAATTTAATAAGGTTCACCCTCTTTTAAATAAAAAAAAACGTTGTTTGACTCGTGTCGGATAAACCGACACAAAGTGGAACGATAGGGTAGGGAAAGCGAGACAAGACGAATCCACACTCTCGAACTCGCATTCCCTCGTGGATTGGGCTTTAGAGAATAGTGAAAATATGTAAAAGATGCTAGTTTTCATTCAATTCAAAATATGCACATTACATTAGAAAGTGCAGATATTGAAATGGTACGAGGAACATTTTTAAAGTGACTCGATTGCACACTGTCTCCACGCAACCTGTCAAGTGACGTCAGTTTAAGATTGGCTATTCTTCACTAATTTCTCTTCTCAGTACGCCGCCATTACGTTTTGTGTCATTTGTCAGTGTTAGTTGGTTAAATTGATTCGTTTGTCGCCATGTTAATCAGTAGTCCCGCCGACTCTATTATTTCTGCTCTAGATTTTCACACTGCGCATTCTAGAGGCTCTCGATGCGAGTATTGACGAGTGGAGACAGCTGGAGTGCTCCACAATCTCGTTTTATTTAGTTGCTCGCTACGTCTACTAAAAATGGAAGTGACTTTATCGCACTCCACAAAAAGTAATACCTATATTTGTAGTTTTATCCACTACTCAGTCTATCCCATGTCAACTTTGAGCTCTCTTTAAGACCAACAGCTTCTAATCCTCTATAAAGCCCAGATTCGTCCATCTTTGGAGTATTGATCCCAAGCATTCTCGACTCATAGGCGATCCAGAGTTGACCAGAAACTTGGACAGTTTAGAGCATAGAAAGAAACTATTTTACCACACAATCACACCTAGAGTAGTATTTGCAAGATCTACTCGACAGGTAGAGGTGACTCATAAACATAGAGTTCGCCACGAAATGCCCAGAATGTTAATTTATCGAGACTCTTTTTTTTTGGAGGAGGAGGATTCTGTGGAATCAGCTACCAAGGCAAGTGTTTCCTCAACAATATAGTCTACGGAAGTTGAAGATAAATATTCACAGGCATTTCTACTTAGCATCAGTACTTGAATTTAATAAGGTTTATCTGTTGATATGATAAGAATGAAAATTTGCAAAATGTTTTATTTTAAAATTACGTTGTCAATTTGAAATATTGTGAAGAATTTATTCAAAATAAAACAAATCATTACAAAATTTCACTTAAATATTATTTGCATAGTACTGCAGAATTCCACGGTCCACACTGTAGATCGAGAACATTATCATTTTCGAAATTATGTAGGTGAGTTAATTCGTAATAATTTTCATTGTCTTCTTTACTAAGTTGATGGTATTTGTTCCATCCGCAACCATACAATTGTCGATTATCTACACAAAAGAAATTACAAAATTGATTAATTTCATGAAAAATACTTATTATACGAAGGAAAAGTAAAACGGAAAGATGAAATCTAAAGAGTGATTTTTTTGCTGGTATCTTTTTGGCAGCACTGTTTTTGACACCTCACGCGTGAATGTGTCTTGTGTCATTATCAAACTTGTTCAATTTTACTATCAAAATTCATGCTCAGTTAAAAGAGTGCATCGCGCACTTCTTCCATTTTATTGGCAATATGGTCGGCCTACTGAGGGAACTATTCGAAAGCTTGTGATTAAATTTCGATTCCAGTTTATACTATTGGACAATAAACCACTAATACGCAAACGTACAGTGTTTCTGATGACCGTGAAATGTCGATTGCCGCCATTCGCAGCAATTGGGCGTCTATTACTTCACTACGTGGAAAGATACGGCTGGTGCAAGAATTGAAGCCACGCGATCTCCCACAATGTATAACATTTGGTGAATGGGCGCTGGCAAAGTTGAAGGGAGATCCTTGTTGAATTGATACGTCAACAAGCAAAATTTCCGCATCTGGAGTGAAGACCAGCCAGACCAGAAGCATTCCAAGAGCTACCAATGCATCCCGAAAAAGTCACTGTTTGGTGTGGATTATGGGCCGGTGGCATAATCTTCAAAAGCGACGATAGCCGGAACGGTACTGTGAATGGCGAGCGCTACCGTGTGATAATTGAAGATTTTTTTTGTACAAAATGGAAGAATAATACATGCCGGACATGTGGTTTCAACAACACGGTGCCACACGACACGCGAAACAATTTTTTTGGGGGCCCGTTATTTGACGGCCAAGATCGTGTGATTTCACGCCATGTCTACAGGGATAAACCAGCAACGATTGACGCGCTGGAAGCCAATATTGAAGCATTTATTCGTGAAATACCTGCCGATATGTTGGAGAGTGTGCCAAAATTGGACCTTGCGCATGGACTCTTTAAAGCGGAGACGCGGCCAACATTTGCATGAAATTATCTTCAAATATTAAATAATACTGATCGTTCTATCGATTTCAATAAAAGTTTCATCAATTTTGTCAAAATTTTTGTGGCTTTTTTTCAATATCAAATCCGATACCTCTTAAAAAATCACTGATTAGTATTTTTCACCCGAGTGCGTTGGCATACATTTCGTTATTATTTTTGTGATTTTCGGGATTAAATTTGGATTTTCCATTTGGTTTGGAGCGAGAAAATAGTCCGTTGCAAAAGATGAAGACTGTATCATCTTCATCCTAACTCATATCAGTCTCTGATTGATCTTGCATGGTCGGTATTAAACTTCTCCCAATAGTAGCAGATTTTCTATCATGTTAAAGCGGGGAATAGCACACACTTTGGTCTCCAAAGTCAAGTTTATTGAATTGGAGCGGATCTATCACGAGGAGCTGCTGCTCAACAAGCAGGAGCGAAAGGTCTTATGTCGAATACATGGATCAGTGCGAGTAAAGCGTGTGGCGCAGCCGTACAAACACCGAGCTCCATAAAGACCCCAGCCTGGTGACAGTAGTCCAGAGGGCCAGACTTGGATGGCTAGGCCACTTTGAGAGTATGTTTGAGAAGCGTGAGGTACGTAAAGCATTTGGGTGCCCGCTCAAACGATGGCTGGATGATGTCGAGCTAGGTGTGAGAGTGCAGTCCTCTGGAGTACTGTAATGCTTCATACTTTGAGACAATTTGAATAGATGTTTCGTCTTATACTAGGTCTAGAGTCTTCAGGTAACAGTGCCCCGATAGAACTCCTGCTAGTATTCTTAGATTATTGTCTTTGCTTGTCTCAGCCCCTGTAGGTTGTCCAAATAATTGGTTTGCTCCTATATACCTTCTTTTTCTATCGTTCTGCAGCTAATACCACAGAAGGACTTGTCCGCCTCCGCCATAAATATCTGAATAATTTTCATCTATTGTAGTTCCATCATTCTGAATCATTTACATTTGATCAGAAACGAACCACTTCGGCTCTTTCGAGAGCGGTTGAGGAGTTGGGGCGAGCAGCTGAAGCAAAACCATGTACATGAGGACCTATACCTCCCAAACCATGTTTCAAATCAGACAACATCGCTTCCCTGTGTGTCGCCAATTCAAATATCTTGGGGTCTTAATAACTGAAGATAATGACGTGACAACGAGAGTTGCTGCAGGGAACAGATACTTCTGAGCAATCTAGAGAACGATAAAGTTTGGAGGGCTCTCATGAAGGTCGAAGTTCACAATTTAAAAGACAATAACCGGTTCAGTATTTACATACTGCTGCTGCTGATGTATGGCGAGCTAGATTTGTTGGTGTTAATCCGGGAGGTGTGTTTGAGGTGGCTGGGACACGTGGAGATCCTAAAATGTCCTTCCAGGTTTAAAAATATGGTCAAAGTACCTAATAGCCTTGCATTAAAAACGGAAATATCCTCACTAAAGTGTCTGTTACCTAAAAATATAATAGTGTGCCTACTGCCGCAAGAGACTAGTAAACAATTTAATGTATCATCAAAAAAATCGACTACATGTGGTGTTGCCATGGCAGATACATAACCAGCCTCATCATTCTTTTTTCCTAAGCCCAACTGGCCATTGCTATTCCAACCCCAAACATACAGGTCACCATCTTGACTAACGGCACAAGAATGCCAGCCACCAGTTGCAATTTTCTTTATTTTAATCCCGGCTAGTGCTTCTATCAATAACGGATTTGATTCATAGTCTAATTTTCCATGACCTAATTGTCCCCGACTAAAAAAATATATATAAAAACCATTTTTTTACTATAACAGTATCTCTTTCTTACCTTCCTGCCCCCATGGAGTATACATTGCCTTCTTCGTCTAACAATAAACAATGTTCTTTGCCACTTTTTATATCGCATATTCTATTACAATGAAAATTAAGGGGTTGTGGTACATTAATTAATCCACCATCTAACATATACAAAATAGTTATTTTAGAACCGATACTAATATCCTTGACGCATTTTTCGTAAATTATTTTTTTGTTCATGAAATTTCCTAGTTCTATAATGTTCACTTGCTTCGTTTCATCTATAAATAAAATTCTATCATCACTACAAGTTATCTTTAAAAAATCTTTTCCAATTACTGATGTTATGTCTACTACCCCCTTTTTGTAGTAAATTAAACTTTTATCGTTGGTAACCAAAAGGGAGTAAGTCTGATTTATGAATATCTAAAAAATAATAGAATTATAAAAAATAACATAAAAAACATATTAAAATAGAAAGTATTTTAAGCCTATATAGATCTAGAGAAAGCATTTAACAGAATAAAATATTCTTGACACGTTGAGTCCCAACCACACTGGATAAACTTTCCCCTCAGCACAAAAAATTCAATGTTTTCATACTCATATGGGGTGTGGATCCAAGGAAATAAGAAAAACTTATTTGAAATAAAAATTGCGAAAAAATGATGTCTTGTGTGCGGTCCATAGGGCTTCAGGGGAAAGTTTAGTGCTAAAGCTTTCCCAATGATCCAGAGCGGTCGAAAAACATCGTTTTCTCGCACTTTTTATTCCAAATAAATTTTTTCTTTATATACTTGTAGTATGGAAAAACGTAAACAAAAATTTTGTTTGCTTTCCTACCCTTTGCACGATGATTTATGCCTTTATGTAAAGTGTACAAAAATGTAAGGTTAGGTGTTTTGAAAAATATGATCCAAAGTCTTGCTTTTAGGTGAGGTCATATTTACTATGTTTTCATTGTGAATAACGACAAGGAAATAAATTTAGTTTATTAATATCTAAAAAACAATAATACCTACTTAAAAATTGTTCAAAAAAATTACCACAAAAAAAACATATAAAAACAAAAAGAGTATTTTAATCCTATATAAATCTAGGAAACACATTCAACAGAAATTAATATTCTTGACACGTTGAGCCCCAACCAATTGATAAACTTTCCCCTGGGCTCAAAAGATTTTTTTGTCTCTTTACACTCCATAAGGGGTGTCGATCCAAGGCAAAATAAAGAAAAAATTTATTTTAAATAAATAATGAGAAGGAAAGGTCACCTCTATAACGTATGAAAAAACAAAAATTTTCTTTGCTCATACTTTAAAAAGATGATTTATACTTTTATGTAAAATGTACAAAAATATGTTTTGGAAATCATTATATGAGATCAAAAATATTCCTTTTAGGTGAGGTCTGCCATGTTTTTATTGTATTGTAACAAAAAATAATCGTGAAAGAAAAAATATTGAAATTAAGGTATTTTGTTTTACAATGGAGTTGAAGATCATAAAGAAAAATGAAATATACCAAATGTAGGGTGATGTTTCAAGGACTCAGGACGGTCCAAATAAACTGTTAAATACATTTAAATATTATCCTTTGGACCATAGAAAGAAGTTTGAAATAAAATATGTCGTGCTGTCCATAGGACCGATCTGAAGTATGGGACTCAACTTGTTAAAGAAAGAGATATCAAATTTAATTAATTTGAGAATATCTATCGCAAGAAATTTCTTTGATCCATCAGCAAATATACAACCACTTTGTGCTATAATAACCTACTCTTTTGACTGAGTTTTACTCATTTTCTTGGAATTGAAATTTGTTTTGGAAATTATTGAAAATTAATTAACCAACTATACTATCAAAACACTTATGTACTGGCAGGATCGCCATGTAATATTCTATTTTGTTGTGATGTGCATTGGTCTTAGGTTCGACTCTGCTTAACATGTTGAATTCTAAAGTTTTACTAATCTTCGTCAATTACCCAAAAATACCACAAATTGAACATAAAAATTGATACTGCTTATTATACAAATATAGTTCATCCTATCTGAATTCGTTACCAATCACCTTTTATGAAATATTTACATTTAAACGCTTCCTGTAAATATTTCTAGCAATAGCAACAATAATACGATGGTAGCATTTTCATTCAGTCTTTCAAAGTTCATTAAACTCTATTGCATACCATCACAGAAATACGACAAGAAATAAGTTTAAATCATGTTCCTAGAAGAACTTATGAACTTGAACAAAGTATAAATATCTGATCGATTATTCACTGATTGTGAGGTGCAATTGACAGACAGTAACACAAGAAGTTGGATAACAGAATAGAGAAAATAGTTAAATTTTATTATTGCACAAGTAAGCATTCATGTATAAACAGTTGAACATAACATACTGACCAATTTCAATGTGTGATAGTTAAATAGTATGGATGGGACGTAGAACACGAAACTAATAAAAGTATACAAACAATAGAATGAAAACTACGTTTCTTTTGTTGTTTTACTTTTTCTAAATTAAATTGAGTGCCGTACCTTGTTTATAACCTCAAATTGAAATACTGGGGTGAGTTCATAAATAATTGGTGCTTGAACCTGTAGTTGTCCAAATAAATTAAAACCGTTACAACATAACTTCATTATCGATTATTCCCTTATTTCATATACGTTGTCATTCTCTTCTAGACCTTATATGCTTAAAATTCGTCAAGAAATTTTAAAACTTTTATCTTCTTAGTACGTATATAAATACTTCTTTAGTCGTAATTTTTGCTCATCAAATAATGGTAAGTATCTCTCTTAGATATTTAATTAGAAATTCGGTTATTTAAATGAATATATCGAATATATATTCATTTTTGTTATTATTGTCAATTATTTGAGTAACTATAGTAACCACGACATCGAATAATTTGACGTATAACCTCAAACACAGATGACCTTCACAAATTTTAAAAACCAATGTTCAGACTGTAAGAGGGTCGCATTATTTGAATTTATGATAATACTATACATGGTGTTTCCTAAGTAATCTATAATATCGTAGTAGGCGTTTCGTCCCTTCGTTTCAAATCGAAAAGTTTCTATAAAACATGTATGATGTCTTGTCGTTAATGAGATACAGGGTGGTGAATGGTGAATTGTTTGTAGTGAAATCTATTTTTCTATCTCATACTAAGTAGCTTCTTTTATACCACTATATTATATTTGACAAACCATTAAAACATATTTTTTTATTAAAAAACTGTGGCGATGTCACCTACAGTAGCTGGATAAGGACAGTGAGGCCACATGAGAGTAGCTCTTTTGACTGAAGTTGCACTTTTTGCACTTGTAGTACGGTTCCAGCATTTCTTTTCGGCTTGGCATCATCGAAGATTATTTAATAGGATCATTTTTTCTTCCTGTTGGTCAGACGTTTTTTGCAGATCATTGGATCGGCCCCCTAGATCACCTGGACAAAATCCTATGGATTTTTATAAGTAGGGATCGCTCATTTACTCAACCCTGATACTAAACTCGGGAGATCTTTAAAATCGTATCATACAGGGCTCCGAGTTGTACTGTTTTTTCTTTATGTTTAACACATGTCTTTGCTTCTGATAAAATAATAAAACAAATAAGAAATTATTTTCGATTAATTACACATGAGGGTTGCTTACTTACAAAACAGAATTTTCCTGAAATACTGGATATTTATGAGGTTAGAATTTAATATTAACAGACACACACAGTTATGGTTAATCAATTTAAAGCTTTGTGATAAACTATAATTTTTGTTTTGTTTTGTGGGGCGTAAATAAACAAAGATGACGGTTTTCCGAAGGGCGAACACGCGACGTTTAATTGTCCAGGAGCGAAACAGGGAAACTCCAATTTGATTCCGCAAACTTCCAACGACTGGCCTTGCGATTAATTTATGATCAACGCAAAGGCCAGACGTATGGAATCATCAGTGTATTTTCCATTTATGATTGTTGCCTCAATGACTTTATTCATCACCTAATGTTACGCATCATGATGACAACTGATCTTACTTATAACTGCAAATTGTAAGGTGGTAATCCAGGTAATTCCAGTGAATTTAAAAACTTCGTGGGATAGTTGACTACGTCATCATGATCCGTAACGACTGATTTGAAGGAAACCAACAGTCCCAGAAGAAAAATCTGATTGCTCCCATTGGGTTCCTCGAGATCTTTAGTTTTTGCCCAGCCAATTATGATTATTGAACTGTTATATCTGGGAAAACACGCTGAATAAGTTCCTCTTTTGAGTCTGTATTCTGTTTGGAGTAGATCGATATAGAGGATGGATCAACATATTAGTTGGTTGTCGAACGTCAAATATGGTTGCGTTCAGAAATTTAATTTGTGACAAAACATGAAGGAGTTATCATATTTATTGCATCTTTTAAATATTTTCTGGACTTTCACATATAATACAAGACTAAAATTAGTCAAATCGGTCCAGCCGTTCTCTAGTTTTAGGACAGCAATGCATGTACATACAGGGTGCCCCACAACGAGTTAAAACTATCCGTATATGGCAAAATACTTATAGTAAAATCATGAAAATTTCTACGGTTTGGTTTTCGTATACGATATTTTTAACTAAAATGGCCGACTTCCGATTCTACCGGAAGTCAATTGTAACTTTTTGAGTTATTAATTTTTTTGTAAAACATAAAATAACAAAGTTACAGTCGACTTCCGGTTTTTTGAAAATATTTCAGTTAAAAAGATCGTATCCGAAAACGCAAACGTAGAAATTTTCATGTCAACTATTTTGTCTTATATAGATAGTTTTAACTCGTCGTGGGACACCCTGTATATGGTAACAATGAAAATATAAAGAAGAGAACAGAGAATACTTTGGAAATTTCCTGTATGGTAATACCAATATTTTTAGAATATGTTTTGATTGTAGGGTTTACTAGCGATCTTAAGAAAACTGCGTACGGCTCCAGAAAAAGAACTTAGATTGCTGCTTCTTGGATTGGATAATGCTGGTAAAACTACAATTTTAAAAACTTTAGCTTCGGAAGATATCAGCAACGTCACACCAACTGCGGGTTTCAATATAAAATCTGTGAATACCGACGGATTTAAACTAAATGTCTGGGATATTGGTGGACAAAGGAAGATAAGACCGTATTGGAAAAATTACTTTGAAAATACTGATGCATTGGTAAACACGCGGCTCATTAGCTCGCTGTATTATTTAAATATAAAATATCGTATCATTATTTTCAGATATATGTGGTAGATTCCGCCGATAAATTACGCCTCGAAGAGACGGGAATAGAACTTTACGAACTACTTAGTGATGATAAACTTCAAGATGTTCCGCTGCTGGTTTATGCTAATAAACAAGATCTTCCCGAATCATTAACAGCCGCCGAAATTGCTCGAACTTTGGGGCTGCCTACAATCAAGGATAGATCTTGGCAAATTCAAGCTTGCACAGCCATTCAAGGAATCGGAGTCCGAGACGGAATGGAATGGGTTTGTAAAAATATCAAAAAGAAGTGAAAATAATTAATCTACAACAGCAGCTTAGTAAATGAATAAAAATGCAATGTCGAAAGTTACTTTTATATTTAATAAATACAAGCGTAAGTCTCAGTGAAATGAGTTTTCTTTTATCAAACCTCCATTCACCTATAATTTGTTATTATGTTCTGTGTGGAAAAAAAAACATAAAATAGGTCGATTTTCATTCTTAAATCGGCAATTTACAGTGTGACAATATTTATTATCCACCTTCAGCACCCCCTAGAAAATTTTAAATTAAAATGAGGTCGTGTGGCACCTTGTTAGAAAAGGATTTTAGTCCTTTGTTCAGAAGTATAAAGTTTTTTAAATTTGGTGCAATCATAACTAAAGAAAACATTTTCAAAGACCTTTTCTTTCGTTATCCTAATTTTCCAATCATGAATATTGAAATAATTTAGATTTTAAATAACTCCATAAGAATTAATCGAGATGAGTCGAATCGGGGGATCTAGTCGGCTATTAGATCGTTCCACGACTTATCATTAACTGTGTTCTCAAAAAAGTAAGTGCCTATAATTTTATTGTTAATGATACCAGCCCAAACGTTCCAGCGAGGCTTTTCTCTGTTCTGTTTATTAACTTTTCCGTTTAAGTGAAAATAAATGAATTAACATTGATTTTGGCTGGGGATTTCAATGTTAATTTCGCGAAAAAATGAATCGTTACCATTAATAACATTCTTCCAAGCAAAATTTCAACTGGAAATGAACAACAATCAAGTGAGAAACTTCTATCATTGAGAGTTGCGATGAGATCCCGGTTCTTTTTCATTAAATTACCTCTGTTAATGAGACTTTGTTAAATGAGATCTGAATTCTAAGACTTTTTCGATGTTTACCTCTATAATTAAGACTCTGTAGCTCAATTACCTGTATAGGTGAGACGAATTAATCAGGTTTCAACTCAATTTGACGTGTTTGTTTACATACATTTCGCGTCGTCTTTCGCGCATGTTTTGTTTGTCAGTACTATATCAGGTTTTGACCTGAGAACAAGTGAATAAAAGTTTACAAAATGTTCAAACGTAAATATAAAACTTTATCAGTATCTTACAACTTTTATCAGATTATGATTGTGGAAAGTCGTAGGGAAAATAACAAACCAAAGTCAACCCTGTGTAGAATTATTAATAATTCGGTCTCGGTGGAATGGAAGCTTTAGAAACTTTTCACAAATATTTCGAAATGTCAAATATTGATAATTCTAATATTTTTGATCAAATTTATTTTATCGATAAACTGCAACTAAATAAATTGCAACTAGCAATCAAGTACAAACAACCATTACGAGGCAATACATTATGTATGTACCTGGAAACCTGGAAAACTGGATGATTGGAAACCCTCAATAATTGGTACATATGAATTGATCCCTTTAATCCCAATTAACCACGTTTCACTGTATTTCCGAAGTCACCGATAAAAATAATTTATGCATGTAACTTATACGAGGGCTGCTACTTAAGTTTTGAGATATGGTAACACTGATGTGAATATGTCAAATCTGACATTGTCATTATAAAATTTGACATTTTTGATAGTGAACCTATCCAGAACGTGTTGTCATACGAGTGTTTACAGATACTTAAAATATTATCTAATCAAAAAATGGAATTAAATCGCAATGATTTCCTATGACTTTCGATGTGGATTAATTCAACAGCAGTGAGTCGATCAATAGGCCAAGTATTCAAGCATTTCTCCTCCGAATTCTTTAATGCAACACCGATTTATTTGAAATTTTGACAGAGGATAGGTGTGTATTCAAAAAGCGAGGTCTACATGGTGCCCCCCTTTTCGTGCGTGGAAAATTTTACAACGAAAATAACCCCAGAAATCGAAAAATCAGCAAATTTAAAGTAAAAAATGTCATATAAAGTTTTTTCGCCAGATCAATTGTTTTTGAGTTATTCGCGATTCAAAAGTACGATTTTTCGTCCAAAAAACCGCATTTTTCAAGAATTTTTTACGTATAACTCTATAATGATGCATTTTATCTAAAAAAGTGTGATTAACAAAAATGAAGATTATAAAAAAACAAAGATACTAAGATATATTTTAAGATCTTAATGTTCTACCTAAAGCAAGTTATAAACACTTGAATAGCTTTTGTTTTACATAATTAAGCATTTAAACTCAAATAACGGGAAAAGGGTAAATTTTTCAACAAAAAGTCAGAGAATACTTTTCAAAGAACTTAAAAAAACCTTTCAAATAACTACTGATAAAAGTCGTTTCGACAGAATTTTCATTGGGGTATGATGTAAATTAGTTAAAGTTGAAAAAATTAGTTAGAAATGCATAGTTTTGAAAAAAATGAGCATTAAATAATACTTTTTTTTCGATTTTTCAAAAAAATTTTTTTGCTCATTTTATCTCCATTACTATAAGAGATACAAAAACAAATAAACAGTCAAATTAAAGCATTTTTTTGTGACGATTATTTTGCTTGTTTTATTTCTTTTGAGGCATAAAAATTGATGAAGCTATAACCAAATTAATCTGTCATTATAGTGCGAGGATTACTTATCCACAGCCCTTTGACCCTTTATTAATAAATTGTGGAAGATCTCAACATACATAGGCTTGTGGCCCTGAAAATTACCTTCAAAATGGTTTTTTGTAAGATGTGATAACTCCATTAATGAAAAATGTATAATCAAAATATTGAATGTAATTGAGCACAACTTTTTTATTATATTTTTGGTAAAGGGGTGGCTCTTTGTCAGAGTGTTTAATTTTTTATCAAAGGGGTGGTTCTTAAGGGTTGACAGGGTATAGACAATTAAAAATTACTCCAAGTAGACACAAGAAACTTTAATACCAAAAAGAATGCAAAATCTAATAATTGGCAGTCATTAGATTTATTTTTATTTCATTCTCTGCAAAGGGGTTGTTTTTAAGGGTGGAATAATAAAAATTAATAATCAATTAAATTTTATTAAAATGCTACGTAGTTTTTGAAGATTTTTAAGGGTTGATACTTCAAAATATATAAATTGTCTATTATACAATATGTTAAGATATTTATGCTGCATAAATGAAAAACATTTAAATTGAAAAAAAGTAGAAAAATAAGGGGTAGTTTGCACCTCTTAAAAACAATTTGCACACCTTGCGAGCATGTAGATCTTGATATGGAGGGCAAGATGATTCAAAATTTTCAGGAAAAACGGAACTGCTTTAAAGAATTCGGAGGTTTGACACCTTTTTAGAGCTTGAATGCCTGCACTACAACTCGCTTCGACTATTGGTGATGAAGCACCACCTCGAGCTACCGTGTTTCGCTGGTTTTCTAAATTCAATCGTGGCATTTCGCTACAGAATGAATGTCGTGAAGGTCGTCCAAAATGGCAGTTTTGCCAGAAAACATCAACGCCGTGCGTAAACTGATATTGCAAATCGCCATGTGAGATATCCTAGGATTCAGGCATACTTGGACATTAGTTCCACTTGCTTAAGGCCGCTTGCAATTCCTTGAAATATCAAAATATTACATTGACGAATATTGCATGCTCTTTGACATTATGCAGGTCTCTTCCCATTGCATCATGATTGCTACTAATCAAAATTCCAAATTAAACATTTTCCTAACCTCAAACTAGAAGAAAGTGGCCAGTGGTTCACTGGCAATGATTATTTCTGCCTATACTTTGCTTTTGGAGTCTGATGGACAGATTAGCTAGAGAATTAGACTAGAAAACATCGAAAAATTAGTTGAGAATTGATGAAGAAACATTTGAAAAAGTCCTAACGAAAATGAAAAGTAATATTGGCAGGTTAGAAATTTATTTGCGCATGCTTTTAAACAAGAAATATTGTATCTTGCATTGCATTGTACGTTGTCTTGCATCATGCGAAACGGCCTTCACATTCAATATTGCAAGAACATTTGACTGTCAAAAAGATTAGTTCGCGTTGGATACCGTATAAGAAAAAAACCTGAAGCTGCTGCCTAAACATTAACTTCAAATGATTGGGGGTAATTTTTGAAAAAAATCCAATCCATAAATCGTCTGAAAAGATCTCTTGGACTTGTCTGTAATGATGAAGGTGTAGCTGTTGCTCTCTCCAAGTACTTGAAGAAGACGTTTTTGTTTGTCTTGCCACATTCCTAATCGAATTTTCTTTATTATTGGCTCTTGTTGTTCTCGGCCTACCAGAATTTATTTTGTTGCTGTGTAAAATTCAAAGTTAAATAATTATGGGTATTCAGCTGTTGGGGGCCTTAGTCTGAAACAAACACAAGTTTGAGTTAACATACATGATCATCAAATTGTTGTTTGTTTCATACTAAGACCTCCAATAGCTCAGTCTCTACTTATTTAACTTTAGAAACCAAGATTTTTGTGAAACGTTACAAGAAACGAAAGCCATCAGTCCCAATTTTTTTAAACTTATCCGTTTTATCTGTTGAGATATTTAATTATTTCAAGGCAGTGGAAGATTTTATTATATTATATTTTATTACTTAATTTTTCAAAATTTGAAGAGCAACTTACATACAATCATGTTATTATGACAACGATCATAGAAAAATAAAAAGATTCTGATTGACATTTCAACATTATCGATGGGGTTTCATTTAAGCGACAAAAAATTTTCAATTCACATAATAATTACTAATTAATCAAATCAAAATATTCCGAAAACTGTACAGTACAGACAGTATCGAGTTTTATCAACCTTTTTGGTGTAAAATTAAATCATGTTTAAGCTCATTTGAAACTTTGTTTAATAAATCTAACAATGAAAAAGTTATGCTCAATACTACTTGGTTAGAACAGTGTAACTAACGCCCTCTATGAGAATCAGACATAAAAACAAATTCATTGGATGTATCAGCTACCAAAACATATTTATATTAAATTTTGATACAATGTTGCCAGTAGTTGCGGCAAAATCGTGAAAAATGTGTATAATTAATTTTTCTTCAATGCCTTATGACGTTAGGAAAATTTTTTATTGAGCAAACCACAAACATGTGTTCTATCTATCCTAGAGACGGGATCACCTTTTTTTGAAACACCCTTTATACAAATAAATGTATATTATATCACCACCGACCGTACTATAAACGAAGAAAACTGGGTGAAAGTGAAAAAAGTAGAATCAAGAGAAAGCATTATTCTGCATGAGAGTATAAAACTTTCAGTATTAAAATGAACGCCATAACGAAAAAACCTCTACGAGGAAAATTTGGTGAAATTACTGATAACCAATTAGGTATAAAAAACGCCCTTTGGGAATTTAATCCCGGAAAATGTTTGTTGCCTGAATTTTTTGAAAACTACACACAGCAAATATTGAACATCCCCATAAGGGATGACGACGTTTGGCTTATAAGCTATCCCCGAACAGGTAAGTATATATCTATATACATTCTATTATTTGTCTACGTTGCGAGGTCTGGCTATTAAATAACGAGAATACTCCCCTTCAATATATTTCCCTCCCCTCGATACACATCTTTCCATACATATTTTCCATTGATCGAAACAGTCTTCTTTGGTGATGGCTTTTAGGAGCTCTGTCGTTTTTTGCTTTACCGCTTCCATAGACTCAAATCGGGTCCATTTCGAAGCAGATCTTTTTCTATCCTTTCAAGGAAATCTAAACAGACGCAAGAGCTTTTGGTCAGGAGTCAGATTTTTTGGCACCAACTTCGCACAGACTTTTGTCATTCTAATCGTTTCTTTATCGGTGTTTACAGCCTCGGCAATCATCCGGATGCTCATTCGACGATCTGCACGCACAATTTGGTTGATTTTGGTCACTGTTTCCGGAGTTGAAACAGTCGCAGCGCGACCTGGGCGCTGGTCATCTTCAGTGCTCTCTCGGCCATCACTACAGCGCTTAAGCCACTCAAAAGCACGCACACCAGATAGAGAATTGTCCCCATACGCTTCTTGCAACAATTTATAGCACTCAGTCGTTTCAAACCGCTACTGCAAAAATACTATAATAGTCACGGAAACGTGTTTTTAGGACGTGCATAGACAAGTTATCTAGATACCCAACGCACTACTAGTTTCTTACCACTTCCGTCTATGACGCCCTCTAGGCGCGAAGTCTCGTTATTTAATAACCAGACCTCGTATAACAATGTGCCGCAAATAGTATGTGAAATATTGGGGATTTTCAACCCTTTCATATTATAGTTTATTTGAAAATGCATGCGGTTTGGGGATATATATATTTTTTTTAAATCAAGGGATGACGTATATTATGTTACTGGCATATAATGAGAAACACTAAAATTTGGACTTTGTAACATAAACTACTATTTTTTTATAGTAAACTATTTTAATACTTTGTCCAAAGGGTCCACATGGTGCCAAGAAATGATATGGCTGCTATGTCATAATTTGGATTTTGAAAGAGCTCAATCCACTATACAGCAATTACGTGCACCTTTAATCGAGTAAGTAGTAGTAAAATTTAATGTAAGTACCTAATGGTGGGTATACACTTGCAACGATACACTCGAACTCGAACGAACCAAACGAGCCGCGCGTGCTGTATCTTGTCAGCACGTTGCGCCGAACAGAACAGAACGCCTAAAACATTTTCGGAGGTTTATCGGTAAACGGGACTAGCTCAAATAATTTATTTGGTCGCCACTTTTGAACGTTCGTTGCTTTTTTGGTATTTATTTTGTGCGTAGCTACGGAGTAGAGCAGAAAAAAGTTTATTGATAAGTTTGAAAGACAGGAGTGGAAAGAAGGATTGGTAAAGATACAGAAGCTCCAATTCATTATCCTCCTCGGTCATGCGATTTTAATCCCTTGGATTGGTCGTATCTTAAAGAAAATGTTTATGTTACAGAGGTAAATTCACCTCAATAATTGAAAGACAGAATTCAACTTCACTTTAATGACCTCATAGCTGACTCCCAAATCTTTAGGAGCTTAATGGATTTTTTACAAAAAAGAATAAAAAAAAAACTCCAATTGAATGCTAAAAAATGTGTATAATTTACAAACCCCAAATATTTTTCAGTTTTCTATCTATCCTAGAGACGGGATCACCTTTTTTTGAAACACCCTGTATAAATATGTTAGTATCACTCTTATATTTAAAATTGAGGAATCAAGTCTTTGTACAAGAATTATATTAGTTTCCAGAAGTTTGGCTAATAAGTATTGAAAAAATAGTTAGTAAATTCATGCAATTCAATATATAGTTTAATAAGGTTTTAAATCTGATTTAAATAGTTTGAACTACGCTAAAAAAGTATGTCGAAACCAACGTGAAAGTGAATATTAAATCTAGAGACTGACGATTATAGTAAAAAATTCCAAACATTCAAATGTGTTGGTTACGTACCAATTATTATATTGGTACAATCCATCACATAACGACCATGATCGTTGTGGTAGCGGCGAGAATGTCACTTATGACAACATGACTAACGTTTACAATTATCATGAGGTTTGTTCTTGATCGCTCCACTGGCAGAACTAGTTCAGGAAGTGTACACTGGAGCGTTCTTTGTAGCAGAACCAGCGCTAGTGTCGCTGTTCTTAGTAGCAGTGCAAGAGAACTAGTTCAGCCAGTTCACTGTACTAGTTGCACTACATCTTCTGGAAACGGTTTCACTACATCTTCGTCATCGAACGAATGTAAAATATCAAAAAGTACTAAATCATTTTCCATTATCCATTATTGTAAATACTACAAGGTCTGAATCACATCAAATAACCTCAAATGTAGTTACACTACATTGCAAATTGCATTAGAAAAGTACCCGTAAACTTCAATGCAATTAATTATAAAAATTATTTAGATTGACTAGCTGGCTGCTTTTTATGGTCGAGTGTAATGAAAAAGAAGAATTGACGTTCCTATTTTTGCCGTTAACGGTTAGTATACAAAACGTCAAATTTAAGTAACAAAAATGTTTTACAATATAGATATAGAAGTTGTTTTAACTAAAAATAGTGAAATAAAAAGAAAAACAATCATAGATTTAGTTGAAAAATATTTAATGCAAATTATTGTTAGACCAAATAGTGTGATAACTGTTAGAGGGGAAGAAAATATTTGTTTCTATAAAGATGTAGACACTATTATTGTAGGAGAAATCCCAAACTATGATAAGTCTTTTGTGGATTTCAGTAACTTGAATATTAATTGGTTTGTGTATAAATTAAACACAGAAGAACCCTTTCATCAAAACGAAGAGGATGGAAATGATGGAGAAATCACTATATCTACACAGTTAATCCTTCCATCTGCATGTCTCCTGAATATGTGGGAAAATTTGTTTTATGATAACGATATTAAACAAAACTTATTAAAATATGCTCAAACCATGATGGAATTTTCAGATAAAGGTGTTGATAATAATATAATTAGCTGTAATAGGGTGATTTTACTCCATGGTCCTCCAGGTACTGGTAAAACTTCACTTTGTAAGGCGTTAGCACAAAAACTCACAATTAGAATGGGAAAAAGATTTGGATCTGGTATACTAATGGAAATCAACAGCCACAGTTTATTTTCAAAATGGTTCTCTGAAAGTGGGAAATTAGTGAATAAAGTATTTTCTAGAATAAATGATATTATACAAAATAAGAATATTTTAGTGTGTGTGCTACTTGATGAAGTGGAATCGTTAGCGCATGCTAGAAATCAGTGTCTATCGGGTGTTGAACCATCAGATTCAATAAGGGTTGTTAATGCTCTTCTGACTCAGATAGATCAGATTAAAAGAAACTCGAATGTCTTAATCTTCGCCACTTCCAATATCACTGAAACAATTGATTTAGCATTTATTGATAGAGCTGACATCAAACAATTTCTAAACAACCCTTCCGTACATGCAATTTACAAAGTTTATTATACTTGCATCAATGAACTAATTAAAGTGGATGTTATCAAGAATGGAATGCTGGATCCTATTGAATACATTATCAATAATGCTAAATCACCTTCAACAGAAACAAATAAATTATTGGATATATGTGAAAAAAGTCTGGGATTAAGTGGAAGGTCTCTGAGGAAAATACCATTTTTAGCTCATGCTTTATATTTAGAATCATCAAGCTCTCTCCAAGAATTTTTGGGTGCTATGGAACAAGCGGTGATCAAAGAAATTTCAGAAAGGAAACATTTGAAAAGACTCGAATAAAATAAAGTTGATATTTTTTTCCTGTGAATTAATGTAAGGTAGGTGACTCAAATAAGGTCGTGTTAACGTTTGATGTTTTTTCATAAAACTGGCTTTTGAATTGAAAAATGAAAATATAATTCTTAATGTCAATTAAATCACGTATAAACTATACGACTTTCATTTTCACTGATATAGGGGAAAGAGGGGTAGTTCTGAATAAAATATATAAAAACTAGGTACATGGGTTGAACCGTATTGGAATTTTAAAAATTCTAGATGTTTCGGCTCCCACTTTGGAGCCTTTATCAAAAGGAGGGTGGGATAGGGTGGTTATTCGTTCATTGGTAAAAAGTGATCTGATTCTGTGATCACAATTTGCCTATTTCATGCACCCCTTTAATTGATTCTAAGGCTTTAATTTGCCTACTCCTTGGAATTTTACCGAGGAAATGAAAAGCTGAAACAAAAAAATATGAAATAGGAAATTAAAATGTTACACCTACCACTGCTGGTCTTCAGCTAACTGGGGAGCTAGTCGCTTGGACCTTGTAATTATGGGGGACCTATTTGGGGTTGAGGCGCGCATGGGAAGTATATTTTTGGCGGGAAGGGTATTAAATGTGTGGAGATCGGCTACTCGGGGGGTTCTTAGGAAAATTCCAAGTAGTAGGCAGATTGAGCCTTGGAATCAACCAGAAAAAAGGGGTGATTAGTTACATGGAGTAGGCAGATTAAGACTATAGAATTGGATCACTTTTTACCAATGAACGAATAAGTACCCTATCCCCACCTTTCTACTAATAATCGCTTAAGAATGGGAGCAGAAACGTCGAGGATTTTCAAAATTCCAACATGGTTCAACCCTTCAACCTAGTTTTTTATTCATAATCCTGACCGTAGAAATCCCCTCGAAAATTTTAAATAGAAAGGGGGTCGTGTAGTACCTTGTTGGAAAGGGATTTTAGTCCTCTGTTCAGCAATATGAAATTTTCCAAATTTGGTGCAATCATACTTGAGAAAATTGATTTGTAAAATGTAAAAGTTTGAAGTCTATATCACAAAACGTAGAATGAAGATAATAATGTGGCATAATATTTAGAATGTACTTTACAATTAAATTAAATGTTCAAAATGACCACCATTCACTCCTTGGTAATAACTGAGACGATTCTCATAAAACTTTTTGTATGGCCTCAGGGGTTATTTTGTTAATTTCTTCTGTCCACCATATTTTTATTAACAGAAAAATACGATTTTGAAGTTAGTCTTCCACCGTACAGTCCTTGTTTTGCACCCAGTTATTTCTTCTTATTCCGTCAGATCAAAAATAAATTGCGAGGTCTACACCTGAAGAAACGGTTGATGTATTTAAAACACAAGTTTTGGAGGTATCTCAATTGGAATGGAAAAAATGCTTCAACAATTGGTTCAAACACATGCAAAAGTGTATTGATCTTAATGAAGAATAGTTTGAGAACAATAAAATCATATCCAATTATAAATATTTATTTTTATTAGTTTATCTCAAAGCTTGAGTAGTTTGTACCTCAGTTGAAGAAGCAAATATTGACGAGCCGTGTAATTTGTTTCTAAAAATTATGGAGTAACATGTTATTATCTCAAAAAAGACATTATACACAGTATTAATTACACTAGCCGACAAGATTTTCGTAAAACAGGCCAGACTTTTATTTTTAAACTGGAAATACCCGTCCAATAATAGGAAAAATATTTATTAAGCCCTAACACGTACCAATTTTCAATAGCTTAATTATCCCTGTTTACATTAGCAGGTAGGTAGTTTTATAAAGGGGCGATTAACATCTGTAAATTTTAAGGGTAAGGGGTTCTCTGTTTATAGTGAAAAAAGTGATTATAAAGACAAAAATGTCGAGTCAAGCGCGCCGTCAAACCTTAGAGAAGTATTTCCCCATTGGAGTGATGCCAAATTGAAGGAAGGTTTTTTTATTTAACCACAAATAAGAAAATGACTAGACGATGACAATTTTGCAAAAAAGCTCACTAGACAGAAACTCAGAGTATGGAAGGCATTTGTTAGTGTAGTGATGGTACTTATTTTTGGACAACAATATGGATCCAAACTACCAACAGTTAGTTAATGAACTTCTAGACGTTTACAAATCCCTTGGTGCTCGAATGTCATTGAAAATTCATTTCCTCCATTCCCATCTGATATTTTTTGAAAATCTGGGAGCTGTCAGTGATGAGCAGGGTAAAAGGTTTTTGTTTTTATTATATGTGAGGCATGTTTATTAGGATGTATGCTATAAAAAATATCGTCAATATATACGATTCAAAAAACTTGAAATTACTTTTTTAATAAATATTAAATATATTATCAAATGAAGAACCTTAATTATTTTTTTCATATTTTCTTCCAGTTAAGGCAACGGGTTTTTTTATTAGGCCGTGGTTTAACGCCCCTTAATAACAAAAGAATTTCAATTCTAAGTATAAGAAATTTTTCGAAAAAAGACAATTAAAAAACAAAAAGCACTTTGCACGAGTTTGATGTTTATTCGATATCAGATATTTTCAAATCTAATAACTTATCATTCATTGGTATAACTTTTTATGTATCTTCGGTTAGTTCATCTATATTATAGTTACGTTTTCTTTTTCAGAACGTCAGTTGCTCTTTTCGAATACACTGAACAATTTAATCATGTATTCACAAACTCTGTAGATTACGTTCATAATTTACCTTCTCCAAGATGTATTAAAAGTCATCTTCCTTTAAAACTGCTTCCAGTAGGACTCCAAGAGATCAAACCTAAGGTATGACTGCATATAATTTTTCAAGTAATCAGGGATTTTAATTCTAGTAAATTCGAAGATTGGTCAGTTAGCAAGATCTCAAAGAATGGCGTGGAAGCGCTGTATAAAGATACATGATTTGTTCAGTTGATATAAGGAATTTTCGGAAACTATAACTCCGGTTTACGTAAATCATCTATCAGTTGATTGGAGATATTAACCCAGAACTAGATTTTGATCGTGGTTTCCGAAAGTCACCTCCAAAGTTCGGTAGAAATTTCCAAATTTAAAACATCCTCTAGTTAAATTTTGAGATGTGGCAACACTGATGTAAATATTTCAAATCTGACATTGCCGTCATAAAGTTTCATATTTTTAATGGTGAACGTGTTGTCATACGAGTGCCTTTTGAGCTGTTTACAGATAATGGAAACATTCATTTTGGTCAAAAAAACATGACTTTCGACGTGGATTAAATCAGTGTACCGAGAAACTTGCTTCGACTTTTATGGTGGTTCCACACGATACCGACTTCCTATAGAATTTTGTCTGTGGAAACTAGACAGTACAGACAAACGTCGGTGCGATCCAAAAGTCGGAGTATGCGTATTATCGTAGCTAAGAAGTTTAAATTGTATTTTCAAACGAAAAGTAATGAAAAGTCTGTACAGACATTCTATCCAAATCTTCGGATAAAATTTTTTACTCCGACTTCATAGTCTGCACAGATATCTGTACGAACAAAAGTCTGTATCGTGTGGACCCACCATTAGTGATTAAGCACCATCTCGAATTACCGTATTTCGCTGGTTGTTTTCTCAGTTCAATCGTGGACGCTACAAGGTAAATTTAGTGAAGGTCATTCAAAATCGGTTGTTGTGTAATACGAGGGTTGTTACGCAAGTTTTTAGATAAACAAATATTTACAATTGGATATGTCTTTATCGTTTTCGATTGGGACACCTCCAAAACATGTGATTTGAACGCATGTTTTGACTGTTTGAACTGATGTGTGAGAGTTCGCAGTGTCTTTCTTGAGAATGATTCGTTTTCTGCGATTGGTTTCCCTGATTTTGTCGAACATTTCTGGGAAACAACTGCTGGTGTACCATAATTGACCGTTATACGTTGAAACGTTGATGATATTTCCTTCGAATAAGGAATAATAATAAAAATAATGAAGTAATGCACTATCACACTATTAAACAGAGGTTGGAAGTTGGTCAATTAGAATCTGTTCAAACTTTATTTCCGCCTGCGCGGAAGAAACTGGTGACTCCTAACTGCAAAAAGGGTTGTAGTGCTGAACGTGGTTGCAAAAAAATTTTGTTCTTTAGCATGTACACCTTGCCAACGCCGGTCGTGCTCTAAAATTGAATCAGTCGAGTGCAACGTGTATCGTAAACTACGATTTTTTCTACTACTTTCGATTCAGCCATTATTCTGGACCAAAATAAGAAAAAATATGTCCAAATTTGCAAAAAGCTACTTTCAACTTAGAATTGTTCCGACAGCTAAATCAACTATAAGACAAATGAATTCAATCTGAGTCTACCTATCTGATGATTTACTAATGCTGAGGGATTTGATATTACTGACAGTTGAGGATTCATTTGATTTCAACGAAGCGACATGCGATACATTGACGTAATTTACATGCACTCAGAATGAAGATAAGGAAGAAGACAAACAAAAAGAAGAAGAAAAAGGACAAGAAGAATTTGAACGGGTGATTAAAACTTTTTTCAATTGAAATCGCTTTTATCTTTTCAATTTTTGCTAATTTCCATTATTTTGCAATAGTTTCAAAATAAAACAGACCCGTGGAATAGACGGAGAAACCACGTTAAAAAACGCGGTAAATACATTACCTCATAGGTGGCGTGGAAATATGCACATATCATGACGATTACAACTTTTTGAATCATTATATCTCAGAAACTCTTTGATCTTGAAAAAAATTTTTTCCATACACGGGAATGATGAGGAACTTCCAAATTCTATTTCTAATTATATTTTGAACAATTTTACTCATTTTCAGCTGGTGGGAATTCATGTAACTTCTAATGTCTAAATTGACCGGACTAATATTCTCAAAATTTTCCGAGGAGGAGCCGCGATGTCGCGGCCGCTTCAAACTATGTTGTTGGTCTTTTTTTTTTTTTCGATGATGAACGTCAAAATTACCGGATTTGTACTTGGAGAATCATCTTCAGCATCTACGAACGTTTAATGCATCTAAATAAATATCAACAATGCTGTTAGTTCCTTAAAACAATTGAGATTCTGATTAATTTATTTCAAAAATATCTTATTGATTCTTTAACAATTATATTTTATTTTCAGATTATTTATTGTCTAAGAGATCCAAAGGACACATGCGTTTCATTTTACTACCACGTGAAACTCCTACATAATTTCAACGTTGACTTCGAAACGTTCTGTGAACTTTTTACCAACGGCGCTGTTATCTACGGCGATCAAATTGAACACAGTTTGGAATTTTGGAATAAGAAAAATGAAGATAACATTTTTATTGTTCATTATGAAGATATGAAACTGGATACAAAAAAATTCATACGAAATTTAGCAGATTTTTTGGGAAAAAAAGTGTCCGATGCTGAAATCGAAGCATTAAACGATTTTCTACAATTTTCTAAAATGAGAAAAAATAGGAGCTGCAACTGTGAAGTTCTTGTTAATAAGAAAGGAGGAAAAGATTATTTTGACAAACTAGGATATCACTTTATAAGGAAAGGGGAAGTAGGAGATTGGAAAAATCACATGTCCAATGAAATTGTTAAGAAGTTTGACGATTGGATTAAGCAGAAAACTGTGGGAACCGACTTTATTACTCGTTAAAATATTACCTAATCTTACCTTTAATTTCTCCCTTCTTCTTTGCAAATACGAGGCTTGTTCATGAAATAAAGTTTCCAACGAATTTTCACGATAAAAAACATGTTTATTGGAATTGAATAAAACAAGTTTGTAAACCTTTTTTTTTACATAATCGCCGTTTAGATCAATGCATTTTTGCATACAAGATTAATTAAAACTTACCATTTCAGCTCTCCAGGGAAGAGATGGTTATCACTGGGATCCAAATATGGGCTTTAGGGGTTTGCGATACAGTATTTCATCCAAATCTGTTAATGAGATCAGTCGTGATACGTGGGGTGTGTGGACACGCGTTGTCATGGAGTCAGACTCTATTTATGAGCAAGTCTCTTCTCTTGTTTTGAATCGCGCATCCGACAGTAGTTATCCGCAACAATTGTTATACAGGTATTCATACAACAACTGTTTCCTGTTCTATCACTTTGCCCGCATACAGAATTTTCTTAAACTTGTTTCCACTGACGGGATTATTCTTTTGTGTATAGTGTTAGTAATGGATCCAGATCTTGTCCACAGTGAAGAAAAATTACTCGCCATACTTCATACAAAATCCACTTTGCACAATCCTGAGCATATCCTAAGCAGGTTTTTGAAATGTTGTGAATGCAGGGCTGACCGTTATCCTGCGATTTTCACCATTTTCATAATCACCTCGTCCGAAAACGTAAGAATGTTTTCATCAAATGAATGTCCATTGGAGGAACCTTTTTGGCATACAAAAAACGATTCACGGAGCGTAATTCGCACCTGGCGTGGGAATCAAATGGAATCTTCATCTTTCATGCCTACCAGGACAAGAATAAACGTTGTAGATAGCTCGACGGGGAGGGAATTGGGAGAAAGGGAACCAAGCTATCCGACAGTCTCGCTAAATCTCCTCTAACAGTGTTCTTAGCGTCATCAGCTTCCTATGAACATTATTTTATGGATAATCCTTGTTTATGTGAATATTTTTGTTTTTAATAAAAACTGTGAATAAAAATTGTGTAAAACGAATAATTTTTTCTTTACATTTATTTATCAAACCAATTGAATAGTCTGATATACATATTTCCAACCATCTCGGAAATATATGACGTTCTAAGTGACCATGACTCGAAATGAAAGATCTTATACAAGAAAATTGACAATTTACACAATCTCCATAACAAAAATGAATAACAATCTCTATTCTAATTGGTTAGGGAAACGAAAAAAGACATTTACAACTTAGGAACTAGTTTCATGGACAATTATGATGGATCTGCTAACGACTCATCAATGTTATCAAAGGAATAGCTGATCTGACACAAAGTATTGAGCAAATGACACTAATGTTGGAAAAGAATTAGACAAATATTAGCAATAGACAACAAACAGTAAAGAAGACAATATCAACTCAGACCGACCAAACAAAAAACTAAAATATAATTGTTCCTTCATCTCCTAAAATTATCTCACTCCCATCTAATATAAACCCTACAAAGGAGGATTGGAATTACGTGGTAGTGTCCAACATTCCGCCTCCATATACAGCAAAGGAGCTTGTAGACGACGTGAAAGAAAAACTAAGAACAAATGCATTCCAATACTAAGAACTAGGTACAGTTTGCAGTTGGATTTCAAAATTGGCGCACAAAAATAAATTTACTTAAAGCACCTCAAGGATATAAGTATGTGGCCATCTGGTACGAAAATAGACAATGCCAACTCACTTTCAAAACCTTTAAACCTAACGCAGTCACAACCAAGTACTGCGTTTATCAGTGAAACTTATTTAAGGAGGTAAAAACTATTAAAATAGCTGCTTTTAAGTCCTAGGAGATAGAAATAATATAATCATAGAAAAAAAATGCGAAAAGAGATGATTGCTGACATATGAATCCGATGTCTCCACTTGTAGTGAGGCTATCGCGAGATTCGGATGCGGCAAATGGACGCTATGTATTGGCAAGGCTGAGAAATCCCACAATGTTTAAAACATTCACACTATTCCTCGACTATCTCCACGACCAACCATCCAGCGTGTGCTTCGAAAGGCATACGAATACCAGCTTCAAATTAACGCTAGTATCAGAGGTATTGTTTCAGCCGAAGTTGAAGTAGATCTTGCCGCCTTCAGATCTTTGTTTTCAACGAAGAAACGTCTACAGCTTCAAACAATTAGGGAAAACCATAGCAAACATTATTCCAGTGGCTCTCTAGGTAAAAGTAAAAACTTTTAGTTAAAATGACGCGATCAAAGACGCAAACACCCTCTGAATGACTGAACGATAGCATGCTCGGCCTGTTTTTTATTAATATTTAATTCCTAAGACCCAAAACAGATGAACTGTATCTGTCATGGGCGTAGGGATAGGGAAGGGCAACCGCCCCCCCTGAAAGAAAAAATAAATTTAATAATTTCAATAAACAAAAAATTGAATCTAAAATATTCATATTTTTCTGCTCTACATATATTTTTGTTATCTGTTTTATATATTTTGTTTGTTGTTGTGGTCGTTTGGTTGTTTTTATGAACATTTTAAAATCAATTAATAAGCTCTGATAAATAATATTATTTGCGTGTCCTGTGTCCTTTTGCTTTAACTCATCTTCATCCTTCGAGCATGCTCAGAATGGTTTTGAAAGATTTCAAAAATAATGCAGAATCTTTCGTGGCATTTTATGAGTTGGGTGATGTCTCTGCAGAATTGGATTTGTGGTACAATATGAGGAAGAAAAATAATTTAGCAGAAGATGAATTAAAGTGGCTGCACTTTTGGAGGAAGCTATAATGTTTTTTCCCTGCAACAAGGCACGCGCTGCTAATATTAGGTGCTTTTCCATCCACTACTGCTACTGTGGAAAGATCGTTCAGTACCTGGCTCAGGAGTACAATGGGTGATGATAGACTCACTGGGTTGGGTTGTTTGATGAGTGTGAATGAGAAAGTTTTGGATAAATTTAGTTTAAACCCAAGAAGAATGTTATATGTAATAATTTAAAAATCCTTTTATCCTAAAGTTTTACATTTTGAACGACCATGGACCATGACCATGGTTTGCACCTTTTGTTATAAATCCTGGCTACGCCCTTGGTATCTTTTACTAGATTAGCTTAATTATCCAGAGATTGTTGCCATCATTGAACATTGGTTAAATAATAATGAGCCTGTTCTTGTCAAAAACTATATCACAGTAGCCAGATTCAATAGAACTAATTTATCTCATGGAGGTACTATGATCATGTCCACAAACAACGGGTTTTTCGAAATAAACACTTTAATGATATAATATCTGAGAAAATATACGAATTTTCTATCGTCTACAACAAAAGAACCCAGACGTGCATACTTTCTGTCACAAATTGCTGACCTTACTGCAGTTCTTACCTCTAGAATGCAAACTAATTCGATGTGGCGATCTCAATATTGTTTATTCCAGTGTGTGTGCTGGCCAAGAATGAAGACATTTTTGACCAACACCAGAATAACTATGACTAGACTATGTCGTGTCATCGTATGATCCAGAACCCATCGACTGTAATGTGTTTCTCCGATCATGAAGCAGTGTTAGCAAAATCCAATACTAAAAATGCTTCTCGCAAATTATGCCCAATTATTCGGAAAAAAGTGCTTAAAGCTTCAAGCATAGTTGTTAAACAACTGACTGGAACATGCTTTCTGGTGATGTGGACTTCGAATTTTCTAGATTCATAAAAACACTAAGTAGTCTGGCATACAATTTTTTCCTCTCTGGCGTATAAAAAATAAGCAAAATAAACCCTTTAACTCATATAAGAAAATTCTCGAATAATGTCTTCTTGAAAAATTACGTGAAACTATACAGAAAAAATTATCATAAGACAATAGAAGCTGCCAAAGATATTTATTATAATAGCAGATTCGCCAACTTTTGGTTATGTTTCTAAAGAAACTTAATCCATTGTGAATGATCTAAGGAATAAGGCTTCTTCATAGAGCATAATCTCTAGTTCTACTGATAACCTTTATAATTATTTTGTGAATGTAGCCAAACATTGCTGATGATGAAGAGAATCTTGAGTCTTTCGATGTGACATGGATTGAAATAACGATTCAAACAACAACAGAATTCTTTTGCATCCTATGCAAACCTCCTAGTGATACCCGCTTCAGGCAGTTATTACCTGCAATCAAACCATCAAAATACAGTTATCGCTGGTATCTTCAATATTCATCACATCAGCTGGTTAAATTTTTTCAACAGAACTGACTATAAGAGGTGGGAAGCTGAAGATTTTGTCGCACTGTTTTTAGCAAGAGACCCTGATCTGTACAACGCATCACTTGAAACGAGAGATCACAATCTAATTTCATAAGGTGTGAACCAAAAATCAAAACTCAGGAGATTATGAAGCTTGGTATTATGGAACGGTCAAGTGGAAGCATGTAAACGTCTAAAGAATTTTCTTTTTATGTTTTCTTGGAATGATGTTTGCTTCTATTCCATTGACCCCCAATGTATGCAAAAGAGATTTCTGGAATAATCTTTGCAGGTTTGGAAGTTTATCTTCCTTACTCTTTCAAGGACTTTGCAGAGTAAAGTAATTAACAACAAAAATGCTGCGTAACTGAAGCGGCCAACCAAGGCTAGAGATGATGGATCAATCGCAGTGACAGCGAAAGAAAAACTTGTCGGGTCGCTTCTAATTTGCCTTGAATCGCGGGAAAAACTATCTACATTGGTTCATCGATGACAGGAATAGAATTTGACACTGATATGACAAAACTTCTCGAAAGCTTGGAGGTCAATAAAACCACTGGGCTAGATGGCACATCACCAATCGTATTGAAGAAATACGTAGATGAACAACAAGTATGCTAACTAAACTCTTTTCTGTATCATATAAAAGAGATCCTAGCAGATTGGAAACTTGCCCGGATTTAGACCATACTAAAAAAGTAGGAAAAAAGACGGTTCCCAAAAACAAAGTTATTACAACAATCGCATCTCTAGAGCTGGAAATTCCTCGAAACAAACTGATTTGAGGAATAAAACGCATACATCAAATTCTATTGGCCTCGACCTAGACGAATCTAGGTAAGAATATTAGCTCTAGAATATCTCCAGACCGTTATGTCTCTTCCTTAGATCTGTAGATAGATTTGAGCTAGAACAAATCATACTAAGGAATTCAAAACAAGTCTTTTTGCGGCAACGATGGATTATCAGTTATTTTTTAATTTTCTGGAAGTGATGATTAACGTTTTATGTTCTCTTTGGATAGGGGTGTCTCCCTAACTACCTAAAAACAACTATAATTGCTCCCCTGCACAAGGGCCGTCAAAAAAACACAAGTAACTAGTGTCATATTTTATTATTACCAATCTTATCAAAGATAAACGAAAGACAAAGCAATATTTTTTATTCTAAATAGTTATATTCATGAATAAGGGGTTAAAAAGGTTGAAACTTATTCTTCTTAATGTCTTTACTAGTGGATTCTACAGAGTGTTTAAAAAAAAGGTGACCCCGCCTGTAGAAAAGATATAAAAGTGGAAAATATTTGGGGTTTGCTTGGTAAAAAATTTTTTCGTCATCCGTATTTAAGATAAAGGACGTTGAAGCAACGAAATTTAAACTTTGGAGTTGTAGGAAGTTAACGGTAATGGAAAGGTAAATAAAAATCATTTTTTCATGTAGTTCACAGTATAATAAATACTGGTATACTTTAGAATTACATTATAAATATACAATGTGTATCGTTTTTTTTTGTATTTTTTGTGGTTTTAAAATATTTTCTGAAAATAACAATTTCCCACAAAGCAATAGTTCAAACATCTAACTTTAATAATAAAACATGATTTACAAGTCACAGATATTTTACGAACAGTAAATATGTTGCATTTTGAGAAAACTTTTGGACTTTACATAATTCTCTTTGAATTTTATTATCGGATACGTGTATACACATATAAAACGGTCCAAAATTTTTCTATTACATTTAAAATACAACAAGTTTGATATAATATTATATTTGACGCTAAAAAGGCAATTATACTCACAATAATGTTGAACGGTTTGCGTAAAACACTAGTTTTTTTCTTCAATTCATGAAGGGCAAATTATTTTCTTCCATTATTAAAAATTGTACAAATTCATTCTATTCTTTAAACATTTTCATATATATTATATAATTATGTTTCGGGAGATAGCAAAAAATGGTTGCCGGTTGCTGCTGATGTCAAATTGAAATAGAATTTGGGGCAACTATTCGTGTGATCTTAAACTTTCTCCCGTTTATTTTTGAATACTTTTGATGCAGTTATGGAATGGCCACAATGTTATGTTTACAGAAGATTATCGAAATAACGATTTTCTGAAATCAGAGAATCCAAAAAAATAAGAATCTTCGCACGCAACGTCATTGAGAACATAAAGCACTCACTAGAAGACAATCTCCAAAAAAAAAAACTTTAGATGGTGTTATAAAGATTGTTTATCTTTTCTATTGGATGTTTATCTACCTCGAGAGAAAACTAGTGTCGTTTTTCACATTTTTCCTTCCTCGTTGAGCTGAAACGACATAAACTGCCATGTACTTTTGAATATTTTTGATGCAGCTATGGAATGGCCAAACTTTACAGAAGATTATAGAAAGAACAAATTTCTGAGATCAGAGATTACAAAAAAAATAAGAATCTTAGACGCAACGTCATTGAGTGTTATAAAGATTGTTTATCTTTTCCATTGGATCTACCTCGAGAGTAAACTACTGTCGTTTTTTACATTTTTGGGGAATGAACTGATTTGTGCGACTGACGTCTTTCCTAAAGACTGTTGCATGCTACTTATTGCCTTGATGTAAGACTGGCTTAAGCTTTTCAATCAAATAATCTTAATGTTTCGATAATTCGGTATTGTTTGGAATTGAAATTATGTGGCCTTAACATCGAACTGAATTGTGGTCAAATTGGTAATCATTTTTTAGTAAATATGTGATTGTTGCAATTTAATTTGTACAATTTTTAATGTTAATTCCAAAACTGAATATTTGACCTTATGATTTGACCAAAGTTCAAGCAAGACAACTGTTTTTACGCAAATTAACACAAAAATGGATTCTTAAACATAATTAACATAATATTGTCGAAATATGGAATAAATGGTCAATGGATATTTAATACTCTAAAATGCTATATCCACCAAAACAAAAATTAAAAATTTGTAAGTAGTCAACTTTTATGATATTTGTTTTTGATATTTCGGATATGAATTGGTACTTTTGGTCCCAATATTAAAGAAAAATAATCGTGACAATGGCATATTTTAAAATTGAAGACATTCAAAAATGCACTAAAAATTGAACCAAATAGAATTTTTTTTCTCGTACATACTTCTAAAGTCTTTTTCAGTCTTCATAGATATACCTACTACCAATCACATTTTTATTTTTATTTTATAAATTTTCGCTAGCAATTATTTTGGATTCGACTAGAATTTGAGCTGATAGATAGATCTACCTCAGGAAATGCGTGGGGTTGATCTATCTCACGAAATTTTTTTATAAATTTTCCAAATTGAATAGTTTTGCTGTGCCCATCGTTTTAAAAACGATTTTGGAACTTACGATACATTTGTTCAACCCTTATTATAATGACGTGTGCTCTGCAAAACCATTTGAATTAGTTCATTTCTTGTGAAGATCTTCACTATACTGAATTTAAAAAAAAATCACCAAAGAACAGGTACGGAATTGTAAAAATGAATTTTTTCCTATTAAAAGTGAGAAGACACTTTTTGGTGATAAAAGCTGTACTAATATTAAACTAGACTACTTATAAATAAATAAACTTTGGAATATGTTAACAGCAAATTTTAAATTAGGCTTTTGATGTCTGAATATTTTCTACAGATACAATCCGAAATTAGTTCATATAATTTTTATTTTCGAAACAGACAATTTTTTTAAACGGGAAGTTTTATTCCAATCTTTAGTATTACGTTTGAAAATTTGTTTCTGTGTATAGTTCTTCAAAGTCATTTTTAGAGTCGAATTACCACATTCATAATCAAATTATTTTTTAAACTTACATCGACTTGGATTTTACTAAATTTGCGAATTATAGTTTCATACTCAAACATTCATCATCATACTTCAATTATAATTATTTTCGATACGGCACTGTAATTGTTAAAATAACTTTGAAATTATTTTTTTCGATCTACTGAAAAGAAGTTGGATATTCGTTTTTTGTTTTGAAAACGAAATAACAATATATGTATATGAAATAAAAATTAATGAAAAGACCATAAAATTATGGAACCGGAATGTATACCAGGGCAGGCATCGAATAAAATAATAAAAATTGAAAAAAAAAAATTATAGTAGGACGATACCTATTAGAAAAGGCAGAGAATATAGAAAATATGAAAGGAAAAATAAATTACAGGCCATCCGAGCTGGGCAAATGAATAGGGGTGAGTTTTTAAGGGTAAAATATGTTTTTTTATTTCCGCCAAAACTATGAGTTCTTTAGGAAAAACTCGAAGGATAAAGTTGTAGATAATCAAAAGATCTACAACTATTGTTCGTACACTTTTTTCACATAACCTCAAAATTTATGTGAAAAATTGAAAAAACATGTTTTTGGGTTTTTATTTATATCTTTTACAAAAATTACTCTGTAAGTTGATGGGTTTTTTCTTCGTCGAAATGTCTACATTTTGATGGTATAAAAAATATACAATACTATGGAAAATTTTTTAGAAAATGCACAAAAACGAAAAATCTGAAAATTTCTTTTCGTCATTATCGAGAATTTGTTTTAAATTTACACTTTAATCACTTAAAGAATGTTACACGGTTTAAAATGCACAAATTTTCATGGTTATAAATAATGATCCAATGTGGGAGAAAAAAACTTTGATAAAGATCAAATTAAAAATCTCTTTGACAGTTTTATTTTGAGTCCTGAACTCGCAACACTATTTGAGACTGCATACTTTTGCAAAAAGTGTCCTTTTTCACCCCAATATTAATCAAAATGCCTTCTAGTTTTTAGTCATACATACTTTTTTTGACGAGAGAGGGACCTGGTGCAGATACGAGACCGCGATTTAAGCGACAAGATTGAGATAAAGTTTCGGGTGAATCCCTTTTTGAGGTTGAAGATTTTGACTCTTCAGAGGTTTAGATTTGCATTATCTGGACTACTTTCTTAGAGAATATCGAATTTTATATGAGGATATAGCTCAAAATAAATAAATTTTAATAAATAATACAACTAGAATCAATAATTAATAAGTAGAAAATTGGATCGGTCGATGGATTCAAAAAATAGTTATTTACATTATAAGTCCGGGAAGTGATTTAATACGAGATAGATATTTATGAGCGGGACGACGAAGAGCCAAGTCAAGAATATCTAATAGAGTATTTAGAAGTGGACGATGTATAGGATACTGGTTATCAGTTAGTGGTTTCGGGCTTTTACTGTGATTTACGGTGCAATATTTGGATGTGTTTAGAAAATATAAAAATTTGCAAAAACAACTTTCACTAAAAGCACTTCATACGAGGAAAAAGCTGGAATACACACTGTTGACGGGGCACGTAAAGAAATTGTTGAATTAATCTTGAGCGTCCAGAAAAGTACACTGGACACATTGCTTCAGAAGGACTTCGTCAACACTGGGGATGATATCAATGTTTTAAAACGGCATGGTGGATGGAAAAGTTCATCAGTGGCTGAAAAATATGTGGAAGATCCATCGAGAGCAAAAAGAAAATAGCAAGAAAGATACCACGCATCTTCCAGGATTATTGAAAATAAAGAAGTACATCCAGTATTTCCTACAATAAATTTTTCTGGTAACAGTAGTTGTACCATTACTGTTAACATTAAAAAATTAGAATAAAAGCTTAGTTATTGATGTTAATCGATTATTTATTTATAATTATTTTAAACGGGATTGGGAGAATTTAAGGATAACGTAAACTGCCATTTTCCAGACTCAACTTAGTGCTGTAAAGTCGACTTTACTTATGGATATATTTTTGAGCACTTGCTTTTACATATTTCTCATATTTTTAAGTGATTAGTTTTATTGTATTGCATATACGTTGATTTGCTTATGTGAAAGGAATATTCAACTTCAATCCTGTGGATATTTTAACTAACAAGCGTTTTAAAAATACTACGAAACATTTCAGGGTTGTATTAAATACAATTATATGGTGGAAAACCGTCGAAATTGTCGGATTATGGAACATTGGCACAATCTCTTGTAGTTTGGAATCTTATGGAACTTGATGATGACTTATTGGGTACGAAACAAACACCCTAACGTAACATATTATGAATTATGGTAATACTCATGAAGGAGTTTATGAGAATGACAAAAATCCAGGTTTGTATTTGGAAAAAGTTTAATTAATGATGAAAGTGGGAAGCCGAAACATGTATTTGGTTGTTGCAATGAAATACCCATATTCGGAACACCCAGGACAACTGATAATAAAGAAAATTTTCCAAATTTACAGAATAGCTCTTTAGCTTGTTTATAGGCTGTTTTGAAAATATTTATGATTAGTTAAAAGAACGTAGTGCCAATTGTCGAATAAAGTTTACCTTTTACAAACTTCCATCGACACAAAAATTGAATTTAGTTCAAAACTATATGAGACTATTTCAAATAAATTTATATAAGGAGTTAGTCAACTTACATATAGTTCAGCATCCTCACGAATCCATAATATTCAAAATTTTTCGAAAGAAAAAAACCGAATTGGAATCAAAACATTGTCATGGATGAACAAAGATGCCGAAGCAAATTTAGTAAATTTTATTATATCTAATTGAAATCTACGGTTCTGTTATTTGGAATAACACCCTGTATAATATTTTCGCGGACGATAACATAAGTAGAACATTTCAATAGTACAGAGTAGCTTCTAAGTGTTCATTTATTTTTTTTTCAATATTTCAGTATAGATACTACTAAATTCAAAAGACAGAGTGATACTTATGATAGTCCAGTCATTTAAGGTAGTTCACCTGGAAAAATCGAGATATCCAGGTATAAAGTCGTTTAAACTTGTTCCTTTAACATCTTAAAACTCCGCTCAAAACTCACATATAATTCGATGTGAACAGCTTCGGGGGTCAAAAGTCAAAAAAATCGATTTCTTGCAAATAACTCGTTTCCTATGGTTTATATTTATTATCAATATTGTAGAGCATTAAATTTTCTACAACTTCCGTTAAAAAATTTTTTTCATATGGTGAATCGTTTTTGAGATATAGGGCAGAGCGCGCGCGGTTAGAATTCCGTTTGAAATCAACTGGTAGTCCCGATCAAAATAATAATAATTTGGATGAACTTGCAGCAGCATTTGAAGAAAAAAACTGTCCAGTTCAGCGGGAAGACGAAGACGATGAAGAAGAAAAAAATTGAAATTGAAATAATTACTATAGATAAGATTTATATATGACTGAAATTTTTCTCTGTACGACTTTGAAACTACACGGGCAGGTAAGTGCTATTAAATGAATTTATACTTGATTGGAAATAGATAATTAATCAATAAATATATAATGAAATATAATGTAATTGTTGATAAAAAAATGAAAATTACATATAATTAATTAGCAATAATTTATAAACTTTATAAGAGGTTATTTTGATCGGGACTACCGGTTGATTTCAAACGCTCTGCCCTCTATTTCAGGAACTATTCACCGTATGAAAAAAATTCCTAAACAAAAGTTGTAGAAAATTTAATGCTCTACAATATTGATAATAAATATAAATAGCGTAAAACCCATAGGAAACGAGTTATTGGCAAAAAATATACATTTTTGACTTTTAATCCCCGATTTTTAAAGTCGATCACATCGAATAACATGTGAGTTTTGAGAGGAGTTTTAGCATGTCAAATGAACAAATTTAAACGAATTTATAGGTGGGTATCTCGATTTTCCGAAAATTTTGCCCAAATCTACGTAAAATGACTGGACAATAAGGTTTTTTAGTATCAGTTGGTTTCTATATATTATCGTAGATATTATCGGTAGATAAAAAATTATTTAGACCTGTTTTATGGAGCTTTGAAGAATTTTGTGAACCGTTTTGAAATATGCCACGAGAATCTTGTTTGAACCTGTTTTTTTGCTACCATAATGAAGACGGTATTATGAGAAAAATCTTTTAAGCTACTGAACGGGATACAAACAAAAATTACGTAAATTTTAAACCTTTACAAAGGAAATACAATTGTTTCAATTCGAATGACAAAAACTAGATGTATCTTATTTATATACAGTGTATCACACTGATTTCTATCTTTGGAAACGTAAAGAATGAACTTTCCTCATATCGGGCTATCCATACAAAATTTGTACCCCTAACAATTTCGATTTTTTCAAATTTCTTCTAAAATTTCCAAAACAAGAATTTATTGTTGTTTTTAAATTCTTTTTCTCCCGCTAACAACAAGAACTAGCCCTTGAGAAACCTTAACGGAAATTACTTCAAACGTATTTTTAATGGACGAAGTTTTTCTTGATCGATGATTATTATTATTAAAATACCAATTGTTGAACCCTGTTTATTGTACATCAGAAGAATTGAATTAGTAAAGCTGTACTATAAAACTATAACTGTACTATAACTACGACACCTGGTGACTACGACGCTTATTGGAGTATTGCGGACAACTTCTTAGCATGTGGTTGACTGTCAATGGTATTTTGCTGTACTGATATTTGGGAGTATCAGAAGCGGCTATTAAATGTCCGTGATTCAGTCGAGTATGCCAGATGCCTAATCTACGACTCGTGCGAGGTAATTTTCTGAAGTCGATGGACCGTTGAATTTCATGTAGCTTAGTGTTGCAGCTTGTCCAGTGGTTTGCCCATCGGTCTTGTATTAAATCGCTGTCGAAGCTTCTTTTGCAGATTGATCTGCAAGTTCATTCCCAAGTATTCCAGTCTGAGACGGTACCCAGATTAAAGTAAACCAGTGCTTGCCAGATGGTCAATAGAGTCGTGAATATTCCGAATGATAGAGTGTTGTTTGTCGTCAGGGAATAGGAAGCTCATAATTATCCTGTGTAGACGATATCCTTTGATTGTTTGATGTGAATTGGCTACGGCACAATCTACGTCGACTTCAGATTTAGATGCATCAGTATACAGAATATGATTGTAGTGAGTGCAATGGATAATGTTTTGAAATCTTTGTTTCAGTATATCGTTGTTTCGTGTTTAGGGAATATGTTAAGAATATTGAGTTTTGGTTGTTGTCTCTTCCAAAGAGGATAGGAAGGAATAGGGAGTTACACTTTTAAGTGAATGTACTACCAGAAATGACGCTGTTGAAGTAGTTGTCCGGATTAAGAAAAATCATTTATATATTTGTGGTATCAGAAACGAGTGTTCACGAAAAACTTTATTTTTCCGATGGAAGTACGGTGTAATTTTCTTCATAACGACATATCTAACGAGAAGAAACAATCAAGAAGTTTATTGACAGATATTTTGAGATACCACATTGTCTAGTCACTAAGTAGTGATGAGAATTTGACTAGCGCCCTTTCCTTTTTTAACGAAGATCAATTTGGATGGAAAGCTTCACTCCGTGATGTTCTAAATGGATAATGGATACGTCTAGGGTTGCTATTGCTGGAACCGTGTATTCTTTGGATTGTACATTCGTTGAATTGATGAACAACAAACTAAAACCGAAAAAAATAGTTTCTTAAGTGCGGATCAGCTGCTCCAATATCGGTAGAAAATACTAATTCTAGCTGAAAATTTATTAGATTTAAACAAAAAATGGAACATGATTGCTTCCTCAGGTAAAGTGATAAAAACTTGAAAATCCTAAAAAATTATAATCCTTATAGATTGTAATGGAAACAATCTCATGGCTATTTTGTATAATCAATCCAATAGATGGTGAAGTTATGAATAATGTACACTACAAGGGCAGATAGTTGAATTTTCGGCCCGATTTTTCTTCTTAGCTGGTAGAAAGTACAAATTTTCGTGTAGGGACGAGAGTGAAAAGTACACGTGTTCGCTTAGGGCATTATGACGCGCAGGGCCGTAAATTCAACTTTTGGCCCGTGTAGTATAATGCCCGCGGGTACTTCTCACTGGAAATGGATGTTAAACCTTCGTCCCAACGATCGAAAGTACGTACTCTCGATCGAGGTATGAAAAATAATGAAATAAGCAAACGGTTATGTTTGGTAGCAAATCTATAGATTCACACGTAAATTTATTTAATTGATATTTAATAGAATAAAACATTTTAGGTTATATTTATATTTTGATTTAGCAGATGATGACAGTGTACTGGAAATTGAGTACAAAATAAGGAATAGAAAACAAACTCTTACTTTATTTATAGAAATATCCCTTTCGGTTTATCACATTTTTCTGTAACCCTAATGGATGCAAATACACATTTCCAGGTGGTACACGTATACAAAGTTTTTTTCATCAGAATGTAATTTTTCAGAAAATATGTTACTTTTATATTTATTGAAAATAAAGCAAATCCTGTGTAATTTTTGTTTAAATTGAATTAATTTTAGTTGGAATTCTCAATCGCAAATTGGGGTTGCTGATCGGCACTTGAAAAATCATTTTTTTTCCGGCTATTTACTTCTTGATTTAATCGAAAGTTTTTATTTTTCTGCTAGAAGGATAGGTTTTCCGAGAGTACGGTGTTTTCTTTTTTTCTCACTTTTTTGAGGGGTTTAAATTATTTAATAGTATTTTTTAGTAGTAAAATAAAAATGAAGCTAATCATGTGCGATTTTTCTATAAAATCAATCATTATTCTGTTTTCCCGACAAAGTTTGAGCGACACAATGTAGGGTACATTTTTAATACAATTCGAGGGTGTAGTGGAAACAAAAAATCATGCTGACGCGGTTCACGGAGGTTGCAGGTTTCCAAATTTTGGATCAGGATGAGGGTGAAGGAGTAAATGATTTTCCAAAAGTCACTTTTGAGACTGTGCAAGAGTCTCCCTGGACTGAATCGGAATGAAAAAATGTCTGGACGCCCCTATGCACTCTAGAGAAGAAATTCATCGTTTATTTTGTAACCATATTAAATCAGTTGAACTTAACCTCAAAAAATAAAAAAACTTGTGCACTGGCGCATGTGCAAACACTGATCGCAAAGTCGTTGGCAAAGTTCATTGGGAATTTATCTTTATATTTGAAGATTTTTAACCAGTAACCTTCTCGAATAAAAGTTTTTCAAGGGTCCATATTTTCGAGATATTTTGAAAATATTTCAGTCTTGATTTGGAGAGTTTATACAAGAATTTAGATCTTAGTTTGAATTTAATACATAATACATGAAATACTGAAAATTATAATTTAATTAGATAGTCGTAAGATGGATGAAACGAAAGCAAATCCTTTATAATCTCAAGATTGATAAATATAAATAAATAGTAGAATAAATAGTTGGATATACTCACTACTCCTAGTAAATACCACAAAAGTGTGACTGAGCTATTTCTTTCTCAATGTAAAGGTTCAAAATAATTATTTCCATTTATTTTTGTTGTATCCCACTACACATATTACATACCTACTAAGTAAAAAGTCTTAAACTACATTAGTTAAGTGCCATCACCGTGTTAGTGTCTCATTTACAAAAAAACTATATAGTGATTTTTTTAAACCTAACCTTGTACTGTAATTGTCAAGAATTTGACGTATAATAGTAACTACTATCTATTAAGTATACACTTTGTATGAAACATTTACAAATGAAGTCGGCAAGCATTCCATATGTCGTCTTCCATAACAAAATTATTTTTATGACTGTTTATCCTCCTGTGTCTAATAGTAGAATAATCAAAGGTACAAAAAATAGTAAATCACAAGTTTAGTTTGTTTCTTTATAACCTAGAATGTTTATAATTTGAAAATTAAACGGAAAAAGGAAAAAGTACTGAGGTTTATATTGGTTTTATGGAACTTTTCGACTTACCTAGTTTTGTGGCGCCTACAAGAATATTTAGTTTTTTTCTAAAGGTCGCAGCTTTACCCCATAGCATCCAAAAAATACTAGATCCAATCACATGGTAACAAACCATGGAGCAAAATAAGCATCAACAACAAACCAAATACCGATTTTCAAAGGCACTCTTATCAAAGGGCGCAAGTAGGAATATGTAAAAGTACGAATTATTTTACACCGTGAATAAAGGGAACCAATACCCCCAGATATTTCGAATATGAAAACAATAACTAATAAACTAACATAAACTAATTAATATGAATCAAATTAAACTAATCGGAAAAAGAACCGGCAGTCGGTCTAGGGCTCTATAAGTAAATGACTTAGGAGTTGGTCTAGTCGAAAGAATCAAACGTCTAAGTAAACTAGTCAACTTCGATCGATTCATTCGAAGAATCGTTCGGTTTTCGGGATAGACGAGAAAGTTGTGAGGGAAGGCAAATAGAGTCGCAGTTCTTTTGGAATCTCGAGTAGTAATATTTTGAGGGTGAAAGGCTAAAAATGTCATGTATTTGGGGGAGGACTCGTTCTAATACTAATGACCCCCCTTTGTCAAGACCCTGGATCCAACCTTGCTCGATCTTACCATAATAAGACACTCACCGTCTTTTCTTAGGAATTTGATACTTTATAAGAAGATTTTTGGCATTGGACCAATCCACAAGTTCTAAAAAAAGAACTAAAAACTTTTTCTATCATTTTGACGATCGTTTTCAAACCAAATAATGAAAATTTAGAAAATCTTTTTGTGACGGATGTGGGTGTGATATATTTCGAGCAGTGAAAAACCATTTTCCGTTCTTTTATCAGCTTTAGAGGATTGACAATCCCGATACAAGCAAGAAGATACCGCAGCTGCTATTTCATCAATTTTTAATAAATTCATGGACAATTTTCAAAATGTATATGGATTGGTACAGTCAGCGACAATTAAATGGAATGCTAGTTAGGTGATTATAAATTCAAAATGTACATCTCCAGGAAGCCATGTAAATATAGCATCAAGATAATATGACAGATGGATTTGTACTAACTGAAGAAGAGTAAAAATTTTTGAAACCAGTTCAGGACACCAGGTACGTCTTGCAAAACCGATGTTTGGTTCTCATATATCTTAAAAAAATTAACCGAACTTTCTTCTGTCGTTTTTACCAAATCTACACTACACTTTTTTGCTTTCTTCAATCACGGTAATATCTATAAGGATCCAGAAACGCAATAAAGGTAAACGAGGTTGGACTAGCAGGATATGTAATATGGACATATCTATATCCGGCGTGGAAATCTCGGAAACACGAGGAATGGCAGATGTTTCCTGTGTCTCTTGCAGAAGGAATGATAATAAGAAAAAGTTGTCTCATTAAAGAGATCATAACAACAATGAAGCGATTTCTACCAGAACCTTAAAAACCTCCAAGAACCAACAAGTAATAACTGTTCAACTTTCCTCCAAGAAAAAGAACCCCTCCAAAAAAGTGGAATCAAAAAACAAATCTGCACAATAAGTGAGAAAAATATTTATAACGAATAGAATATGTTAAAAATTTATTAATTAAATTTTTGTATTGTACAGGGTCATTCACGGAAAACGGATGATTTTGAAGTTTCCTTTATTCATAGCATTTACATTTCAGACATTAAGATGGAGCTGTGGACGCTAGACATCGATAGATATGGAGATTTCCGCCATCAGTTTAATATCCATCGTAATGCAAGTGTCCCTTCTCGTAACACAATATTGCCATGGGTGAACAACCTTCGAACAAGTGCATCAATAGAAGAACAAACCACCGGGTCTCCAACGAACTCCGGAGAACATTGAACAAGTAAGGGAAGCTTTTGTCAGAAGCCCACGCCGCTCTATTCAGAGGCAATCAGCAGCACTTCGAATGAGCACAAGTACGATAAGACGAATTCTGCATACAGATCTAAATTTCCATCTTTACAAGGTACCCATCGTGCAGCAGTTAAATGAGCGAGATACCCAGCAGCGAATACAATTTTATCGAAAAATGTTTAATGAGTTATGAAGCCCATTTTCATCTTAATGTACTTTGGAGGACCTAAAGATCGCAATTAGTCAACGCGTCACCCAGATTGATGTAGACATGCTGCAAAGAATTGAGGCCAGTTTCCATCAAAGGCTACGACAATGTATTGCCCAAAATGGACATCACTTGCCGGACATAATTGTTCTTAAGTGAGTAGATAACAAAATGTTACGATTTAACAAATGTTTTTATACCAATAAAAGTTTTTTAAAGTAAATATTCGATTTTTTATGATTATTTTAAAAACGTCCGGTTCTCATGAATGACCCTGTATTATTATCGTGTTTGTAGTACATCAGAAGAATATTCTAATCAAAGAAGTCCAACGATTCACTTTGTCGAGATTTGAAAGCTGAGAACTAAGAAGAATGCAAAAGAAATTATCGTCAACGAAATACCTGAACGAGAAAACTCAAAATTATTTACCTCATAGGAAAAAGAAAGCGTCATAATGAAAGTATGATGAAATTCTGGAAGAAATCTATGTTTTTTGGAAGTCCTTTTAAGGATTAATCGACTGGACTAAAATACACTAATACAGAATACAACTGGATTTGAGTACTGTATACTAACGAGTCCTGTCCAAAAAATTGTACACCCTCGCGCCCATTGGGACTATTTATAAACTTTTTACCTTTCTGTGCTATACAACTGAAACTAATCGCAACTGTACTTACAAATCATTACTGATTTCTTCTATTTCTTCTTTGAAAACATTTCTAATTATTTTTAATGCAAATTATCTGCAGCTGAAGTTATTTTACAATTTTGTGGAATGATCTAGAATCAGTTTTCTAAGTCTTTGGACTGCAACACAAGTTTTTGAACGCAGTTAAAATTATTCAGTTGAAATAGTTAATTGTACTAGAAAAGTTAATCAAAAGTTGTTTTTGATGGTTTCTTCTTCAATTATCAAGTAAGGTGCCCAGACAAAAACTAAACTGCAACCATGAAATTTCTGGTGAGAGTACAGACGTATGGGAAAATTGTATCAGAAACTTACGTAACTTACGCTTCAATGTTGTGCAGATGTATATGCATCCATCTTTGTGAAAAGCAGAGTTCAAAGTATTTATGTTATCATAGATTTCTTATTGGTACCAAACTGTTGTCCAACTTCTTCGCTAATTCACATGCAGCCTTCTTCGTGAGGTAACGATGGTCACGATTCTTTATTTGCCACTGACAAGGTTTCGATTTGTAAATTCCAGTAAAAACTACTAGTACCGAAATTGTCTTATCACCCAACATATTTTCATATTTTGGTGACAGGAGTTCAAAATTTATAGAAAAATTGAGTCAAAAAATATTAAAGAATTGGTTATAATTTGAATAATGACTATACATTAGGGTGATTGTCTAGCCTTCTCAAATTTTCCTATTTAATGTAATCAAAATTCTCACAAAACATGTTCTTAGGGGTGGCTTTTCACTTTCTTATCGAATTATCTACTAAATTTGGAATTACAGATAATTTATGCAATATGTCACAATATAACTTATTATATTCTTAAATTTGAGTTTTTGAGCTTCAGAAAACTGCAAAATTGGGTCAGATTATCCTTAAAAAAATAGTTACAGCCATTCTAAAATAACCAAATTTTGATATACAAAAAAATTATCTAAATCTGAAGATATTTGACGTTTTCCATTCTAAATTTGAGCTTCTGTTAAAGTTTGTGCTGAGCTACGACTAAATATATCTAAGAAATTCTCAAGTCTATTATTTTATGTGCTGTTTTTTTCAAAATTTTCCACTCTCATTAACATTTTAGAATCAGAGTTGGTTCACACTCGCTTCCAGTCAATTTCAAAGCTTTCAAAACATCACGAATTATTTTAAAGTTAGATAATGTTTGTTTGTAGAAAAATAGCTTTTCTTATACGTGGTAATTTTCATTTTTGAAAACGGGTGTCAACACTGTCGATTAGATTCAATACTGTAGTGGCAGCACTGTACTGACTAATAGATTGAATATTATTTTGCGGATGATGCGAGAAAAATTATTGCAATTTCTTTCTTCAAATTTCAAAATTTAATAATTTTTGAATGGCTGTAACTAGTCTTTTTTTGAAGATAATCTTACTTTGTTTTACAATTTTCTAAAGCTCAAAGACTCAATGTTAAGAATTTAATTTAGTTATTCGTAAAACAACTGCATGAATTATGTGTAATTTTAAATTTAAAAAATAGGAAACTAAGATGAGAAAAAGCGCCCCCTTGGAACTATAGAGCTTATGTTTTAGAAGGATTTTCTTTCTCATCAAATAGAAAAATTTGAGAGGTCAGTAAGAGTCAGTTTTGGAAGACGACAGAGTATCGCTCAGAAAAAAAATTATAGCCTAAAAATATTGCAACATAAAACAAAACAAACTCTACAGATAGAAAAACAAATCTTCTAGTCCTCATCTTTAACCGTCTTCAAAATGATTAAATGTGGGAAAAAGTATATACTATTGTTTGTTGTGGTTATTAAAAGAAAAACGAAAACTTTGTCGATATAAAAAACATCAAAATCGAGTTGCTGAGAGGTTAGCAGGCACACCAAACGTGTGCTGAGACGAAATAAATCTATGTACATGCTCATCAAAGCAAAAAACCTTATGTTTATTACTTTTAATTCTTTTCTTATACTCTGCAACTAAAAAATATTTAACAAATACGTCCTTGATATAAAAATCATTAAAATTATGTGAATGTAAAAAAAATATGTAGAAATAATAACTATTCAGAGTCTTATAGTTGTGAAGAAAAGCTAAAAATTGTGGAATGATAATCTAAAATCTAGTAAGACCTTGGTCGTTTGTTTTTTAACAAAAATACTGACACTGGGTGCAAAAAGAATATTTTAGAAACAGTATTCTCACATTAATTTGATTTCAGCACCATTTTTGACCAATACCAATACTTTAATTCAACTTCTTATCATATAGGATAATAGGTAACAAGTTATTCACAATTTTTTTTTGCTTTATTCACCCTAGATCAGTGTTTCACAACGTGGGATCCTCGCACCACAGGGGGGTAATTCGAAAAATAGCTCGACACGAGTTTAACCCTTTTCCTCTGGACCATTTAAATGCAATGCTAGATTTCGGTGCCACAATTGAAATAAAAAAAATATTCTCGAATAATTGCGTCAATAAATTATGGAAAATATTATAAATTCGTTTGACGAGACCATAATATCAACGAGGTTTTTGGTATCGTAAAGTTAACTTCCCTACTGCAGACGGCAAGCCCAATAAAACCTAATAAAAATCGATGTTTCACCTCCATTAAACTTAAAGAGCTTACAGGCATCAAATAAGGCGACTGTCTTCAACATTCTATTAAAGATTGCAAGTTAAAACTATAATCTAGTTAGTTATTCAACCAAAGACTCTACTTTGCCTTTGATTAAATAACTCTGAAGGACCCCTGGGTGTGAAACATATAGCTTCAAACCAACATTCAACTCTGCAGCTAATGGATAATTGGACGATGTCGTTGTTAGTATTTGAATCAAAGACCATCGATTAATGAAGAAAGTAAGCGCTGAGGCCACTCGTAAATAATCTATGGTTCAATTATGCCTAGCAAAAAAGCTTCCAGAGATGTTGAAGCTAATATTAGCGGATTTGTTTGATAAATCTTATATGCAGTATCAAGAAGAGTTAACAGAAATTCAAAATGATAAGTCAGTTAAAAATTTATTTAATATAAAAGAAGGGATGCCATGACTATCTGGAAACAGCTATTAGATAACGAAATTTAGCCAATTGTGCGAGGAAATTGTTTGTACCATTTCCATCTTCATAGTTTAGTTGAATGTGGATTAGGTGCTGAAAGAAAGGTTTAGGGAGGCATGGTAGAAAAAAAGCTGGGAAACACTGCCCTAGATTGATAATTTTTATCTATACATAGTTTGCTAAGATTTGAAGATATTTTGATCTGCTAATTTTGATTTAATTTCAAAATAACCGGTTCAAAAATGGTACCTGTCAACTTGGTTATGTACGTGCAAGAGTACTGCCTCGGTATCACTTAAATAATTATAAAAAAGAGGAAATTTTTCACTTAAAAGGTACAGAATAGCTAACTTTAACATAGCCCAACTGATGAAAGAAAGAAATTACTCATAGAAATAAACAAGTAATACATGTACAACAAGATACAACAAAATAATAATAATAATAATAATAATAATAATAATAATAATAATAATAAAGAGCATTTTAGGGTTAAAACAAACTATTCTGTCATAACTTACGAGAACTACATTTACTGCAACAATGTACAAATTAATTCTTATAATTGTTAAAACAAAAAAAAACCAACGTTTCTTTTTTTTAGTACAAACATTAAATAACAATATGAGAACACAATTATTTTCCATTCAGAAAATATGTACGGTAGTGTTGGACTTCTAATAAAGGAAATTAGGAAACGAAATCGTTTTTTCACGTAATAGATTTCGAATTTTATCAATTGTCAATCTAACTTGAACTAATCAATGATATTAAGGAGTGCTATACATGTAAAACCCAGTTTTAAAAATTCCTATTTATTCAAGTACAAATTTAAAATTAAAAACCTTTGTCTGTCATGGAAAGATCAAGTTTTTTAATGTCACAAATTTTTTTTCTGATGCCTAGGATGGGTTGCTAAGTTCAAGTTTGTAGGGTTGCAGCCCGTGGGACAAATCCACCATCTTGAAATCATTTTTGCACAAAATATTGTCAAGTTATTCACGAAAAATGGAGATTGAAATTGGAGCATGGAAATAAGCTATGAAATTGAAGAACACGAATATCAATATAGAGGAAAGCGATGGTAGTGGGGAAATAAGAAGAAGAAGAACTCAAAATCGAAATATATGGAATACAATTGGAACAAGAGTTTCAGACATTGCATCGGATCATAATCCTCTGATGGCTGATATTAAATTCAAGCTCAAAAAAGTCCAAAAGAGTCTGGTGAAATAAAAAACTGGATATCTTTTCCTTCTTCTTACGTTAGGACTAGGTCCTGTATTTTCATCAAGGGTTCACCAGGAGTAGTTGGGATGCTGAGGACCAGCTTTCATACCACCTTATAGGTGGTCGTCCAGGAGGTCGAGTTGTGTCAGGTTTCTCTTCTGCCCATCTTACTACATCCTGAATATCGCACATGTCGCACAACTGGATATCAGAAAGAACAAATTGATAAAGATATTAACAGCCAGCTGAAACAAATAAAAGATGGAGAAGACAGTACAGATATCTGGAACACTTTTAAAGATCACATTTTGAAAATAATAGAAAAACACATTAAACAACAACAATGGATGACTGACGAAATCTTAGATTTGATGGAGTGAAATATAAACAGATAGAGAAAATAATCAAACAAAAAATAATAATGGTCAGAGAAGATTGGATGAAAGATAAATGCGTTGAAATGGAAGATTTACAAGACAAATATGTTTAAAAAAGTCAGAGAAGTAGCTGGCCTATACAACAAGAAGACTCCTCATACCTTAAAGGATTCAAAACGAAGAATAATCGTAGATAAAAAAGAAATTAGAATAATTTGGTGTGTGTGTATCAAAGAACTGTATAACGACTCTAGATCAGAAGAACAAATGGCATTTGATGAAGTCGAAGGACCAGAAATATTAAAGTCAGAAGTTGGCTAAAGAAAAACAAGAAAGTTGTTGGACCAGAGATGCTAAAACTTGTAGATGAATAAAATACAGGAATATTAGTCAAACTCTTCAATAATGTTGTTTAAAATACGAATTAGTAGCTTTGCCAAAAAAATAACGTCAAAAGCTCTATAGACTGATAAATCTTATGAGTCATACTATAAAAATATTCTTGAGAATCATCGACGCTAGAATCAGACATAAGTGCGAAGAAGATCAAGACGAAACTCAATTCGGCTTCAGAAATTGGTTGAGAAAACGAGAAGCACTTTTTGCATTGGTATTCGATCGAGTACAACACGATAAGTTTATGAATATATTAACAGAAAAAGGAGTTGATAGTTCTGACGTAAGAATAATCGAAAAATCGAAAGAAGAATGCAAAATCTTAAGCTATAAATACAATCAGATCAGAAGTCGATACAGTTATACTGTTTGACGACTTGAATGGACTGCAATGTCTTTTAAACGCCATTGACAGAGTTGGAAGAGAGATGGATATAAACTTTAACTGTTCTAAAACAAAATATATGGTATTCAGTTGATTCAGAGTGTCCAGTTTCAAATATATTGGTGTCAAAGGATGGACTTTAAAAATATCCACCATTAATCGTTTAGAGGCTGTTGCTCAAGATACCGTGGACAGATATGCAAACCGTCTTTAACAGAGCAAATGCGGTTCGTGAGTTGGTGGATAACATTAAATGTAGAAAAAGTTAAAAGTAAAGTTGAAGGTCGTAGAGGATGGAAGGAAACAAGCCTCTTGGTTGAAGAATATTAGACAATGGACTGGGATAAGAGAAGCAGGACTAGCTCAAGATAGAGAGAGTATGGCTATGTCAAGGAGACTTGATACGGCACGCTAAGAAGAAGAAGAAGGCGCGGAATAGAGCGATGAGAATCAAGAAGCAAAGCTTAATGGAAGAATCAGTGCGGCAATCTAACTTTATAATACGTTAAAGAGATATAACAAAAAACACCAAACCGAACGTGTATAATTAAATATTTCGACCTACTCTTATATATGGTAGCGAGAGCTGGATACATACGATCTCAAAAGCAAATTTGGAGCAGTTGAAATGAAGTACTTACGTAAAGAAAAGATCGAATAGGAAACGAAACGATAATAGAAGACTCGAATGTAGAAGCTGTGATTAAAATAAATGAAAAACAACGGCTTAGATGCTTTGTTTATCTCTGTAGAAGGAAAAAAGAATTTCTCAAGCTAGAGGAATGGAAAAAAGAAATCTTGGGAAAACACAACTTGTCTGAAACAAGCTAGAAACAGAAAAGTTTTTGGCATGAATAACAAGTTACTAACAAAAGGTACACACAGGTATATGATTTTATTTAATTATATATATTTTTAAGTTCGAGAAAGTCTACTAATTAAGTTAGAAGAAAACATCTTGTGTAGGCTGTCAACCCTAATAAGAAAGAGAGTGAATTTTGTAATGGCTTTCTATTTTAACCATTAGTAGAGAAGTAAACAGATACAGCGTGCAAAATCTTAATCATTCCGTTCAAAAGTTTATTATTCTTTACGAAAACAACAGGAACTGGAACTGGAAGAGTGAACCTGAACATGTTGTGTTCTAAAAGTCTGTTAGATTCACAGGATTTGATTCAGCAACATAATGAAGCTCGGTCCATTTGACACATCCCTGTGTGACTTTCTGAATAACTATTATTATAGCGCCGGATAGATCGTTGTGAAAATAAAGGTACTCATTGTATTCAAGATTTAATATTTTGGGGTTATGTTAAAGAAGCTATTTCTTGCGACATCTCTGAATAGATGAAACATATAACTTTGAAATTTCCTCTTTTCATAACTAGCAAGATTGTTTTCAATATGTACTTTAATAAATATGGGCTTGTTTATAATACAGAGTTTCATTCATAGCTTTTTCTTATTTTTTTATTTTGTACAAGATTCTCAGTTGAAAAAATGATTTATTTTTAAAGTACCATTTTAATAGAAATCTATTACGAAAAAATTTTTTTCATTACTTTGAAGATAATGTTTGTAAATTTGAAAAATTGAAGTGCCAACTCGACGCGCCTAAATTGCTGTATAAGCAATTAGAAACTTATGTATTTCAACATTTAAAAAATAGGTTTTTTACGCGTATACTCTCTAAAGGTTACTTTACATTGTTCAACTGTAACACATTCGTTTGGACCGCATTTATATAAAAAAATTTATACTCCAGGCGGCGATTCCAAATACCAAGATATTTCTCCTTTTTTCTCAATAACTACTACTTAAGAAATTTTTCATTCGTCAAATAATAGAAATGGTTAAATGATTACTAGAAGCAGCCAAAATCCAAATACTCAAACATTTATATAGATATAAAATTAAAATACGTAGATACAAAATTTTTTTAAATTTATATCAATCAGATTATTCACTTTCTATTTAATATAGTTTTGCAAGGTTATATAGAGAAGTTTCAAAGTTACAAACAGTTATATGTATATGTATTTTTTTTTATTTTAAGATAAATAATCGGTCCTTTTTAGAACCAAAAATTCTTCAAACGTATACAAATTATTATTTCAAATAAATAAATAAATAAACATGTTATATACCCATCACATATTTATTTATTTATTTATTTATAAAATGGAAAGATGCATCGGAATGCATACATATATGTATGTAAACGTGCACAACTCCGATAATTCGAACACCTCGATAATTCGAACTTTTGCTACGGTCCCTTGCAGTTCGAATTATTGGAGTTCGACTGTATATTAATTTCGCAGCATCTTGTAGCATTGTGAGACGTTGATATAAAAAATCTTTTCATACTTGTCACTGCGCGAAACTGTCTTACTCCGAAACTTATTTCGCGAGTATTTTTCGAAGTGATCCAACAGTTTCGCGAAATCATTTCGCGCAGTGACAACCCGTCTTATGGCTTATTTGTAAAATTATCAACAGATGAAAAGACTGTGTTTGTTTGTGAATAAACGAGCGAAAAGTGGCTGCACTGGATGTTTGACTAGTCTGTTACGAAGCGTAGAGAATTCGCGTAATTTCGCTTTTTAGTTTACTCCTAGAGGGAGAATGTTGTACCAGAAATTCGGATGAGTGTCTCTCCAAACCTCAAATGTATAAATAGTTTCAAAAAATTGCGAGGGGTGGTGGGTAGACTTACAAACCGACACGATATAGCTTAAATAAATAACACATGAACGGCTCAACCACCACAAATTCGAGCCAGTCGATTGCCAAAACTTTCGAGCAGATATTCACACGTTTGGAACTTAGCACGCGTTTGTTGCAACGGTATGAATAGGAAGAAAAAAAAACGTTTTGTGTACCGTGTTGTGGGATATATTAACAGAAAAAGGACTTGATAGTTCTGACGTAAGAATAATCGAAAAATCGAAAGAAGAATGCAAAATCTTAAGCTATAAATACGATCAAAGTAGATACAGTTTTACTGTGTGACGACTTGAATGGACTGCAATGTCTTTTAAACGTCATTGATAGAGTTGGAAGAGAGATGGATCTAAACTTTAACTGTTCTAAAACAAAATATATGGCATTCAGTCGATTCAGAGTGTCCAGTTTCAAATATATTGGTGTCAAAGAATGGACTTTAAAAATATCTACCATTAATCGTTTAGAGGCTTTTGCTCAAGATACCGTGGACAGATATGCAAACCGTCTTTAACAGAGCAAATGCGGTTCGTGAGGAAATGGAAGGAAACAAGCCTCTTGGTTGAAGAATATTAGACAATGGACTGGGATAAGAGAAGCAGGACTAGCTCAAGACAGAGAGAGTATGGCCATGTCAAGGAGACTTGATACGGCACGCTAAGAAGAAGAAGAAGGCGCGGAATAGAGCGATGAGAATCAAGAGGTGGTGGGTAGACTTACAAACCGACACGATGTAGCTTAAATAAATAACACATGAACGGCTCAACCACCACAAATTCGAGCCAGTCGATTGCCAAAACTTTCGAGCAGAAATTCACACGTTTGGAACTTAGCACGCGTTTGTTGCAACGGTATGAATAGGAAGGAAAAAAACGTTTTGTGTACCGTGTTGTGGGATAATTGCGGTTGATTTTCTCACTGAACAACGGACTGTGAATGCGCTGTATTGTAGTAACCTTTCAAAAAACACGGTGCAACCTGTATATAGATAAAAACGACGCGAAATTCCAATAGATCAGTGAACAACGGTTTTTACCTCAGTTTTCCATCAAGACGCATCGATTTGCTTACAATTTTAACAATAGATATTTAACAGCTTAAAAAGAAAAGTCTACCCTATGCCTATATGTGCTTTTCCTCTTGGGGTGAATACCACCGTAACTAGGGAGGGAAGTTAATATAAAAATTACTCTATGGATTTTGTTTATGAAAAATCAATACTTTTTGACTCATTCTTGATTGAATTTTTATTACAAAAAAGCAAATGTTGAATCGATTTTTCACAATTAACTCAAACACTTTTTATCGAAAAAACTGTAAGGAGGTTGAATGTACCTTTGAAAAGGATAAATTTAATTGTTTCTAAATCTAATACAAAACGAGTTATTTCACTTATTTAGTGAACCAAAGATTTTAAAAAATTGAATAAATGAAAAACGGTCAATTTTACGTAAAAAATGTAGTGTCTTTTTTTAAAAATTTCAAAAAATCATCCAAATGAGACTTTTTAAGACTTCGTAATACATAAAATAACGAAGTGATGATAAAAGTAAGAAAGCATCCCTTCATTTCATAGATAAAACACGTCATCTCAGCCCCTAATTGAAAAAAATATTTATAAATTTACAAATCACTGTAATTGAATAAAAATAATAGGATCAAGACGTTTAAATGGTTTGGAGAGTTTGATTCTAAAAAATAAATTATGATCACCAAGTATTGTTCAATGTATTCCAAACCTTTTTAGGAGATTATAAATTATAAATTTTCCCCCAAAATGGTTTTTAATCGACTATCTAGCTCATAAACTAAGAGAGTTATACTTAAAACAAACACATGGATATAATATGGGATGAAATATATTGAATAAGGGTTGAAAAACATAAATAGTATCCTAAAACTACAAATGTTTTTTAACTTTCTAAATGTATCAACATTTATTTTATTGAATTTTGAAAATGGTTATATAATTTCCAAAATTTCACGCAAATCCATGTGTCTTGATGGAATTCCGAGTTTAGCAGGACAAAAAGGATTTTTGTAAGGAGAAGGGTTTGCTGGAGTAGGCCCTGATATAGGAATAGCTCCTCTGTAGGGCTGGATAGTGTTGGGAAACATTATAACGCCCTACTTGTAGTCTCGATTTGTCGCCATGTGAATTTTATTTATTTAGCGCGAATATTAAGTGACAAGCCGAGATATTTTCACGAAATGGTACTAAACTTTCTTTTTGTGTTAATAATGTTGCTTGTATCGTTTAAATCACCCTTCATAACATTGCAAAATCTTATACGGAAAATATCCAGGATATTCCAGTTAAAAAAATGTTTCTGGTATCAATTTGTGTATATTTTAAAATATCTTGTATGATAACTGAGTAGTTGGACTAATGCTACACTCTATATTTCGAATAATCTTGTAGTGTTTGCCTTTTAAAACTTGTTTATTAAAAAAATAGAAAAAGAAAACCAGACGCCTGAAGTATCAAATAAAAGGCATTGAAAAATGTCTATAACAAATTATCACAATAACTAATGTAAACGTTTACAAACACTAGGTATTCAAAAATTGCACAAATGGTGGCACACTTGCAGTTTTTTTCCACATAAATTTCACAATTTTCGTATATATATATTACAATTTTGAAGCCGGAACTTGTTTTTCGATAGAGGAAAATTAATTATCGGTTACAACAACTAGTAGAATATATTTAAGCTTATTTATGTGAAGCAAATCATTTTATATTCACATTAAATATAAATTTTAGTAAAAAATACCAGTATGTAATCTAATTGTTTAATGAAACAATTATATGCCACTAGATGTCGGACTCTTCGAAAGAGGTCAACAATCTTGATTCGAATTTTAGTAAATCAGTACTAAATTCAATTTTCGTTTAATTTTCCGCTACCTTTTTGTTTTTTTGTCCGCTCAAACTCAAAACCATCCTAACCTTTTTACAAATTAACAACAAAAAAATTTGGCGCAAGAGTTTAGTCATCAGAGGTATTTCAAAAGTGAGGTTATGTATAAGTTAGGTTTGTTTTTGAACAATGAGCTTCTATAGAAATTGCGATGCAAGCGTAAAAAGTGAAACACACAAACATTTAAAACAGTGTTTTCAGTATTTATGGGAATTGGAAGAGCCACAACAATCTAAACTTGAATATATGCGAATTGTTAAAAATTTCTTTATAGTTGATACGACTCAATTACATTATAATATCATTAAAGTGAATTTATCCAATTGTTATACAAATTATGTTGAAAAAAGTCATTTGGAATCTTTTTTTCTTCATCTGCAATGCGTTCACAGTTTCTATAAATTTTGAGGTTAGATTGTACTTATTATAAGAAAAAACTGAAGATGCCTGGATAAAACAATTCGAATTTGTTTACTCGATAGAAACCAAATAATATAAAGTCCTTTATTGTTTGTTATTTATTCCAAATAGGACCAAAACAAATTCTGGGCCTCACAAAAAGTTTTCCACATTAGAGTCAAGGTTTGTACAAATCTCACATCAAACGAGTTTTCTAACAACTTAACTCTCAATTTTCAATGATTGTTGATATATATTCCAAACTTTTTTTGAGAAAATTTGTATTTTCTGTTAAAAATATCTGCCGGTGAGAAGAGGATTCCCATTAAAGGTTATAAAGTATGATGGAGAGCCCTTGAACGATCGAAAATATAATCTAATCAAAATCACATTGGAAAAAGAACAGGATAAGGCACAGGAAGAGGGATGTGACAGATTGCGTGATTTATAGAGGTATTAGGATGAAAAAGTGAGCGATAATCTGGATAGTTTCAAAAAGAAAAAGTCAGTTACTGTTCAAATTTTCACAAGATTTTCCAGAATAAATATTGAACAAGAAGCTCTCCTTTGTGGATTTCAAGCAAGTGTATGATGCAATAAGTAGAAAGCATTTGATCCAGGCGCTAGCAGCACTCGGAATATCTGAGAAAATACTACATTTGGTAAAAATAACATTGAATAACAACGGGATCTAAGTAGTTGTCGAAGTAAGTCTATCGGAACATTTTGAAACAAAAAAAGGTTTAGAGCAAGGAAACCCACTATCAAAAATGCTGTTTGGCCTTTAGATTTCCATCAAGACGCATCGATTTGCTTAAAATTGTAACAGCTTAAAAAGAAAAGTCTACCCTTTGCCTATAAGTGCTTTTAGTCTTGGAGTGATTACCACAGCAACTAGAAAGTGTTCATTTTTTTGTGGAAACAGACCGTGGAACTCATTCTTGATTGAATTAGGCAAATACTGGGCTGAAAAAATGCTGAAAAAGTTAGCTAGTGTTCAAATTTTCACAAGATATTCCAGAATAAATATTAAACAAGCTCTTCTTTGTGGATTACAAGCAAGTGTATGATGCAATAAGTAGAAAGCATTTGATCCAGGCGCTAGCAGCTCTCGGAATATCTGAGAAAATACTACATTTGGTAAAAATGACATTGAATAACAACGAGATCCAAGTAGTTGTCGAAGAAAATCTATTGGAACATTTTGAAACAAAAAAGGGTTTAGAGCAAGGAGAAATTTCACTTGTTACGTTAGTTAGCACAAAGTAGATTATTTTGCGCAATAAATTCATAATTTTAATCAAAATAACTGCATAGGTTGGTACCAATTTCTAAGATACTTAATGAACTTTTTTATTGGTATGATAACATCAGAAATAAAAAGTACCACAAAGGTTTTACACTTCCAGACCACACACCTTCACAGAAATGATAAAATGAACTAGAAGATCGTACTGATTCGGTAAAAACAAGAGCTGTTAAGCTTCAAGGTCTTCTTTTGACATAAAATTATTTTCGATTTTTGAATTTTTTTTCACCGCGCTCTAAATCAACGGAAAAATGAGTCTAATATAGATAGATGCTTGGAAACCTTTTACTGAACCGGAAGCATAGAAAAGTACATCTACTAGAAAGAGTTTCAAGGGAAGGAAGATTTTTGAAGACGCTCTTATGATTTTACCATTGTTATAAAATCTTCTCAAGGCTTGCTGTCTAAGGAAGTAGGTGATGAAACTAGCCGAAATTGACAAGTACAGATTATATTGGGAAGAAAAGAAATAGTTACAGAATGTCCTAAAACCAACAACTATCAATAGTGATGCTCAACCTTCTACTAAAAATAATCCTGAGAAGTGATGGCATCCGAACCCAGGGGATAATTTACAACAAAAAAACACAAAATCTTGCTTTCGCCGATGACTTACAAGTAGAGCGACAGAGGATTAAGAAAAATGACCAGAAATTAAAAGCAAAAGAAAATAAACTACTCATAAATGATCAAAAGATCAAATATAAGGAGATGGGAAGAGATTTAAATAACTTTAACCAATTGAAAGTAACGTCAAAGCAAAATATGGATTATAGATTTGATAGCCTCCAGGAGTTCGATTTCCTGGGAGTGACAAACGGAGAAGGTGGAACTAGGGAAATCGACACAAGATTAAGATCAGTGTACAACCAACGGTAACAGGCGATAGAAAGGTACTAAGGAGAAAGATCAAAGCTGTGGCCAGAGAAAAAAGATTCCGTTGGATAGACGAAAATAATTGAGAGAAGAGACGAAAGGGAAAAGAGGGCGTCCACGAAAAAAAACAGATAAAAGCTTGTAGATAATATTTATAAATAATAGAAAGTAGCCATGAACAAAAATAAACGGAGTGGAAGCGCAGAGCGGGAAAAAAATGTTGCAAACATAATTTTATTCTCATTCCTTATGTTTTGAGTAATTCAAGCGAATGTTGTGTAAATTAAATCCTTTGTTCTATATAACGGACAATCTGTAATAATTCATAGACATTGGAATATTCAAATTGATCATGAGACCTTAGACCACAACGAAATGTCTTATCGATTACTGTTTATATATATATGTAGTTAAGATACAAATGAGTTTTTTTAACCATAAAGAATTTCAAAAAAATCGCATATTATTTAAATTACATTCTATCCGAGATCACGAAATCACAAGTCCTTGGAGTTCTTCCAATTCAAATTCTTTAGTTTTTGTGAATAAAAAATCTGGCACATATATGGTTGGAATGTTTCGATTTGAACATCAAACTAAATTTCTCACTTATTCTTTTGATTAAAACGCTTGTGTTTATTTCTATCTCTCCAACTATGTTTAGACAATATACTTGAATTAGGAGAAAGTTAGTTTTAACGTTCAAAGGATATGTATAAAAGCATACCATATTATATACACCGTAGTATTGGATTATTTGGTCCAACTTAAATATGTGTTGTTTTACTGTAAAATCTGGTTGGGTTTGCGGGCGTTAGTTCAATAAATATCATTTTTTTACCATTTTTCTACAAAGTATTTACCTCGTTTCATTAAAATTATGGTAAATCAACTCGTTCTTCGCAATTTATACTTTTGTCCTTCATTAGAAATGATATAAAGGAGACTAACATGAAATAAGAAGGAAAAAAATTGAATTTTCTGATATTTTCAACAATATTTAGAAAAATATCATAGTTTTTAAAACTAAAAAAAAAATTCCTCTTTTTGTTTATACTTAGGTATATATGGAATGTATTAATAAACCTGAAAACATTTTCAAAATCATTTTGGTGTGTACAAAACATGGAATGGATCAAACATTAATACAATTTCTCTTTTCATTCTAAATTGATTAGATCATAATAATCCCAAAGTGCAACTATATCAATTAGTTGACCTTTGAAACTTAACTTCCTGTCCTGATCATTTTATTCCGTCTTGCTATTGTTCTTTATATTCCTTTTAACTCATCTTCCACCTTCCATCATTAATCTGAGCAGTTCAAGTCTAGTATTCGTTCAAGTACTCAGCTAAGTTTAGTCCAGACATACTAAGTCAAATTAGGTGAATGTCTCGGTAAATCGACACACCCAGTATATTACCACGTAAACATTTGTATTTCAAGTTTTGAAGTCATGGGTCAAAGGTCACACAAATCGATTCTTTTTACATTTTTTGCAAATAACTCGTTTTCTATGGATTCTACGCTATTTGTATTTATTATCAATATTGTAGAGAATTTAATTCTCTACAAGTTTTATGATTACCATTTTTTTATACTTTGAACTGTTTTCGAAATACAGGGCGTAGAGCGCGCGGTCAGAGAATTATCCGAGGTCAACTGGTAGTCTCGATCAAAAACTTATAGTATTAGTGTCAAAATTAATAAAAATTTCGAGAACAAGTTCTAATTTCAATTTTCTTCTTCTTCTGAACTGACAAAATCAACAACGACGAAGTACTAAGACGCATTGGTTGCTAAAGAAAGCTGTTGACAATTGCTAAACAGAAATCTAAACCTCTACGTCAGAATAGGATTCATGGAATGTTATGTGTGATCAGTACTGCTGGTAACTTGGATCTTGAAAGCACAAATGATCAAAAAACTTGAGATATGGCTCTATAGACCCATCCTGAAGACACCAAGTACTGATAGAGTCGTCAACAACGAAGTACTAAGACGCATTGGTTGCTAAAGAAAGCTGTTGACAATTGCTAAACAGAAATCTAAACCTCCACGTCAGAATAGGATTCATGGAATGTTATGTGTGATCAGTACTGCTGGTAACTTGGACCTTGAAAGCATAAATGATCAAAAAACTTGAGATATGGCTCTATAGACCCATCCTGAAGACACCAAGTACTGATAGAGTCATCAACGACGAAGTACTAAGACGCATTAGTCGCAAAAGACAATTATTAAGATAAGAAACGACAAATACCTACTGCTACAGAACATAATGCAGAATGGACAAGCGTCGGAGAATTGTTAAATGTTGCGAGGGATAGAGACGCATTTAAAAACGTGGTCGCCAACCTTCAATAAGAAAACGGCGTGAAAAGAAGAAGAAAAAGCTGTTTTCAACATAATAAATCGTAAGAGAATTTGAAAATATTCATTTAATGAACCAGAAACTAAATATTATTATAGAAAAAAACTGTTGTATTTCAATAAAGGATACAAAAAAGATTGTAATTGTAATTGTTTAAAGGATTTCAGTTTAAACAATATGGCGCGCGGTTGCCACATGGTAACATGCATTCGTATCTTCAGTAAGGCAATTTGAAGAGAAATTTAAATTCAATGTTTTTCCATTGTTGTATAATCGTTGTTTTTTCAATTCCATGTTATCATACAATAAATATTTGTTTTAAGTGATACTTAATGAAGATGGAAAATGTTATATTTATATATGTAGATGTTAATACGAATGGTATAGAATGATATTTTTTTGAAATAACGCTTATAACTGTCGGAGTCGGTTTGGTAATGGTTGGTCGTAATCTGACGGTTGTTGAAATGGAGGAAAGGGGAAAATGAAGCATTTTTTTAAAACTCTACCTGGAGTCAATCTTTTTTCTCTCAAAAAACAAAATAGCTTCCTTTTTTTCAAATATATAATATATTCAATATATCTTATATACTAAGTAATATTGATGTAAATATATATGTATGTATATACCATCTAATTGCACTTCATTGTTTATATGACGAAAAAATCAACAAAAATATCACTTGGAAAATCGATGGTATCACGGAAATTTGTACAATCAATTTTCCATTATTTTTTTTTTGATAGAACGAAGTCTTCACACAAAAATATAAGAAAAAATTTTAATAAAATCTATGTTCAAATTTAAAAATTACAATAATTATTAATTTTATTTAGACTAAATTTTTGGTTAAAGAAATTGGAAGTTAGAATATAGAAAACAATCAACTTCCATTTTTAAAAATTGATATTTTATTTTTTTTTGTGTGTAGAGTCCGTTAAATATGAAAAGTTCAAAGTATTTTCATCAATCAACTACTTCTAATTGTTTAATTTTATATAATAATATTTAAGATATTTTTAGAGAAAATATACATCAAAAATTTTGATTAAATCACAGATAGATATAATTTTTTTCAATTTTTGGGAGTATCCCGAGGGTTTTTCGATATATATATGATAAATCTTATCATCAAAGCAGTTTTAAGATTCATAGTACATAACTATTATTCACAATTAGTAGTATGGAAACAACTAAATATCTCACTAACGGACGAAATTAGAAAAAAGATTTTCGAAAGTTTGTTATAGGTAATGAGAGTTTTTTATCTTTTTCCGTTTGTGTAATATTCATAAGTTTGTCAACTTTTACTCTAACATCTAATTGATAAAATATATTGCGACAATCATTTTTTTTAACAACATTTTGAAATTAAATGAACAAATTATCAATTTTTCATCAAGTTTCCATTAACAAAATGGTTATGTACTAGTCTTTAGGTATATTCTATACAGGATGAGGTATATTTCACGTCGAGGACACATAGAAGAGACATTTATATGTTGGGGCATGCCAAAAACACCGAACAATAAACATTTATCAACGTAAGAAAGTCAAACTTTAATTTTTCAAGGTGAAACTGTTCCGCTGTGTATATAAAAAAATATAAAATAAAAAGAAATCATGAAAATTAGAAATTTGTTTTTTAAATTTAATTTCGTATAATGTGTTGCATTATACGAAATCTACAAGATGGTCTAGAATCTATACCAATTTTTATAGTTTTCGTACACATTTTTCAAGAAAAAAAAAACCAAAAAAAAGGCAACAGAAGGCACTTTAATCACAAATATTCTCTATAATTATGTTTATAAATTGCTCACATGGAGCCAATCAGACGATCTTTATAAAAGTAATAACAAAAATAATTTTCAAACCGATAGAAAATGTAATCAACTGGAAAATATGCTGAAACAAGTCTAAACGTACTCTTTTTGAATAATTATAATTTGAATAATTTGAAAATTAATGAAAATTAGTTTGTGCTCTATCGATACAGTAAAAGTTAATATCAAAATTTTGGCCGCTAAGCGATATATTTTTGTTTAAATTTTCAAAATTTCGAATTTTGCAAATAACTCGGAATCTATGCCGAATTTCGAAAAAAGTAAGGGGATCAAAAATGTAGTATAAAAAATTTTTTACAAAAAAGGTTTCTTGTGATTTTTTCCTAAAATTACTTTTACAAAAAGCGAATTTCGTGTTACTGGATTTTTTCAACAGTATATTTTTTACAGATAACTCACAAATTTAGAGGTAAATTTCTAAAAAAAAAAAATGCTGAGCAGGAAATTACCTTCTAAAAAGCTTAAATATGATGTTTCCTAACCTACAAAAGAACTTTACTTAAAAATTTATCAAAAATAGAGAAAATATAAAAAATCGAATATAAGAAATCAATTGCAATCTAGTCGATTTCATCATCACTCTCGAGTATTTCTTCGAAGAGGAATTTCGTGCTCGTCATAGTTTCTTCAATGTCTTCTCCTGCAGGACTGGTCTCTCCGTAGTAAAGAAATTCTCCCAGTAGATAGAATAGATAGAACTGGAAGTCAGACATCTTTGAATATATTTTAGTTAAAAATATCGTATCCGAAAACCCAAACGTAGAGATTTGCATTGTCGTGTCGTGGGACACCCTGTATATTTCTACAGAGAAATAATATACAAAGGGGAACGATCTGATCAGATGACCATGTATATAAAGGACGAGGAAATATTAATGGATGGAACTAATCACAAAGATCACTACAAAGAAATATTGAATGCAGAAAACGATGGAGGACAATACCGGAATTAATACAGAAGCAAAAGAATGGTAAATCCTCAGGAGACGACGAAATACAATCAGAATTGATTAAATATGGTGGAAATATGGTAAATCTTGAAAAAGGCAAAGCTACATCTGTACAAAGTAATAATAAGACCTACAGTGAGCTAAGAAGACGAAACGTGGATTCTTAACAAAGCAGAAGAAGTGAAGTTGGATATATAGGTGAGGAAAGCACTCAAGGGGATACCAGGGGCTAAAAGGAGAAGAAGAATTCATTTGGAGAAGTAGAACTAAGCAAAATAACAAGATCCAAAACTGGCTAAGTCACTTACAGAGAACAAGGAAAAGGAACACCAAGGAAAAGATGGTGCGCACAGGTGTTAAAGACCTAAGAGTCAAATAAATGCATCACTTTCAAACTATGAAGCACCTATTGAAAAATGTTTTGAAATAAGAAGCTGGGAGACTGAAAGTGAAATTAGATTCAAGTATTAGAGCTACTTATAATATAAAAGATATGATTCAGTGTTTCAAGCACCAAAATCATTGATCTTAAAACTCTTGATAATCATGGATAAACACTCGAGCATTCAAAAAACAAATCAGTAAATCTACCAAGCTGACTGTACAGGTAATTAACCACCTGCTGCATCATAAGATTTTACCACGAAACACTGGAAATACCCTCGCTAAAGGACAAGAAATGAGTGGCAGATACCGAGTGAATTGAGACGATAACAACAAAAACAGTCGGGAAGGAAAAGCAAATTTTTAGACGTACTATCAAGTCTACAAATGTGTACTATCATATATATATGAAACTCAAATAGAAAGATAATTATTTCAGAGTTTTTAGATACATTAATTGCTTCATATATTCATTAGCAAGAAATTCTTTCCAGATAATAGTTTTTCTATAGTTTTCTTTTTCCACCCTCTATATTTTTAGGTTGTTGGACATGAGTTTGTATTTTTTTAGCATAGAACATTGTTTTTTTGGGCACATTATTGACATTTTTCAATATTCTGATCATTTTCAAAAAGAAAGCGTATTATAAACAAATTCATTTACAATATAATGTATCACTTGTGAGTGCTGAACACTCATCAACGGCGTAACTTCATCATGATCGTCCGTGGGATCTAAAGCAAAGAGATGGCATCCTAGATGACAATGTCTGGTTAAAGAAACCAGTCTGCAACTAAATTTCGCGTCTGTTTGAGTGGTTAGATTAGGTTAGGTGTTTGAGTGGAGTAGTTAATCGCTAAGATAAGTACAATTTATGAGAGCCTTAGCTCTCTGCAGACATAACGGACTCACTTCCCAAGTCATTGAGAAACCAAAATAGTTGGATTACCAGAACACCCAACAACTTGAAATTAATATTATATGTGAAAAGAGTGTTTTATACATTCTAGAGAAAGCTGGGTACTTATAAATATATCCAAAAGCAAAATTATGTTAGCAGAAAGTATCGAATAAGAAATAATAAAGAGAAAACAGTTCAAAATAGAGGGCAAAAACGATTTGGTAAGCTAAAGAAAAGGAAAAGAGAAAATAACAATGCTTGAAGAAATATTGAGAAAATATAATTGCCGTAATTCTAACGGGATAGAAGATATGAAAATAGAAAACTTGAAGAATATGATTACAATTTTCTTTATAAAAGTGAGGAAAGGTAAATATGTTGAAGGGAGCTATCGGAGATGGCTTGGACAGCTGCGAGCTCGTTCGCCAATAAGATCCTGAAAACATTTCGCTTGGAAGGGAGAAGCATCTAGAGAGAGGAAAATATTGAGAAATTTCTGTATAGCTAGGAATTTCCATGGAGAAAATGATTTTTAGGTTAGTTTAATGATATGAATTGCCAAAAAGTGTAAACTCTCGATCAATAAGTTCCCCAAAAAAAATCAAAGTTCCAAAGCAAAATATTACGATGAAAAATATACAAAGTATGAGAAAAAAATTCAAAATTATTGAAAAATTTACCTAAACACATTTTAACCTATTTGCAATTATGATTCCGAAGATACTGTGATAATTTATGAGAATTAATTGTTTCAAATCCGCGATTAAATACGTTTTAATTTATTAATATTCGTGTTTAAAAATTATTGCTTCATAGGAGTTTGTAAACATAACTTCTTAACATAAGTTAAATATTTTACTCTTTTTCAATTAGTTTGATATGGAAATATAAAAAAAAATCGTTTGACTTTTTCACGTATTTTGTGTAATTTGCAATTTGATTACATTTGTTTAGAATAGTTAAAAACATCTAATATACAGTTGACTGCTTTGATGGTTAGCAAAAAACCTATCTCGTAATGGAATCAAAAATAAAATTTTAAATCGGTGTAAATGAAGACCGTTACCGAAATAAAATATACAGTTGATTCCACTACTACTACTACAAAAAAAAGAGTAATTGAACAGAATAAAAACAATAATTTATTATTATCATCAACAAACACCGTCATATATCGAGCTCATTTTTTTTACTTACAACCACGTATTTTTTTCCAACATGGAAATTTTGTTATCTATATATTTCTATATATATATATATCTATATATTTTTTTCTTCTTTTAAGAAAGTACGTCTTCAGGATAAAATTCTGTCACTTACGATAGGTACTAACGTTTCGGGTTGATGTCAGTCTTGTGGCCCGTCTGTCTCCGAGGCACTACTGGGCGCACTTTCCGCCATTCCTGAAAAAGTACAATTAAATAATATATCGTCAAAAACATAATGAATTTTGAAAATAGATATAAATTATAAAAACAATACTTTTTAGAAAGAGTTCTGATATAAACAAAAACCGATTCTTCAGGTGTAGAAAAACGTCGCCCTAGTTATGTGAAGAAGAATCCAGAACAGAAAATTAAATTACGTAAACAACTGTCAGCATTTTATTAGTATAAATATGAATATTGTTTATTCGATGAATCTTGTTAATTCAATCGTGAAATTAATCAAGTTCATTCGTTTATAAAATTGTAAATTGTTAATTTTTGTAATAATAAAGTTTTTAAAAAAAAGTAAAATCCTTAACACGATGAGCCCTAACCAAAATTGATAAGCTTTTCCCTGGGCCCAATTTTTTTCTGATTTTTCAACATTTCATATGGCGTGTGGATCCTAGTAAAAATAATTTTGAAATAGACAGTGCGAAAAAATGATATTTTTTGTGTGCGGTCCTTGGGCCCATTCTGGGCTCGACGAAAATTTTTCTACTAAAACTTTCCCCCGCGGCTCGAACGATCTTATGGACGGCACACAAAAAACATCATTGCTATGTTTATTTTGCGTTGAAACATTTAGAAATATGTGTGATACTGAGTGAATCTTTTATAGTTGAGGATTGGTATGACTAGTTTGATTTATGACCCATGCGAATTTTGAATAGCCCTCGCAACGGATGTGGACCAAGTGTAGGGTAATGTTTCAAAGACCCAGAACTGTCCAACCAAACTGTAAAACACATGTTTTCTCTTGGGCTCTGGAGAAGATTTTAAATAAAATATGCCGTGGTCCATAGGTCTGCTCTGGGCTATGGGAAAAGGTTAGTTGCGGCCTTATGGTCCGCACTGGGGCGAAACGTGTTAACTCCCCCGTAATTTATTTTTGATCTACGGGAATAATAAGAAATAATTACGTGCCAAATGGCGGAAGAGCCATCAATTTTTGACTCGGTTTCTGCGATTGGTTGACAAACAGATGCTTGTGTACCATTCAGAATTGACCATTCTACGTTGCTAAAATGGAACGATGATTATTTATTTCCAAATGCTTCGTGCACGAACAACTTTTATTAGGTTTGGTTCCTCTTGAAAACCCCAAACAGTCGATTGTTGTTTATTTTCGGGTTTATATACATAGATCCATGATTCTTTGCCTGTCACGATCTTATAGACGTCTTTTGAAGCATCGCGATTGTTAAATCATGCTTTTTGACAGCCAAATTTTCATGCAGTATCTGAACTGAAGATCTTGTAATATCAGTTTACGCACAGCATCGATATTTTCTGGCACAACAGCTTATTTTGGACGATCTCCACGAAATTAATCCTGTAGAAAAGTGTCACCACGAGATGGGCTTTACCACCAAAAGTTGGAGCGAGTTAATAGACACACTGATTTTGTTTTAATCCACGTCGAAAGTCATAGAAAATCATCAAATCAAAACAACTCAAATTGCACGTTCGCCGTTAAAACTGTCCAGCTTTGATTTGACATCTTCCCATCAGTGTTGTCATACCTCAAAACTGCCCTCGGATATGTATATTGAGGAAAGATGGAAAAATTGATGCAAAAATGGTTTTTTTCTTAACAAAATATTTCAAGGTATTATCTAGGACGATATTATATCTCTTTTCGAGGGTCTACTGGTGCAAACAAGATCTTTTATTCGCCCCGATAAATAAAAAACTGAACAGGTTAGATACGGATATTTGAGTGGTCAAATAAATATACTTCCACATCTTATTCACCTAACAGGTATGTTCGAAATGCCAAACATATATGAAATAATGTGCCGGGGAACCATCACGTTGTAAGAATGGCATGAAGTGACAATTCGGTTCTTAAAATGTGTAAATATCTTTCTCCATTAACTGTCTCATTAAAAAAATGTACCAATCATTTGGCAGACCGACGATCCTAATGTTGGATTTCCTGCATCTATCGAGGATTCGTTCCGGACCAGTAACGCATATTATAGCGATTTACTCGACCATTACCATGAATCGTAGCCTTATCTGTCCACGAAATTCGTGAAAATTTATCAAAAAACGTACTCAAACTTCCTAGCTTCTATTTAAGTTTGTCAAGAGAAATCGCAATATCTAAAATATATGAATCAACGCCCTCTAGCATTCACGTCGCTAATTAAATTGCTAAGAATTAGTATATTTCGTATTTGCTGGACAAAAGATCTTTCAAACAACATAAAGTTTATAAAAATCGGCTAAACAGAACCGGATTTATAAACATTTTTTCATAACCACTTTTCATCTATAGACTTAATTTTGTGGATTCAATAATACGCAGAATTCGTTGGAGAATGTGATTATAGTGTATTGAATGGTTATTGAAATTGGGTAGCTTATAAGAAACTTTGCGTTTTTCATTTCATATTTTCAAATACGCCCTCTATTGGTGCACCTAAAATTCTGAAAATCTAGAGGCCATTGAAGCTGTAGAACTCTTTTCTGATATATGGCCGACGGCCGTTCTTTGTTGCCCACCCGTTAGTATCTTAATAACCTTGGATCTATTCTATATAAAGAGTCCGTATCTGTTCTTCTTCCTCAAAATACTGTTACTTCATACTTCAGAAAATTCTATAAGCTTTAGAAGCGTTTTTGTCCAGATACCGCAATTGCTCGATGGACGAAAAAGTCTATAATTGATTTTGACAAGCAGATGTCGGCGTTATAACTTCTAGAAATAATTTCAATAATTCAGAAACTTACCATTATGGTCTAGTTCCGGCAGGACCTCTCGAAAGCGCACCAACATTTCTGGTTTCAAATTTTCGGGTTTCACAAGGTCCTGTTTTAAGAAAATTCTAGGTTGCTGCTTTCGGTCTTCGTCAATTATTTTTCTTTCGCTCGACGTATTTGAGTCATTCGAAAGTTCAATCGTATGAACCTCCGAAATGTCTTT